>NC_135235.1:263125814-263744660 GCF_051348905.1 Ranitomeya variabilis | reverse complement strand
ACCAAGTTCAGTGACTCCCATCTGTCCCTGCATTTCCCCTGGCTCACTCTCCACATTCGATCCCATCACAGAAGAAGAAGTCTCCAGGGCCCTCTCCTCTTCTCGTCTGACTACATGCACCACCGACCCCATTCCCTCACACCTCCTCCAGTCTCTCTCTCCAGTCGTCACAACTCACCTAACTACAATCTTTAATCTCTCCCTCTCCTCTGGCATTTTCCCCTCCTCCTTCAAACACTCTATCATTACTCCATTACTAAAGAAACCCACTCTCGTCCCATCCTGCACAACTACAGACCAGTCTCCAATCTCCCCTTCATCTCTAAACTCTAGGAGCACCTGATATTCTCCCACCTTACCCGTTACCTCTCCACTCACTCCCTCCTAGACCCTTCACAGTCCGGTTTCCTGCCCCTACATTCGATAGAAACTGCACTCATCAAAGTGACCAATGACCTTCTGACAGCAAAACGTAACAGTGACCACTCTCTGCTCATTCTTCTCGACCTTTCTGCAGCTTTCAACACTATTGACCACCCTCTCCTACTCTCTAGGCTCCAGTCACTAGGCATTAAGGACACTGGTCTCTCCTGGTTCTCCTCCTATCTTTCTGACCGCTCTTTCATTGTTCTGATCTCTGTCTCCATTTCATCTCCTCTTCCTCTCACTGTCAGGGTACCTCAGGGCTCAGTCCTTGGTCCCCTTCTCTTCTCCCTCTACACAGCCCCAATTTGACAGACCATCAGCAGATTTGGCTTTCAGTACCATCTTTATGCTGATGACACACAACTATACACGTCATCCCCTGACCTTACCCTCGCTGTACTACAGAACACCACCGACTGTCTGTCTGCAGTCTCCAATATTATGTCCGCTCTCTATCTGAAACTCAACCTCTCCAAAACTGAACTTCTTCTGCTCCTGCCATCTACTAACCTCCCTAAATCTGACATTTCCCTCTCTGTGGGTGGCACCATATTAACACCCCGGCAGCAGGTGCGCTGTCTGGGTGTTATGTTTGACTCCGATCTCTCCTTCACCTCCCATATACAATCTCTTGCCCGCTCAAGCTGCTTACACCTAAAGAACTCTAGAATCTGCCCTTTTCTCAACATGGAAACAACAAAAACCCTCACTGTCGCCCTGATCCACTCCCGCCTGGACTACTGTAATGCTGTATTAATTGGCCTCCCCCTCACTCGACTTTCCCCTCTCCAGTCCATCCTTAATGCAGCAGCCAGGGTCGTCCATCTGGCTAATCATTACTCGGACGAGTTCACTCTTCGCCAGTCGTTACACTGGCTGCCCATTCATTACAGGATACAATTCAAAGTACTTGTTCTCACCCACAAAGCTCTCCACAGTGCGGCACCCCCTTACATCTCCTCCCTCATTTCTGTCTATCGGCCAAACCGACTGCTGCGCTCTGCAAATTACTTTCGACTAACCTCTGCACTAATCCGTACCTCACACTCCTGACTCCAAGACTTCTCCCGCGCTGTGCCAATCCTCTGGAATGCTCTACCCCAAGATATTAGGACCATCCACAATTTGCATAGTTTTAGGCTCTTGCTCAAAACACATTTGTTCAGAGCTGCCTACCATGTTCACTAATCAAAGTCATTTTATGTTTGTGTGTGTGTAGCCCATTCACTATCTCCATCTATTCCCAACCCCCTGAAGATGGCTGGACCATCATTGTAAATACATCATTATAGTGCTTTGGAACAAAGCACTATATTGTAATCCGATCGTGGATAACTTCTTCTTCTTACTCTTCTTATTATTATTAGGCTTTTTTCCGCAATTAATGCGGCCCGAACCGCGGCACGCACAGACTCCAGTGAGGCGTCATTTCGAAGCCAGAGTCCACGAGAGGTGTGCTAAGTATTTTTCGTGTCGATCGGATTTGTAGTTTTGGCGCAATTTGCGTTTGAAAATTGTTTTCCCCTCATTGGAAAGCATTGTCTCAATGTGTTTCAATAGGGAAATTTTCACATATGTTATAATGGCCTGCTTTCTGAGGCAATTTCAAAATAACTGCCAACTGCCACCTGGCTGATTAGCTCATTGATATGCACAGTCAGACCCAGTTACTATGCCAACGCCTACGAACTGTATATGCTCTTAAAGTGACCCGCCCACCAAATCGGACCCTGAGGTGCCCAGCCCACCAAATCGGACTCTGAGGTGCCCCGCCCACCAAATCGGGCCCAGAGTGGCTCCGCCCACCAAATCGGACCCAGAGCGGTTCCGCTCACCAAATCGGACCCAGAGTGACCCCGCCCACCAAATCGGACCCTGAGGTGCCCCGCCCACCAAATCGGGCCCAGAGTGGCTCCGCCCACCAAATCGGACCCCGAGTGACCCCGCCCACCAAATCGGACCCAGAGTGACCCCGCCCACCAAATCAGACCCCGAGTGGCCCCGCCCACCAAATCGGACCCCGAGTGGCCCCGCCCACCGATTCGGACCCCGAGTGGCCCCACCCACCGAATCGGACCTTGAGTGGCCCCGCCCACCGAATCGGACCCCGAGTGGCCCCGCCCACCAAATCGGACCCCGAGTTGCCCCGCCAACCAAATCGGACCTTGAGTGGCCCCGCCCACCGAATCGGACCTTGAGTGGTGCTGCCCACCGAATCGGACCCCGAGTGGCCCCCCCAGCAAATCAGACCCCGAGTGGCCCCGCCCACCAAATCGGTCCCAGAGTGACCCCGCCCACCAAATCGGACTCCGAGGGGCCCCGCCCACCAAATCGGACCAGAGTGACCCCGCCCACCAAATCGGTCCCAGAGTGACTCCACCCACCAAATCGGTCCCAGAGTGACCCCGCCCACCAAATTGGTCCCAGAGTGATCCCGCCCACCAAATCGGACCCCGAGGTGCCCCACCCACCAAATCGGACCCCGAGGTGCCCAGCCCACCAAACCGGACCCCGAGGTGCCCCGCCCACCAAATCAGACCCAGAGTGACCCCGCCCACCAAATCAGACCCAGAGTGACCCCGCCCACCAAATCGGACCCTGAGGTGCCCCGCCCACCAAATCGGACCCAGAGTGGCTCTGCCCATCAAATCGGACCCAGAGTGACCCCGCCCACCAAATCGGACCCAGAGTGATCCTGCCCACCAAATCGGACCGAGTGACCCCGCCCACCAAATCGGACTCAGAGTGACCCCGCCCACCAAATCGGACCCAGAGTGACCCCACCTACCAAATCGGTCCCTGAGGTGCCCCGCCCACCAAATCGGTCCCTGAGTGACCACGCCCACCAAATCGGACCCAGAGTGGCTCCGCCCACCAAATCGGACCCAGAGTGACCCCGCCCACCAAATCGGACCGAGTGACCCCGCCCACCAAATCCGACTTAAAGTGGCCCCACCCACCGAATCGGACCTTGAGTGGCCCCGCCCACCGAATCGGACCCCGAGTGGCCCCGCCCACCAAATCGGACCCCGAGTTGCCCCGCCAACCAAATCGGACCTTGAGTGGCCCCGCCCACCGAATCGGACCTTGAGTGGTGCTGCCCACCGAATCGGACCCCGAGTGGCCCCCCCAGCAAATCAGACCCCGAGTGGCCCCGCCCACCAAATCGGTCCCAGAGTGACCCCGCCCACCAAATCGGACTCCGAGGGGCCCCGCCCACCAAATCGGACCAGAGTGACCCCGCCCACCAAATCGGTCCCAGAGTGACTCCACCCACCAAATCGGTCCCAGAGTGACCCCGCCCACCAAATTGGTCCCAGAGTGATCCCGCCCACCAAATCGGACCCCGAGGTGCCCCACCCACCAAATCGGACCCCGAGGTGCCCAGCCCACCAAACCGGACCCCGAGGTGCCCCGCCCACCAAATCAGACCCAGAGTGACCCCGCCCACCAAATCAGACCCAGAGTGACCCCGCCCACCAAATCGGACCCTGAGGTGCCCCGCCCACCAAATCGGACCCAGAGTGGCTCTGCCCATCAAATCGGACCCAGAGTGACCCCGCCCACCAAATCGGACCCAGAGTGATCCTGCCCACCAAATCGGACCGAGTGACCCCGCCCACCAAATCGGACTCAGAGTGACCCCGCCCACCAAATCGGACCCAGAGTGACCCCACCTACCAAATCGGTCCCTGAGGTGCCCCGCCCACCAAATCGGTCCCTGAGTGACCACGCCCACCAAATCGGACCCAGAGTGGCTCCGCCCACCAAATCGGACCCAGAGTGACCCCGCCCACCAAATCGGACCGAGTGACCCCGCCCACCAAATCCGACTTAAAGTGACCCCACCCACCAAATCGGACCCAGAGTGACCCCGCCTACCAAATCCGTCCCTGAGGTGCCCCGCCCACCAAATCGGTCCCAGAGTGACCCCGCCCACCAAATTGGTCCCAGAGTGACCCCGCCCACCAAATCGGACCCCGAGGTGCCCCACCCACCAAACCGGACCCCGAGGTGCCCCTCCCACCAAATCGGACCCCGAGTGGCCTCGACCACCAAATCGGACCAGAGTGACCCCGCCCACCAAATTGGTCCCAGAGTGACTCCACCCACCAAATCGGACCCCGAGGTGCCCCGCCCACCAAATCAGACCCAGAGTGACCCCACCCACCAAATCGGACCCAGAGTGACCCCACCCACCAAATCGGTCCCAGAGTGACCCCGCCCACCAAATCAGTCCCAGAGTGACCCCGCCCACCAAATCGGACCCAGAGTGACCCCGCCCACCAAATCGGACCCAGAGTGACCCGGCCCACCAAATTGAACCCAGAGTGACCCCGCCCACCAAATCGGACCCTGAGTGACCCCGTCCAGCAAATCGGACCCTGAGTGACCCCGCCCACCAAATCGGTCCCTGAGGTGCCCCACCCACCAAATCGGACCCAGAGTGGCTCCACCCACCAAATTGGTCCCAGAGTGACCCCACCCACCAAATCGGACTCAGAGTGACCCCGCCCACCAAATGAGCCCTGAGGGGCTACAACTACCAAACCAGCGCCTGAGGGGCACCCAAGTGTGAAAGTCTTGCAGGGGCAGCCCGGGCACCATTCCAAAGCACTATCTGTAGTTCCTTCAGGAAATACCCATCTAGTTGTAAATACACACCGGTGTTTGCATCTCCCCCACTTCATTGTAGATTGTAAGCTCTCACGAGCTTATTTAGCTTTAATTATTTTATTGTAAACGTTACTTATGACTGTTGTGTTTGAAGCTGTTAAACTGTAAAGCGCTGCGGAACATGTTGGCGCTATATAAATAAAGATTATTATTATTATTATTATAAGGCATATGGACATCCCCGGGAACTAGTCAAGGAGGGCTGGTGGGTGTAGTGTCTGAAATGTGAGTTAAAGCCTTAGGGCTCATACTCACTTGTGCAAAACTCAGATGAGTTTCGCACGGCAATACCCGGCACTGAACCCAGCACTCAGGAGCGGAGCGTGCAGCTGCATGTATTCCTATGCGGCCGCACGCTCCGATCTGAATGCTGGCAGCAGTGCCAGGTATTGCCATGCGAGACTCATCCGAGTTTCAGGCAAGTGAGTATGAGCCCTTATAAGAAGTATAGTGTATAAGTTAAAGCTGCTACTTAATGTCTCCTTTTTGGTGCCTATTGTGTTCTATGAAGTTTATAATGAACTGTGCATTACCCGGTTTTTGACTGCATAACAATCGGCATGGTCTATTTTTCTGAGAAAAACGTGCCTGTGTGACTGAGTCTTTTGCTAAGCGAGTGTCCCCCAACCCATGCAGTAAGCGCTATCTCACAACATGTACATGAGTCCTGCTGTTTATTACAGATTCTAAGCCGACACAGTTGTGACTGCAGTAAATGTTCGGCACTTATAGAAGCAGCCTTCCGTTTGTGCAGTCAATATGTGATGAAATTGCAGGAAAGAGTTAACGAAAATGGGTTGAAAGTTCTGTTTTGATTTCCCCATTCAGTATTCAATGGCACAATTTGACTATTATTCTGACTTTTTCACCTCTATGTATGTTTCAACATTTCAATTTTTTTCTGCAGGTCATGTTAAAGGCGATATCTTGATTGACCTCAGTATTGGTTCTGTGGTTCATCATCTGTTTGCAGCCTGTGGCTTTTTCAAGCACATCATAGTGCTGAAGATGAGAGACAGATGCATCATGGAGATGAAAAGATGGGTGGACTCACGTACAGGAGCATTTGATTGGAACCATGCCACACAACTTCATGTAGATAGAGCGGGAAAAAGGTGAAGTATATGTCCTAAAATTAGGAAAACCCTCTGATGTCATTTTTGAGTACAAGCGATATTAGTGTAATATCATAAATATCTATGGTTTACCTCATGGTACAATGATGGTTTGTGCAAACTGAAGTTTTAGATCTCGGTAGGGAAGTCTACATTTGTCCAATCAGGACAAAATTCTCAATGTTTGTAGCTGTAGAATAAAAGGCCCTGTTGGGAGGTTACAGTAAGGCTCTGTTCATGTAATATTTGGGTTAGAGGTATAAATTAGGAGCATGCCAATCCTCAGCTTTAATGTATATATCCAACGTATTCAACTGATTCCCTATATAGAGGCAAATGGTTGCCATTGACCAAAGTGCAAAAATCAGTTTTCCAAGGTATAATTTTTGCAGTGGTCAATGTACAAGAAATACCAATTTTCTGCACTTTCCTGTTTATTGAAAAAGTTTTGCCAGCACCTAATATATTTAGAGAAAACAATAAAATGCTATTTTGGTTTCAGTTAGGAGAATGGGGATCTATTTCTACCTTTACTGCATTTGAAGGGAACAAAACATTTTTTTATCCACAAACTGGGTGGAAATATAATACGTTATAACCATAAAACTTAGTTCTTCAGTCTTGGCTGATTTCAAGTATTTTCCCAACTGGAAGCTGATGATCCAGCACTAACCTCTGAGCTCTAATATCATCCCATTCAATATTGACTTTGAGATGATCACTTTCATCACGTTTCCCATTTATTTCAGTGACCAGTTACCGGACAAAGAAGGAAAAGTGCGATCAGCCCTTCAACATGTTGTGAAATGTAACCTTGAGAAAGAAGATATTATGGATCCGATCATCTTACCACCTGCCGATTGTGTCATCAGTGCTTGGCTCCTGGATTATATCTGCAAAAACCAAGATGATTACATGAGATATCTCAGGAAGTTCTCTTCACTGCTGAAACCTGGAGGACGCATTATATTAATTTCATGTTTAGAGTTGACATGTTTCAAAGTTGGGAAAGACAAATTTCATGCTTTCAGTTTTGATGCTGATTTTGCCAGGAAAGCTCTAGTTGCAGAAGGTTTTATCATTGACCGCTGTGAGGTTAAGAAGAGAACGGTTGTGAGTGACCTTTCTGACTATAAGGGTATGCTATTCATTGTAGCTCACAAAGACAAGTAGATCTGAGATGTCACAATTTCATTCTCCATGTCACGTGTTGTATGTGAATCTTAAATTCTATCATCATCCTTAATCTAGTGCATGATACAATTGTAAAAAAAATCTAATTGATCTGTCAAAACGTGTTAATGATGATTCATTCATGTTTACACTTTCCATGATGGGGTTGGATGTTTAGTAATAAAAGTGTTCACAATAAGGCGACGTCCGATTTACCTGTGTGTGTCCTTTTGAAACAAAACATTTCTGACATTTACAAACTTTGCAACAATTCACTTATGAACATTGATCATATTGAGTGGGATGTGCCACAAACTAAATGCATAAAAGCATTGAAATCAGAATAAATCACAGTAAGGGTATGTGCAAAAGTTGCAGATTTGCCTGTGGAATTTTCTGCGTAGATTCTTCCTCTCTTGGCAGAAAATGCAGGTGCGTTTTTAATGCGTTTTTTGATGCTAATAGCTCTATAGATCTATAGGTAAATAGATAAATGATGGATATATAATAGATAGATGATAGATAGATATATAATAGATCTATAGATAGATATATCTATATTATTATTTATTTCTATAGCACCATTGATTCCATGGTGCCATACATGAGAAGGGGTTACATACAAATTAGAGATATCACTTACAGTAAGCAAACTAACAATTACAGACTGATACAGAGGGGCGAGGACCCTGCCCTTGCGGGCTTACATTCAACAGGTTGGTGGGAAAGGAAACAATAGGTTGAGGGTTGCAGGAGCTCCGGTGTGGGTGAGGCAGTAGCTACGGTAGTGGTGAGGAGGCAGTGGGGTCAGTGCAGGGTGTAGGCTTTCCAGAAGAGGTGGGTTTTCAGGTTCCGTCTGAAGGATCCAAATGTGGTTGATAGTCGGACGTGTTGGGGCAAAGAATTCCAGAGGATGGGGGATATTTGGAAGAAGTCTTGGAGGTGGTTGGATGAGGAGCGAATAAGTGTGGAGGAGAGAAGGAGGTCTTGGGAGGACCGGAGATTACATGAGGGAAGATATCGGGAGATTAGTTTAGAGATATATGGAGGAGACAGGATATGGATGGCTTTGTAGATCAGTATTAGTAATTTGAACTGGATACACTGAGGGAATGGGAGCCAGTGAAGAGATTTGCAGAGGGGGGTAGCGGAGGAGTAGCGAGGAGAGAGATGAATTAGTCGGGCAGCAGATTGAGGATGGACTGGAGAGGTGCAAGGGTGTTACCAGGGAGGTCACAGAAAAGGATGTTGCAGTAGTTAAGGCGGGAGATGATGAGGGCATGCACAAGCATTTTAGTAGATTGACGGTTGAGGAAAGGATGGATTCTGGAGATATTTTTGAACTGGAGGCGACAGGAGGTGGAGAGAGCTTGGATGTGCGGTTTGAAGGACAGGGCAGAGTCAAGGGTTACTCCAAGGCAGTGGACTTCCGGTACGAGACAAAGCGTGATGTCATTAATAGTTATAGATAGGTCAGGTAAGGAAGATCTCCAAGATGGAGGAAAGATGATGAGTTCAGATTTGTCCACATTGAGTTTGAGGAAGCGAGAGGAGAAGAAGGAGGATATGGCTGATAGACACTCTGGGATTCTGGAGAGCAGAGAGGTGTAGTCTGGGCCAGAAAGGTTGATCTGAGTGTCATCAGCTTAAAGGTGGTACTGGAATCCATGGGACTTTATGAGTTATCCCAGGCCAAGTGTATAGATTGAGAAGAGTAGGGGTCCTAGAACAGAGCCTTGGGGGACTCCATCAGAGAGAGGATGGGATGAGGAGGTAGTGTGGGAGTGTGAGATGGTGAATGTACGGTTGGAAAGGTATGAGGAAATCCAGGATAGGGCGAGGTCTTTGATGCCAAAGGAGGAGAGGATCTGTAGTAGGAGGCAGTGGTCAACTGTGTCGAAAGCAGAAGACAAGTATAGAATGTAAGTCAGCAAGGACAGGGTCCTCTCCCCTCTGTACCAGTCTGTCATTGTAAATTTGTTTACTGTAAACGATATCTATAACTCTGTATGTAACCCCTTTCTCATGTACAGCACCATTGAATTAATGGTACTTAAATAAATAATAATAATAGATAGATTTACCCATCTATCCATAGATATATCTGTCTATCTATAGATATATCTGTCTATCTAGCAGCACATGTGCATGAATCTAGGCCATGTGAAAACACAGAAAAACATTAAAAACATTCAATTTAGATTAAACTTCTCAACATTTTCCAATTTTTTTTTATTTACTTGCAGTAATGGATGAAAAATGAAGGGCCTAGATCCATGCACATGTGATGCTGTGCTCTTTTTTTTTTGGTCTATATTATGCAGTTTTCGCAGCTTGCACATGTTCATATTAGGAGGTACTGATCGTTTTTTTTTTTTTTGCTTATGTATCTATCTATAGATAGATATATCTATAGATAGAAAAAAGAGAGCACAGCAGCACTATGTATAAGTTTAGGCCATGTGAAAACACAGAGAAACATTAAAAACATAATCTAGATTTTACTACTCAAAAAAAAAATGTTCATAAATTTTTTTAAACTTTTGATACAGGAAAGATAAATATCTTGGTACCGTGTTAGCCAGTAGATAGAAAAAGATTTAGAATTGAGAGTCCTCAGTGGTTTATACCTTTTAATGGCTAACTGAAAAGATGGTAACAAAGAATAACATATTTATACACAACACAGCACAGAACTGTCATTATGGGAGAGTGATAAGTGACCACTTATGCCCCCCCCCAAAGTAATTAATGAATTTCTGGCTTTTGTTCATTTTGCCTAACAAAAATCGGAATAAAAAGCAATAAAAAAAGTCATGTGCCCGAAAATGGTAACAATAAAAATGTCAACTCGTCCTGCAAAAAACAAGACCTCACATGACTCTGTGGACCAAAATATGGAAAAATTATAGCTCTCAAAATGTGGTGAGGCAAAAACTGTTATTTGCAGTAAAAAGCGTCTTTTAGTGTGTGACAGCTGCCAAATAAAAATCCGCTATAAAAAGTAAATCAAACCCCCCTTTATCACCCCCTTAGTAAGGGAAAAATAATAAAATAAAAAAAGTATTTATTTCAATTTTCCCATTAGGGTTAGGGTTGGGGCTAACGTTAGAGTTGGGGCTAAAGTTAGGGTTATGGTTGGGGCTAAAGTTAGGGTTGGGGCTAAACTTATGGTTGGGGCTAGAGTTGGGGTTAGAATTACGTTAACGGTTGGGTTAGGGGTGTGTCAGGGCTAGGGGTGTGGTTAGGGTTATGGTTAGAATTAGGGTTAGGAGTGTGTTGGGGTTAGGGGTGTGTTGGGATTGGGATTAAGGTTAGTGGTGTGTTCGGGTCAGGGGTGTGGTTAGGGTTATCGTTAGGGTTAGGGGTGTGTTGGGGTTAGGGGTGTGGTTAGGGTTGGGATTAGGGTTAGAGGTGTGTTGGGTTAGAGTTGGAGTAATAATTGGGGGGTTTCCACTGTTTAGGCACATCAGGAGCTCTGTAAATGCAACATGACGTCCGATCTCAATTCCTGCCAATTCTGCCCTGAAAAAGTTAAACCAGCGCTCCTTCCTTTCCGAGCTCTGCCGTGCACCCAAACAGTGGTTTACCCTCACATATGGGGTATTAGCATACTCAGGACAAATTGGACAACAACTTTTGTGGTTCAATTTCTCCTTTTACCCTTGGAAAAATAAAAATTTTGGGTCTAAAAAATAATTTTTGTGGAAAAAAATGATTTTTTATTTTTATGGCTCTGCGTTATAAACTTTAGTGAAACGCTTGGGGGTTCAAAGTTCTCATATCACATCTAGATAAGTTCCTTGGTGGGTCTAGTTTCCAAAATGGGGTCACTTGTGGTTTTTTTTCTCTGTTTAGGCACATCAGTGGCTCTGCAAACGCAACATGACGGCCGCAGACTATTCCATCAAAGTCTGCATTCCAAAATGCCACTTCTTCCCTTCCGAGCCCCAACGTGTGCCCAAATAGTAGTTTTTTCCCACATTTGGGGTATCAGCATACTCAGGACAAATTGCATAACAACTTTTGGGGTCAAATTTCTCCTGTTACCCTTGGAAAAATACAAAACTGGGGGCTAAAAAATCATTTTTGTGAAAAAAAGATTTTTTATTTTCACAGCTTTGCATTATAAACTTTAGTGAAACACTTGGGAATTCAAAGTTCTCACAACACATCTATATAAGATCCTTAGGTGGTCTTGCTTCAAAAATGGGGTCACTTGTGGGGGGTTTCCACTGTTTAGGCACATCAGGGGCTCTCCAAACCAGACATGGCGTCTGATCTCAATTTCAGCCAATTCTGTGTTGAAAAAGTCAAACGGTGCTCCTTCCCTTCCCAGCTCTGCCATGTGCCCAAAAAGTGATTTACGCCCACATATGGTGTATCAGCATATTCAGGATAAATTGCACAACAACTTTTGCGGTCGAATTTCTCCCGTTACCCTTGGCTTCGGAAAATAAGAAATTGGGGGCGAAAGATGATTTTTGTGAAACAAATATGATACATTTTTTATTTTTACGGCTCTACATTATAAACTTCTGTGAAGCACTTGGGGGTTCAAAGTGCTCACCAAACATCTAGATAAGTTCCTTAGGGGGTCTAGTTTCCAAAATGGTGTCACATGTGAGGGGTTTCCACTGTTTAGGCACATCAGGGGCTCCCCAAACGTGACATGGCATCCTATCTCAATTACAGCCAATTTTGCATTGAAAAGTCAAATGGCGCTCCTTCCCTTCCAAGCTCTGCCATGCGCACAAACAGTGGTTTACCCCCACATATGCGGTATCGGCGTACTGAGGATAAATTGTAAAACAACTTTTGGGGTCCAATTATTCCTGTTACCCTTGGTAAAGTAAAACAAATTGGATCTGAAGTAATTTTTTTTGTAAAAAAAAGTAAAATGTTCATTTTTTTTAAACATTCCAAAAATTCCTGTAAAGCACCTGAAGGGTTAATAAACCTCTTAAATATGGTTTTTAGCACCTTGAGGGATGTAGTTTTTAGAGTGGTTTCACTTTTTGATATTCTCTATCATATAGACCCCTGAAAGTGACTTCACATGTGATGTGGTCCCTAAAAAAATAGCGTAGTAAAAATGAGAAATTTGCTGGTCAAATTTTAACTCCTATAACTCCCTAACGAAAAAAAAATTGGTTACAAAATTGTGCTCATGTAAAGTAGACATGTGGGAAATGTTACTTGTTAAGTATTTTGTGTAACATATGTGTGTGATTTAAAGAAGTTGTCCACTACTATAACCTTTTTTTTTTTTTTCATAAATCTTGCTATTATGTGCCACTGAAAACATCTACTGTGTTTATTTTAGCAATATTACCTTTTATCATGCTGTAGCAGCACATCTTTAGTGCTGGATTCAGCTCTCATGGGGTTAATCGACATCTTCCTTTCTCCTGAGTTATTGTGCTCTAATACTACAAGTTCCATGATGCATTGCACTGCTACTAAGCACGAACCTACCACACCCACTCCAAAACACACCCCAACCCCTCCCTCCTCTCCCCCCTAGCTTCAAAAAGATCTGTGATGTCATTTCTGTCCAAAGTCCTCTTTTACATTTGTCCAACCCACACTCCATTACACACAGATAGAGGGATAGATAGATAGATAGATAGATAGATAGATAGATAGATACAGATATATCTATGTCTATTTCCATAGATATGTCCATATCCATGTTTCTAAACCCCTTCACCCCTGGAGCTTTTTTCGTTTATCGCTCCCCTTCTATCCAGGGCCATAATTTTTCCATCAATATGGCCATGTGGGGGCTTATCTTTTGCGGGACAAGTTCTACTTTTGAACGACATCATTGGTTTTACCATGTCGTGTAACAGAAAATGTGAAAAAAATTCAAAGTGCAATGAAATGGCAAAAAAAGTGCAATCCCACACTTGTTTTTTGCTTGGCTTTTTTTGCTAGGTTCACTAAATGCTAAGGCTGTGTGCACACATTGTGGATTTGATTGCAGATCTGCAGGGTTTTTTGCCGCACTGAATTGCATCAAATCCGCAGTGTAGTGCACAACCAATGTAAGTCTATGGGAGCCGCAGACTTGTGCACATGCTGCGGAAAAAGCCGCACCAAAACGCAGCTTTTTTTTCTCGCAGCATGTCACTTATTTTGTGCGGAACTGCAGCGTTTCTGCACCTTTAGACTTTCATTGACTTGGGCACATCCGCAGCAATGCCGCAGATGTAAAAAAGATCTGCAGTTTTGCTGCGGATGTGGGTCCGAGAAACGCAGCAGCTCGGGAGGAGGGAAGTGTGTGGGCGGTGACGGTGTGCGTCTATGTGTGGGCGGGCGTGGTCTGCAGGCTGTTCGGATGTGTGCGGCGCTATGCGGGACTGTTCAGGTGTGTGCGGGGTCTGTGGGATGTTCGTGTGTGTGCGGGGCTGTGCGGGGGGTCTTTTGGGGTGTGTGTGCAGGCATCATCCGATGGGACTACAAGTATGCAGCATCCAATCTGCAGCTCATTCGGATGTAATCCGGACAGTGGACACACACCCTACGCTATCCATATATCTATCAATAGATATATCTATCCAGACACATCTACAGATAGATATATGAATAGATAGATGTAGGCATCTATAGATCTATCTATATGTAGATCTGTCTATCCATTTCATCTATCATCTATCTGTCTATCTGTGTGTTTAATGGAGTGTGGGTTGGACAAATGTAAAAGAGGAGGTTGGACAATAATGACATCACAAATCTTTTTTTTTTTGTTCAATAATACATCTTTAATGCAACAAAAGCGAATTAAAAAATGCATCAAAACCGTGTAAAAACTGCATAAAAACGCATCAAAACTGAAAAAAACGCATCAAAACCGCACCATAATTGCATCAACACTGCACCAAAAACTGCATCAAAACTGCGCAAAAACCGCACCAAAAACTGCATCAAAACTGCACCAAAACCACACCAAGAACTGCATCAAAACGGCACCAAGAACTGCATCAAAACCGCACCAAGAACTGCATCTAAACCGCACCAAAACTGCAAACTGCACCAAAACTGCACCAGATTTTGATGCAGTTTTGGTGCAGTTTTGATGCAGTTTTTGGTGCAGTTTTGATGCTTTTTTTGGTGCAGTTTATGTGCGGTTTTAATACCGTTTTTGGAAATAAGTAAATAAACGGAAAATGTGCATGATTTGAAATGAAACATGCATGAAAAAACGGATTCCAAGGCCGGATTCATCATTTCACAGCTCAGTTTCATACATTTTTTTGCCGGATCCGTCGCTGTGCGTTTTTTCGCCGGACAGAAAAAACGTTCCTCTGTATGTGTTTTCCATCCGGCGGAAACAGCTTTTTTGACGGATCCGGTAAAAAACGGATGAAACGTGTGGCCATCAGGCGCAATCCGGCGCTAATACAACTCTATGAGAAAAAACAGATCCTGCGGAAAAAAATGGATCCGTTTTTTTCAAAACTCGCCGGATTGTGCCTCACGGCAAAAACCTTATGTGTGAAAGCAGCCAAATATATGGATAGATACATCTATGTTTCTATAGATATATCTATCTATAAATATATCTATAGATAGATATATCCATAGATATATAATAGAAAGGACGATGTTTCTAAGGCTACTTTCACACTTGCGTTTTTAGCAATCCGTCTTTTTGGGAAAAAAACAGATCCTGCAAATGTGCTCGCAAGATGCGTTTTTAACCCATAGACTTGTATTAGTGAGGGATCGTGACGGATGGCCACACGTCGCATCCGTCGTGCAATGGATGCGTCGTGTTTTGGCAGACCGTTGGCACGTCCCTCGCATCTGCCATTTTCTACCGCGCATGCGTGGCCAAAACTCCGCCCCCTCCTCCCCGGATTTCAGAATGGGCAGCGGATGCGTTGAAAAAGTGCATCCGCTGCCCACGACGTGCACAAATTTCACAACGTGCGTCAGTATGTAGGCCCGACGCATAGCGATGGAACCGTACCGACGCAAGTGTGAAACAGGCCTTAATGAGCATTTAATTTAATAAAAAAATGGAAAAAAACGTTGTGGGCTCCCGCACAATTTTCTGCGCCAGAGGGGGAAAGCCGACGGCCGGGGGCCAATATTTGTAGCCTGCTATGAATATCAGCCCGCAGCTGTCTGCGTAGCCTTTACTGGCTATTAAAATAGGGGGACCCCCCAAAAAAATATTTTATAGCCAGAAAGGCTATGCAGACAGCTGCGGGCTGATATTCATAGCCTAGAGAGACGCCTATCCGTTATTAATCCAATACTAATAAAGGGTTAATAAAACACGCAAACATTAGGAAAAAGTATTTTAATATTCTTCATTTAACTATACTTACCATACTTCAGCGCCTGCAAAAAACGTAAAATAATAAACCGCATACTCCCTGTCCGCCGTAGTCCAATTAATAACGAGTGTCCCACGACGACCTCCCCTATAGAACAGTGACATCGGGTGATGTCACTGCTCTATAAGACCCTCAGTGACACACTGACAGGAGACAATGGCTCCTGCAGTGCATCACTGAGGTTACTATAGTTCACTGGTCTCACTTTATGGCAAAAAGCTACGTGGGAACTTTCTCATACAGCATGTCATAAAGTAAGACTAGGGACTAGGGTTGAGCGACTTTTATTTTTATAGGATCGGGTCGGGTTCCGGCAGCCTTCCTTCTTAAGAATGAGCGCGTTCAGGGCCTTAGATGATGTCACGGCTTTGTGATTGGTCGCGGCGGCCCACGTGACCGCTCAGCGACCAATCACAAGCCGTGACGTAATTCTCATTTCCTAAATTCCTAGAATGAGGAATTTAGGACCTGAGAGAATTATGTCACGGCTTGTGATTGGTCGCTGAGCGGTCACGTGGGCCGCCGCGACCAATCACAAAGCCGTGACATCATCTAAGGCCCTGAACGCGCTCATTCTTAGGAACGGAAGATGCCGATTACTACCAGGGCTCGTCAGAGGGTGAGTATATCAATATTTTTTATTTTAATTCTTTATTTTACACTTAAATGTGGATTCCGATACCGATTTCCGATATCGCAAACATATCGGAACTCGGTATCGGAATTCCGATACCAGATTCAGAAGATCGCCGACCTCATGGCCGACCCCACACAGGGGTCGGGTCGGGTTTCATGAAACCCGACTTTGCCAAAAGTCGGCGACTTCTGAGAATGGTCGACCCGTTTCGCTCAACCCTACTAGGGACTATTTTCTCACAGGGGCGTAGGAATACATTGTGGGGAATACATTGTGGAAGGATACCTTCATCCCCTCATTGTGTTCCTGGAGCCCCTGGAGAGTGGTCGCATCAGCAGATGCTCCTGCTCTCCACGGGAGATCGTCGAGGGACACTCGTTTTAATTGATTTCTGCGGACCAGGGAGTATATTGTTTATTATTTTAATATTTTTTACAGATGACAATGGCTTCGGGGATCAAAATGACAAGTGATGGTGAGTATGTACTCTTATGTTATATGTACTGTATGTCTGTATGTATGTTGTATGTATCTATGTACTGTATGTGGCATGTTGCATGATGTCACATGTTGCATGTTGTCACATGCAGCATGTCGTCACATGGCGCATGTTGTTGCATGGCGCATGTTGTCGCATGCTGCATGTCGTCACATGTCATCGCATGCTGCATGTTGTTGCATGTCATCGCATGCTGCATGTCATCACATGGCACATGTTATCGCATGCTGCATGTCGTCGCATGGTGCATGTCGCCGCATGCTGCATGTCGTCGCATGTCGTCGGATGTCATCGCATGCTGCATGTCGTCGCATGCTGCATGTCGTCGCATGGCGTATGTTGTCGCATGCTGCATGTCGTCGCATGCTGCATGTCGTCGCATGTCATTGCATGCTGCATGTTGTCACATGCTGCATGTTGTCGCATGTCATTGCATGCTGCATGTCGTCGCATGGCGCATGTCATCGCATGTCATCGCATGCTGCATGTCGTCGCATGTCATCGCATGCTGCATGTCGTCGCATGGCGCATGTCGTCGCATGCTGCATGTCGTCGCATGCTGCATGTCGTCGCATGTCATCGCATGCTGCATGTCGTCGCATGACGCATGTTGTCGCATGCTGCATGTCGTCGCATGGCACATGTCATCGCATGGCGCATGTCGTCGCATGATGTCGCATGCTGCATGTTGTCGCATGGCGCATGTAATCGCATGCTGCACGTCGTCACATGGCACATGTCGTCGCATGGCGCATGTTGTCGCATGCTGCATGTAGTCGCATGCTGCATGTCATCGCATGGCGTTGCATGCTGCATGTTGTCGCATGCTGCATGTTGTCGCATGCTTCATGTTGTCGCATGCTGCATGTTGTCGCATGGCGCATGCCGGCGCATGGCACATGTTGTCGCATGCTGCATGTCGTCGCATGCTGCATGTCGTCGCATGGCGCATGTTGTCGCATGCAGCATGTCGTTGCATGCTGCATGCCGTCGCATGGCGCATGTCGTCGCATTGCGCATGTTCTGTAAGTGTGTATGTAGTGTATATGTTTTTTTTCTTTTTTTTTTACATTCAACACATTAGCCGGATGATGGGACTACTACTGTCCCATCATTGGCTAATGTGCCACTCACTGTCACTGTAGCAGGCAGAGCCCAATGGGACTTGTAGTCCCATCAGACGATGCCTGCACAGAGACACACACACACATACACACCCCCCAAAGACCACCCCCGCAGCAGACCCCAGCACATACCTGCGCCGGCACGCAGAGCCCCGGTATGTGCGGGCGGCGCCAGTACCTGCGGGCCGGGGCTCTGCGTGCCAGTATGTGCGGGCGGCGCCGGTATGTGCGGGCCAGGGCTCTGCGTGATGATAGTCCAAGAGAAGGCATGTACAGTAGAACAGGGACCCATCAGAGGGAGGTCACCTTGCCGTGGTTGATGGGCATACATGAATTGGCCAATTTATGCACTAAGAACCTTCATTTTCATTAATTTAAGTAAGTTTAAAAAAAAATTTAAGTAGCAAAATCTAGATTGTTTTTAATGTTTTTCTGTGTTTTCCCATGGCTCCTCCCATTGACCTGCAGGTGGCCATAATCAGCTCTACTTGCCCATAAATTGTAGACTAAACCCAGGAGCAGACATGAGTGTCAAAAATTGTAGGTTGAAAGTCCAAGAGAAGGCATGTACAGTAGAGCAGGGACCCATCAGAGGGAGCTCACCTTGCCGTGGTTTATGGGCATACATGAATTGGCCAATTTGTGCACTAAGAGCTTTCATTTGCATTCATTTCCGTAAGTTTAAAAAAAAACAAAAACATTTTTTTTCACATGGCCTAAACTTATACATAGTGCTGCTGTACTCTCTTTTTTCTATATAATGCAGTCTGGCAGCTTGCACATGTTTACACTTAAGAGGTGCTGATCAGTCTTTTTGTATATATCTATAGATAGTGCCGGGCATTGAGGTGCGAGACTCATGCTAGTTTCTCGCAAGTGTGACCCCAGCCTTAACGCAATATGTTTAATTTGAAAAAAAAGGGAAAAATATTGTGTGGGCTCCCATGCAATTTTCCAGTCCAGAGAGGGAAAGCCAGCGAATGGGGGCCGATGTTTTTAGCCTGGGAAGGGGGTAATACCCATGGATCTTCCCAAGCTATTAATATCAGCCCGCAGCTTCTGCATAGCCTTTACTGGCTGTTAACCCCTTCATGACCGTGGGATTTTTCATTCTTCCGTGTTCGTTTTTCGCTCCCCTCCTTCCCAGAGCCATAACTTTTTTATTTTTCCGTCAATTTGGCCAAGTGAGGGCTTATTTTTTGCGGGACGAGTTGTACTTTTGAACGACATCATTGGTTTTACCACGTAGTGTACTAGAAAACGGGAAAAAAATTCCAAGTGCAGTGAAATTGCAAAAAAAGTGCAATCCCACACTTGTTTTTTGCTTGCCTATTTTGCTAGGTTCACTAAATGCTAAAACTGACCTGCCATTATGATTCTCCAGGTCAGTACGAGTTCATATACACCTCACATGTCTAGGTTATGTTTTACCTAAGTGGTGAAAAAAAATTCCAAACTTTGCAAAAAAAAAAAAAAAAAAATTGCGCCATTTTCCGATACTCGTAGCGTCTCCATTTTTCGTGATCTGGGGTCAGGTGAGGGCTTATTTTTTGCGTGCCGAGCTGGCGTTTTTAATTATAGCATTTTGGTGCAGATACGTTCTTTTGATCGCCCGTTATTGCATTTTAATGCAATGTCGCGGCGACCAAAAAAACGTATTTCTGGCGTTTCCATTTTTTTTCTCATTACGCCATTTAGCGATCAGGTTAATGCTTTTTTTTATTGATAGATCGGGCGATTCTGAACGCGGTGATACCAAATATGTGTAGGTTTGATTTTTTTTTAATTGATTTATTTTGATTGGGGCGAAAGGGGGGTGATTTAAACTTTTATGTTTTTTTTATTTTTTTCACATTTTTAAAAACTTTTTTTTTTCACTTTTGCCATGCTTCAATAGCCTCCATGGGAGGCTAGAAGCAGGCACAACCCGATCGGCTCTGCTACATAACAGCGATCATCAGATCGCTGTTATGAAGCAGAAATACAGGTGTGCTGTGAGCGCCGACCACAGGGTGGCGCTCACAGCTACTGGCGATCAGTAACCATAGAGGTCTCAAGGACCTCTATGGTTACTATTCTGCAGCATCGCCGACCTCCGATCATGTGACGGGGGTCGGCGATGACGTCATATCCGGCCGCCTGGCCGGATGCGGTAGTTAAATGCCGCTGTCTGAGTTTGACAGCGGCATTTAACTAGTTAATAGGTGCGGGCAGATTGCGATTCTGCCCGCGCCTATTGCGGGCACATGTCAGCTGTTCATAACAGCTGACATGTCCCGGCTTTGATGCGGGCTCACCGCGGAGCCCTGCATCAAAGCAGGGGACCTGACGTCGGACGTACTATCCCGTCCGACGTCAGGAAGGGGTTATAATAGGGGCCCCAAAAAAATGACGTGGGGTCCCCCTATAAATAATAGTCAGAAAATGCTATGTAGACAGCTGTGGGCTGATATTAATAGCCTAGGAATGGGTCATGGATACTGTCCCCCTGGCTACAAACACCAGCTCGCAGCCACCCCAGAAATACCGGTGCTTAGCCTCTGTCTTCCCTCTGCCCTGTAGCGGTGATGTATGGGGTAATAAGGGGTTAATGTCACCTTTGAATAATAAGATGACATCAAGCCCAGTTAGTAATAGAGAGGCATCAATAAGATGCCTATCCTTTACTAATCCTACAGTAGTGAAAGTGTTAAATAAAGACACACAGCCAGAAAAAGTATTTTAATATTCTTAATTTCACCATTCTTACAACCACGTCTAATTCCCCAATACCCTCAATCACCTGCAAAAAATTAATAAACCAATAGTATACTCAAAATTCCTACGTAGTCCAATTAATAACGAGTGTCCCACGATGATCTTTCCTATAGAAGAATGACATTGGGTGATGTCACTGCTTTACAGGGCTTTTCACGATGCACTAACAGGAGATAATGGCTCCTGCAGTGCATCGTTGAAGAGGTTACCTGAGTTCAGGCACTCAATTTATGGCAATACTGCATGGGAATTTTCTCACACAGTGCTGCCAGTGAGAGAAGGAACTTAAGTGAACTCTCTCCCGGCAGGGGCAGAGGGATACAGCACGGAGGATTACCTCCGCCTGTCAGTGCATCGCGAAGCCCCTGTAGGACACTGACATCGCCCGATGTCATGGTTCTACATGGGAGATCATTCTGGAACACTCGTTATTACCTGGACTACGGCGGAAAGGTAAGTATAGGTTGGATTTATTATCTTTATTACAGGAGATTGAGGGTATGGGGACTAGGTGATTGGTGAGCATGTACTCTATGTTATATGATGTATGTATTGTCTGTAATTAATGCTATAAGTATGTACTGTATGTTCTGTATGTTTTTTTTTTACTACTGAACACATGCATTGTCTGATGGGACTACTTTCCCATTATCGGCAATGCTATCACTGTGAGTAATCATAGCCAGACGGGAGCAGTAGTCCCATCAGACAGTGGCTGCTTACACAGACACGCACACACAGGGACACAAGCACACACAGACACGCACAAACACTACCACACAGACACGCTCATCTTCTCCGCACACAGTCTCTGCCCATTCACATAGTCTCCACCCACACACTCTTCCTCCTTCCGATCTACAGCGTTTCTCACATGCAACTCCGCAGCAAAACCGCAGATCATGCGGTTTTGCTACGGCTTTGACTGAATCAATGGAAGTCAATGGGTGCAGAAACTGCAGATTCACAAAAAGAATTGACATGCTGCACAAAATAAAGCGCTGCAAATCAGTGCATTTTTTTCCGCAGCATGTGCACAGTGTTGTGAATTTGGATTCTGGGCTCCCCCGGTGGCTACTGGTGGAATTGAACTTGTGACATCATCTTCCCTGTTCACCTGTTCTGATTAGATCTGGGTGTCGCTATATAACCTGGCTTCTCTGTTAGATGCTTGCCGGTCAACAATGTTATCAGAAGCCTCTCTGTGCTTGTTCCTGCTCCCAGACATCTACTAGATAAGTTGGACATTCGTCCATGTTTTGTTTTTGTATTTTGGTTCCAGTTCACAGCTGCAGTTTCGTTACTGTGTCTGGAAAGCTCTTGTTGATCAGGAATTGCCACTCTGGTATTATGAGTTAATGCCAGAGTCCTAAAGTAATTTCTGGATGTGTTTTGTTAGGGTTTTCTACTGACCATGAAAGTATGCTTTCTGTCTTCTGCTATCTAGAAAGCGGACCTCAAATTTGCTAAAACTATTTTCCTGCTGCGTTTGTTGTTTCATCTCATATCACCGCCAATATATGTGGGGGGCTTCTGTCTCCTTTTTGGGCATTTCTCTAGAGGTGAGTCAGGTCTTATATTTCCCTCTGCTAGCATTATTTAGTTCTCCGGCCGGCGCTGGGCATATAGGGATAAAAAGTAGGACATGCTACCTGGCTACTTCTAGATGATGCGGTAGGTTTAGTTCATGGTCAGTACAGTTACATCTTCCAAGAGCTTGTTCCTATTGAGGCTTATGCTAGTTCTCTGGCCATGGAGATCATGACAGCACAGCAAATCTTAATTTTCCATTGACTAACATTGCTTGTGCATTACTCTGTGGATTTGATGCAATTCCTCATGAGGCTGAAGTGTCAGCAGTTCCTGCATGATGAAAGCATTCATGTTATGGACTGTCCTGCCCATTCCCTAGTTCTGAATCCAATTGAGCACATCTGGGACATCATAACTTGTTCTATCCACCAACACAACATGAACCATAGACTGTCCAGAAGTTGAGTGATGCTTTAATCCATGTCTGGGAGGAGATCCCACAGGAGATCATCTTCGGCCTCATCAGGACCAGGCCCAGGCTGTTGTGAATTAAACTTTTTGGCTCCCTCTTGTGGTCACTAGCGACATGACACTTTGATTTTCTTTCCCCAGCTTGGTACCCACCTGGTTCGTTAGTCCAGAGGTGTTGCTATTTAAACTCCCTGGATTCTCAGTCTGGTGCCTGGCATCGTTGTAATCAGTTCCTTTCTGTTTGCTCCTGTCTGCTGGTCCTGGTTCTTTGCAAAATAAGCTAAATCCTGCTTCCTTATTTTTTGGTTATTTGCATTGCTCTTATTTTTGTCCAGCTTGTACTAAATGTGATTCCTGATATTGCTGGAAGCTCTAGGGGGCTGATATTCCCCCCCCCCCCGTGCCGTTAGACGGTTCGGGGGTTCTTGAATATTCAGCGTGGAAATTTTGATAGTGTTTTTGCTGACCGTATTAGTCATCTTCCTATATTCTGCTATTAGTCAGTGGGCCTCTCTTTGCTAAAACCTAGTTCATTCTTACGTTTGTCTTTTCTTCTTACCTCACCGTTATTATTTGTTGGGGGCTTGTATCCAACTTTTGGGGTCTTTTCTCTGGAGGCAAGAAAGGTCTATTGTTTCCCTTCTAGGGTTATTTAGTTCTCCGGCTGGCGCGAGACGTCTAGAACCAACGTAGGTACGTTCCCCGGCTACTGCTATTTGTTGTGCTAGGATCAGGTATACGGTTAGCCTAGTTATCACTGCCCTATGAGCTGGTTTTTTGTGTGTGCAGACTTGGTAATAACCTCTGAGACCCTCTGCCATTGGGGTCATAACTGTATGCCAGGCCAAAAGTAATACTTAATGCATTGCAGAAGTGGGATTATAAGAAAGGAAATTCTGAGTTTTTTTTTTTTTTTTTTCTTTCTTCCTCCCCTTTATCTCTGAGTGGCTTGAGCTTGCTGCAGACATGAATGTCCAGACTTTGATTACTAGTGTGGATCAGCTTGCTGCTCGTGTGCAGGGCATTCAAGATTTTGTTACTTGTAGTCCTATGTCAGAACCTAAAATACCTATTCCTGAACTGTTCTCTGGAGACCGATTTAAGTTTAGGAATTTCAGGAATAATTGTAAATTGTTTCTATCTCTGAGACCTCGTTCGTCTGGAGACTCAGCTCAGCAAGTAAAAATTGTTATCTCTCTCTTGCGGGGCGACCCTCAGGATTGGGCCTTCTCGTTAGCGCCAGGAGATCCGGCATTGGCAAATACTGATGCGTTTTTTCTGGCGCTCGGGTTGCTTTATGAGGAGCCCAATCTTGAAATTCAGGCAGAAAAAGCTTTGCTGGCTATCTCTCAGGGCCAGGATGAAGCTGAAGTGTATTGCCAAAAATTTCGGAAATGGTCCGTGCTTACTCAGTGGAATGAGTGTGCTCTGGCCGCAAATTTCAGAAATGGCCTTTCTGAAGCCAATAAGAATGTGATGGTGGGTTTCTCCATTCCTACAAGTCTGAATGATTCCATGGCGCTGGCTATTCAAATTGACCGGCGTTTGCGGGAGCGCAAAGCCGCTAATCCTCTGGTAGTGTTGTCTGAACAAACACCTGATTTAATGCAATGTGGTAGAATTCAGACTAGAAATGAACGGAAAAATCATAGACATCAGAATGGGTTGTGTTTTTACTGTGGTGATCCTACACATGTTATATCAGCATGCTCTAAACGCCTAACAAGGGTTGTTAGTCCTGTCGCCATTGGTAATTTGCAACCTAAATTTATTTTGTCTGTGACTTTAATTTGCTCATTGTCTTCCTACCCTGTTATGGCGTTTGTGGATTCAGGTGCTGCCCTGAGTCTTATGGATTTTTCATTTGCCAAACGCTGTGGTTTTGTTCTTGAGCCGTTGGTAAATCCTATCCCTCTTAGAGGTATTGATGCTACGCCATTGGCGGAAAATAAGCCGCAGTTTTGGACACAGGTAACCATGTGCATGACTCCTGAACATCGGGAGGTGATTCGTTTTCTGGTTCTGCATAAAATGCATGATTTGGTCGTTTTGGGTCTGCCATGGTTACAGACCCATAATCCAGTTTTGGATTGGAAGGCAATGTCTGTGTCAAGTTGGGGCTGTCAGGGAATTCATGGCGATTCCCCGCCGGTGTCTATTGCTTCCTCTACTCCTTCGGAAGTTCCTGAGTATTTGTCTGATTATCAGGATGTATTCAGCGAGTCCAGGTCCAGTGCTCTTCCTCCTCATAGGGACTGTGACTGCGCTATAGATTTGATTCCGTGTAGTAAATTTCCTAAGGGAAGATTATTTAATCTGTCTGTACCTGAGCATACCGCAATGCGTTCGTATATCAAGGAGTCTCTGGAGAAGGGGCATATTCGTCCATCCTCTTCCCCTCTTGGTGCGGGATTCTTTTTTGTGGCCAAGAAGGACGGATCTTTGAGACCTTGTATAGACTATCGGCTTCTGAATAAAATCACTGTTAAATTTCAGTATCCTTTGCCTTTGTTGTCAGACTTGTTTGCCCGGATTAAGGGTGCCAAGTGGTTCACCAAGATAGATCTTCGTGGTGCGTACAACCTTGTGCGCATTAAGCAGGGAGATGAATGGAAAACTGCATTTAATACGCCCGAAGGTCATTTTGAGTACTTGGTGATGCCTTTTGGGCTCTCTAATGCCCCTTCAGTGTTTCAGTCCTTTATGCATGATATTTTTCGGAAGTACCTGGATAAATTTATGATCGTTTATCTGGATGATATTCTGTTTTTTTCTGATGATTGGGACTCCCATGTAAAGCAGGTCAGGATGGTGTTTCAGGTTTTGCGTGAGAATGCTTTGTTTGTCAAGGGCTCAAAGTGTCTCTTTGGAGTGCAGAAGGTTCCCTTTTTGGGTTTTATTTTCTCCCCTTCTGCGGTGGAGATGGACCCAGTCAAGGTCCGAGCTATTCATGATTGGACTCAACCCACGTCAGTTAAAAGTCTTCAGAAGTTCTTGGGTTTTGCTAACTTCTACCGTCGTTTTATCGCTAACTTTTCTAGCGTTGTTAAACCTTTGACGGATATGACCAAGAAAGGTTCTGATGTTGCTAACTGGGCTCCTGCAGCTGTGGAAGCTTTCCAAGAGCTGAAGCGCCGGTTTACTTCGGCGCCTGTTTTGTGTCAGCCTGATGTCTCACTTCCCTTCCAGGTTGAAGTGGATGCTTCTGAGATCGGTGCAGGGGCCGTTTTGTCGCAGAGAGACCCTGGTTGCTCTATAATGAGACCATGTGCTTTTTTTTCTAGGAAGTTTTCGCCTGCTGAGCGGAACTATGATGTTGGCAATCGGGAGTTGTTGGCCATGAAGTGGGCATTTGAAGTGGCGTCATTGGCTCGAGGGTGCTAAGCATCATGTGGTGGTCTTGACTGATCACAAGAATCTGATGTATCTCGAGTCTGCTAAACGCCTGAATCCTAGACAGGCCCGTTGGTCATTGTTTTTCTCCCGTTTTGACTTTGTGGTCTCGTACCTACCGGGTTCAAAGAATGTGAAGGCTGATGCTCTTTTTAGGAGCTTTGTGCCTGACTCTCCTGGAGTCTCAGAGCCAGCTGGTATTCTTAAAGAGGGAGTTATCTTGTCGGCCATTTCTCCGGATTTGCGACGTGTGTTGCAGAGATTTCAGGCTGGTAGACCTGACTCTTGTCCACCTGACAGACTGTTTGTTCCTGATAAATGGACCAGCAGAGTCATTTCCGAGGTTCATTCCTCGGTGTTGGCAGGGCATCCGGGGATTTTTGGCACCAGAGATTTGGTGGCTAGGTCCTTTTGGTGGCCTTCCTTGTCACGGGATGTGCGGTCGTTTGTGCAGTCCTGTGGGACTTGTGCTCGAGCTAAGCCTTGCTGTTCTCGTGCCAGCGGGTTGCTCTTGCCCTTGCCTGTCCCGAAGAGGCCTTGGACACACATTTCCATGGATTTCATTTCAGATCTTCCTGTGTCTCAGGGCATGTCTGTCATCTGGGTGGTATGTGATCGTTTTTCCAAGATGGTCCATTTGGTGTCCTTGCCTAAGCTGCCTTCCTCTTCCGATCTGGTTCCTTTATTCTTTCAGAATGTGGTTCGTTTGCACGGCATTCCTGAGAATATCGTGTCTGACAGAGGATCCCAGTTTGTTTCCAGGTTCTGGCGATCCTTTTGTGCTAAGATGGGCATTGATTTGTCGTTTTCATCTGCCTTTCATCCTCAGACTAATGGCCAAACTGAGCGAACAAATCAGACTCTAGAGGCTTATTTGAGGTGTTTTGTTTCTGCAGATCAGGATGATTGGGTGACCTTCTTGCCATTGGCTGAGTTTGCCCTTAATAATCGGGCTAGTTCCGCTACTTTGGTTTCGCCATTTTTCTGCAACTCTGGTTTTCATCCTCGTTTTTCCTCGGGACATGTTGAGCCCTCTGACTGTCCTGGGGTAGATTCTGTGGTGGATAGGTTGCAGCGGATTTGGAATCATGTGGTGGACAACTTAAAGTTGTCACAGGAGAAGGCTCAGCGTTTTGCCAACCGCCGCCGCGGTGTGGGTCCCCGACTTCGCGTTGGGGATTTGGTGTGGCTGTCTTCTCGGTTTGTTCCTATGAAGGTCTCCTCTCCTAAATTTAAGCCTCGCTTCATCGGTCCTTATAAGATTTTGGAAATCCTTAATCCAGTGTCCTTTCGCTTGGATCTTCCGGTGTCGTTTGCCATTCACAACGTGTTCCATAGGTCTTTGTTGCGGCGGTACATTGTGCCTGTGGTTCCTTCTGTTGAGCCTCCTGCTCCGGTGTTGGTTGAGAGTGAGTTGGAGTACGTGGTGGAGAAGATCTTGGATTCTCGTCTCTCCAGACGGAGGCTTCAGTATCTGGTCAAGTGGAAGGGCTATGGTCAGGAGGATAATTCCTGGGTGGTCGCCTCTGATGTTCATGCGGCCGATTTGGTTCGTGCCTTTCACGCTGCTCATCCTGATCGCCCTGGTGGTCTTGGTGAGGGTTCGGTGGCCCCTCCTTAAGGGGTTGGTACTGTTGTGAATTAAACTTTTTGGCTCCCTCTTGTGGTCACTAGCGACATGACACTTTGATTTTCTTTCCCCAGCTTGGTACCCACCTGGTTCGTTAGTCCAGAGGTGTTGCTATTTAAACTCCCTGGATTCTCAGTCTGGTGCCTGGCATCATTGTAATCAGTTCCTTTCTGTTTGCTCCTGTCTGCTGGTCCTGGTTCTTTGCAAAATAAGCTAAATCCTGCTTCCTTATTTTTTGGTTATTTGCATTGCTCTTATTTTTGTCCAGCTTGTACTAAATGTGATTCCTGATATTGCTGGAAGCTCTAGGGGGCTGATATTCCCCCCCCGTGCCGTTAGACAGGAAATTTTGATAGTGTTTTTGCTGACCGTATTAGTCATCTTCCTATATTCTGCTATTAGTCAGTGGGCCTCTCTTTGCTAAAACCTAGTTCATTCTTACGTTTGTCTTTTCTTCTTACCTCACCGTTATTATTTGTTGGGGGCTTGTATCCAACTTTTGGGGTCTTTTCTCTGGAGGCAAGAAAGGTCTATTGTTTCCCTTCTAGGGTTAGTTAGTTCTCCGGCTGGCGCGAGACGTCTAGAACCAACGTAGGTACGTTCCCCGGCTACTGCTATTTGTTGTGCTAGGATCAGGTATACGGTTAGCCTAGTTACCACTGCCCTATGAGCTGGTTTTTTGTGTGTGCAGACTTGGTAATAACCTCTGAGACCCTCTGCCATTGGGGTCATAACACCAGGCATTGTAAGGAGATCATAAAGGCACGTGGGGACCACACACACTACAGAGCATCATTTCCTTGTCTTGAGGCATTATCATTGAAGTTGGATCAGCCTGTAATTTGATGTACCACTTTGATTTTGAGTATCATTCCAAATCCAGACTTTCATGGGATATTACTTTTGATTTACTTTGATCATTTTTATGTTTTATTGTTTTTAATGCATGCCACTATGTAATGACGAACATTTTGCAACTGAAATATTTCATTCAGTGATATCTAAGATGTGGCATTTTAGTGTTCCTTTTTTTGGAGCAGTATATATACAGTACAGAGCAAAAGTTTGGACACACCTTCTCATTTAAAGATTTTTCTGTATTTTCATAACTATGAAAATTGTACATTCACACTGAAGGCATCAAAACTATGAATTAACACATGACATGAGGAATTATATATTTATAAAGTTTTCCCAATTTTTCAGACTGACTGACCTTCATTTATTAAAGTAATGATGGCCACTCGTTTTTCTTTACTTAGCTGATTTTTTCTTGCCATAATACAAATTCTAACAGTCTATTCAGTAGGACTATCATCTGTGTATCCACCAGACTTCTGCACAACGCAACTGATGGTCCTAACACCATTTAAAAGGCAAGAAATCCCACTTATTAAACCTGACAGGGCCCACCTGTGAAGTGAAAACCATTTCCGGTGACTACCTCTTGAAGCTCATCAAGAGAATGCCTAGAGTGTGCAAAGCAGTCATCCAAGCAAAAGGTGGATACTTTGAAGAACCTAGAACATAAGACATAATTTCAGTTGTTCCACACTTTTTTGTTAAAGGGAACCTGTCACCCCCAAAATCGATTGTGAGGTAAGCCCACCGTCATCAAGGGCTTATCTACAGCATTCTGTAATGCTGTAGATGAGCCCCTGATGTTACCTGAAATAGGAGAAAAAGAGGTTAGATTATACTCACCCAGGGGCGGTCCCGCTGCGGTCCGGTCCTATGGGTATCTCAGGTCTGCTCAGTCACCTCCCATCTTCATTCCATGACGTCCTCTTCTGGTCTTCACACGTGGCTCCGGTGCAGGCGTACTTTGTCTGCCCTGTTGAGGGCAGAGCAAAGTACTGCAGTGCGCAGGCGCAGGAAAGGTCAGAGAGGCCCGGTGCCTGCGCACTACAGTACTTTGCTCTGCCCTCAACAGGGCAAAGTATGCCGCGCGGTGTGAAGACCAGAAGAGGACGTCATGGAATGAAGATAGGAGGCGCCAGATTGGACCTGAGACACCCATTGGACCGGACTGCAGCGAGACCGCCCCTGGGTGAGTATAATCTAACCTCATTTTCTCCTCTTTCAGGTAACATTGGGGGCTTATCTACAGCATTACAGAATGCTGTAGATAAGCCCCTGATGACGGTGGGCTTACCTCATCATCAATTTAGGGGGTGACAGGTTCCCTTTAAGTATATAATTCCACATGTGTTAATTCATAGTTTTGATGCCTTCAGTGTGAATGTACAATTTTCATAGACATGAAAATACAGAAAAATCTTTAAATGAGAAGGTGTGTCCAAACTTTTGGTCTGTACTGTACATAGAATAGATATATATAAAGTCAGTGACATATGTTACAGTGCATGTGTAGCTTACTGTAATTTTTGAAAATTTTTCTTAAAAAAATGTCATTGGATCCCCCCAAATTTTATTAACCAGCAGAGGTAAAGCGGACAGTAGGAGGATAATGTCACAACTGTATACTCAGCCTTTACTGGTTATTAAAATGGGGACCTCAAAAAAATGATGTGGGGTCCCCCTTATAATAACCAGCAAAGGATAGGTAGACAGTTGAGGGCTGATATTAATAGACTAGGAGGTGCCATGGATATTGGCCCTGCCAGACATAAAACATTAGTTCTAGTGATGAGCGAACGTGCTTGCCACTACTCATTACTCACCCGAGTTTCACTATGCTCGGTGTATTCGGCAAGCACCTAGCATTTCCGGGATTATTCGGCGGTAACTGGTGTCTCCACCTAGCATTTTTGGTGGACTTTAGAGATCCAATCACAGTACAAAGATTGTCTGCCAGGCCATGAAGCGTCGCAGCCATCTTTGTTGTGGTCGTGCAGTGATTGGCTTGGCTGTACAGCATCATCCCGAGTATATGAGACCTGGCGCCGCCCTGCTCGCCACATTCTGTTCCGGATTCAGCAAGAGTAGGGAGATAGGGTCAGAAACGTGGTTTTTAGAGTTAGTGTAGGTCTGCAACTCTTAAATCCACAACTCCTGAGAAACCAAAAGTCCTTTTTAGGGCTAATTCATGGGTCCTGATATTGCAGCACTAGGTAGGCAGGGCACAGCATATCCACATCAGTGCAAGGCCTGCAGGCACTGTATGTGCATCCATTGCTCCCCCTGCATCCCTCCCAAAGCTCCATAACTGTCTGCTGCTGCAGCTTCTTTACTATATACATAGTTGCATTTTTTCCCCAAAAATTCACTACCAAAAAAACAAAATATACAGTCTGTTCTGTCAGACTGAAGCCTGTTGAAAAACCATAGTTTGTCAGGCATACTTAGCATAGTTGTGTGTGCTAGCCTTGTGCCACTTGTTTTGTGTGTTTTAAATACACCAAAAAAGGCCTCATATATCTGCGTGCTCTAACTTTGGGCATTGTAGACGGTGGACCACTTTTTTTGCTGTCTGATACTCTAATTCTATACAGCACTATTTGGCATTTAAAAAAAAGGCCACATTTTTGCCAGTGTGGTATTTCCGTGACAGCCCTCATATATCTGCATGCTCCAAGTTTGGTCATTGTAGGCCGGTGGACCCCTTTTTTTGCTGCCCGGTTCCTCTAATTCTATACAGCACTATTTGGCATTTAAAAAAAAAAGGCCACACATTTGCCATTGTGGTATTTCCGTGACAGCCCTCATATATCTGCGTGCTCCAAATTTGGGCATTATAGGCCGGTGGACCCCTTTTTTTGCTGTCTGATACTTTAATTCTATACAGCACTATTTTGCATTTAAAAAAAAAGCAGGCTACATTTTAGCCAGTGTGGTATTGCCGTGACAGCCCTCATATATCTGCATGCTCCAAGTTTGGTCATTGTAGGCCGGTGGACCATTTTTTTGCTGTCTGATACTCTAATTATATACAGTTAATAGAAGAGAACAAAGGAAGCTTTCTCAAATATATAAAAGCGATAAATTTATTAGTTACAAAAAACACTCATACAAAAAAGACCAATAAAATAGACATGATACAAAAACACATGAACACGTTATCTGTAAATACCCGTGTACAGAACACAAGAGTGTAAAGAAAGACACCAGGATTAATAGAGGAGCGTACCACATAAACCATTAGCTGTACATGTTCTTAATGTGGACCATAACTAAGGTGCTACCAAGCCAAAATCTCCATGTGTAACTATGAATAAAATACTATGTCTATCACCCTCTGTGTGTCCTATGCCATATGGACACGAGTGGTGAAAGAGCTATAGACCATGCGTTATGTGCACCCTAAGGTCCTAGACACAAAAACCTTGTGGACCCTGGAAACGCTAGTGGTCCTGAAAAAACGGTTATCATATTGAACACATGGGAGGCTGGTCTCACCTGGTATGCGGACGCTCCAGCACGCACCCCGACGCACGTTTCGCTACCTGTAAGTACTTGCTTTATCAAGGGGAATAGTGTGGATTGAGAATGGTTTTCAGGACCTTATATCGTCCTGACAACGGTCATGTGACCATCATGTGATGGTAACCACCCCCCGGCCGTGTTGGACGGCGCACGCCCACATCACTGCAGTCATCTCCCCGCCCCCGCCCGGACCTGCCCAGCCACACATAGGAGCAGGCACCAATAGGTCCCGATCCCATGCGCAGATGGGCGCCGCCGGACGAGAGCGGGTGACCGACCCCAGTAACACTGTTAGTGCGCACCACGGCCAGGGTATATATAAGGTGACCATATACTAGATAAAAACTAAAAAATACATGTGTGACACATAAATAAACGATAGAGGTTCTCCCATATAGCAGGGGGTCCAAACTTTTGCAAAAATTCTCCCAATATATTGGTATTGTCCGATCTTGTGTTCCAAATAACCATATAGATCTTTTGCTGCTTGTAGCATATACGGGACTAAGTCATATTGCAGTATTCACTGCTCACTATGGAAGACACCTGCATCATGTAGAACTAAAAAATGTATCCATATGTGGCACATAAGTATACGATGGAGGCTCTCCCATGCGACAGGGGGTCCAGACTTTTGCAATTGTTCTCCAATATGATGGTATTGTCCAATCTTATGTTCTCAAGTGACCATATAGATCTTATGCTGCTTGTAGCATATGCGGAATTTAATCATATTGCTATATTCACTGCTCACTATGGAAAAACCTGCATCATGTGAAACAACAACAAATAAAAAAAGTGTGATTAAAACCAGACACAAAAACACATACAAATAAAATACAGGATGGTAAAGGGGAAAAACAATAATATATTGGATGGGGAGATAATTCTACAAAAATGCAGCGAAATTCAGGGATTCATTTAGCCCAGCCGGTTTCATAGTTCCCAATGTTACAATCCATCGCAATTCACGTTGCGCTAACAGCTTTTTAACATCCCCCCCTCTAATGCCAGTGTGTATGACATCTATACCTCTTACAAAAAAATTTTTTGGATTGCAATTATGTACCATACGGAAGTGCCTCGGTATTGTTTTGAGGGATGACACATCTTCTACTGTTGCCGCAGCCTCAATGTCACGCACGTGCTCTCTAATGCGTACTCTTAACTCCCTAGATGTTAACCCGATATATATAAGAGGGCAACCACAAGTAGCGTAGTAAATTACATTCTGTGTACTACACGAGATATACTCCCCTATTTTGTACTCTTTATGATCCACTGACGCAAAAGATGACGTTTGGCATGTATTACTGCATGCCAGACAGTGACCACATTTGAAAAATCCTTTTCTGGGTTGTGTGTTGCCAAAATACTTTTTAGTTGGGGCCACATAGTGGCTCCTGACCAATAGGTCTCCAAGATTTTTTGCACGTCGGGAAGTCATAAGAGGTCTGTCTGACAGAAAGGGTCTCAGGGAGGATTCCGCCCCAAGCACAGGCCAGTATCTAGTCAATATGTCTCTCATGCTGTCCCACTCATGGTTATATGTCGAAATAAATCGTATGTTGTCATCCTTTTTCTTATGCTTTTTTTGATACAACAGAGAGGTGCGGGACACTGACTTGGCCTTATTATACCCGTGCTTAATGCACCTCCGACTATAACCTCGATGTTGAAACCGTTCTCTCAAGTCTGAAGCCTCCATTTCGAATCTCTGGTCTGTCGAGCAGATCCGCCGCATCCTCAGGAACTGTCCAACCGGGACGGCCCTTACTGTAGACTGGTTGTGCGCAGTCGTGGCGTGAATCAGTGAGTTGACAGACGTTTCTTTGCGAAAGACATCAGTCTGGATGGTGGATGTGTGGTCCACCTCCAGGCTAATGTCCAGAAAGTCAATTTTGGTCCTGTTATATTTGTATGTCAACTTGATGTTATAATCATTTCTATTCAGATCCGCCATGAACTCCTCCAGCTGCTGCACTGTCCCCCGCCAAAACATCAAGATGTCATCAATATAGCGTAACCAGCACAGCACATGGTCCGCGGCCCCCGACCCGGCGTCACCGAAAACCAACCTCTCCCAGAAACGTGGTAGCGAAACGTGCGTCGGGGTGCGTGCTGGAGCGTCCGCATGCCAGGTGAGACCAGCCTCCCATGTGTTCAATATGATAACCGTTTTTTCAGGACCACTAGCGTTTCCAGGGTCCACAAGGTTTTTGTGTCTAGGACCTTAGGGTGCACATAACGCATGGTCTATAGCTCTTTCACCACTCGTGTCCATATGGCATAGGACACACAGAGGGTGATAGACATAGTATTTTATTCATAGTTACACATGGAGATTTTGGCTTGGTAGCACCTTAGTTATGGTCCACATTAAGAACATGTACAGCTAATGGTTTATGTGGTACGCTCCTCTATTAATCCTGGTGTCTTTCTTTACACTCTTGTGTTCTGTACACGGGTATTTACAGATAACGTGTTCATTAGTGTTGAGCATTCCGATGCTGCAAGTATCGGGTATCGGCCGATACTTGCTGTATCGGAATTCCGATACCGGGATTCCGATACTCTTGTGGTATCGGGTATCGGGTATCGCAACAACATTAATGTTAAAATGTGTAAAAGAGAGAATTAAAATAAAAAATATCGCTATACTCACCTCTCCGACGCAGCCGGGACTTCAGCGAGGGAACCGGCAGCGTTGTTTGTTTAAAATTCGCGCTATTACTTGGTTACGTGAATTCCCGGCTTGTGATTGGTCAGGTCGGCCACGTTGCCGGGACGCGGACCAATCACAGCAAGCCGTGACGAAATTACGTCACGGCTTGCTGTGATTGGTCCGCGTCCCGGCAATATGGCCGCCCTGACCAATCACAAGCCGTGACGTCACGGGAGGCTGGACACGCGCCCATTTTAAAATGAGCGCGTCCAGCCTCCCGGCTTGTGATTGGTTGACCGCGGCGCAACCAATCACAAGCCGTGACGTCACGGGAGGCTGGACACGCGCCCATTTTAAAATGAGCGCGTCCAGCCTCCCGGCTTGTGATTGGTTGACCGCGGCGCAACCAATCACAAGCCGTGACGTCACGGGAGGCTGGACACGCGCCCATTTTAAAATGAGCGCGTCCAGCCTCCCGGCTTGTGATTGGTTGACCGCGGCGCAACCAATCACAAGCCGTGACGTCACGGGAGGCTGGACACGCGCCCATTTTAAAATGAGCGCGTGTCCAGCCTCCCGTGACGTCACGGCTTGTGATTGGTCAGGGCGGCCATATTGCCGGGACGCGGACCAATCACAGCAAGCTGTGACGTAATTTCGTCACGGCTTGCTGTGATTGGTCCGCGTCCCGGCAACATGGCCGACCTGACCAATCACAAGCCGGGAATTCACGTAACCAAGTAATAGCGCGAATTTTAAACAAACAACGCTGCCGGTTCCCTCGCTGAAGTCCCGGCTGCGTCGGAGAGGTGAGTATAGCGATATTTTTTATTTTAATTCTTTCTTTTACACATTTATATGGTTCCCAGGGCCTGAAGGAGAGTTTCCTCTCCTTCAGACCCTGGGAACCATCAGGAATACCGTCCGATACATGAGTCCCATTGACTTGTATTGGTATCGGGTATCGGTATCGGATTGGATCCGATATTTTGCCGGTATCGGCCGATACTTTCCGATACCGATACTTTCAAGTATCGGACGGTATCGCTCAACACTAGTGTTCATGTGTTTTTGTATCATGTCTATTTTATTGGTCTTTTTTGTATGAGTGTTTTTTGTAACTAATAAATTTATCGCTTTTATATATTTGAGAAAGCTTCCTTTGTTCTCTTCTATTAACTATGATCTATAAGGAGGATGTTTATGGTTTTTTGTGACATATGGGGGTCACAATGATGTTTCTGGAAAATTGGTTAATTCTAATTATATACAGCACTATTTGGCATTTAAAAAAAAAACAGGCCACATTTTTTGCCAGTTTGGAATTTCTGTGACAGCCCTCATATATCTGCATGCTCCAAGTTTGGGCATTGTAGGCCGGTGGACCCCTTTTTTTGCTGTCTGATACTCTAATTCTATACAGCGCTATTTAGCTTCCAAAATTATAAAAAGGCCACACATTTTCCAGTGTGGTATTTCCGTTACAGCCCTCATATATCTGTGTGCTCCACCAAATTTGGGTATTGTAGGCCGTGGACCCCTTTTTTTGCTGTCTGTTACTCTAATTTTATACAGCACTATTTGGCATTTTTTTTTAAAAACAGGCCACATTTTTGCCAGTGTGGCATTTTCGTGACAGCACTCATATATCTGCTTGCTCCAGCTTTGGGCATTGTAGGCCATTGTATCCGTTTTTTTGCTGTCTGATACTCTAATTCTATGCAGCACTATTTAGATTCCAAAATTATAAAAAGGCCACATATTTGCCAGTGTGGTATTTCCGTGATAGCCCTCATATATCTGCGTGCTCCAAGTTTGGTCATTGTAGGCCGGTGGACCACTTTTTTTGCTGTCTGATACTCTACTTATATGCAGCACTATTTTGCATAAATTCACTTCACAAAAAAGCCCCCCAAAATTGAATACAGTCTGTTATATCAGGCTGAGGCTTGCCTGGTGTTTGGGTTTGAAAAATCGTAGATTTGCAGGCATACTGATCAGATATTGATTCGCTACTAATAAATATATTTGTGTTGAGCATTTGAAATAGGGATGGGAAGTGGATGTGATGATGATGGTGCATGCAGAGGACGAGGCCGAGGCCAAGGTTAAAGTGGGCAACAACAAAGACCCACATCTTCTGGTTCGACCTTCCTGTCCCAGTTTCTAGGTGACCGTAGCACGCCACTATTGAAGCCAGAGCAGTGTGAAACGGTTGTTGGTTGGATAGCGGATAATATTTCCAGTCACTTAGCCACCACCACCATGTCTTCCACACGGTCAAGTCTGAGTAGCCATGAGTGTGGCCCGGATATTCCTCACCCTGATCCTCCTTCCTTCCACCATGCCGAGAGCCCTGAGACAACTGATCCCACACTTGGACACTCTGAAGAGCTGTTCAGTTTTCCATTTCAAGATTCAGAACTCTTGGCTTGTCAGCTTGAAGTGCGGACAGATGAGATTGCATGTAGAGATGCCCAAAGCTTTGACCAGCCCCAGTCACACGAAGGCGATGGTGGGAAAGTGTCAGAAGAGGTGGACGATGATGAGACACAATTGCCAAAAAGTCAGGAGTAGGAGCAGGGTGCGGATGTGGAAGACGAGGTGGGGATGACTATGTGACTGACCCAACCTGGCAGGAGGACATACTTTGCAGAGTGAGGGCAGCAGCACACATGGGGAAGGAGGCATATCACCACAACAGGCAGGAAGACGCAGTGTGTTGGCCACAGACAGAAGGTGTGCATCTGTTTCCCGTAACACCAACATGAGGGAAGTTGTCATTCCAACTGTTAGATCTTCCTGAGTCTGGCTATTTTTTAAAGACTCTGCCGATAACCCCATACAGGCCATTTGCAGCACCTGCCATGCGCACATCAGCAGGGGTGGCAAAACAACCAGCCTGACCACCACCAGCATGATCAGGCACATGGCAGCAAAGCACCAGACTTTGTGGGCCGAACCCCAGGTTCCAGGACCACTGCCTGCAGGTCACACCACTGCTTCTTCCATTGTTTTGCATAGAAGCCAATCCCCAGTACACAGTGCATGTGAAGATGCCTCTAGCCCTGCACCTGTTGTGGCCCACAGTCAAGCAGCACCATCATCAACCCCGTCCACGTCCTTGTCCCAGCACAGCCTTCAGTTGTCTGCAACCCAATCTTTGGAATGCAAGCGGAAATACCCAGCCAATGCCCCACAGGCCACAGTCCTAAATTCTAATATTTCTCTTCTGCTTGCGCTAGAAATGCTGCCTTTTAGGCTCATTGAGACAGAAGCTTTCCGCAACCTGATGGTGGCAGCCGTCCCAAGGTACTCGGTCCTCAGTTGCCACTAAATCCTCCGGTGTGCCATACCGGCATTACACCAGCATGTGTCCCACAACATTACCCGTGCCCTCAACAATGCTGTTACAGGGAAAGTCTGTTATGATCCGGTGACTAGGGTTGAGCGACTTTCATTTTTTTAAGATCGAGTCGGGTTTTGTGAAACCCGACTTAGTCCAGAGTCGAGTCAAGTGCAGTCGGCCGATTATCGCTAAAAGTCGGGGATCGACCGAAACACGAAACCCAATGCAAGTCAATGGGGAAGCATAGTCGGCAGTGAGTGGAGGCCAGGAAAACACCTACAGTGCCCATTTTAATGCCAAAAACATCCATTCTTGTTTTCTGAAGCTTGTCAATCTTAATTAACTTTATAATAATAGTTGGGCACTGGAAATTGGGGGTCATTTGGCAAAAGTTGTGGGGGGTAGGGCTGGTTCAAGGTTTTAGTGGGCCCAGGAAACGTGGACTACGTCACGGCGGTGGAGCAGGGAGAGGTAAGTATTTCAACGTTGCAAGTGCTGTGATCCTGAGAAAGCAGGGGGGGGCCACTCGTTCGCATTGGCACTGGCACAGGGCCCCTCAAAGTACAGCGATGTGTGTTTGCATGGCGGGGGCGCCTCCCACCAGCAGCGACACTTTTGCGTACTCTGAGGGGCCCTGTGCCAGTGACGTCGCCAACGAGTATGCCCCCCCACCTGATGAAGGAACCTGCACTTTCATCTGCACCTTCCTCTTTGTCCCTGTGTAAGGTGGTATAACATGCGGGAAGGGGAACCTGACTTTCAGCAGGGTCAGATTCTGGCTGTGCAGAGTGCAAGGGGAATGTAGTGGTCTAGGTCAATGTACCAGCAGACTCATGTAGCAGTGGCTGGGCAGTGGGCAGGATGAGGAGGAAACAGATATAGGGCCAAAGAATAAAGTAGGCTAAATGCAGTTCAAAATTGGTAACAGGACTAAACAGGCGGCATTGCTTTGTTGACTGGAGTTGCAAACCCAGGAGCAGCAGACACTGTTTTAAGGGCCCAAACACACTAATAGGCCAAATGCAGTTTAATATCTGCTACTGTAGGCCAAAAACCAGAAGGTTGAAGCTCAGCTTTATTCAGTTGAGGACAAACACCACGCAGGGGCAGACACCGTTAGTAGGCCGGAACCAAAGTTGAAGGCCAAATGCAGTTTAATATCTGATACTATAGGCCGAAAGCCAGAAGGTTGAAGCACAGCTTTATTCAGTTGCAGCTTCTTGGCAATAATATAAAGAAGACGCGACAGGACAACACTCGGTGGATGCCATATCTGTGTTTTCAACTGAAAAAAATCTTTCAGTTAACTACTTGCAGGAGAAAGTTTTTGTAGCTGGTGGCCAATTTTTGTACTGTACCAGTTTTTTGTTGTATGTGTTTTTGTTTTTAATGTTAAAATGTCTGCATTTGATATCTCTCCAGTATTTTCTTTTTTATAAGCAAAATACTTATTTTTATATTTTCTGATGTTTTATACCGGAGTGTTCCTCGGGACCCGCTTATAAAGTGTCTTATATATGTGTTTCTAATGAGTCACATTATATATTTTTTGTAATTGTGGCTCTAAGAGATCTCAAAGATTTCATGGTTTGGAAATGATTGTTATGCCTTTACTGTTATATATAATAAAAACTGAATGGACACTTGTCAGCTCTTCTCAGGTGAAATGTTATCAAGTTCCATCTGTTGGGCCATTATTCTAGGTCATACCCCCAGATCTGTGAACTGAGCAGTAAGGAAAATTAGCTGGTCTAAGAAGCATATCCATCTTTCCTACTTAAACACTTTCTTCATTGCTACTTAATGTGTTATATTTTAAAGCCATTGCAAGATTTTATAGAAGGAACTGATTGTAATTATCACCATAGGTATCATCACCTTTTAAAGACAGTGGGCAATCATTCAGCACTTTTTTGTAGGCATACATCCTCTCCCCAGCAACCTGTATGCATTTGACATGACATTATTTGTTCCTTTTATTGCATTACTTTCTTCATTGATTCCTTTTGCATAATTTATATGTAGTTTTAGTGCTGGTTTTGTACTCTGAGCTTGTTGCCCTGTGCACAATATTTTAAGACAGACTGAAATGTCAAGTTTGTTCTGTCAAAAGCAGTAGTGTTTCAAAATAGATAAAAAACAACATAAAGACAACATTCTAGAGCTGCTGTTATACTTATAAAGACAGTAAAATGTGATAACAACTATTAGCAGGTCATCTTTAGTATGTAGGTTTGATGAATCGGTGAGTGGTTGTATTGTATTGTGTGTGGTATTGTTATTAGTATTGTGAATTTTATTAAAATGTTTGCCTTCTGATTCAGTGTTTACTTTTCTTAATTTCCAAAATGCATGATTTCTTTGAAGGTTGTGTCTTCTGTCTTTACACACTTCTTTCTTAACCCCTTCCCAACATGCGCCATATATGTACAGTGCTGTGGGATCATATGAGCTCACACAAAGCACCGTCACGATCAAATGTGGGTGTCAACTCAATATGAGAGGTGACGCCCTGCTAGCATTGATCATGGGCGTTTAGCCCCTCTGATGCTGCTGTCAATATGGGGAGAACTACGTCCATGCATAGACTACTGGGGTCTTAACGCCATCACTTAAGAATAAGTATCCTTTGCCCTTGATATCTGAGCTCTTTGATAGACTCTGTAATGCCCCAGCCGTTTTCCAAGACTTTGTGAACGACATCTTCCGGGTGATGCTCACCACCTCGGTCGTAGTCTATCTGGATGATATTCTCATCTACTCTACAGATATTGACTCCAATCAGAGAGATGTTTACAAAGTTTTTGACCTCTTACGGGCAAACTGAAGTGTGTGTTTGAGCAGGAGTCTATGCCTTTCCTTGGCTATATCATCTCTGACCAGGGATTGGCTATGGATCCTGCCAAGCTACAGGCTGTAATGGACTGGCAAGAACCCCATTCTCTTAAAGCAGTGCAGCGCTTTATGGGGTTCATTAATTACTATCGCCAGTTCATCCCACACTTCTCATCTTTGGTAGCTCCCTTGGTTGCCCTCACCAAGAAGGGAGCAAATCCCAAGTTGTGGTCGGAGGAGGTCTCCAAGGCCCTACTCACTATTAAGTCACACTTCGCTAGCGCTCCCATCCTACATCGCCCCGATGTAGATAAGCCATTTATAATAGAGGTGGATGCCTCATCCGTTGGTGCTGGAGCAGTCCTCTTCCAAAAGGATGCTCAAGGTCGAAAGCATCCTTGCTTCTTCTCCAAGACCTTCTCACCAGCGGAGAGGAATTATTCCATCGTGGACAGGGAGTTGCTAGCCATGAAGTTGGCTTTCTCAGAGTGGAGACACCTCCTAAAGTTTTTACAGACCAAAAAAATTTTGTGTACTAACAGACAGCCCAGCGGCAAAATTCTCGCCAGGCCAGATGGTCCCTGTTCTTCTCCCGGTTCCATTTCACCCTAACTTTTTTCTCCAGGTTGAAGAACATTCGTGCCGACGCTCTCTCCCGCTCCGTAGTGTCATCAGAGGAGGAGGAGCCTTGGCTTATTGTCCCTTCTGAGAGCCTGAGAACCGTGGCTCCGGATTCACTAGAGTCTGTTCCCCTGGGCAAGACTTTTGTACCATCAAATTTGCGACCGGAGTTTCTCTGTTGGGCTCCTTTGTCCAAGGAGGGTACACATTTCGGGATCTAGAGGACATTTGAGCTTCTGGCGAGAACATACTGGTGGCCGCATATGGCTCGTGACGTCGGGGATAATATTCGGGCATGTGTCTCCTGCGCCAAGAATCGGTCTACTCGGCAACGGCCTGCTGGGCTACTTTACCCCCTGCCAGTGGCAGACAGGCCCTGGGAGATGGTCGGGATGGACTTCGTGGTGGGCTTACTTAAGTGTCGTAGCTGCACCGTTATCTGGGTAGTCACCGATCAAAGTACAGCGGTGTGTTTGCACGGCGGGGGCGCCTCCCACCGGTAGCAACACTTTTGCGTACTATGAGGGGCCCTGTGGCAGTGACGTCGCCAACGAGTATTCCTCCCCCCACCTGATGAAGGAACCTGCACCTTCATCTGCACCTTCCTCTTTGTCCCCGTGTAAGGTGGTATTTTATGCGGGAAGGGGGACCTGACTTTCAGCAGGGTCACAATCTTGAAAGAAAACTTAAACTATCTGCGCTGGAGTCAAAAAATAAGGGAACCATATATGGAGCAAGTATTAAATACAGTTAGATTGCTGCAAACAAATAAAAAAAAAAAAAAAAGAGGAATATATAAGAACCTGATGATGAAGGCAGGAGCCTGGAGCTAGGACCGTTAGTATGGTTGTCTTTCTCCGCTGTGTCTCTCTGTCTGTTAGTCCATTCACATGGTCCGGAAAAAGGTAATCCGATAAGGGTTTAGTTAAATCTTCAGGGGTATGAGCTGCAGGTACTGTCCCGGCCGGTGACAGAAACTCCTGCGCTCTATACCTCCGTACAGTCTCTGCACGCTGCTCGGCTTTGGTAGGTGCTCTGCTTACCGCAGGACCTTCCGTGACGTCACGTACACGTGATTCCTCACGTGACAGCCTATGGATAGTGAGAAGGACCAATTCCTACGCGTTTCGGAGCCAGACGTGCTCCTTCCTCAGGGATGGTCCTCATTCAACGATACTTTCATTTTATAGCATGCAGCGGTCATATGACTATACTATGTATTGAATGCGAATAGTTCTATTTCGCTATTCAAACCCTTTGGGACTAAAGTGTCAAATCTAAAAATCATCTTAGTTTCCTCCCTCGACATTTGTCGAATGAAATCACCCCCTCTCCAACATTCCAGTACTTTTTTAAGACCTGTGATGGTGGTGCCATATACTGATCCATTATGGTGGGTCAGAAAATGTTTTGAAAGCGGGTGACCTTCAAATTTTTGGTCAATATTTCTAATATGTTCATTAATCCTAGTTTGGAGGGCCCGCTTTGTTCTCCCAATGTATATTTTATCACAGGGGCACCTGATGGAATAAATCACCCCTTTGGTGTTGCAGGATATAAAGTCCTCGATTTTCCACTCGACCGTTTCTTTAGCCAAGAGAAATTGTTTTTTCGTTTTCAATAGCTTGCATGATTTGCATTTTGAACAGGGGAAGAAACCTTGATGTTGGCGTGAAAAGGAATATTTTAATACAGAAGATAAGCGTGGTACCATAGGAGCTATTTTGTTCCCCAAATTTTGGGCTTTTTTATAGACAAAAAGCGGATGTTCCGGGAGTTTTTCTCCAATTATTTTGTCTTCCTTAAGAATATTCCAATGTCTATTGACTATTTTCTGAAAAAGGTGCGTATTGGCACTGTATCTAGTAATAATGGGAACAATTTCCCATGGTGGTTGTTTTTTTATTTCTTTCTTTATTCTGAAGAAGACGTAATCTGGGTAATTTTTCAACTTGATTTTTTGCCAGGGATAGGGAACTAGCTGAATAGCCTTTATTGATGAATTTCTTCGTGAGAGTTTCTGCTTCTCGGTCAAAATCATGTGTTCGAGAACAATTCCTCTGCGCCCTGATCAGCTGACTCTTGGGGACATTGGGTAGCCAATTGGGGAGGTGACAACTCTTTAGAGCAATATAGTTATTCCCATCTGTGGGTTTATGAAATGTTTTCGTGTGGATTCTCCCTTCATCAATAAAAATACTAAGATCCAAGAAATGAATAGCTTCGGTGCTGGTGGTTCCCGTGAATTTTAAAAAATAAGAATTTTTATTTAAAACATTTATAAAATCGGACAAGGAGTCGGGACCACCAGACCATATAAAAATAATATCATCAATGAACCTCTGCCAGAGCACCAGGTTCGCACCCCAAGGGGCATTTTCATAAATGGTGTCGTGTTCCCATTTGCCAACATAAAGATTAGCATAACTTGGTGCGAACCTGGTGCCCATAGCAGTACCCCACTGCTGGGAGTAGTAGTGCGTCTGATACTTAAAATAATTATGAGTTAATATAAAACGCATACAGTCTAAAATAAACGAGGTTTGATCTCTCGGAAGTGTTCCCTTTTTTTCCATGAAAAATTCTGTCGCTGAGCATCCTTTATCATGCTGTATAACAGTATATAATGAAGTGATGTCCAGTGTGCCCATAATATAATGATTTTTCCATTCCACGTGTTCCAGAATTCTGAGAATATGAGTACTGTCTTTCAGATGTGAAGGGAGTTCTGGGACCAGTTTTTGTAGATGACAGTCTACATATTTTGACATGTTTGCCGTTAAACAGCCCACACCGGATATGATAGGTCTTCCGGGGGGATTTATTGGGTTTTTGTGGATCTTCGGTAAGTAGTAAAAATATGCTGTCTTTGGATAATTTATATTAATAAAATCAAACTCCCGTTTCGTAATGATTCCTCGTTCGAATCCCTTTTTAATTAGACCCTTCATTTCTTGAATAAATACATCAGATGGGTCCTTTTGTAGGAGACGGTAAGTATTTTGATCTCCTAATAGACGTAGGCATTCTTTAGTATAATCTTCAGAGTCGAGGATAACTATACCTCCCCCTTTATCCGCTGGTCTAATTGTAATAGCTTTATTCATTTGAATCTGCTTAATGGCTTTTAGTTCTTCACCTGTCAGGTTATTCTCAAATCTGGAGCATCTTTTATCTGAAATTTTTCTAATATCCCTTATAACATTATTTTGAAATGCTTCAAACGCCTCAGAATACTCTTGTATTGGATTAAAGTTTGATTTAGCCCTCAGTGTGGTATGAATAAAAGGGTCCGTGGGTGGGGAAAGGTTAATTTTTGTGGTGGCTGTATTTTTCAAAAAATGTTTTTTTACGGCTAGTTGTTTCATAAATAGTTTAATACCGATAAATGCCTGGAATTTATCGAACTTAACCCTAGGAGCATATTTCAAACCTTTATTCAGTAGAGATATTTCTTTTTTATCTAATGTGTGTCCACTTAGGTTAAATATTCTTTGATCTGACTTGGTATCTAGTTCCTCTTTCCTAATAACTTGCTGCCTCTTTTTTTGGGCAAATTTCCCGCCCCTACATTCCCTTTTTCTGGTTTTCTTGAGACCACCTGAAAAAAAGGGTGATTCTTATGTTTGTTTTTTGGCAGGGATAATTCATTCAAGTGGGTATTTCCCATAGATTTGACCGTCTTTTTAAGGGGTTTTTTGGCAGTTTTTTTAGGAGTTTTTTTAGGAGTTTGTTTCAAGAATTTGTCAGAATCCTGTGTCCTCGGGAGATTACTAGCACTGGTTCGTTTTTTCTCTAATCCACTAGTAGATGGAAGGTTCTCCTCATTGTCTAAAACCTGAAACCTATTCTGGAAAGCATGTGAGGATATAGGTGTATAGATAGAAATCTCATGAGTGGAAAGCCCAGATTCTATCGAGATGTTGCTCACTTCTAATGAATTTATGGGGGTTTGATGTCTGGTGTCTTCAACCTCCTCCGTTGGATGGATAGAGAAGCAATCATCCGTTGTAGAACTCATATTTGTTTCGTCTAGTGTTATAAAATGATTGTTATTAATATGTTTTTGATGTTGTTCTTCACGTGTACATTCAGTGTTTCTATTGCCCATGCTATTATCCTGAAGAAATGATCCACATGAAGGTTGCTTAGTCCAATTAGGGATCCTGTCTCTACCAAATTTGGACTGTTTTTTAACCAGGATCTCTTTTTCCTTCGCTAAGATTCTAATCCTGATGCTTTTAGATAACCTCAGGCTATCGGGATGAAGTTCAAATGGTCTTATCTCTTCACATAGTTTGGAGATGTTTCTTTTTAATTCACTTAAATGTTGTTTTCTCTTATCAATTATAAAAGAGACTGTTTTGATTGAAAAATCTTTAAACATAGCTTCCCATTCCCTAACTGTTTCTTGATCGCCAATATCACCCGAAATAGATTTATGTACTATTAGACCCTTTGGTATACAGTTAAAGGACAGGTATCTCTCCAACGTCGCAATTTCCCAAAGGTCCCTCATTTCCTTAATTAAAAGTTGTTCTAAATTCTTTAGAGTTTCTATTGCTTTGGTGGCGTCTTCCGTATTTTGTATTTCTGGGGTTTCTATCTGGGCACAGTTAAAAAACTTTTGAATGGTATGGATTCTTTTATTTCTATCTGACAGAAGGTCCCTCATAATGGAGAATAGTGGGATGCTGCTTCGTTGGTGTGGTGGTAAAATTAAAAATTAATTATAAAAGTATATGTACCAAAAGCGCTACCACACCTTTGAAACCTGCAGCTGATAGTTCTACAGTACCACCGGTCTGTAGTGATATAAATAATTTAATTGAAAGAAAACTTAAACTATCTGCGCTGGAGTCAAAAAATAAGGGAACCATATATGGAGCAAGTATTAAATACAGTTAGATTGCTGCAAACAAATAAAAAAAAAAAAAAAAAAGAGGAATATATAAGAACCTGATGATGAAGGCAGGAGCCTGGAGCTAGGACCGTTAGTATGGTTGTCTTTCTCCACTGTGTCTCTCTGTCTGTTAGTCCATTCACATGGTCCGGAAAAAGGTAATCCGATAAGGGTTTAGTTAAATCTTCAGGGGTATGAGCTGCAGGTACTGTCCCGGCCGGTGACAGAAACTCCTGCGCTCTATACCTCCGTACAGTCTCTGCACGCTGCTCGGCTTTGGTAGGTGCTCTGCTTACCACAGGACCTTCCGTGACGTCACGTACACGTGATTCCTCACGTGACAGCCTATGGATAGTGAGAAAGACCAATTCCTACGCGTTTCGGAGCCAGACGTGCTCCTTCCTCAGGGATGGTCCTCATTCAACGATACTTTCATTTTATAGCATGCAGCGGTCATATGACTATACTATGTATTGAATGCGAATAGTTCTATTTCGCTATTCAAACCCTTTGGGACTAAAGTGTCAAATCTAAAAACCATTTTAGTTTCCTCCCTCGACATTTGTCGAATGAAATCACCCCCTCTCCAACATTCCTGTACTTTTTTAAGACCTGTGATGGTGGTGCCATATACTGATCCATTATGGTGGGTCAGAAAATGTTTTGAAAGCGGGTGACCTTCAAATTTTTTGTCAATATTTCTAATATGTTCATTAATCCTAGTTTGGAGGGCCCGCTTTGTTCTCCCAATGTATATTTTATCACAGGGGCACCTGATGGAATAAATCACCCCTTTGGTGTTGCAGGATATAAAGTCCTCGATTTTCCACTCGACCGTTTCTTTAGCCAAGAGAAATTGTTTTTTCGTTTTCAATAGCTTGCATGATTTGCATTTTGAACAGGGGAAGAAACCTTGATGTTGGCGTGAAAATGAATATTTTAATACAGAAGATAAGCGTGGTACCGTAGGAGCTATTTTGTTCCCCAAATTTTGGGCTTTTTTATAGACAAAAAGCGGATGTTCCGGGAGTTTTTCTCCAATTATTTTGTCTTCCTTAAGAATATTCCAATGTCTATTGACTATTTTCTGAAAAAGGTGCGTATTGGCACTGTATCTAGTAATAATGGGAACAATTTCCCATGGTGGTTGTTTTTTATTTTTTATTTCTTTCTTTATTCTGAAGAAGACGTAATCTGGGTAATTTTTCAACTTGATTTTTTGCCAGGGATAGGGAACTAGCTGAATAGCCTTTATTGATGAATTTCTTCGTGAGAGTTTCTGCTTCTCGGTCAAAATCCTGTGTTCGAGAACAATTCCTCTGCGCCCTGATCAGCTGACTCTTGGGGACATTGAGTAGCCAATTGGGGAGGTGACAACGCTTTAGAGCAATATAGTTATTCCCATCTGTGGGTTTATGAAATGTTTTCGTGTGGATTCTCCCTTCAGCAATAAAAATACTAAGATCCAAGAAATTAATAGCTTCGGTGCTGGTGGTTCCCGTGAATTTTAAAAAATAAGAATTTTTATTTAAAACATTTATAAAATTGGACAAGGAGTCGGGACCACCAGACCATATAAAAATAATATCATCAATGAACCTCTGCCAGAGCACCAGGTTCGCACCCCAAGGGGCATTTTCATAAATGGTGTCGTGTTCCCATTTGCCAACATAAAGATTAGCATAACTTGGTGCGAACCTGGTGCCCATAGCAGTACCCCACTGCTGGGAGTAGTAGTGCGTCTGATACTTAAAATAATTATGAGTTAATATAAAACGCATACAGGGTCACAATCTTGCAGTGTAGCGTGCACGGGGAATGTTGCATTATGGGTCAATGTACCAGCAGACTCATCTATCACTGGCTGGGCAATGGGCAGGATGAGGGGGAAACAGATATGGGCCCAAAGAATAAAGTGGGCTAAATGCAGTTCAAAATTGGTAACAGGACTAAACAGGCGGCATTGCTTTGTTCAGTGGAGTAGCAAACCCAGGAGCAGCAGACACTGTTTTAAGGGCCCAAACACACTAATAGGCCAAATGCAGTTTAATATCTGCTACTGTAGGCCAAAAGCCAGAAGGTTGAAGCTCAGCTTTATACAGTTGAGGACAACACCAGGGAGCGGCAGAAACCGTTAGTAGGCCCTAACCACCATTTTGTTTTTTAAAAAACACTTAATGAGAGCCAGAAGGTTGAAGCTCAGCTGTATTCAGTTGAGGACAACACCAGGGAGGGGCAGAAACCGTTAGTAGGCCCTAAACACCATTTTGTTTTTTAAAAAAACACCAGTTAATGAGAGGCAGAAGGTTGAAGCTCAGCTGTATTCAGTTGAGGGCAACACCAGGGAGGGGCAGAAACCGTTAGTAGGCCCTAAACACCATTTTGTTTTTTAAAAAAACACCAGTTAATGAGAGGCAGAAGGTTGAAGCTCAGCTGTATTCAGTTGAGGGCAACACCAGGGAGGGGCAGAAACCGTTAGTAGGCCCTAAACACCATTTCTTTTAAAAAAAACAGCAGTTAATGAGAGGCAGAAGGTTGAAGCTCAGCTGTATTCAGTTGAGGACAACACCAGGGAGGGGCAGACACCGTTAGTAGGCCGGAACCACCATTTTTTTTTAAAAACAGCAGTTAATCAAAGCCAGAAGGTAGAAGCTCAGCTTTATTCAGTTGAGGACAACAGAAGGCAGGGGCAGACACCGTTAGTAGGCCGGAACCACCAATGTGTTTAAAAACTGCAGTTAATCAGAGCCGGAAGGTAGAAGCTCAGCTTTATTCAGTTGAGGACAACAGAAGGCAGGGGCAGACACCGTTAGTAGGCCGGAACCACCATTTTTTTTAAAAAACAGCAGTTAATCAAAGGCAGAAGGTAGAAGCTCAGCTTTATTCAGTTGAGGACAAACACCAGGGAGCAGCAAACAGAGGTATTAGGCCCCATCCAGCAATTAAAAAAAAAAAAAAAAAAAGCTTAATCAGAGCCAGAAGGTAGAAGCTCAGCTTTATTCAGTTGAGGACAACACCAGGCAGGGGCAGACACCGTTAGTAGGCCGGAACCACCAATGTGTTTAAAAACAGCAGTTAATCAGAGCCGGAAGGTAGAAGCTCAGCTTTATTCAGTTGAGGACAACTTGAATTAGGGACTGCAGACAGAATTAGCAGGCTGTCCCCTGTGTGGACCATGCATCCAATACATTAACCCATTGAGCCACAAAGGACACGTAACCTTCCGTGGCCATGCCTACAGGTCCATGTGTCTGTTGTCAGGTGCACCTTTGTCAGTGTAGGCCTAGTGGAAGGAGGGACCGCAGACAGGCTTCGAAGGCCTAACACAATAAAATGGGCTGGCTGTAGGCACTTTATAATTGGTTCCAGGGTTACACGGGCAGCAGTGGTCTGGTCAGTGGAGGCCTAGTGGAAGGAGGGACCGCAGACAGGCTTTGAAGGCCTAACACAATAAAATGGGCTGGCTGTAGGCACTTTATAATTGGTTCCAGGGTTACACGGGCAGCAGTGGTCTGGTCAGTGGAGGCCTAGTGGAAGGAGGGACCGCAGACAGGCTTCGAAGGCCTAACACAATAAAATGGGCTGGCTGTAGGCACTTTATAATTGGTTCCAGGGGTACACGGGCAGCAGTGGTCTGGTCAGTGGAGGCCTAGTGGAAGGAGGGACCGCAGACAGGCTTCGAAGGCCTAACACAATAAAATGGGCTGGCTGTAGGCACTTTAAAATTGGTTCCAGGGGTACACGGGCAGCAGTGGTCTGGTCAGTGTAGGCCTAGTGGAAGGAGGGACCGCAGACAGGCTTCGAAGGCCTAACACAATAAAATGGGCTCGCTGTAGGCACTTTATAATTGGTTCCAGGGGTACACGGGCAGCAGTGGTCTGGTCAACGGAGGCCGATTGTAATGAGTGTCTGCCAGTTAGTAGTCAAAAACAACAATTAAATGTGAATGTCTCGCATTAAAACAAAACAAAAACACTAAAGGGTGCAATCATTAGGTTCAGGGGTGGGATCCTCTGCGTTGTTTCAGACCTACTAATTTAGCGCAAAGTATTTACTGTGGTAAATAGAGGACACTGCCCCTGACTATGTTAAGTACCATCATACATGTCAACACAATGGTATTGTCAGTGGCAGGTGTGGAAGGATGTCATCGCATAGACTAAACATTGGTGGAAGTGTGAGAGATAACTGTGGAAGTGGTAGAGCAATGTTTGACCTGGGGGTGGGTGAACTCTCTTGTGGCCGGCGGTACAGGCCCAGGGCCCCTCATGTTACAACAGTGTGTCTGACGTTGGGTGCGCACCACCACCGCCAGAGACACTTTATTGTACTATGAGGGACCCAGTAGCAATGCCGTCGACCAAAAGCGAGCACACCCACCTGTTGTGAATTAGACTTTTTTGGCTCCCTCTTGTGGTTACTAGTGATATGACTCTGGGATTTCCTTCCCTCATTTTGCACCCAGCTGGGTCGTTACTTCAGGGGTGTTGCTATATAAACCTCCTGGAACCTTAGTCCAGTGCCTGGCATCGGTGTTATCACACACAATCTGTTTGCTCCTGTTTGCTGGTCCTGGTTCGTGCAAAATTAAGCTAAGTCTTGCTTCTTTGTTTTTTGGGTTATTTGTTTGCTATCATTTTTGTCCAGCTTGTACTAAATGTGATTCCTGTCCTTGCTGGAAGCTCTAGGGGGCTGGTGTTCTCCCCCCGGGCCGTTAGACGGTTCGGGGGTTCTTGAATTTCCAGTGTGGATATTTTTGATAGGATTTTTTGCTGACCATATAAGTTATCTTTCTATATTCTGCTATTAGCTAGTGGGCCTCTCTTTGCTAAATACCTAGCTCATTCTTATGTTTGTCTTTTCCTCTTACCTCACCGTTATTATTTGTGGGGGGGCTTCTATCCAACTTTTGGGGTATTTCCTCTGGAGGCAAGAAAGGTCTTTCTTTTCCCTTCTAGGGGTAGTTAGCTCTCCGGCTGGCGCGAGACGTCTAGGATCAACGTAGGAACGTTCCCCGGCTGCTGGTATTTGTGGTGCTAGGATTAGTTATATGGTCAGCCCAGTTACCACTGCCCTATGAGCTGGTTTTCTGTATTTACAGACTTAGCATTATTCCTGAGACCCTCTGCCATTGCGGTCATAACAGTATGCCAGGCCAACATTGAATGTTTAAAGCATTGCAGAAGTGGGATAATAAGAAAGGAAATTCTGAGTTTTTTTTTTTCCTTCTCTTCCTCCCCTTTACCTTTGAGTGGCTTGTGCTTGCTGCAGACATGAATGTCCAGACCTTGATTACAAGTGTAGACCAGCTGGCAGCTCGTGTGCAGGGTATACAAGATTTTGTTACCAGTAGTCCTATGTCTGAACCTAAAATACCTATTCCGGAATTGTTTTCTGGAGACCGATTTAGGTTTAGGAATTTCAAGAATAATTGTAAATTGTTTCTTTCTCTGAGACCCCGTTCATCTGGAGATTCAGCTCAGCAAGTTAAAATTGTTATTTCTTTTTTGCGGGGCGACCCTCAGGATTGGGCTTTCTCGCTAGCGCCAGGAGATCCGGCATTGGCGAATATTTATGCGTTTTTTCTGGCGCTCGGATTGCTTTACGAGGAACCCGATCTTGAAATTCAGGCAGAAAAAGCCTTGCTGGCCATTTCTCAGGGTCAGGATGAAGCTGAAGTGTATTGCCAAAAATTTCGGAAATGGTCCGTGCTTACTCAGTGGAATGAGTGTGCTTTGGCCGCAAATTTCAGAAATGGCCTTTCTGAAGCCATTAAGAATGTGATGGTGGGTTTCCCCATTCCTACAAGTCTGAATGATTCTATGGCGCTTGCTATTCAAATTGACCGGCGTTTGCGGGAGCGCAAAACCGCTAATCCTCTGGTGGTGTTGTCTGAACAAACACCTGATTTAATGCAATGTGATAGAATTCAGACTAGAAATGAATGGAAAAATCATAGACGTCAGAATGGGTTGTGTTTTTACTGTGGTGATTCTACACATTATATCAGCATGCTCTAAACGCCTAACAAGGGTTGTTAGTCCTGTCGCCATTGGTAATTTGCAACCTAAATTTATTTTGTCTGTGACTTTAATTTGCTCCTTGTCTTCTTACCCTGTTATGGCGTTTGTGGATTCAGGTGCTGCCCTGAGTCTTATGGATCTGTCATTTGCCAAGCGCTGTGGTTTTGTTCTTGAACCGTTAGTGAATCCTATTCCTCTTAGAGGTATTGATGCTACGCCATTGGCGGAAAATAAACCGCAGTTTTGGACGCAGGTGACCATGTGCATGACTCCTGAACATCAGGAGGTGATTCGTTTTCTTGTTCTGGATAAAATGCATGATTTGGTCGTTTTGGGTCTGCCATGGTTACAGACCCACAATCCAGTCTTGGATTGGAAGGCAATGTCTGTGTCAAGTTGGGGCTGTCAGGGAATTCATGCTGATTCCCCGCCGGTGTCTATTGCTTCCTCTACTCCTTCGGAAGTTCCTGAGTATTTGTCTGATTATCAGGATGTATTCAGTGAGTCCAGATCCAGTGCTCTGCCTCCTCATAAGGACTGTGAAGGCGCCATAGATTTGATTCCAGGTAGTAAATTTCCTAAGGGAAGATTATTTAATCTGTCAGTACCTGAGCATGCCGCAATGCGTTCATATATCAAGGAGTCTCTGGAGAAGGGGCATATCCGTCCATCCTCTTCCCCTCTTGGTGCGGGATTCTTTTTTGTGGCCAAGAAGGACGGATCTTTGAGACCTTGTATTGACTATCGGCTACTGAATAAAATCACTGTAAAATTTCAGTATCCTTTGCCTCTCTTGTCGGACTTGTTTGCCCGGATTAAGGGTGCCAAGTGGTTCACCAAGATAGATCTTCGTGGTGCGTACAACCTTGTGCGCATTAAGCAAGCTGATGAATGGAAGACTGCATTTAATACGCCCGAAGGTCATTTTGAGTACTTGGTGATGCCTTTTGGGCTTTCTAATGCTCCCTCAGTATTTCAGTCCTTTATGCATGATATTTTCCGGAAGTATCTGGATAAATTTATGATTGTTTATCTGGACGATATTCTGGTTTTCTCTGAAGATTGGGACTCACATGTGGAGCAGGTCAGGATGGTGTTTCAGGTTTTGCGTGAGAATGCCTTGTTTGTTAAAGGCTCAAAGTGTCTCTTTGGAGTACAGAAAGTTCCCTTTTTGGGGTTTATTTTTTCCCCTTCTGCTGTGGAGATGGACCCAGTCAAGGTCCGAGCTATTCATGATTGGACTCAACCCACGTCAGTTAAGAGTCTTCAGAAGTTCTTGGGTTTTGGTAACTTCTACCGTCGTTTTATCGCTAATTTTTCTAGCGTTGTTAAACCTTTGACGGATATGACCAAGAAAGGTTCTGATGTTGCTAACTGGGCTCCTGCGGCCGTGGAGGCATTCCAGGAGTTGAAGCGCCGGTTTACTTCGGCGCCTGTTTTGTGCCAGCCTGATGTCTCACTTCCCTTTCAGGTCGAGGTGGATGCTTCTGAGATTGGGGCAGGGGCCGTTTTGTCACAGAGAGGCCCTGGTTGCTCGGTAATGAGACCATGTGCTTTCTTCTCTAGGAAGTTTTCGCCTGCTGAGCGGAATTATGATGTTGGCAATCGGGAATTACTGGCCATGAAGTGGGCATTTGAGGAGTGGCGTCATTGGCTCGAGGGTGCTAAGCATCGTGTGGTGGTCTTGACTGATCACAAAAATTTGATGTATCTCGAGTCTGCTAAACGCTTGAATCCTAGACAGGCCCGCTGGTCATTGTTTTTCTCCCGTTTTGACTTTGCGGTCTCGTATGTACCAGGTTCAAAGAATGTGAAAGCTGATGCTCTTTCAAGGAGCTTTGTGCCTGACTCTCCTGGAGTCACAGAACCTGTTGGTATTCTTAAAGAAGGAGTTATTTTGTCAGCCATTTCTCCTGATTTGCGACGTGTGTTGCAGAGATTTCAAGCTGGTAGACCCGACTCTTGTCCACCTGACAGACTGTTTGTTCCTGATAAGTGGACCAGCAGAGTCATTTCCGAGGTTCATTCCTCGGTGTGGGCAGGTCATCCGGGAATTTTTGGCACCAGAGATCTGGTGGCTAGGTCATTTTGGTGGCCTTCCTTGTCACGGGATGTACGGTCATTTGTGCAGTCCTGTGGGACTTGTGCTCGAGCTAAGCCTTGCTGTTCCCGTGCCAGCGGGTTGCTCTTGCCCTTGCCTCTCCCGAAGAGGCCTTGGACACATATTTCCATGGATTTCATTTCTGATCTCCCAGTGTCTCGGGGTATGTCTGTCATCTGGGTCGTATGTGATCGCTTTTCAAAAATGGTCCATTTGGTGCCTTTGCCTAAGCTGCCTTCCTCTTCCGATCTGGTTCCTGTGTTCCTTCAGAATGTGGTTCGTTTACACGGCATTCCGGAGAATATTGTGTCTGACAGAGGATCCCAGTTTGTTTCCAGGTTCTGGCGATCCTTTTGTGCTAGGATGGGCATTGATTTGTCGTTCTCGTCTGCCTTTCATCCTCAGACTAATGGACAAACTGAGCGAACTAATCAGACTCTGGAGGCTTACTTGAGGTGTTTTGTTTCGGCAGATCAGGATGATTGGGTGACCTTCTTGCCGTTGGCTGAGTTTGCCCTAAATAATCGGGCTAGTTCCGCTACTTTGGTTTCGCCATTTTTCTGCAACTCTGGTTTCCATCCTCGTTTTTCCTCGGGACATGTGGAGCCTTCTGACTGTCCTGGGGTGGATTCTGTGATGGATAGGTTGCAGCAGATCTGGAATCATGTGGTGGACAACTTAAAATTGTCACAGGAGAAGGCTCAGCGTTTTGCCAACCGCCGCCGCGGTGTGGGTCCCCGACTTCGTGTTGGGGATTTGGTGTGGCTGTCTTCTCGATTTGTTCCTATGAAGGTCTCCTCTCCTAAATTTAAGCCTCGCTTCATCGGTCCTTACAAGATATTGGAAATCCTTAATCCAGTGTCCTTTCGCTTGGATCTTCCGGTTTCGTTTGCCATTCACAACGTGTTCCATAGGTCTTTGTTACGACGCTACATTGTGCCTGTGGTTCCTTCTGCTGAGCCTCCTGCTCCGGTGTTGGTTGAGGGCGAGTTGGAGTACGTGGTGGAAAAGATCTTGGATTCTCGTCTCTCCAGGCGGAGGCTTCAGTATTTGGTCAAGTGGAAGGGTTATGGTCAGGAGGATAATTCCTGGGTGGTTGCCTCTGATGTGCATGCGGCCGATTTAGTTCGTGCCTTTCACGCTGCTCATCCTGATCGCCCTGGTGGTCTTGGTGAGGGTTCGGTGACCCCTCCTTAAGGGGGGGGTACTGTTGTGAATTAGACTTTTTTGGCTCCCTCTTGCGGTTACTAGTGATATGACTCTGGGATTTCCTTCCCTCAGTTTGCACCCAGCTGGTTCGTTACTTCAGGGGTGTTGCTATATAAACCTCCTGGAACCTTAGTCCAGTGCCTGGCATCGGTGTTATCAGACACATTCTGTTTGCTCCTGTTTGCTGGTCCTGGTTCATGCAAAATTAAGCTAAGTCTTGCTTCTTTGTTTTTTGGGTTATTTGTTTGCTATCATTTTTGTCCAGCTTGTACTAAATGTGATTCCTGTCCTTGCTGGAAGCTCTAGGGGGCTGGTGTTCTCCCCCCGGGCCGTTAGACGGTTCGGGGGTTCTTGAGTTTCCCGTGTGGATATTTTTGATAGGATTTTTTGCTGACCATATAAGTTATCTTTCTATAGTCTGCTATTAGCTAGTGGGCCTCTCTTTGCTAAATACCTAGCTCATTCTTATGTTTGTCTTTTCCTCTTACCTCACCGTTATTATTTGTGGGGGGCTTCTATCCAACTTTTGGGGTATTTCCTCTGGAGGCAAGAAAGGTCTTTCTTTTCCCTTCTAGGGGTAGTTAGCTCTCCGGCTGGCGCGAGACGTCTAGGATCAACGTAGGAACGTTCCCCGGCTGCTGGTATTTGTGGTGCTAGGATTAGTTATATGGTCAGCCCAGTTACCACTGCCCTATGAGCTGGTTTTCTGTATTTACTGACTTAGCATTATTCCTGAGACCCTCTGCCATTGGGGTCATAACACCCACCTCTTCAGACAAACAGCAGTCTCACGGGTGCTTGCGCCAAGTCGCGATACCACAGCCCCGTGTGGGGAGTTTGGCCATTTAGGGAGGTGTAAACATGTCGTATGCTGGACAATCAGCTGCAGAAAATTAGACATTAGAAAAGTAATTCACAGTAGTCCACAGGCAAGAGCTTTTCATAGGAAAGCTAGGTGTCGGCCGGGCAAGGTGGGGCAAAAGATTTCGAAATCCAGTTGTGGTTCATTTTAATGAATGTTAGATCGTCAACATTTTGGGTAGCCAGACGAGTCCTTTTTTCGGTTAATATTGAACCTGCAGCACTGAATACTCTTTCTGATAGGACACTTGCTGCCGGGCAAGAAAGCTCCTGCAATGCATATTCTGCCAATTCTGGCCAGGTGTCTAATTTTGATGCCCAGTAATCAAATGGGAATGACGGTTGAGGGATAACATCGATAATGGATGAAAAATAGTTAGTAACCATACTGGACAAATGTTGTCGCCTGTCACTTTCAATTGATGCAGCAGTACCTGTCCTGTCTGCGGTTATAGCAAAATCACTCCACAACCTGGTCAGAAAACCCCTCTGTCCAACGCCACTTCTGATGTGTGCACCCCTAACACTCCTAGTCTGCTGCCCCCTGGAGCTCGTGTGAGAACGATCACGTGCGCTGTGTGCTGGGAATGCCTGAAGCAAACGGTCAAAAAGAGTTGATTGTTTGGTTGCTAATATTAGTTCCAAGTTCTCATGTGGCATAATATTTAGCAATTTGCCTTTATAGCGTGGATCAAGGAGGCAGGCCAACCAGTAGTGTTGAGCGATACCGTCCGATACTTCAAAGTATCGGTATCGGAAAGTATCGGCCGATACCGGCAAAGTATCGGATCCAATCCGATACCGATACCCGATACCAATACAAGTCAATGGGACTCAAGTATCGGACGGTATCCTGATGGTTCCCAGGGTCTGAAGGAGAGGAAACTCTCCTTCAGGCCCTGGGAACCATATAAATGTGTAAAAGAAATAATTAAAATAAAAAATATCGCTATACTTTACCTCTCCGACGCAGCCGGGACCTCAGCGCAGGAACCGGCAGCGTTGTTTGTTTAAAATTCCCGCTTTTACATGGTTACGCGAACTCCCGGCTTGTGATTGGTCAGGGCGCCCATGTTGCCGGGCCGCGGACCAATCACAGCAAGCCGTGACGAAAATACGTCACGGCTTGCTGTGATTGGTTAATGGCGGCCATGTTGCCGGGACGCGGACCAATCACAGCAAGCCGTGACGTAATTTCGTCACGGCTTGCTGTGATTGGTCCGCGTCCCGGCAACATGGCCGCCATTAACCAATCACAAGCCGTGACGTCACGGGAGGCTGGACTTGCGCGCTTTTGAAAAAGCGCGCGTGTCCAGCCTCCAGTGACGTCCCGGCTTATGATTGGTCACGGCGCCATGTTGCCGGGACGCGGACCAATCACAGCAAGCCGTGACGTATTTTCGTCACGGCTTGCTGTGATTGGTCCGCGGCCCGGCAACATGGCCGCCCTGACCAATCACAAGCCGGGACTTCGCGTAACCATGTAAAAGTGGGAATTTTAAACAAACAACGCTGCCGGTTCCTGCGCTGAGGTCCCGGCTGCGTCGGAGAGGTGAGTATAGCGATATTTTTTATTTTAATTCTCTCTTTTACACATTTTAACAATGTTAAAATGTGTAAAAGAGAGAATTAAAATAAAATGTTGTTCCGATACCCGATACCCGATACCACAAGAGTATCGGAATCCCGGTATCGGAATTCCGATACAGCAAGTATCGGCCGATACCCGATACTTGCAGCATCGGAATGCTCAACACTACCAACCAGTAATCGTCATCGTTCATCATTTTCGTAATGCGTGTGTCCCTTTTTAGGATACGTAAGGCATAATCCGCCATGTGGGCCAAAGTTCCAGTTGTCAAATCTGCGGTTGTGATTGGTTGAGGGGCAGTTTCAGGCAAATCTACGTCACTTGTGTCCCTCAAAAAACCAGAACCCGGCCTTGCCACGCAACCAATTTCCAGTGCCCCCGGGAAAGCTTCCGCATTAAAAATATACTCATCCCCATCATCCTCCTCGTCCTCCACCTCCTCTTCGCCCGCTACCTCGTCCTGAACACTGCCCTGACCAGACAATGGCTGACTGTCATCAAGGCTTTCCTCTTCCTCTGGTGCAGACGCCTGATCCTTTATGTGCGTCAAACTTTGCATCAGCAGACGCATTAGGGGGATGCTCATGCTTATTATGGCGTTGTCTGCACTAACCAGCCGTGTGCATTCCTCAAAACACTGAAGGACTTGACACATGTCTTGTATCTTCGATCACTGCACACCTGACAACTCCATGTCTGCCATCCTACTGCCTGCCCGTGTATGTGTATCCTCCCACAAAAACATAACAGCCCGCCTCTGTTGGCACAGTCTCTGAAGCATGTGCAGTGTTGAGTTCCACCTTGTTGCAACGTCTATGATTAGGCGATGCTGGGGAAGGTTCAAAGACCGCTGATAGGTCTGCATACGGCTGGAGTGTACAGGCGAACGTCGGATATGTGAGCAAAGTCCACGCACTTTGAGGAGCAGGTCGGAGAAACCAGGATAAGTTTTCAATAAGCACTGCACCACCAGGTTTAAGGTGTGAGCCAGGCAAGGAATGTGTTTCAGTTGGGAAAGGGAGATGGCAGCCATGAAATCCCTTCCGTTATCACTCACTACCTTGCCTGCCTCAAGATCTACTGTGCCCAGCCACGACTGCGTTTCTTGTTGCAAGAACTTCCACGGTGTGTCTGTTGTCGCCCAAACACTTCATAGCCAATACAGCCTGCTGACGCTTGCCAGTAGCTGGCCCATAATGGGACAACTGGTGTGCAACAGTGTCATCTGCCGATGGAGTGGTTGGCCGACTGCGGTCTGTGGAAGAGCTGTAGCTTCTGCAGGAGGACGAGGAGGAGGAGGAGGAGGGGGTGCGAACGCCTACAGCCAACTGTTTCCTAGACCATGGGCTAGGCACAACGGTCCCGAAATTGATGTCCCCTGTGGACCCTGCATCCACCACATTCACCCAGTGTGCCGTGATGGACACATAACGTCCCTGGCCATGCCTACTGGTCCATGCATCTGTAGTCAGGTGCACCTTTGTACTCACAGATTGCCTGAGTGCATGGACGATGCGCTGTTTAACATGCTGGTGCAGGGCTGGGATGGCTTTTCTGGAAAAAAAGTGTCGACTGGGTAGCTCGTATCATGGTTCAGCGTACTCCATCAGGGTTTTGAAAGCTTCGCTTTCAACTAACCGGTAGGGCATCATCTCTAACAAGATTAGTCTAGCTATGTGGGCGTTAAAACCTGTGTACGCGGATGCGAGGATAAGTACTTCCTTTTTCTAACCAGAGTCTCATGTAGGGTGAGCTGGACTGGAGAGCTGGAGATCGTGGAACTTTCGGGTGTGCCGGTGTACATGGCAGACTGAGAGATGGTTGGAGATGGTATTGTTTCCGCCGGTGCCCTAGATGCAATATTTCCTCCTACAAAACTGGTGATTCCCTGACCCTGACTGCTTTTGGCTGGCAAAGAAACCTGCACAGATACTGCCGGTGGTGCGGAAAATGGTGGCCTTACAGTGACGGAAGGGATGTTGCGTTGCTGACTAGCTTCATTGGCCGAGGGTGCTACAACCTTAAGGGACGTTTGGTAGTTAGTCCAGGCTTGAAAATGCATGGTGGTTAAGTGTCTATGCATGCAACTAGTATTTAGACTTTTCAGATTCTGACCTCTGCTTAAGCTAGTTGAACATTTTTGACAGATGACTTTGCGCTGATCAATTGGATGTTGTTTAAAAAAATGCCAGACTGCACTCTTCCTAGCATCGGATCCCTTTTCAGGGATTGCAGACTGAGCTTTAACCGGATGGCCACGCTGTCCTCCAACAGGGTTTGGCTTTGACATGCGTTTTGGGCCAGATACGGGCCCGGCAGATGGAACCTGTTGCGATGTTGATGCCTGCTGCGGCCCCTCCTCCACCTCCGCTTCTGAACTACTGCCGCCTGCACCCTGTTCCCCCAATGGCTGCCAATCGGGGTCAACAACTGGGTCATCTATTACCTCCTCTTCGAGCTCGTGTGCAACTTCGTCTGTGTCACTGTGTCGGTCGGTGGTATAGCGTTCGTGGCGGGGCAACATAGTCTCATCAGGGTCTGATTGTGGATCAGTACCCTGAGAGGGCAATGTGGTGGTCTGAGTCAAAGGAGCAGCATAGTACTCTGGCTGTGGCTGTGCATCAGTGCACTCCATGTCAGAATCTACTTGTAATGGGCATGGCCTGTGTTTCACTTTCTAAGCCAGGGACGGTATGTGTAAAGAGCTCCATGGAGTAACCCGTTGTGTCGCCTGCTGCATCCTTCTCTCTTGTTGTAGTTTTTGCTGAAGAGGACAAGGAAGCGACTTGTCCCTGACCGTGAACATCCACAAGCGACGCGCTGCTTTTACATTTACTAGTTTCAGAAGAGGAGGCAAAAGACCTAGAGGCTGAGTCTGCAATGTAAGCCAAAACTTGCTGTTGCTGCTCCGCCTTTAAAAGCGGTTTTCGTACTCCCAGAAAAGAGAGCGTTCGAGGCCTTGTGTAGCCAGACGACGAAACTGGCTCCACAGCTCCAGACTTAGGTGGAATATTTTTATCCACCTGATGCTCCACTACCACTACCATCATTACCAGCTGACAATGAACGCCCACGACGACCTCTTGCACCAGACTTCCTCATTGTTTTAAAATCTTAATCAAAGTAACTTTATTTGTTGCTGTCAAACAACTTACATGGTGAGCTATAACTTCAGTATGATTTCAATATCCCTTAACAGGTTGGTGAGACCACAAGGAAAATCAGGCACAATGTTACACACTCTGTTTTCTGTGGCACCAAATCACAGAGATGCCACACACGCAGGACTGTCACTCAAGCACAAATGTCAATATTAATCTACCACTGTTTTATTTATTTTTTCTTTTTCAGGGAGACTTTAGAAACAAAATAATAAAAAATAAATAGGCTTTCTATGGCCCACTGAGTGAGAGATGGCACACACAGGAGTCAGGAGTGGCACACAAGCAGAAAGGGCAATATTAATCTCCCACTGTTTTCTTTTTTTTTTCTTTTTCAGGGAGACTTTAGAAACCAAATAATAAAAAATTAATAGGCTTTCTATGGCCCACTGAGTGAGAGATGGCACACACAGGAGTCAGGAGTGGCACACAAGCAGAAAGGGCAATATTAATCTCCTACTGTTTGAATTTTTTTTTTTTTTTTCAGGGAGACTTTAGAAACCAAATAATAAAAAAAACAAAGGCTTTCTATGGCCCACTGAGTGAGAGATGGCACACACAGGAGTCAGGAGTGGCACACAAGCAGAAAGGGCAATATTAATCTCCCACTGTTTTATTTTTTTTTTCTTTTTCAGGGAGACTTTAGAAACCAAATAATAAAAAATTAATAGGCTTTCTATGGCCCACTGAGTGAGAGATGGCACACACAGGAGTCAGGAGTGGCACACAAGCCCTGACTGAGGCCAATATTTTTCTCCCACCGATTGATGTAGTGTTTTTTTTTCAGGTAGATTTTAGAACCCAAATCAAGCAAAAAAATAAATAGGCTTTCTATGGACCACTGAGTGAGAGATGGCACACACAGGAGTCAGGAGTGGCACACAAGCCCTGAGGCCAATATTTTTCTCCCAATGATTGATGTAGTGATTTTTTTTCAGGTAGATTTTAGAACCCAAATCAAGCAAAAAAATAAATAGGCTTTCTATGGCCCACTGAGTGAGAGATGGCACACACAGGAGTCAGGAGTGGCACACAAGCCCTGAGGCCAATATTTTTCTCCCAATGATTGATGTAGTGATTTTTTTTCAGGTAGATTTTAGAACCCAAATCAAGCAAAAAAATAAATAGGCTTTCTATGGCCCACTGAGTGAGAGATGCACACACAGGAGTCAGGAGTGGCACACAAGCCCTGAGGCCAATATTTTTCTCCCAATGATTGATGTAGTGATTTTTTTTCAGGTAGATTTTAGAACCCAAATCAAGAAAAAAAATAAATAGGCTTTCTATGGCCCACTGAGTGAGAGATGGCACACACAGGAGTCAGGAGTGGCACACAAGCCCTGAGGCCAATATTTTTCTCCCAATGATTGATGTAGTGATTTTTTTTCAAGTAGATTTTAGAACCCAAATCAAGCAAAAAAATAAATAGGCTTTCTATGGCCCACAATTTGAGAGAGAGAGATGGCACACCCAGGAGTCAAGACTGGCACACAAGCAGAAAGGGCAATATTAATCTCCCACTGTTTTATTTTTTTTATTTTTTTTCAGGGAGACTTTACAAACCAAATAAGATAAAATGATTTTTTCAGGGACAATTTAGAAACCAAATAATAATAATAAAAAAAAGGCTTTCTATGGCCCACTGAGTGAGAGATGGCACACACAGGAGTCAGGAGTGGCACACAAGCCCTGAGGCCAATATTTTTCTCCCAATGATTGATGTAGTGATTTTTTTTCAGGTAGATTTTAGAACCCAAATCAAGCAAAAAAATAAATAGGCTTTCTATGGCCCACTGAGTGAGAGATGCACACACAGGAGTCAGGAGTGGCACACAAGCCCTGAGGCCAATATTTTTCTCCCAATGATTGATGTAGTGATTTTTTTTTCAGGTAGATTTTAGAACCCAAATCAAGCAAAAAAATAAATAGGCTTTCTATGGCCCACTGAGTGAGAGATGGCACACACAGGAGTCAGGAGTGGCACACAAGCCCTGAGGCCAATATTTTTCTCCCAATGATTGATGTAGTGATTTTTTTTCAAGTAGATTTTAGAACCCAAATCAAGCAAAAAAATAAATAGGCTTTCTATGGCCCACAATTTGAGACAGAGAGATGGCACACCCAGGAGTCAAGACTGGCACACAAGCAGAAAGGGCAATATTAATCTCCCACTGTTTTATTTTTTTTATTTTTTTTCAGGGAGACTTTAGAAACCAAATAAGATAAAATGATTTTTTCAGGGACAATTTAGAAACCAAATAATAATAATAAAAAAAAGGCTTTCTATGGCCCACTGAGTGAGAGATGGCACACACAGGAGTCAGGAGTGGCACACAAGCCCTGAGGCCAATATTTTTCTCCCAATGATTGATGTAGTGATTTTTTTTCAGGTAGATTTTAGAACCCAAATCAAGCAAAAAAATAAATAGGCTTTCTATGGACCACTGAGTGAGAGATGGCACACACAGGAGTCAGGAGTGGCACACAAGCAGAAAGGGCAATATTAATCTCCCACTGTTTTCTTTTTTTTTTCTTTTTCAGGGAGACTTTAGAAACCAAATAATAAAAAATTAATAGGCTTTCTATGGCCCACTGAGTGAGAGATGGCACACACAGGAGTCAGGAGTGGCACACAAGCCCTGAGGCCAATATTTTTCTCCCAATGATTGATGTAGTGATTTTTTTTCAGGTAGATTTTAGAACCCAAATCAAGCAAAAAAATAAATAGGCTTTCTATGGCCCACTGAGTGAGAGATGGCACACACAGGAGTCAGGAGTGGCACACAAGCCCTGAGGCCAATATTTTTCTCCCAATGATTGATGTAGTGATTTTTTTTCAGGTAGATTTTAGAACCCAAATCAAGCAAAAAAATAAATAGGCTTTCTATGGCCCACAATTTGAGAGAGAGAGATGGCACACCCAGGAGTCAAGACTGGCACACAAGCAGAAAGGGCAATATTAATCTCCCACTGTTTTATTTTTTTTATTTTTTTTCAGGGAGACTTTAGAAACCAAATAAGATAAAATGATTTTTTCAGGGACAATTTAGAAACCAAATAATAATAAAAAAAAGGCTTTCTATGGCCCACTGAGTGAGAGATGGCACACACAGGAGTCAGGAGTGGCACACAAGCCCTGAGGCCAATATTTTTCTCCCAATGATTGATGTAGTGATTTTTTTTCAGGTAGATTTTAGAACCCAAATCAAGCAAAAAAATAAATAGGCTTTCTATGGACCACTGAGTGAGAGATGGCACACACAGGAGTCAGGAGTGGCACACAAGCAGAAAGGGCAATATTAATCTCCCACTGTTTTCTTTTTTTTTTCTTTTTCAGGGAGACTTTAGAAACCAAATAATAAAAAATAAATAGGCTTTCTATGGCCCACTGAGTGAGAGATGCACACACAGGAGTCAGGAGTGGCACACAAGCCCTGAGGCCAATATTTTTCTCCCAATGATTAATGTAGTGATTTTTTTTTCAGGTAGATTTTAGAACCCAAATCAAGCAAAAAAATAAATAGGCTTTCTATGGCCCACTGAGTGAGAGATGGCACACACAGGAGTCAGGAGTGGCACACAAGCCCTGAGGCCAATATTTTTCTCCCAATGATTGATGTAGTGATTTTTTTTCAAGTAGATTTTAGAACCCAAATCAAGCAAAAAAATAAATAGGCTTTCTATGGCCCACAATTTGAGACAGAGAGATGGCACACCCAGGAGTCAAGACTGGCACACAAGCAGAAAGGGCAATATTAATCTCCCACTGTTTTATTTTTTTTATTTTTTTTCAGGGAGACTTTAGAAACCAAATAAGATAAAATGATTTTTTCAGGGACAATTTAGAAACCAAATAATAATAATAAAAAAAAGGCTTTCTATGGCCCACTGAGTGAGAGATGGCACACACAGGAGTCAGGAGTGGCACACAAGCCCTGAGGCCAATATTTTTCTCCCAATGATTGATGTAGTGATTTTTTTTCAGGTAGATTTTAGAACCCAAATCAAGCAAAAAAATAAATAGGCTTTCTATGGACCACTGAGTGAGAGATGGCACACACAGGAGTCAGGAGTGGCACACAAGCAGAAAGGGCAATATTAATCTCCCACTGTTTTCTTTTTTTTTTCTTTTTCAGGGAGACTTTAGAAACCAAATAATAAAAAATTAATAGGCTTTCTATGGCCCACTGAGTGAGAGATGGCACACACAGGAGTCAGGAGTGGCACACAAGCCCTGAGGCCAATATTTTTCTCCCAATGATTGATGTAGTGATTTTTTTTCAGGTAGATTTTAGAACCCAAATCAAGCAAAAAAATAAATAGGCTTTCTATGGCCCACTGAGTGAGAGATGGCACACACAGGAGTCAGGAGTGGCACACAAGCCCTGAGGCCAATATTTTTCTCCCAATGATTGATGTAGTGATTTTTTTTCAGGTAGATTTTAGAACCCAAATCAAGCAAAAAAATAAATAGGCTTTCTATGGCCCACTGAGTGAGAGATGGCACACACAGGAGTCAGGAGTGGCACACAAGCCCTGAGGCCAATATTTTTCTCCCAATGATTGATGTAGTGATTTTTTTTCAGGTAGATTTTAGAACCCAAATCAAGCAAAAAAATAAATAGGCTTTCTATGGACCACTGAGTGAGAGATGGCACACACAGGAGTCAGGAGTGGCACACAAGCAGAAAGGGCAATATTAATCTCCCACTGTTTTCTTTTTTTTTTCTTTTTCAGGGAGACTTTAGAAACCAAATAATAAAAAATTAATAGGCTTTCTATGGCCCACTGAGTGAGAGATGGCACACACAGGAGTCAGGAGTGGCACACAAGCCCTGACTGAGGCCAATATTTTTCTCCCACCGATTGATGTAGTGTTTTTTTTCAGGTAGATTTTAGAACTCAAATCAAGCAAAAAATAAATAGGCTTTCTATGGACCACTGAGTGAGAGATGGCACACACAGGAGTCAGGAGTGGCACACAAGCCCTGAGGCCAATATTTTTCTCCCAATGATTGATGTAGTGATTTTTTTTCAGGTAGATTTTAGAACCCAAATCAAGCAAAAAAATAAATAGGCTTTCTATGGCCCACTGAGTGAGAGATGGCACACACAGGAGTCAGGAGTGGCACACAAGCCCTGAGGCCAATATTTTTCTCCCACTGATTGATGTAGTGATTTTTTTTCAGGTAGATGTTAGAACCCAAATCAAGCAAAAAAATAAATAGGCTTTCTATGGCCCACTGAGTGAGAGATGGCACACACAGGAGTCAGGAGTGGCACACAAGCCCTGAGGCCAATATTTTTCTCCCAATGATTGATGTAGTGATTTTTTTTCAGGTAGATTTTAGAACCCAAATCAAGCAAAAAAATAAATAGGCTTTCTATGGCCCACTGAGTGAGAGATGGCACACACAGGTGTCAGGAGTGGCACACAAGCCCTGAGGCCAATATTTTTCTCCCAATGATTGATGTAGTGATTTTTTTTCAGGTAGATTTTAGAACCCAAATCAAGCAAAAAAATAAATAGGCTTTCTATGGCCCACAATTTGAGAGAGAGAGATGGCACACCCAGGAGTCAAGACTGGCACACAAGCAGAAAGGGCAATATTAATCTCCCACTGTTTTATTTTTTTTATTTTTTTTCAGGGAGACTTTAGAAACCAAATAAGATAAAATGATTTTTTCAGGGACAAATTAGAAACCAAATAATAATAATAAAAAAAGGCTTTCTATGGCCCACTGAGTGAGAGATGGCACACACAGGAGTCAGGAGTGGCACACAAGCCCTGAGGCCAATATTTTTCTCCCAATGATTGATGTAGTGATTTTTTTTCAGGTAGATTTTAGAACCCAAATCAAGCAAAAAAATAAATAGGCTTTCTATGGCCCACTGAGTGAGAGATGGCACACACAGGAGTCAGGAGTGGCACACAAGCCCTGAGGCCAATATTTTTCTCCCACTGATTGATGTAGTGATTTTTTTTCAGGTAGATGTTAGAACCCAAATCAAGCAAAAAAATAAATAGGCTTTCTATGTCCCACTGAGTGAGAGATGGCACACACAGGAGTCAGGAGTGGCACACAAGCCCTGAGGCCAATATTTTTCTCCCACTGATTGATGTAGTGATTTTTTTTCAGGTAGATTTTAGAACCCAAATCAAGCAAAAAAATAAATAGGCTTACTATGGCCCACTGAGTGAGAGATGGCACACACAGGAGTCAGGAGTGGCACACAAGCCCTGAGGCCAATATTTTTCTCCCACTGATTGATGTAGTGATTTTTTTTCAGGTAGATGTTAGAACCCAAATCAAGCAAAAAAATAAATAGGCTTTCTATGGCCCACTGAGTGAGAGATGGCACACACAGGAGTCAGGAGTGGCACACAAGCCCTGAGGCCAATATTTTTCTCCCAATGATTGATGTAGTGATTTTTTTTCAGGTAGATTTTAGAACCCAAATCAAGCAAAAAAATAAATAGGCTTTCTATGGCCCACTGAGTGAGAGATGGCACACACAGGGATGGCACTCTAGCAGAAATGCCAATCTTAATCTCCCACAAAAAAAAAAAAAAAAAACAGGGACTGTCCTACAATTACTATCTCCCTGCAGTAATCTCAGCCAGGTATGGCAGGCAGCAATAAGGAGTGGACTGATGCACAAATTAAATAAAAAGTGTGGACAAACAAAAAAGATAGCTGTGCAGAAAGGAAGGAACAAGAGGATTTGTGCTTTGAAAAAAGCAGTTGGTTTGCACAGTGGCGTACACACAGCAATGCAGCTATCAGGGAGCCTTCTAGGGCAGCCCAATGAGCTACAGCGCTGAGGAAAAAAAAAAAAATGTAGCTTCCACTGTCCCTGCACACCGAAGGTGGTGTTGGACAGTGGAAATCGCTACAGCACAAGCGGTTTGGTGGTTAATGGACCCTGCCTAACGCTCTCCCTGCTTCTGACGAAGCGGCAGCAACCTCTCCCTAAGCTCAGAGCAGCAGCAGTGAGATGGTGGTCGGCGGGAACGCCCCTTTATAGCCCCTGTGACGCCGCAGACAGCAAGCCAATCACTGCAATGCCCTTCTCTAAGATGGTGGGGACCAGGACCTATGTCATCACGCTGCCCACACTCTGCGTTCACCTTCATTGGCTGAGAAATGGCGCTTTTCGCGTCATTGAAACGCAACTTTGGTGCGAAAGTCGCGTACCGCATGGCCGACCACGCACAGGGGTCGGATCGGGTTTCATGAAACCCGACTTTGCCAAAAGTCGGCGACTTTTGAAAATGAACGACCCGTTTCGCTCAACCCTAGTCCTGAGTATGCTGGTACCCAATATGTGGGGGTAAACCACTGTTTGGGCGCACGGCAGAGCTCGGAAGGGAAGGAGCGCCATTTTGAAATGCAGGCTTTGATAGAATTGTCTGTGGGTGTTATGTTGCGTTTTCAGAGCCCCTGATGTACCTAAGCAGTAGAAACCCCCCACAAGTGACCAAATTTTGGAAACTAGACCCCCTAAGGAACTTATCTAGATATGTGGTGAGAACTTTGAATGCTCAAGTGCTTCACAGAAGTTTATAATGCAGAGTAGTGAAAATAAAAAAATATTTTTTTTTCCCACAAAAAAAGATTTTTAGCCCCCAAGTTTTTATTTTCACAAAGGTAACAGGAGAAATTGGACCCCAAAAGTTATTGTCCAATTTATCCCGAGTACGCTGATGCCCCATATGTGGGGGTAAACCACTGTTTGGGCGCACGGCAGAGCTCAGAAGGGAGGGAGCACTGTTATGGTTTCCAATGGCAAGGAAACATCAGAAGCATAGAATAAACGGACAAGCTCTCGGGTGATGGAAACTAGAGCTGACCGCGATGCTAAACCTACACACCACACTAGAAGTAGCCAGGGGGCATTCCTGCGTTGTCTCTAGATGCCGCGCGCCAGCCGGAGAATTAACTACCCCTGGTAGAAGAAAACACAGTCCTGGCTTGCCTCCAGAGAATGTCCCCACAGGAGATAGCAGCCCCCCACATATAATAACGGTGAGAGCAGATGAAAAGACACACGTAGTATGAAAGCAGATTTAGCACAGAGAGGCCCGCTAACTAAATAGCAGAAAGATACAACAGAGGACTTCGCGGTCAGCTGCAAAACCCTTCAAAACACCATCCTGAAATTACCTTAACTCATGTGACAACTCATGCCACTGGAGTGGTAATTTCAGCCCAACAAGAGCTTCCAGCTGCAGAGATTCACATAAGTGCAAACTGGACAAAACATACAAAAATAGACTTAAGGACTAAAGTGTCCAACTTAGCTGAGCAGAAAACTGGGAGCAGGAACATGCAACAGAATCACTCTGGATACATTGATGGCCAGCATTAGAATGACTGAGGAGCAAGGTTAAATAGGATACTCCCACATCCTGATAGGAACAGGTGAACTGAGAAGGCAAAGCTTGCAGGACACCAGTACCACAAGAGACCACCGGGGGAGCCCACGAACCGAATCACAACAGTACCCCCCCTTAAGGAGGGGGCACCGAACCCTCACAAGAACCACCAGGGCGATCTGGATGAGCCCTATGAAAGGCACGGACCAAATCAGAAGCATGAACATCAGAAGCTGTAACCCAAGAATTATCCTCTTGACCGTAGCCCTTCCATTTCACCAGATATTGAAGTCTCCGTCTGGAAACACGGGAGTCCAAGATTTTCTCCACCACGTACTCCAATTCACCCTCAACCAGCACAGGAGCAGGAGGCTCAACAGAAGGCACAAGTGGTACCTCATACCTACGCAATAATGACCGATGGAAGACATTATGGATAGCAAAGGATGCTGGGAGGTCCAAACAAAAAGACACAGGGTTAAGAATTTCCAAAATCTTATAAGGACCGATGAACCGAGGCTTAAACTTAGGAGAAGAGACCCTCATAGGGACAAAACGGGAGGACAACCACACCAAGTCCCCAACACGAAGACGAGGACCAACACGACGATGGCGATTAGCAAAACGTTGAGTCCTCTCCTGGGACAACTCCAAATTGTCCACCACCTGCCCCCAAATACGATGCAACCTATCCACCATGGTATCCACTCCAGGACAATCCGAAGACTCCACCTGACCAGATGAAAAACGAGGATGGAACCCTGAATTGCAAAAGAAAGGGGAGACCAAAGTGGCAGAACTGGCCCGATTATTAAGGGCAAACTCAGCCAACGGCAAAAAGGAGACCCAGTCATCCTGATCAGCAGACACGAAACACCTCAAATAAGTCTCCAAGGTCTGATTAGTACGTTCCGTCTGGCCATTTGTCTGGGGATGAAATGCAGACGAAAAAGACAAATCAATGCCCATCCTGGCACAAAACGCCCGCCAAAATCTGGACACAAACTGGGATCCCCTGTCGGAAATGATATTCTCCGGAATACCATGCAGCCAAACCACATTCTGAAAAAACAGGGGCACCAACTCAGATGAGGAAGGCAGCTTGGGCAAGGGCACCAAATGAACCATCTTAGAAAAGCGGTCACACACCACCCAAATGACGGACATCTTCTGAGAAACAGGGAGATCAGAAATAAAATCCATAGAGATGTGTGTCCAAGGCCTCTTAGGAACAGGCAAGGGCAACAACAACCCACTAGCCCGAGAACAACAAGGCTTGGCCCGAGCACAAACATCGCAAGACTGCACAAAAGTACGCACGTCCCGAGACAGGGAAGGCCACCAGAAGGACCTAGCCACCAAATCTCTGGTACCAAAAATTCCCGGATGACCTGCCAACGCAGAAGAATGAACCTCCGAGATGACTCTGTTGGTCCACTCATCCGGCACAAACAATCTACCAGGCGGACAACGATCAGGCCGATCTGCCTGAAACTCTTGTAAAGCACGTCGCAGGTCTGGGAAGACAGCAGACAATATCACCCCATCCTTAAGTATACCCGTAGGTTTAGAATCACCAGGGGAATCAGGTTCAAAACTCCTAGAAAGGGCATCCGCCTTCACATTCTTAGTACCTGGCAGATACGAAACCACAAAATTAAACCGAGAGAAAAACAACGACCAGCGCGCCTGTCTAGGATTCAGACGTCTGGCCGACTCAAGATAAATCAAATTTTTGTGATCAGTCAAGACCACCACCTGATGTTTAGCACCCTCAAGCCAATGACGCCACTCCTCGAATGCCCACTTCATCGCCAAAAGCTCCCGATTACCGACGTCATAATTTCGCTCGGCGGGCGAAAATTTTCGAGAAAAGAACGCACAAGGTCTCATCACTGAACAATCTGAACTTTTCTGCGACAAAACCGCCCCCGCTCCGATCTCGGAAGCATCAACTTCCACCTGAAAAGGAAGAGAAACATCAGGCTGGCACAACACCGGAGCAGAAGAAAAACGGCGCTTAAGCTCCCGAAAGGCCTCCACAGCAGCAGGAGACCAATCTGCAACATCAGCACCCTTTTTAGTCAAATCAGTCAAAGGCCTGACAACGCTAGAAAAACCAGTTATGAATCGACGATAAAAGTTAGCAAAGCCCAAAAATTTCTGAAGGCCCTTAAGAGAAGTCGGTTGCGTCCAGTCACAAATAGCCCGAACCTTCACAGGATCCATCTCAATAGAAGAGGGGGAAAAAATGTACCCCAAAAAAGAAATCTTCTGAACCCCAAAAACACACTTTGAACCTTTAACAAACAGAGAATTGGTCCGCAAAACCTGAAAAACCCTCCTAACTTGTTGAACATGAGATTCCCAGTCATCCGAAAAAATCAAGATATCGTCCAAATACACAATCATAAATTTATCCAGATATTCACGGAAAATATTGTGCATAAAAGACTGAAAGACCGAAGGGGCATTTGACAGACCAAAAGGCATCACCAAATACTCAAAATGGCCCTCGGGCGTATTAAATGCGGTTTTCCACTCATCCCCCTGCTTAATTCGCACCAAATTATACGCACCGCGAAGATCAATCTTAGAGAACCACTTCGCCCCCTCAATGCGAGCAAATAAATCTGTCAGCAATAGCAAAGGATACTGATACTTGACTGTGATCTTATTCAAGAGTCTATAATCAATACAAGGTCTCAAAGAACCATCGCTTTTAGCTACGAAAAAGAACCCCGCTCCAAGAGGAGACGAAGAAGGACGAATATGTCCCTTTTCCAAGGACTCCCTAATATACTCTCGCATGGCAGCATGTTCAGGTACAGACAGATTGAATAGACGACCCTTAGGAAATTTACTGCCAGGGATCAAATCTATGGCGCAATCGCAATCTCTGTGAGGAGGAAGAGAATTAAGAGTAGATTCCTCAAAAACCTCACGATAATCAGACAGAAAAATATTTAGAATTGAGAGTCCTCAGTGGTATCAACCACTGAGGACTCTCAATTCTAAATATTTTTCTATCTACTGGCTAACACGGTACCAAGATATTTAAAGCAAAGAAAGGCGGGCACCGCATAAAAGATATGTAAGCTCCAGGGATCAGCCACGTGCATATATAATGTATACACTCAACACAAGAAAAAAAAGAATATGCACACAGTGGGATCAACCTGATATGATACATTTTATTTTATTATAGAATAACACCTCACTACACATAAAGGCAAAGCAGGAAGGAACATACATTTAAAAACATCTAAAAACCAAACAGACCTACCCTCAACCCCCCACATATACAATCAAGGGCCTATAAATGAAAATTTTTTTTTTTTTTTTTTTTTTTTTTTTTTTTTTTTGCATGTACAAATACCGTAGAGAGCATAACATACAATTGGACAAATGAGAAACAATACAGGTATATAAATTTAATTTCTAATGCAGCCAATTGGCATAATGCCCCTACACAGACAAATGTATTAATAGAGCCCTAAACAATAGCCCTACCTCCCAGTCCTGTTACAGGCCTGTGGTAAAAACACAATACCATATACCAGGTTAATATCTGGTGTAACCACAGCCTGTCCTAAGTCTAACACCCCAAATAATACATTACCAAGCTAAAGGTGAAGTATCCTGCCACCAAAGATGATAATGTGTCTAAGTCCAAGAAGTGCCTATGGGGCAGGAACACAATAGGCTGGTAGAGGTATATATACCTAAGTGCGGCTGGGGTAGATGAAAGAGTCCAGGACCGGATCCAAGGCAGCATAGAGGAGGGGGGGAGGAGGGACAAGGCCCCACGCGTATCGACGCTGCTAGAGCGTCTTCGTCAGGGGAAGGTAATGAAGCAGATCCCCCTGACCTGCCTTTTATGTGCAAACCAAGATAGAAGCTGATTGATATCACCTGTTAGGCCGCTGACAGTGTTTCCATTCTCTCTCAGTGTGGAGTGTCTGGTGATTAGTTCCGGACCTGCGCACACTCCCCCTGCAAATACACACTGGAGCAATAACCAATCAGCTCCCCTGTATCAGAATCCATTCAGCTAGAGCGAATCTGATTGGTCCGAAGATCACATGGGGTTTGTGTGTAAACACAGGGAGTTACTACCACGGAATCTAATCTATTTTAATGTTGCGCTTCACCGGGTTGCCGTGGGGGCCTTCCACACAAACATAATGTGCACGGATTGCACAGCAATAGCTGTGCATCTGCGCACAAATGTCAGAGGCCGTGACGCACACCTCCAAATTGCCATAGAAACAGCAACATCGCATGCGCAATATAACAAAAACACCGCATACTCGCACACCAATTAGTGCAAGGGTGATAACAGGCCATGTGTACTGCAACTCTGGCCAAATTCCCAACACCTCGACAGATATGCTCACGCTATATGATGTCACTCATTTCACAGGCAGTCTGGTACCACATACATAACATACACGCCCATTTGACAATTCTCATATACAAATGCCCAGATTCGAATGGCCATGGTTTGAAGTTTGCGGGAATAGGCAATCCAAGGAATAAATCCATCTAAGACATCAAAGCTATGGTGGTAGCTGGGCACACGTCCGAATCCAACGAGGATGACTACCCCACCGAAAGAAAAGGACAATGCACAGAAGGCAGAAAATGCTGCTCCCAAAAAGGGGAGGGGAGGGGGGGAAGAAAAAAAAAAAAAAAAAAAAAAAAAAGGGGGGGGGGAGGGGGGAAGGGGGAGAGAGAGAGAAACGGAGGCGGAGAAGAGCAGCCCAGGGTAGGCTTGGCTTTGGAAGTGAGGGCGCGATGTCCATGCCCTTGATTCCGTTCTATCCTCCGAATCCAAACTACCCTAATGGGAACTGGGCTCATAGGACTAAATGCCCCTAAATCAACCAGTCCCCAAGTCCGTACCCTCGGGCTCTAAACCTGCTTATAAAAGCCGGTAAACAATAATTCTTCGTTGATCCCCACCGGGGCCCGGCTATTGAGATTATATATCCATTTGGATTCTCTCCTAAGCAAGTCCAGCACCATATTACCACCCCTGATATTAGGCTTAACCCCCTCAAGCCCCATAACCCTCAGACCCCTTGTAGAACCCCCATGTTCTTTGAAAAAATGTCCAGCCACTGATGAAAGTTGTTTGCCCTTCTCCAAATCCTTTCCGGCAGTGTTAATGCCGGATAGGTGCTGTTGCACCCGACGTCTTAATTCCTGTGTTGTGTACCCCACGTATATTTTGGGGCACCCACATACCAGGGCATACACCAAATTCCTGGTGCGACAATTAAAGTACGATAAAGGTTCAATCCTTTTTGGGATGTGTGGTAACGTTAAACCCGTATCAGATATCATAAAACCACAAACATTGCATCCTCCACACGGGTAAGACCCAAAGATGCGACCACCAGTACCGGTCTTCACAGATGCCCTTTTAAAATGGCTAGACACCAACTCATCTTTGAGATTCCGCGACCTCCTGGCTACCATCCTGGGTGTGGGGGCCAACCAAGGATGTAGTCTAGGTTCCGTAAGTAGGATACTCCAGTTTTTCTTAAGAATATCATATACATCTCCCCACTGATTATGATATACAGTTATCAAGTCTATCGTCCGTGTGGTCTCCTTCCGTCTTGGTTTCAGTATATCCTCCCGCTCACACTGTTGAGAGTGCTGGAATGCTCGTGAGACCACCTTATGCGGGTACCCCCTAGCTTGAAACCTTTCCGTAAGTCGCTTTGATTCTGCCCGAAAATCATCCTCAGCCGAACAGTTCCTTTTAACCCTCAAAAATTGTCCTTTGGGTATGCTATTGCGGAGATGGGTCGGGTGTGCGCTGTCGTAATGGAGTAGGCTATTGGTAGCCGTTTTCTTCCTATGTAGGCTCGTGGTGATACAGTTATTGCTCATGATGATATTCAGGTCCAGGAAATCCACCTCAACAGAGGATACCTTAGATGTAAGTCTGATGTTCCATGGATTCCTGTTGAGCAAATCAATAAATTCATTACATGCATCCAAAGTCCCTGCCCAGAAAAAGAGCACATCATCAATGAAACGGTGCCATTCAAGCACCTGTTCCCGATACTGCTGAAGTTTATAGACATGGGTCTCCTCCCACCACCCCATGTACAGATTGGCATAAGAAGGTGCGCACCTGGCACCCATAGCGGTGCCAGATGCCTGTCTATAAAAGACACGGTCAAAAGTGAAATAGTTTTTCTCCAACACTATTTTTAGCAAATCAAGTAGGAAGCAATCATGGTCTCTGTCCCTGCTTGACCTCTTGTCCATGCATAGAGGCATAATCGGCCTACCTGGGGGAGTATTGATATGCCAAGAATACCAACGTACTATATGCTCCCCAAGGTCCATAAATGTCTGGACAACCCCCCAGGTAGGCCGATTATTTCGGGGATTGGGGGGCTATTTGAGCGGCCCTGTATATACTTGGACTACGTTTTGCAGCCTCTGGTCTTTTCCTTGGATTCATATATACGGGACTCTATGCATTTAATAGAAAAGATTGGAAAGTTGGAAATACCCAATGATACTCTGATTGTTACACTTGACGTAGAGTCCCTATACACCAGCATTGACCATAGGCTGGGATTGGAGGCAGTTACATACTTTTTGGACAAGAGGTCAAGCAGGGACAGAGACCATGATTGCTTCCTACTTGATTTGCTAAAAATAGTGTTGGAGAAAAACTATTTCACTTTTGACCGTGTCTTTTATAGACAGGCATCTGGCACCGCTATGGGTGCCAGGTGCGCACCTTCTTATGCCAATCTGTACATGGGGTGGTGGGAGGAGACCCATGTCTATAAACTTCAGCAGTATCGGGAACAGGTGCTTGAATGGCACCGTTTCATTGATGATGTGCTCTTTTTCTGGGCAGGGACTTTGGATGCATGTAATGAATTTATTGATTTGCTCAACAGGAATCCATGGAACATCAGACTTACATCTAAGGTATCCTCTGTTGAGGTGGATTTCCTGGACCTGAATATCATCATGAGCAATAACTGTATCACCACGAGCCTACATAGGAAGAAAACGGCTACCAATAGCCTACTCCATTACGACAGCGCACACCCGACCCATCTCCGCAATAGCATACCCAAAGGACAATTTTTGAGGGTTAAAAGGAACTGTTCGGCTGAGGATGATTTTCGGGCAGAATCAAAGCGACTTACGGAAAGGTTTCAAGCTAGGGGGTACCCGCATAAGGTGGTCTCACGAGCATTCCAGCACTCTCAACAGTGTGAGCGGGAGGATATACTGAAACCAAGACGGAAGGAGACCACACGGACGATAGACTTGATAACTGTATATCATAATCAGTGGGGAGATGTATATGATATTCTTAAGAAAAACTGGAGTATCCTACTTACGGAACCTAGACTACATCCTTGGTTGGCCCCCACACCCAGGATGGTAGCCAGGAGGTCGCGGAATCTCAAAGATGAGTTGGTGTCTAGCCATTTTAAAAGGGCATCTGTGAAGACCGGTACTGGTGGTCGCATCTTTGGGTCTTACCCGTGTGGAGGATGCAATGTTTGTGGTTTTATGATATCTGATACGGGTTTAACGTTACCACACATCCCAAAAAGGATTGAACCTTTATCGTACTTTAATTGTCGCACCAGGAATTTGGTGTATGCCCTGGTATGTGGGTGCCCCAAAATATACGTGGGGTACACAACACAGGAATTAAGACGTCGGGTGCAACAGCACCTATCCGGCATTAACACTGCCGGAAAGGATTTGGAGAAGGGCAAACAACTTTCATCAGTGGCTGGACATTTTTTCAAAGAACATGGGGGTTCTACAAGGGGTCTGAGGGTTATGGGGCTTGAGGGGGTTAAGCCTAATATCAGGGGTGGTAATATGGTGCTGGACTTGCTTAGGAGAGAATCCAAATGGATATATAATCTCAATAGCCGGGCCCCGGTGGGGATCAACGAAGAATTATTGTTTACCGGCTTTTATAAGCAGGTTTAGAGCCCGAGGGTACGGACTTGGGGACTGGTTGATTTAGGGGCATTTAGTCCTATGAGCCCAGTTCCCATTAGGGTAGTTTGGATTCGGAGGATAGAACGGAATCAAGGGCATGGACATCGCGCCCTCACTTCCAAAGCCAAGCCTACCCTGGGCTGCTCTTCTCCGCCTCCGTTTCTCTCTCTCTCCCCCTTCCCCCTTCCCCCCTCCCCCCCCCTTTTTTTTTTTTTTTTTTTTTTTCTCCCCCCCCTCCCCTCCCCTTTTTGGGAGCAGCATTTTCTGCCTTCTGTGCATTGTCCTTTTCTTTCGGTGGGGTAGTCATCCTCGTTGGATTCGGACGTGTGCCCAGCTACCACCATAGCTTTGATGTCTTAGATGGATTTATTCCTTGGATTGCCTATTCCCGCAAACTTCAAACCATGGCCATTCGAATCTGGGCATTTGTATATGAGAATTGTCAAATGGGCGTGTATGTTATGTATGTGGTACCAGACTGCCTGTGAAATGAGTGACATCATATAGCGTGAGCATATCTGTCGAGGTGTTGGGAATTTGGCCAGAGTTGCAGTACACATGGCCTGTTATCACCCTTGCACTAATTGGTGTGCGAGTATGCGGTGTTTTTGTTATATTGCGCATGCGATGTTGCTGTTTCTATGGCAATTTGGAGGTGTGCGTCACGGCCTCTGACATTTGTGCGCAGATGCACAGCTATTGCTGTGCAATCCGTGCACATTATGTTTGTGTGGAAGGCCCCCACGGCAACCCGGTGAAGCGCAACATTAAAATAGATTAGATTCCGTGGTAGTAACTCCCTGTGTTTACACACAAACCCCATGTGATCTTCGGACCAATCAGATTCGCTCTAGCTGAATGGATTCTGATACAGGGGAGCTGATTGGTTATTGCTCCAGTGTGTATTTGCAGGGGGAGTGTGCGCAGGTCCGGAACTAATCACCAGACACTCCACACTGAGAGAGAATGGAAACACTGTCAGCGGCCTAACAGGTGATATCAATCAGCTTCTATCTTGGTTTGCACATAAAAGGCAGGTCAGGGGGATCTGCTTCATTACCTTCCCCTGACGAAGACGCTCTAGCAGCGTCGATACGCGTGGGACCTTGTCCCTCCTCCCCCCCTCCTCTATGCTGCCTTGGATCCGGTCCTGGACTCTTTCATCTACCCCAGCCGCACTTAGGTATATATACCTCTACCAGCCTATTGTGTTCCTGCCCCATAGGCACTTCTTGGACTTAGACACATTATCATCTTTGGTGGCAGGATACTTCACCTTTAGCTTGGTAATGTATTATTTGGGGTGTTAGACTTAGGACAGGCTGTGGTTACACCAGATATTAACCTGGTATATGGTATTGTGTTTTTACCACAGGCCTGTAACAGGACTGGGAGGTAGGGCTATTGTTTAGGGCTCTATTAATACATTTGTCTGTGTAGGGGCATTATGCCAATTGGCTGCATTAGAAATTAAATTTATATACCTGTATTGTTTCTCATTTGTCCAATTGTATGTTATGCTCTCTACGGTATTTGTACATGCAAAAAAAAAAAAAAATTTTTTTCATTTATAGGCCCTTGATTGTATATGTGGGGGGTTGAGGGTAGGTCTGTTTGGTTTTTAGATGTTTTTAAATGTATGTTCCTTCCTGCTTTGCCTTTATGTGTAGTGAGGTGTTATTCTATAATAAAATAAAATTTATCATATCAGGTTGATCCCACTGTGTGCATATTCTTTTTTTCTTGTGTTGAGACGGTACCAAGATATATTTCTTTCCGATAATCAGACAAAAACTCAGGAATTTCAGAGGGAATAGATGAAGCAATGGAGACCAAAGATGTGTCCCCATGATTTCCCTGACATCCCCAGCTTAGTACAGACATTGTTTTCCAGTCAAGGACTGGGTTATGAGTTTGCAACCATGGCAATCCCAGCACCAACACATCATGTAGATTATACAGTACAAGGAAGCGAATCACCTCTTGATGGTCTGGAGTCATACGCATAGTCACTTGTGTCCAGTATTGTGGTTTATTACTAGCCAATGGTGTAGAATCAATACCCTTTAAAGGTATAGGAACTTCCAGAGGCTCTAGATCAAACCCACAGCGCCTGGCAAAGGACCAATCCATAAGACTCAAAGCGGCGCCAGAATCCACATACGCATCCGCAACAATAGAAGATAACGAACAAATTAGAGTTACAGACAAAATAAACTTGGACTGCAAAGTGCCAATAGCAGAGGATTTATCAACTTTCTTTGTTCGTTTAGAGCATGCTGATATAACATGAGTAGAATTTCCACAATAGAAGCACAAATGATTTTTGCGCCTATAAATCTGTCGTTCGCTTCTGGACAGAAAGCTATCACATTGCATACTCTGTGGTGCCTCTTCAGAAGACACCGCCAACTGGTGCACAGGTTTGCGTTCCCGTAAACGCCGATCAATCTGAATTGCCATTGTCATGGACTCATTCAGACCAGTAGGCGCAGGAAACCCCACCATGACGTCTTTTACAGCATCAGAGAGACCTTCTCTGAAAATTGCCGCCAGAGCGCACTCATTCCACTGAGTAAGCACAGACCATTTTCGAAATTTTTGGCAATATATTTCGGCTTCATCTTGCCCCTGAGAGAGGGCTATTAGGGCTTTCTCAGCCTGAATCTCCAAATTTGGTTCCTCATAAAGCAACCCCAAAGCCAGAAAAAACGCATCCACATTGAGCAACGCAGGATCCCCTGGTGCCAATGAAAATGCCCAATTTTGGGGGTCACCCCGCAGTAAAGAAATTACAATTTTTACTTGCTGGGCAGGATCTCCAGCAGAATGAGATCTCAGCGAAAGAAACAATTTACAATTGTATTTAAAATTTAGAAAACAAGATCGATCTCCAGAAAAAAACTCCGGTATAGGAATTTTAGGTTCAGACCGAGGAGCATGTAACAAAAAATCTTGTATATTCTGAACTTTAGAGGCAAGATTATACAAATTGGTAGCCAGACTCTGGGGATCCATATTTCAACAGATAAAGTCTGAGCCATTCAGGGGTTAAGAGGAGAGGAAAACAGGAGACTGCAATTAGAGCTGGAGTGCAACTTCAGAGGAAGGAAAAAAAAAAAAGGTTTCACACAGTTCCTTTTCTCTCCTGCTTCAGCCTATAGATTAAACATTTGGGCTGGCCATACTGTTATGGTTTCCAATGGCAAGGAAACATCAGAAGCATAGAATAAACGGACAAGCTCTCGGGTGATGGAAACTAGAGCTGACCGCGATGCTAAACCTACACACCACACTAGAAGTAGCCAGGGGGCATTCCTGCGTTGTCTCTAGATGCCGCGCGCCAGCCGGAGAACTAACTACCCCTGGTAGAAGAAAACACAGTCCTGGCTTGCCTCCAGAGAATGTCCCCACAGGAGATAGCATCCCCCCACATATAATAACGGTGAGAGCAGATGAAAAGACACACGTAGTATGAAAGCAGATTTAGCACAGAGAGGCCCGCTAACTAAATAGCAGAAAGATACAACAGAGGACTTCGCGGTCAGCTGCAAAACCCTTCAAAACACCATCCTGAAATTACCTTAACTCATGTGACAACTCATGCCACTGGAGTGGTAATTTCAGCCCAACAAGAGCTTCCAGCTGCAGAGATTCACATAAGTGCAAACTGGACAAAACATACAAAAATAGACTTAAGGACTAAAGTGTCCAACTTAGCTGAGCAGAAAACTGGGAGCAGGAACATGCAACAGAATCACTCTGGATACATTGATGGCCAGCATTAGAATGACTGAGGAGCAAGGTTAAATAGGATACTCCCACATCCTGATAGGAACAGGTGAACTGAGAAGGCAAAGCTTGCAGGACACCAGTACCACAAGAGACCACCGGGGGAGCCCACGAACCGAATCACAACAGAGCACCATTTGACTTTTTTAGCGCAAAATTGGCTGTCGTGTTTGGAGACCCCCTGATGTACCTAAACAGTGGAAACCCCCAAATTATAACTCCAACTCTAACTCCAACACACCCCTAACCCTAATATTAACCCGATCCATAATCCTAATCACAACCCTAACGATAATCACAACCCTAACCTCAAAACAGCCCTAATCTCAACCCTAACCATAACCCTAATCAAAACCCTAAATCCAACACACCCCTAACCCTAATCCCAACCCTAACCCTAATCCCAACCCTAATCCCAAAAGTAACCCTAATCCCAACCCTAATCCAAACCCTAATCCCAACTCTAACCCTAACTTTAGCCCCAACCCTAACCCTAACTTTAGCCCCAACCCTAACCATAACTTTAGCCCCGTCGTCACAAAAAAAGTGCATGCGTGGCCATAGACATAGACTGGGCAGCGGATGCATTGAAAAACTGCATCCGCTGCCCACGTTGTGCACAATTTTCACAACGTGCATCGGTACGTCGGGCCGACGCATTGCGACCGCCCCATACCGACGCAAGTGTGAAAGAAGCCTAAGGCTACTTTCACACTAGCGTCGTACTCGGCCCATCGCAGTGTGTCGGGCCGACGTACCGACGCTAGCGTTGTAAGCGCCGCACAACGGGTGCAGCGGATGCTGTTTTTTCAACGCATCCGCTGCCCCATTGTGAGGTGCGGGGAGGCGGGGGCGGAGTTCCGGCCGCGCATGCGCGGTCGGAAATGGTGGACACGTCGCACAAAAAAGCTTTTTTTGTGCCGATGGTCCGCCAAAGCACGACGCATCCGTCACACGACGGATGCGACATGTGGCAATCCGTCGCAATGCGTCGCTAATGCAAGCTAATGGAGAAAAAACGCATCCTGCAAGCACTTTTGCAGGATGCGTTTTTTCTCCAACGACGCATTGCGACGGAAGCCAAAAAACGCTAGTGTGAAAGTAGCCTAACCCTAACCCTAACCCTAGTCCTAACCCTAACCTGAAATTTAGCCCCAACCCTAACCCTAACCCTAACCCTAGCCCTAACTCTAACCCTAGCCCTAACCCTAACCCTAACCCTAATTTTAGCCCCAACTCATCTCTCCTGCCGGCTGGCATATGGCAGCAGATGGCGGGCGCACTGCGCATGCGCCCGCCATTAGGAAAAAGCCGTCCGGCAGGAGAAGACGGAAGAGGACCCAGGGACACCGGGTGAGTATTATAGGGTCCCTGAATCCCCCTATTTCTCTGTCCTCTGATGTGCGATCACATCAGAGGACAGAGAATTAGAGATCGCTTTTTTTTTTTTTTTTTGCGGTCGCCGGTAAACAGTTAATTACCGGCGATCGCAAAACAGGGGTCGGTGCAAACCGACCCCGATCATGTTCTTTGGGGTCTCGGCTACCCCCGGCAGCCGAGACCCCAAAGATCTTCCGGGTGCCGGGCGGCGGGCGTACTGCGCGTGCGCCCGCCATTTTTTCCCCAGAAAAAAGATGGCGGCGCCCTTCGGGAGCCACGAGGAGCACCGGGGGAGATAGGTGAGTATTGGGGGGCTATTGGGGGCAATCGGGGACCCTATTTCTCTGTCCTCCGATGTGCGATCACATCGGAGGACAGAGAAATTAAATGGCAAATCGCGCTTTTTTTTTTTTTTTCGTTGCGACCGCCGGTAAACGGTTAATTACCGGCGATCGCCACTCGGGGGTCGGTACAAACCCCCCAAATCATGTTCTCTGGGGTCTCGGCTACCCTCGGCAACCAAGACCCCAGAGAAAATCTGACTCTGGGGGGCGCTATTCACTTTTTCCACAGCGCCGTTAATTAACGTGGTTTAAGTGGTTTAAGTACCTTTAGCGGCCGCCGTTAAAAGGCGTATCGGCGGTCGTTAAGGGGTTAAGCATTATCAATAGTTGTGTACACACAACCCGATCAGGGGAGCTCCATAATGCAACTCTTTTAATATTGCTACCCATATAGGACCCTATTTGCCCTTTATGTCATCCCAGTCTTTCTATTCTTTGGATCTTCAAAGAAAGGAAAAGACTACTTTTCATTTTGGTCAATACTTTTGTCATAATTAATTGATAATTTAGAACTCAATCATAGTCTTCCTGTGAAAAAGTAGGGAAACACCAAGTGTAATAGGGTCTTATCTGATGGGCAAATTTATAAGTGTGAGAGGCAAATAACTGCTCACTTTTTGTAATTGTTTAACCCACAACTAAGGAATAACAGCCGTTGCAATACCCTTAGGTTGGAAGATGCTGCCTTTCTAGGTGCCAAACATGTAGGGCGGGGACTCAACCATCGTGCTTGAGCATCCGCGATACTCGATCGAGTACCGAGCGTGTCCAAGTACCTGAATTCTTCATCGAGTATCAAGCATTGGTGAGTACGGTAGGTCATCACTACTAAATAATAATTCTTATTGCTTGTGTCCCAAATGCATATCAAAAAAATAAGTTGCGCAAAATCTACACCCTGTGTAGCTATAAAGACATCACAAGCTGGATTGATACAAAAATATATTTTATTAGTTTTTTCACTGCCAAAAAGTAAATTCAAGAATTCTGTGTACTCCTGAAGAGCTAGTCATTAATGGGTTAAGCAACTTGTTATTGTTACATTTTAACATATGATGATCTTTCAAATTCCAATTAAATGTTGTATCATATGATTCTCTAAAGCAACATAATTCATGTTATGATAAGTAAATGTAATTACTAACATGTTTTGTTAATCAATTCTTACTGATTACAGTATATAAGACCTCGAGCACCAGTGCAGAAAAAGTCACCAGTCTGTAATACAAGATTAGACAATGGATTCCAGCACCTGTAAGCGCTACCATGAAGATGAATTTGATTCCAGAGAAAATCTGGAGTATTATTTTTCAGATAAACCTGATATGGTCTTTCGAGAGGATTCCTTGATATTTCCCATTGAAAATCTTACAAAAACTTTTACAGAGGGTATGTATCTAATTGTTTGTGAGTTTAATTAGTTTAATAAGATAAAAATAAGCAAACTTTGCTATATGGGGTTCGGGTAATAAACGAGGTAAAAACACACTGCTCCAGGCATATCCACCAAATGAAGCATAGCAAAGCTCTAGTTATTAGAAGAATGTAAGCTCACAAGGGCAGGTGAGGACCCCTCTGTATCAGTCTGTAATTGTTAGTTTGCTTACTGTAAGTGATATCTGTAATTTGTATGTAACCCCTTCTCCTGTACAGCACCATGGAAGCAATGGTGTTATATAACTAAATAATAATAATAATTACAAACAATGAAGAATACAGAGGCTTTAGGGTTACTAGTGCCAGTGTTGTCCCCTCCGTGTTCCACAGCACTTTAGAAAACACAGTGATTGTGATCAAATGATCATCTAAGAATTAACATTTCGGCTGGTACATTCACATGTGCACATTTTCAGATGCAAATTTTGATGAACATCCAGAGAAAATCCACAACATAATTTTCAGGTGTTTCATATGGACTTTCTGTGGATTTTGTTGTGGATATGTCATACAGTCATCCCTTGAATTTATAATTATTACCAATTATCATAGCCCATTTATTCCATGGCGCTTTACATGTGAAGAGGGGTATACATAATAAAAACAAGTACAATAACCTTAAACAATACAAGTCACGACTGGTACAGTAGGAGAGAGGACCCTACCCACGAGGGCTCACAATCTACAAGGGATGGGTGAGGATACAATAGGTGAAGGTAGAGCTGGTCGTGCAGCGGTTTGGTCGATCGGTGGTTACTGCAGGTTGTAGGCTTGTCGGAAGAGGTAGTTCTTCAGGTTCTTTTTGAAGGTTTCGATGGTTGGCGAGAGTCTGATATGTTGTGGTAGAGTTTCAGAGTAGGGGTGATGCGCGACAGAAATCTTGTATGCGATTCTGTGAAGAGGAGATAAGAGGGGAGTAGAGAAGGAGATCTTGTGAGGATCGGAGGTTGCGTGCAGGTAAGTATCGGGAGACGAGGTCACAGATGTATGGAGAAGACAGGTTGTGGATGGCTTTGTATGTCATGGTTAGGGTTTTGTACTGGAGTCTCTGGGCAATCTGGAGCCAGTGAAGGGATTGAAAGAGGGGCGGCCGCGGAATAGCGGGAGGACAGGTGGATCAGTCAGGCAGCAGAGTTTAGAATAGATTGGAGGGGTGCGAGAGAGTTCGAGGGGAGGCCACAGAGCAGGAGGTTGCAGTAGTCAAGGCGGGACATGATGAGGGCATGGACTAGGGTTTTAGTAGATTCTTGGTTTAGGAATGTACGGATCCGTGAAATATTTTTGAGTTGAAGGCGGCAGGAAGTGGAAAGGGCTTGGATATGTGGTTTGAAGGAGAGATCAGTGTCAAGGATTACCCCGAGGCAGCGAGCTTGTGGGACTGGGGAGAGTGAGCAGCCATTTACTGCAACGGATAGGTTAGTTGTGGGGGTTGCGTGAGTTGGGGGAAAGATGATGAATTCTGTTTTGTGCATGTTAAGTTTTAGAAGTCTAGCGGAGTAGGATAAAATAGCGGACAGACATTGAGGGATTCTGGTTAGTAGGGTGGTGATATCTGGTCCAGAGAGGTAGATTTGTTTTCCATCAGCATAGAGGTGATACTGAAAACCGTGATATTCTATGAGCTGTCCCAGGCCAAAGGTGTAAATGGAGAAGAGCAGGGGCCCTGTTGTGAATTCCGCTCTTGGGCTCCCTCCGGTGGTTGTAAGTGGCACTTTTGTGAGTTCTGCTCTTGGGCTCCCTCCGGTGGTTTTAAGTGGAACGGCTGCTCCTTGGATTTAGCAGTCAGCAGCTGCTTCCACTGATTGTCTTTTCTGGCTCGGCTATTTAACCTGGTTCTATCCTTCAGCCTGTGCCAGTTGTCAGTGGTTCCTGCTTGGATTCACATCTCTGCTTGGATTTCCCTGATATTCTGACCAGTTCAGCAAAGATAAGTCCTTGCTTGTTCCTTTGCAGTCCACTTGTTGTGGACTTAATCGTTCTGCACTTTCTATGTTTTTTCTAGTCCAGCTTGTCAGTATGGATTTATTCAGTTAAGGCTACTTTCACACTAGCGTTAACTGCAATACGTCGCAAATGCGTCGTTTTGCCGAAAATACGCATCCAGCAAAAGTTCTTGCTGGATACGTTTTTTCGTCATAGACTAACATTAGCGACGCATTTGCGAAGCATTGCCAAACGTCGCGTCCGTTTTGCGACGCTTGGGCGTGTGTTAGCGGACCGTCGGGAGAAAAAAACCTTACATGTAACGTTTTTTGCTCCCGACGGTCCGCTTTTTCCGACCGCGCATGCGCGGCCGGAACTCCGCCCCCACCTCCCCGCACTTCCCCGCACCTCACAATGGGGCAGCGGATGCGTTGGAAAAATACATCCGCTGCCCCCGTTGTGCGGTGGAGACCACGCTAGCGTCGGGAACGTCGGCCCAACGCACAGCGACGGGTCTTTCCCGACGCTAGTGTGAAAGTAGCCTAAGCTGGAAGCTCTGGGAAGCAGATTTACCCTCCACACCTTTAGTCAGGTGTGGAGATTTTTGTAAACTCTGTGGTGGATTTTTCTAGTTTTTAATACTGATCGCACAGTATTCTGTCCTGTTCTATCTATCTAGCTAGAGTGGCCTCCTTTGCTACATCCTGGTTTCATTCTGCGTATGTCATTTCCCTCTCCACTCACAGTCAATATTTGTGGGGGGCTGTCTATCCTTTGGGGATTTTCTCTGAGGCAAGATAGCTTTCCTGTTTCTATCTTTAGGGGTAGTTAGTCCTCCGGCTGTGACGAGGTGTCTAGGGAGTGACAGGAACATCCCACGGCTACTTCTAGTGTTGTGTTAAGCTCAGGAACTGCGGTCAGTACAGGTACCACCTCCTCCAGAGCACGTCCCATGTTGCTCCTAAACCACCTGTTCATAACAGTACAATTGGCCAAAAATGGCATCTCAAAAGAAGGAAAAAAAAGTTCTGAGCCATTTTTCTTTCTGCAGTCTGTTTTGTCTTTTTTTTCCTCTTAATCTCTGGGTGGTTCAGGATTTTGGCGCTGGCATGGATGTTCAGGGTTTGTTTTCTCGTGTGGATCAACTTGCTGCAAGAGTACAGAGTATCCAAGATTATGTTGTCCAGACTTCGGCTTTAGAGCCTAAAATTCCTACTCCTGATTTGTTTTTTGGGGACAGATCCAAGTTTTTGAACTTTAAAAATACTGCAAATTGTTTTTTGCTTTGAAACCCCGTTCCTCTGGTGATCCCATTGAGCAGGTTAAAATTGTTATCTCTCTGCTGCGTGGTGACCCTCAGGACTGGGCATTCTCCCTTGAATCAGGGGATCCGGCATTGCTTAATATAGACGCATTTTTTCAAGCGCTCGGATTATTGTATGACGAACCTAATTCTGTGGATCATGCAGAAAAAACCTTGTTGGCCCTATGTCAGGGTCAGGAAGCGGCAGAATTATCCTGCCAGAAATTTAGAAAATGGTCTGTGCTCACTAAATGGAATGAGGATGCTCTGGCAGCAATTTTCAGAAAGGGTCTTTCTGAAGCCCTTAAAGATGTTATGGTGGGGTTCCCCACACCTGCTGGTTTGAGCGAATCTATGTCTCTAGCCATTCAGATTGATCGGCGCCTACGCGAGCGCAAAGTTGTGCACCATATGGCAGTGTCTTCTGAGCTGAGTCCTGAGCCTATGCAATGTGATAGGATTTTGACTAGAGCAGAGCGGCAGGGATTCAGACGTCAGAATAGGCTGTGTTTTTACTGTGGTGATTCTGCTCATGTTATTTCTGATTGCCCTAAGCGTACTAAGAGGGTCGCTAGGTCTGTTACCATCAGTACTGTACAGCCTAAATTTCTCTTGTCTGTGACCCTGATTTGCTCATTATCGTCCTTTTCTGTCATGGCATTTGTGGATTCGGGCGCTGCCCTGAACTTGATGGACTTGGAGTTCGACAGGCGCTGTGGTTTTTCCTTGCAGCCTTTGCAGAGCCCTATTCCTTTGAGGGGCATTGATGCTACACCGTTGGCCAAGAATAAACCTCAGTATTGGACTCAGCTGACCATGTGCACGGCTCCAGCACATCAGGAAGATTGCCGTTTTCTGGTGTTGCATAACTTGCATGATGTTGTTGTGCTGGGTTTTCCATGGTTACAGGAACATAATCCGGTGCTGGATTGGAAATCTATGTCTGTGACTAGTTGGGGTTGTCAAGGGGTACATAGTGACGTTCCTTTGATGTCAATTTCATCCTCCCCCTCTTCTGAAGTCCCTGAGTTTTTGTCGGATTTCCAGGATGTATTTGATGAGCCCAAGTCCAGTTCCCTTCCTCCACATAGGGACTGTGATTGTGCTATTAACTTGATTCCTGGCTGTAAGTTCCCTAAGGGCCAACTTTTCAATCTGTCTGTGCCAGAGCATGCCGCCATGCGGAGTTATGTCAAGGAGTCTTTGGAGAAGGGGCATATTCGGCCGTCTTCGTCACCATTGGGAGCGGGATTTGTTGTGTATTGGGTTTCTGGGCTCCCCCGGTGGTCACTGGTGGTACTGAACTTGTGTGCTTCATCTCCTCTGTTCACCTGTTTCCATCAGGATGTGGGAGTTTTCTATTTAACCTTGCTCCTCAGTCATTTCTATGCCGGCCAACAATGTTACCAGAAGCCTTTCTGTTGCATGTTCCTGCTCCTAGACTACTATCAGCTAAGTTGGACTTGTAGTCCTAAGTTTGTTTTGCATTTTTGTTCCAGTTCTCTGTGTTTGAATATTTCTGAGGCTGGAAGCTCTTGTGAGCTGAAATTGCCACTCTAGTGTCATGAGTTGATATTAGAGTCTTAAAGTAATTTCAGGATGGTGTTTTGAAAAGGGTTTTCAGCTGACTGTGAAGTTCCCTTTTCTGTGTTCCTACTATCTAGTAAGCAGACCTCAATTTGCTAAACCTATCTTCATACTTCGTATGTCAATTTCCTCTAAAATCACCGACAATATATGTGGGGGCTACTGTCTGCCTTTTGGGGAAAATTTCTCTAGAGGTAAGCCAGGTCTGTATTTTCCTCTGCTAGGGTCAGGCAGTCCTCCGGCTGGCGCTGGGCGTCTAGGGATAAAACGTAGGCACGCTACCCGGCCACTGTTAGTTGTGCGGTAGGTTTAGCTCACAGTCAGCTCGAGTTCCCATCTTCCAAGAGCTAGTCCTTTTGTATGCTTTTCTACGGTCTCTTGCCATTGAGAACCATGACAGTTTGGCCGGCCCAAGGGTTAAAATAATTGGCAGAAGAAAGGAGAGAAAAGAAGTCTGCAGAGAATTTTTTATTTTTTTTTCCTGAGTTTGCTCATTAGTTGATTTCTTGCATCTCTGCTTACTGCAGCCTTCGTCTCTCTCTCCTTCTAATCCTTGAATGGTTCTGATTTCACCTGATAAAAATGGATCAGCAGAGTTTAGCTACAGGTTTGAATAATCTCGCTATGAAGGTTCAAAGTTTACAGGATTTTGTAATTCATGCTCCTATATCTGAACCTAGAATTCCTTTACCTGAATTTTTCTCCGGGGATAGATCTCGCTTCCAGAATTTCAAACATAATTGTAAATTATTTTTGTCTCTGAGATCTCGCTCCGCTGGAGATCCTGCACAGCAGGTCAGGATTGTAATTTCCTTGCTCCGGGGCGACCCTCAGGATTGGGCATTTGCTTTGGCACCAGGGGATCCTGCATTGCTCAATGTGGATGCGTTTTTCCTGGCATTGGGGTTGCTTTATGAGGAACCTCATTTAGAGATTCAGGCTGAAAAAGCCTTGATGGCCCTGTCTCAGGGGCAAGATGAGGCTGAAATATACTGCCAAATATTTCGTAAGTGGTCTGTGCTTACTCAGTGGAATGAGTGCGCCCTGGCGGCGAATTTCAGAGAGGGTCTCTCTGATGCCATTAAAGATGTTATGGTGGGGTTCCCTGTGCCTACAGGTCTGAATGAGTCCATGACAATGGCCATTCAGATTGATCGGCGTTTGCGGGAGCGCAAACCTGTGCACCATTTGGCGGTGTCTACTGAGAAGGCGCCAGAGATTATGCAATGTGATAGAATTCTGTCCAGAAGCGAACGACAGAATTTTAGGCGAAAAAATGGGTTATGCTTCTATTGTGGTGATTCAACTCATGTTATATCAGCATGCTCTAAACGTACTAAGAAGGTTGATAAGTCTGTTTCAATTGGCACTTTACAGTCTAAGTTTATTCTGTCTGTGACCCTGATTTGCTCTTTATCGTCTATTACCGCGGACGCCTATGTCGACTCTGGCACCGCTTTGAGTCTTATGGATTGGTCCTTTGCCAAACGCTGTGGGTTTAATTTAGAGTCTCTGGAAGTTCCTATACCTCTGAAGGGTATTGACTCCACGCCATTGGCTAGTAATAAACCACAATACTGGACACAAGTAACTATGCGTATTAATCCGGATCACCAGGAGATTATTCGCTTCCTTGTGTTGTATAATCTACATGATGTGTTGGTGCTTGGATTGCCATGGCTGCAATCTCATAACCCAGTCCTCGACTGGAAAGCAATGTCTGTGTTAAGCTGGGGATGTCAGGGGACTCATGGGGACGTACCTTTGGTTTCCATTTCGTCATCTATTCCCTCTGAGATTCCGGAATTTTTATCTGATTATCGTGACGTTTTTGAGGAGCCTAAACTTGGTTCACTACCTCCGCACAGAGATTGCGATTGTACTATAGATCTGATTCCGGGCAGTAAGTTTCCAAAGGGTCGTTTATTTAATCTATCTGTGCCTGAACATGCGGCTATGCGGGAATATATTAAGGAGTCCTTGGAAAAGGGACATATTCGTCCTTCGTCATCTCCCTTAGGAGCCGTTTTTTTCTTTGTATCTAAAAAAGATGGCTCTTTGAGGCCGTGTATTGATTATCGGCTTTTGAATAAAATCACGGTTAAATATCAGTATCCTTTGCCACTGCTTACTGATTTGTTTGCTCGAATAAAGGGGGCCAAGTGGTTCTCTAAGATTGATCTTCGTGGGGCGTATAATTTAGTGCGAATTAAGCAGGGGGATGAGTGGAAAACCGCATTTAATACGCCTGAGGGTCATTTTGAGTATTTAGTAATGCCTTTTGGTCTTTCAAATGCCCCTTCAGTCTTTCAGTCTTTTATGCATGACATTTTCCGTGAATATTTGGATAAATTTATGATTGTGTATCTGGATGATATTTTGATTTTTTCGGATGACTGGGACTCTCATGTCCAACAGGTCAGGAGGGTTTTTCAGGTTTTGCGCTCTAATTCCTTGTGTGTAAAGGGTTCTAAGTGTGTTTTTGGGGTTCAAAAGATTTCGTTTTTGGGGTACATTTTTTCCCCCTCTTCCATTGAGATGGACCCTGTCAAGGTTCAGGCTATTTATGATTGGACGCAACCCTCTTCTCTTAAGAGCCTTCAGAAGTTTTTGGGCTTTGCTAATTTTTATCGTCGATTTATAACTGGTTTTTCTGATGTTGCTAAGCCGTTGACTGATTTGACTAAGAAGGGTGCTGATGTTGCTGATTGGTCCCCTGCTGCTGTGGAGGCCTTTCGGGAGCTTAAGCGCCGCTTTTCTTCCGCCCCTGTATTGCGTCAGCCTGATGTTACTCTTCCTTTTCAGGTTGAGGTCGACGCTTCAGAAATCGGAGCTGGGGCGGTCTTGTCGCAGAAAAGTTCCGACTGCTCCGTGATGAGACCTTGCGCATTCTTTTCTCGTAAATTTTCGCCCGCTGAGCGAAATTATGATATTGGTAATCGGGAGCTCTTGGCTATGAAGTGGGCTTTTGAGGAGTGGCGTCATTGGCTTGAGGGGGCTAGACATCAGGTGGTGGTATTGACCGACCACAAGAATTTGATTTATCTTGAGTCTGCCAGGCGCCTGAATCCTAGACAGGCGCGCTGGTCGTTATTTTTCTCTCGGTTTAATTTTGTGGTTTCTTACCTACCGGGTTCTAAAAATGTGAAGGCGGATGCCCTTTCTAGGAGTTTTGAGCCTGATTCCCCTGGTAATTCTGAACCTACAGGTATCCTTAAGGATGGGGTGATATTATCTGCTGTTTCCCCAGACTTGCGACGGGTCTTGCAGGAGTTTCAGGCGGATAGACCTGATCGTTGCCCGCCTGGTAGACTGTTTGTTCCGGATGATTGGACCAGTAGAGTCATCTCGGAGGTCCATTCTTCTGCGTTAGCTGGTCATCCTGGAATCTTTGGTACCAGGGATTTGGTGGCTAGGTCCTTCTGGTGGCCTTCCCTGTCGCGAGATGTGCGAGGTTTTGTGCAGTCTTGTGATGTTTGTGCTCGGGCCAAGCCTTGTTGTTCTCGGGCTAGTGGATTGTTGTTATCTTTGCCTATTCCGAAGAGGCCTTGGACTCACATCTCCATGGATTTTATTTCTGATCTCCCTGTTTCTCAGAAGATGTCTGTCATCTGGGTGGTGTGTGACCGTTTCTCTAAGATGGTCCATTTGGTCCCCTTGCCTAAATTGCCTTCCTCATCCGAGCTGGTTCCTCTGTTTTTTCAAAATATGGTTTGCTTGCATGGTATTCCGGAGAATATTGTTTCTGACAGGGGAACTCAATTCGTGTCTAGATTTTGGCGAGCATTCTGTGCTAGGATGGGCATTGATTTGTCTTTTTCGTCTGCTTTCCATCCTCAGACTAATGGCCAGACCGAGCGAACTAATCAGACCTTGGAGACTTATTTGAGGTGTTTTGTGTCTGCGGATCAGGATGATTGGGTTGCCTTTTTGCCCTTGGCGGAGTTTGCCCTCAATAATCGGGCTAGTTCTGCCACCTTGGTTTCTCCTTTCTTCTGTAATTCGGGGTTTCATCCTCGTTTCTCTTCCGGTCAGGTGGAGTCTTCGGATTGTCCTGGAGTGGATGCTGTGGTGGAGAGGTTGCATCAGATTTGGGGGCATGTGGTGGACAATTTGAAGTTGTCCCAGGAGAAGACTCAGCAGTTTGCCAACCGCCGTCGTCGTGTTGGTCCTCGTCTTTGTGTTGGGGACTTGGTGTGGTTGTCTTCTCGTTTTGTCCCTATGAAGGTTTCTTCTCCTAAGTTTAAGCCTCGGTTCATCGGCCCGTACAAGATATTGGAGATTCTTAACCCTGTGTCCTTTCGTTTGGACCTCCCTGCATCTTTTTCTATTCATAATGTCTTCCATCGGTCATTGTTGCGCAGGTATGAGGTACCGGTTGTGCCTTCCGTTGAGCCTCCTGCTCCGGTGTTGGTTGAGGGTGAGTTGGAGTACGTTGTCGAGAAGATCTTGGACTCCCGTGTTTCCAGACGGAGACTTCAGTATCTGGTCAAGTGGAAGGGCTACGGTCAGGAGGATAATTCTTGGGTGACAGCCTCTGATGTTCATGCCTCCGATTTGGTCCGTGCCTTTCATAGGGCTCATCCTGATCGCCCTGGTGGTTCTGGTGAGGGTTCGGTGCCCCCTCCTTGAGGGGGGGGTACTGTTGTGTATTGGGTTTCTGGGCTCCCCCGGTGGTCACTGGTGGTACTGAACTTGTGTGCTTCATCTCCTCTGTTCACCTGTTTCCATCAGGATGTGGGAGTTTTCTATTTAACCTTGCTCCTCAGTCATTTCTATGCCGGCCAACAATGTTACCAGAAGCCTTTCTGTTGCATGTTCCTGCTCCTAGACTACTATCAGCTAAGTTGGACTTGTAGTCCTAAGTTTGTTTTGCATTTTTGTTCCAGTTCTCTGTGTTTGAATATTTCTGAGGCTGGAAGCTCTTGTGAGCTGAAATTGCCACTCTAGTGTCATGAGTTGATATTAGAGTCTTAAAGTAATTTCAGGATGGTGTTTTGAAAAGGGTTTTCAGCTGACTGTGAAGTTCCCTTTTCTGTGTTCCTACTATCTAGTAAGCGGACCTCAATTTGCTAAACCTATCTTCATACTTCGTATGTCAATTTCCTCTAAAATCACCGACAATATATGTGGGGGCTACTGTCTGCCTTTTGGGGAAAATTTCTCTAGAGGTAAGCCAGGTCTGTATTTTCCTCTGCTAGGGTCAGGCAGTCCTCCGGCTGGCGCTGGGCGTCTAGGGATAAAACGTAGGCATGCTACCCGGCCACTGTTAGTTGTGCGGTAGGTTTAGCTCACAGTCAGCTCGAGTTCCCATCTTCCAAGAGCTAGTCCTTTTGTATGCTTTTCTACGGTCTCTTGCCATTGAGAACCATGACAGGGATTCTTTTTTGTTGCCAAGAAGGATGGCTCCTTGAGACCCTGTATTGATTATCGCCTTCTTAATAAGATCACGGTCAAATTCCAATACCCTTTACCTTTGCTTTCTGATTTGTTTGCTCGGATTAAGGGGGCTAGTTGGTTTACTAAGATTGACCTTCGAGGGGCATATAATCTTGTTCGTATTAAACAGGGTGACGAATGGAAAACAGCATTTAATACGCCCGAAGGCCATTTTGAATACCTTGTGATGCCTTTCGGGCTTTCTAATGCTCCTTCTGTATTTCAGTCCTTCATGCATGATATTTTCCGCAATTATCTTGATAAATTCATGATTGTGTATTTGGATGATATTTTGATTTTTTTCCGATGATTTGGAGTCTCATGTGAAGCAGGTCAGGATGGTATTTCAGATCCTGCGTGATAATGCTTTATTTGTGAAGGGGTCTAAGTGCCTATTTGGAGTTCAGAAGGTCTCTTTTTTGGGTTTTATTTTTTCTCCCTCGTCTATAGAAATGGATCCTGTTAAGGTCCAAGCCATTCATGACTGGATTCAACCCACATCGGTGAAGAGCCTTCAGAAATTTTTGGGCTTTGCTAATTTTTATCGCCGTTTCATTGCTAACTTTTCCAGTGTGGTTAAACCCCTGACCGATTTGACGAAGAAAGGCGCTGATGTGACGAATTGGTCCTCTGCGGCTGTTCAGGCCTTTCAGGAGCTTAAACGCCGATTTACTTCTGCCCCTGTGTTGCGTCAGCTGGATGTTTCTCTTCCTTTTCAGGTTGAGGTTGACGCTTCTGAGATTGGGGCAGGGGCCGTTTTGTCTCACAGGAATTCTGATGGTTCCTTGATGAAACCGTGTGCTTTTTTTTCCAGAAAGTTTTCGCCTGCCGAGCGCAATTATGACGTTGGCAATCGGGAGTTGTTGGCTATGAAGTGGGCATTTGAGGAGTGGCGACATTGGCTTGAGGGAGCCAAGCACCACGTTGTGGTCTTGACCGATCATAAGAATCTGATTTACCTCGAGTCGGCCAAGCGGCTGAACCCTAGACAGGCTCGATGGTCCCTGTTTTTCTCCCGTTTTGATTTTGTGGTCTCGTATCTTCCGGGATCTAAGAATGTTAAGGCTGATGCCCTCTCTAGGAGTTTTTTGCCTGATTCTCCTGGAGTCCTTGAGCCGGTTGGCATTCTTAAAGAAGGGGTGATTCTTTCTGCCATCTCCCCTGATTTACGGCGGGTGCTTCAGGAATTTCAGGCAGATAAACCTGACCGCTTTCCCGTGGGGAAGCTGTTTGTTCCTGATAGATGGACTAGTAAGGTAATTTCTGAGGTTCATTGTTCTGTGTTGGCTGGTCATCCTGGGATTTTTGGTACCAGAGATTTGGTTGCTAGGTCCTTTTGGTGGCCTTCTTTGTCGTGGGATGTGCGTTCTTTTGTGCAGTCCTGTGGGACTTGTGCCCGGGCCAAGCCTTGCTGTTCCCGCGCTAGTGGGTTGCTTTTGCCCTTGCCGGTCCCTGAGAGGCCCTGGATGCACATTTCCATGGATTTTATTTCAGATCTTCCTGTTTCCCAGAAGATGTCTGTTATCTGGGTGGTTTGTGACCGGTTCTCTAAAATGGTCCATTTGGTACCTTTGCCTAAATTGCCTTCCTCCTCTGATTTGGTTCCATTGTTTTTTCAGCATGTGGTTTGTTTGCATGGCATTCCAGAGAATATTGTGTCTGACAGAGATTCCCAGTTTGTTTCTAGGTTTTGGCGGGCCTTTTGTGCTAGGATGGGCATTGATTTGTCTTTTTCTTCAGCGTTTCATCCTCAGACAAATGGCCAAACTGAGCAAACTAATCAGACCTTGGAAACCTATTTGAGATGCTTTGTGTCTGCCGATCAGGATGATTGGGTGGCTTTCTTGCCGTTGGCCGAGTTTGCCCTTAATAATCGGGCTAGTTCGGCTACTTTGGTTTCGCCTTTCTTTTGTAATTTTGGTTTTCATCCTCGTTTTTCTTCGGGGCAGGTTGAGCCTTCTGATTGTCCTGGTGTGGATTCTGTGGTGGACAGGTTACAGCAGATTTGGACTCATGTGGTAGACAATTTGACGTTGTCTCAGGAAAAGGCTCAACGTTTTGCTAACCGCCGTCGGTGTGTGGGTCCCCGGCTTCGGGTGTGGGATTTAGTCTGGTTATCTTCTCGTCATGTTCCTATGAAGGTTTCTTCCCCTAAGTTCAAGCCTTGGTTTATTGGTCCTTATAAGATTTCTGAGATTATCAATCCGGTGTCTTTTCGTTTGGCCCTTCCAGCCTCTTTTGCCATCCATAATGTTTTCCATAGATCTTTGTTGCGGAGATATGTGGTGCCCGTTGTTCCCTCGGTTGATCCTCTTGCCCCGGTGTTGGTTGAGGGGGAGTTGGAATATGTGGTTGAGAAAATTTTGGATTCTCATTTTTTGAGGCGGAGGCTTCAGTATCTTGTCAAGTGGAAGGTTTATTGCCAGGAGGATAATTCTTGGTTTGTTGCCTCCGATGTCCATGCCTCCGATTTGGTTCGTGCTTTTCACTTGGCTCGTCCTCATCAGCCTGGGGGCTCTGTTGTGGGTTCGGTGTCCCCTCCTCAAGGGGGGGGTACTGTTGTAAATTCCGCTCTTGGGCTCCCTCCGGTGGTTGTAAGTGGCACTTTTGTGAGTTCTGCTCTTGGGCTCCCTCCGGTGGTTTTAAGTGGAACGGCTGCTCCTTGGATTTAGCAGTCAGCAGCTGCTTCCACTGATTGTCTTTTCTGGCTCGGCTATTTAACCTGGTTCTATCCTTCAGCCTGTGCCAGTTGTCAGTGGTTCCTGCTTGGATTCATATCTCTGCTTGGATTTCCCTGATATTCTGACCAGTTCAGCAAAGATAAGTCCTTGCTTGTTCCTTTGCAGTCCACTTGTTGTGGACTTAATCGTTCTGCACTTTCTATGTTTTTTCTAGTCCAGCTTGTCAGTATGGATTTATTCAGTTAAGCTGGAAGCTCTGGGAAGCAGATTTACCCTCCACACCTTTAGTCAGGTGTGGAGATTTTTGTAAACTCTGTGGTGGATTTTTCTAGTTTTTAATACTGACCGCACAGTATTCTGTCCTGTTCTATCTATCTAGCTAGAGTGGCCTCCTTTGCTACATCCTGGTTTCATTCTGCGTATGTCATTTCCCTCTCCACTCACAGTCAATATTTGTGGGGGGCTGTCTATCCTTTGGGGATTTTCTCTGAGGCAAGATAGCTTTCCTGTTTCTATCTTTAGGGGTAGTTAGTCCTCCGGCTGTGACGAGGTGTCTAGGGAGTGACAGGAACATCCCATGGCTACTTCTAGTGTTGTGTTAAGCTCAGGAACTGCGGTCAGTACAGGTACCACCTCCTCCAGAGCACGTCCCATGTTGCTCCTAAACCACCTGTTCATAACAGTACAATTGGCCAAAAATGGCATCTCAAAAGAAGGAAAAAAAAGTTCTGAGCCATTTTTTTTTCTGCAGTCTGTTTTGTCTTTTTTTTCCTCTTAATCTCTGGGTGGTTCAGGATTTTGGCGCTGGCATGGATGTTCAGGGTTTGTTTTCTCGTGTGGATCAACTTGCTGCAAGAGTACAGAGTATCCAAGATTATGTTGTCCAGACTTCGGCTTTAGAGCCTAAAATTCCTACTCCTGATTTGTTTTTTGGGGACAGATCCAAGTTTTTGAACTTTAAAAATACTGCAAATTGTTTTTTGCTTTGAAACCCCGTTCCTCTGGTGATCCCATTGAGCAGGTTAAAATTGTTATCTCTCTGCTGCGTGGTGACCCTCAGGACTGGGCATTCTCCCTTGAATCAGGGGATCCGGCATTGCTTAATATAGACGCATTTTTTCAAGCGCTCGGATTATTGTATGACGAACCTAATTCTGTGGATCATGCAGAAAAAACCTTGTTGGCCCTATGTCAGGGTCAGGAAGCGGCAGAATTATACTGCCAGAAATTTAGAAAATGGTCTGTGCTCACTAAATGGAATGAGGATGCTCTGGCAGCAATTTTCAGAAAGGGTCTTTCTGAAGCCCTTAAAGATGTTATGGTGTTCCCCACGCCTGCTGGTTTGAGCGAATCTATGTCTCTAGCCATTCAGATTGATCGGCGCCTGCGCGAGCGCAAAGTTGTGCACCATATGGCAGTGTCTTCTGAGCTGAGTCCTGAGCCTATGCAATGTGATAGGATTTTGACTAGAGCAGAGCGGCAGGGATTCAGACGTCAGAATAGGCTGTGTTTTTACTGTGGTGATTCTGCTCATGTTATTTCTGATTGCCCTAAGCGTACTAAGAGGGTCGCTAGGTCTGTTACCATCAGTACTGTACAGCCTAAATTTCTCTTATCTGTGACCCTGATTTGCTCATTATCGTCCTTTTCTGTCATGGCATTTGTGGATTCGGGCGCTGCCCTGAACTTGATGGACTTGGAGTTCGCCAGGCGCTGTGGTTTTTCCTTGCAGCCTTTGCAGAGCCCTATTCCTTTGAGGGGCATTGATGCTACACCGTTGGCCAAGAATAAACCTCAGTATTGGACTCAGCTGACCATGTGCACGGCTCCAGCACATCAGGAAGATTGCCGTTTTCTGGTGTTGCATAACTTGCATGATGTTGTTGTGCTGGGTTTTCCATGGTTACAGGAACATAATCCGGTGCTGGATTGGAAATCTATGTCTGTGACTAGTTGGGGTTGTCAAGGGGTACATAGTGACGTTCCTTTGATGTCAATTTCATCCTCCCCCTCTTCTGAAGTCCCTGAGTTTTTGTCGGATTTCCAGGATGTATTTGATGAGCCCAAGTCCAGTTCCCTTCCTCCACATAGGGACTGTGATTGTGCTATTAACTTGATTCCTGGCTGTAAGTTCCCTAAGGGCCAACTTTTCAATCTGTCTGTGCCAGAGCATGCCGCCATGCGGAGTTATGTCAAGGAGTCTTTGGAGAAGGGGCATATTCGGCCGTCTTCGTCACCATTGGGAGCAGGATTCTTTTTTGTTGCCAAGAAGGATGGCTCCTTGAGACCCTGTATTGATTATCGCCTTCTTAATAAGATCACGGTCAAATTCCAATACCCTTTACCTTTGCTTTCTGATTTGTTTGCTCGGATTAAGGGGGCTAGTTGGTTTACTAAGATTGACCTTCGAGGGGCATATAATCTTGTTCGTATTAAACAGGGTGACGAATGGAAAACGGCATTTAATATGCCCGAAGGCCATTTTGAATACCTTGTGATGCCTTTCGGGCTTTCTAATGCTCCTTCTGTATTTCAGTCCTTCATGCATGATATTTTCCGCAATTATCTTGATAAATTCATGATTGTGTATTTGGATGATATTTTGATTTTTTTCCGATGATTTGGAGTCTCATGTGAAGCAGGTCAGGATGGTATTTCAGATCCTGCGTGATAATGCTTTATTTGTGAAGGGGTCTAAGTGCCTATTTGGAGTTCAGAAGGTCTCTTTTTTGGGTTTTATTTTTTCTCCCTCGTCTATAGAAATGGATCCTGTTAAGGTCCAAGCCATTCATGACTGGATTCAACCCACATCGGTGAAGAGCCTTCAGAAATTTTTGGGCTTTGCTAATTTTTATCGCCGTTTCATTGCCAACTTTTCCAGTGTGGTTAAACCCCTGACCGATTTGACAAAGAAAGGCGCTGATGTGACGAATTGGTCCTCTGCGGCTGTTGAGGCCTTTCAGGAGCTTAAACGCCGATTTACTTCTGCCCCTGTGTTGCATCAGCTGGATGTTTCTCTTCCTTTTCAGGTTGAGGTTGACGCTTCTGAGATTGGGGCAGGGGCCGTTTTGTCTCAGAGGAATTCTGATGGTTCCTTGATGAAACCGTGTGCTTTTTTTTCCAGAAAGTTTTCGCCCGCCGAGCGCAATTATGACGTTGGCAATCGGGAGTTGTTGGCTATGAAGTGGGCATTTGAGGAGTGGCGACATTGGCTTGAGGGAGCCAAGCACCGCATTGTGGTCTTGACCGATCATAAGAATCTGATTTACCTCGAGTCGGCCAAGCGGCTGAACCCTAGACAGGCTCGATGGTCCCTGTTTTTCTCCCCTTTTGATTTTGTGGTCTCGTATCTTCCGGGATCTAAGAATGTTAAGGCTGATGCCCTCTCTAGGAGTTTTTTGCCTGATTCTCCTGGAGTCCTTGAGCCGGTTGGCATTCTTAAAGAAGGGGTGATTCTTTCTGCCATCTCCCCTGATTTACGGCGGGTGCTTCAGGAATTTCAGGCAGATAAACCTGACCGCTTTCCCGTGGGGAAGCTGTTTGTTCCTGATAGATGGACTAGTAAGGTAATTTCTGAGGTTCATTGTTCTGTGTTGGCTCGTCATCCTGGGATTTTTGGTTGTGCGTTCTTTTGTGCAGTCCTGTGGGACTTGTGCCCGGGCCAAGCCTTGCTGTTCCCGCGCTAGTGGGTTGCTTTTGCCCTTGCCGGTCCCTGAGAGGCCCTGGACGCACATTTCCATGGATTTTATTTCAGATCTTCCTGTTTCCCAGAAGATGTCTGTTATCTGGGTGGTTTGTGACCGGTTCTCTAAAATGGTCCATTTGGTACCTTTGCCTAAATTGCCTTCCTCCTCTGATTTGGTTCCATTGTTTTTTCAGCATGTGGTTTGTTTGCATGGCATTCCGGAGAATATTGTGTCTGACAGAGATTCCCAGTTTGTTTCTAGGTTTTGGCGGGCCTTTTGTGCTAGGATGGGCATTGATTTGTCTTTTTCTTCAGCGTTTCATCCTCAGACAAATGGCCAAACTGAGCAAACTAATCAGACCTTGGAAACCTATTTGAGATGCTTTGTGTCTGCCGATCAGGATGATTGGGTGGCTTTCTTGCCGTTGGCCGAGTTTGCCCTTAATAATCGGGCTAGTTCGGCTACTTTGGTTTCGCCTTTCTTTTGTAATTTTGGTTTTCATCCTCGTTTTTCTTCGGGGCAGGTTGAGCCTTCTGATTGTCCTGGTGTGGATTCTGTGGTGGACAGGTTACAGCAGATTTGGACTCATGTGGTAGACAATTTGACGTTGTCTCAGGAAAAGGCTCAACGTTTTGCTAACCGCCGTCGGTGTGTGGGTCCCCGGCTTCGGGTGTGGGATTTAGTCTGGTTATCTTCTCGTCATGTTCCTATGAAGGTTTCTTCCCCTAAGTTCAAGCCTTGGTTTATTGGTCCTTATAAGATTTCTGAGATTATCAATCCGGTGTCTTTTCGTTTGGCCCTTCCAGCCTCTTTTGCCATCCATAATGTTTTCCATAGATCTTTGTTGCGGAGATATGTGGTGCCCGTTGTTCCCTCGGTTGATCCTCTTGCCCCGGTGTTGGTTGAGGGGGAGTTGGAATATGTGGTTGAGAAAATTTTGGATTCTCATTTTTTGAGGCGGAGGCTTCAGTATCTTGTCAAGTGGAAGGTTTATTGCCAGGAGGATAATTCTTGGTTTGTTGCCTCCGATGTCCATGCCTCCGATTTGGTTCGTGCTTTTCACTTGGCTCGTCCTCATCAGCCTGGGGGCTCTGTTGTGGGTTCGGTGTCCCCTCCTCAAGGGGGGGGTACTGTTGTAAATTCCGCTCTTGGGCTCCCTCCGGTGGTTGTAAGTGGCACTTTTGTGAGTTCTGCTCTTGGGCTCCCTCCGGTGGTTTTAAGTGGAACGGCTGCTCCTTGGATTTAGCAGTCAGCAGCTGCTTCCACTGATTGTCTTTTCTGGCTCGGCTATTTAACCTGGTTCTATCCTTCAGCCTGTGCCAGTTGTCAGTGGTTCCTGCTTGGATTCATATCTCTGCTTGGATTTCCCTGATATTCTGACCAGTTCAGCAAAGATAAGTCCTTGCTTGTTCCTTTGCAGTCCACTTGTTGTGGACTTAATCGTTCTGCACTTTCTATGTTTTTTCTAGTCCAGCTTGTCAGTATGGATTTATTCAGTTAAGCTGGAAGCTCTGGGAAGCAGATTTACCCTCCACACCTTTAGTCAGGTGTGGAGATTTTTGTAAACTCTGTGGTGGATTTTTCTAGTTTTTAATACTGACCGCACAGTATTCTGTCCTGTTCTATCTATCTAGCTAGAGTGGCCTCCTTTGCTACATCCTGGTTTCATTCTGCGTATGTCATTTCCCTCTCCACTCACAGTCAATATTTGTGGGGGGCTGTCTATCCTTTGGGGATTTTCTCTGAGGCAAGATAGCTTTCCTGTTTCTATCTTTAGGGGTAGTTAGTCCTCCGGCTGTGACGAGGTGTCTAGGGAGTGACAGGAACATCCCATGGCTACTTCTAGTGTTGTGTTAAGCTCAGGAACTGCGGTCAGTACAGGTACCACCTCCTCCAGAGCACGTCCTATGTTGCTCCTAAACCACCTGTTCATAACAGTACAATTGGCCAAAAATGGCATCTCAAAAGAAGGAAAAAAAAGTTCTGAGCCATTTTTTTTTCTGCAGTCTGTTTTGTCTTTTTTTTCCTCCTAATCTCTGGGTGGTTCAGGATTTTGGCGCTGGCATGGATGTTCAGGGTTTGTTTTCTCGTGTGGATCAACTTGCTGCAAGAGTACAGAGTATCCAAGATTATGTTGTCCAGACTTCGGCTTTAGAGCCTAAAATTACTACTCCTGATTTGTTTTTTGGGGACAGATCCAAGTTTTTGAACTTTAAAAATACTGCAAATTGTTTTTTGCTTTGAAACGCCGTTCCTCTGGTGATCCCATTGAGCAGGTTAAAATTGTTATCTCTCTGCTGCGTGGTGACCCTCAGGACTGGGCATTCTCCCTTGAATCAGGGGATCCGGCATTGCTTAATATAGACGCATTTTTTCAAGCGCTCGGATTATTGTATGACGAACCTAATTCTGTGGATCATGCAGAAAAAACCTTGTTGGCCCTATGTCAGGGTCAGGAAGCGGCAGAATTATCCTGCCAGAAATTTAGAAAATGGTCTGTGCTCACTAAATGGAATGAGGATGCTCTGGCAGCAATTTTCAGAAAGGGTCTTTCTGAAGCCCTTAAAGATGTTATGGTGGGGTTCCCCACGCCTGCTGGTTTGAGTGAATCTATGTCTCTAGCCATTCAGATTGATCGGCGCCTACGCGAGCGCAAAGTTGTGCACCATATGGCAGTGTCTTCTGAGCTGAGTCCTGAGCCTATGCAATGTGATAGGATTTTGACTAGAGCAGAGCGGCAGGGATTCAGACGTCAGAATAGGCTGTGTTTTTACTGTGGTGATTCTGCTCAAGTTATTTCTGATTGCCCTAAGTGTACTAAGAGGGTCGCTAGGTCTGTTACCATCAGTACTGTACAGCCTAAATTTCTCTTATCTGTAACCCTGATTTGCTCATTATCGTCCTTTTCTGTCATGGCATTTGTGGATTCGGGCGCTGCCCTGAACTTGATGGACTTGGAGTTCGCCAGGCGCTGTGGTTTTTCCTTGCAGCCTTTGCAGAGCCCTATTCCTTTGAGGGGCATTGATGCTACACCGTTGGCCAAGAATAAACCTCAGTATTGGACTCAGCTGACCATGTGCACGGCTCCAGCACATCAGGAAGATTGCCGTTTTCTGGTGTTGCATAACTTGCATGATGTTGTTGTGCTGGGTTTTCCATGGTTACAGGAACATAATCCGGTGCTGGATTGGAAATCTATGTCTGTGACTAGTTGGGGTTGTCAAGGGGTACATAGTGACGTTCCTTTCATGTCAATTTCATCTTCCCCCTCTTCTGAAGTCCCTGAGTTTTTGTCGGATTTCCAGGATGTATTTGATGAGCCCAAGTCCAGTTCCCTTCCTCCACATAGGGACTGTGATTGTGCTATTAACTTGATTCCTGGCTGTAAGTTCCCTAAGGGCCAACTTTTCAATCTGTCTGTGCCAGAGCATGCCGCCATGCGGAGTTATGTCAAGGAGTCTTTGGAGAAGGGGCATATTCGGCCGTCTTCGTCACTATTGGGAGCGGGATTCTTTTTTGTTGCCAAGAAGGATGGCTCCTTGAGACCCTGTATTGATTATCGCCTTCTTAATAAGATCACGGTCAAATTCCAATTCCCTTTACCTTTGCTTTCTGATTTGTTTGCTCGGATTAAGGGGGCTAGTTGGTTTACTAAGATTGACCTTTGAGGAGCATATAATCTTGTTCGTATTAAACAGGGTGACGAATGGAAAACGGCATTTAATACGCCCGAAGGCCATTTTGAATACCTTGTGATGCCTTTCGGGCTTTCTAATGCTCCTTCTGTATTTCAGTCCTTCATGCATGATATTTTCCGCAATTATCTTGATAAATTCATGATTGTGTGATATTTTGATTTTTTTCTGATGATTTGGAGTCTCATGTGAAGCAGGTCAGGATGGTATTTCAGATCCTGCGTGATAATGCTTTATTTGTGAAGGGGTCTAAGTGCCTATTTGGAGTTCAGAAGGTCTCTTTTTTGGGTTTTATTTTTTCTCCCTCATCTATAGAAATGGATCCTGTTAAGGTCCAAGCCATTCATGACTGCATTCAACCCACATCGGTGAAGAGCCTTCAGAAATTTTTGGGCTTTGCTAATTTTTATCGCCGTTTCATTGCCAACTTTTCCAGTGTGGTTAAACCCCTGACCGATTTGACGAAGAAAGGCACTGATGTGACGAATTGGTCCTCTGCGGCTGTTGAGGCCTTTCAGGAGCTTAAACACCGATTTACTTCTGCCCCTGTGTTGCGTCAGCTGGATGTTTCTCTTCCTTTTCAGGTTGAGGTTGACACTTCTGAGATTGGGGCAGGGGCCGTTTTGTCTCAGAGGAATTCTGATGGTTCCTTGATGAAACCGTGTGCTTTTTTTTTCCAGAAAGTTTTCGCCTGCCGAGCGCAATTATGATGTTGGCAATCGGGAGTTGTTGGCTATGAAGTGGGCATTTGAGGAGTGGCGACATTGGCTTGAGGGAGCCAAGCACCGCATTGTGGTCTTGACCGATCATAAGAATCTGATTTACCTCGAGTCGGCCAAGCGGCTGAACCCTAGACAGGCTCGATGGTCCCTGTTTTTCTCCCGTTTTGATTTTGTGGTCTCGTATCTTCCGGGATCTAAGAATGTTAAGGCTGATGCCCTCTCTAGGAGTTTTTTGCCTGATTCTCCTGGAGTCCTTGAGCCGGTTGGCATTCTTAAAGAAGGGGTGATTCTTTCTGCCATCTCCCCTGATTTACGGCGGGTGCTTCAGGAATTTCAGGCAGATAAACCTGACCGCTTTCCCATGGGGAAGCTGTTTGTTCCTGATAGATGGACTAGTAAGGTAATTTCTGAGGTTCATTGTTCTGTGTTGGCTGGTCATCCTGGGATTTTTGGTTGTGCGTTCTTTTGTGCAGTCCTGTGGGACTTGTGCCCGGGCCAAGCCTTGCTGTTCCCGCGCTAGTGGGTTGCTTTTGCCCTTGCCGGTCCCTGAGAGGCCCTGGATGCACATTTCCATGGATTTTATTTCGAATCTTCCTGTTTCCCAGAAGATGTCTGTTATCTGGGTGGTTTGTGACCGGTTCTCTAAAATGGTCCATTTGGTACCTTTGCCTAAATTGCCTTCCTCCTCTGATTTGGTTCCATTGTTTTTTCAGCATGTGGTTCGTTTGCATGGCATTCCGGAGAATATTGTGTCTGACAGAGATTCCCAGTTTGTTTCTAGGTTTTGGCGGGCCTTTTGTGCTAGGATGGGCATTGATTTGTCTTTTTCTTCGGCGTTTCATCCTCAGACAAATGGCCAAACTGAGCGAACTAATCAGACCTTGGAAACCTATTTGAGATGCTTTGTGTCTGCCGATCAGGATGATTGGGTGGCTGTTATGACCCCAATGGCAGAGGGTCTCAGAATTTATAACCAAGTCTGCAAACACAAAAAACCAGCTCATAGGGCAGTGGTAACTAGGCTGACCGTATACCTGAACCTAGCACCACAAATAGCAGCAGCCGGGGAACGTACCTACGTTGGTTCTAGACGCCTCGCGCCAGCCGGAGAACTAACTAACCCTAGAAGGGAAAAGATAGACCTTTCTTGCCTCCAGAGAAAAGACCCCAAAAGTTGGATACAAGCCCCCAACAAATAATAACGGTGAGGTAAGAAGAAAAGACAAACGCAAGGATGAACTATGTTTTTTTAGCAAAGAGAGGCCCACTGACTAATAGCAGAATATAGGAAGATGACTTATACGGTCAGCAAAAATCCTATCAAAATTTCCACGCTGAATATTCAAGAACCCCCGAACCATCTAACGGCACGGGGGGAGAATATCAGCCCCCTAGAGCTTCCAGCTATATCAGGAATCACATTTGGTACAAGCTGGACAGAAATAAGAGCAAATGCAATTAACCAAAAAATAAGGAAGCAGGACTTAGCTTATTTTGCAAGAACCAGGACCAGCAGACAGGAGCAAACAGAAAGGAACTGATTACAACGATGCCAGGCACCAGACTGAAAATCCAGGAAGCTTAAATAGCAACACCCCTGGACTAACGAGCCAGGTGGGTACCAAGCTAGAGAAAGAAGCTCAAAGTGTCATGTCGCTAGTGACCACAGAGGGAGCCAAAAAGTCCAATTCACAACAGTACCCCCCCTTAAGGAGGGGTCACCGAACCCTCACCAAGACCACCAGGACGATCAGGATGAGCAGCGTGAAAGGCACGAACTAAATCGGCCGCATGAACATCAGAGGCGACCACCCAGGAATTATCCTCCTGACCATAGCCCTTCCACTTGACCAGATACTGAAGCCTCCGTCTGGAGAGACGAGAATCCAAGATCTTCTCCACCACGTACTCCAACTCGCCCTCAACCAACACCGGAGCAGGAGGCTCAACAGAAGGAACCACAGGCACAACGTAGCGCCGCAACAAAGACCTATGGAACACGTTGTGAATGGCAAACGACACCGGAAGATCCAAGCGAAAGGACACTGGATTAAGGATTTCCAAAATCTTATAAGGACCGATGAAGCGAGGCTTAAATTTAGGAGAGGAGACCTTCATAGGAACAAACCGAGAAGACAGCCACACCAAATCCCCAACACGAAGTCGGGGACCCACACCGCGGCGGCAGTTGGCAAAACGCTGAGCCTTCTCCTGTGACAACTTTAGGTTGTCCACCACATGATTCCAGATCCGCTGCAACCTATCCACCACAGAATCTACCCCAGGACAGTCAGAGGGCTCAACATGTCCCGAGGAAAAACGAGGATGAAAACCAGAGTTGCAGAAAAATGGCGAAACCAAAGTAGCGGAACTAGCCCGATTATTAAGGGCAAACTCAGCCAATGGCAAGAAAGTCACCCAATCATCCTGATCTGCAGAAACAAAACACCTCAAATAAGCCTCCAGAGTCTGATTTGTTCGCTCCGTTTGGCCATTAGTCTGAGGATGAAAGGCAGACGAAAATGACAAATCAATGCCCATCCTAGCACAAAAGGATCGCCAGAACCTGGAAACAAACTGGGATCCTCTGTCAGACACGATATTCTCAGGAATGCCGTGCAAGCGAACCACATTCTGAAAGAATAAAGGAACCAGATCGGAAGAGGAAGGCAGCTTAGGCAAGGACACCAAATGGACCATCTTGGAAAAGCGATCACATACCACCCAGAAGACAGACATGCCCTGAGACACCGGAAGATCTGAAATGAAATCCATGGAAATGTGTGTCCAAGGCCTCTTCGGGACAGGTAAAGGCAAGAGCAACCCGCTGGCACGAGAACAGCAAGGCTTAGCTCGAGCACAAGTCCCACAGGACTGCACAAAAGACCGCACATCCCGTGACAAGGAAGGCCACCAAAAGGACCTAGCCACCAAATCTCTGGTGCCAAAAATTCCCGGATGCCCTGCCAACACCGAGGAATGAACCTCGGAAATGACTCTGCTGGTCCATTTATCAGGAACCAACAGTCTGTCAGGTGGACAAGAGTCAGGTCTACCAGCCTGAAATCTCTGCAACACACATCGCAAATCCGGAGAAATGGCTGACAAGATTACTCCCTCTTTAAGAATACCAGCTGGCTCTGAAACTCCAGGAGAGTCAGGCACAAAGCTCCTTGAAAGAGCATCAGCCTTCACATTCTTTGAACCTGGTAGGTACGAGGCCACAAAGTCAAAACGGGAGAAAAACAATGACCAACGGGCCTGTCTAGGATTCAGGCGTTTAGCAGACTCGAGATACATCAGATTCTTGTGATCAGTCAAGACCACCACACGATGCTTAGCACCCTCGAGCCAATGACGCCACTCCTCAAATGCCCACTTCATGGCCAACAACTCCCGATTGCCAACATCATAGTTTCGCTCAGCAGGCGAAAACTTCCTAGAAAAAAAAGCACATGGTCTCATTTGAGAGCAACCAGGGCCTCTCTGTGACAAAACGGCCCCTGCCCCGATCTCAGAAGCATCCACTTCAACCTGAAAGGGAAGTGAGACATCAGGCTGGCACAAAACAGGCGCCGAAGTAAACCGGCGCTTCAGCTCTTGGAAAGCTTCCACGGCTGCAGGAGCCCAGTTAGCAACATCAGAACCTTTCTTGGTCATATCCGTCAAAGGTTTAACAATGCTAGAAAAGTTAGCGACAAAACGACGGTAGAAGTTAGCAAAACCCAAGAACTTCTGAAGACTCTTAACTGACGTGGGTTGAGTCCAATCATGAATAGCTCGGACCTTGACTGGGTCCATCTCCACCGCAGAAGGGGAAAAAATAAAACCCAAAAAGGGAACCTTCTGTACTCCAAAGAGACACTTTGAGCCCTTAACGAACAAAGCATTCTCACGCAAAACCTGAAACACCGTCCTGACCTGCTTAACATGAGAGTCCCAATCATCAGAAAAAAACAGAATATCATCCAGATAAACAATCATAAATTTATCCAGATACTTCCGGAAGATATCATGCATAAAGGACTGAAAAACTGAAGGAGCATTAGAGAGCCCAAAAGGCATCACCAAGTACTCAAAATGACCTTCGGGCGTATTAAATGCAGTTTTCCATTCATCTCCTTGCTTAATGCGCACAAGGTTGTACGCACCACGAAGATCTATCTTGGTGAACCACTTGGCACCCTTAATCCGGGCAAACAAGTCTGACAACAGAGGCAAAGGATACTGAAATTTAACAGTGATTTTATTCAGAAGCCGATAGTCTATACAAGGTCTCAAAGATCCGTCCTTCTTGGCCACAAAAAAGAATCCCGCACCAAGAGGGGAAGAGGATGGATGGATATGCCCCTTCTCCAGAGACTCCTTTATATACGAACGCATTGCGGTATGCTCAGGTACAGACAGATTAAATAATCTTCCCTTAGGAAATTTACTACCTGGAATCAAATCTATAGCGCAGTCACAATCCCTATGAGGAGGAAGAGCACTGGACCTGGACTCGCTGAAAACATCCTGATAATCAGACAAATACTCAGGAACTTCCGAAGGAGTAGAGGAAGCAATAGACACCGGCGGGGAATCACCATGAATTCCCTGACAGCCCCAACTTGACACTGACATTGCCTTCCAATCCAAAACTGGATTATGGGTCTGTAACCATGGCAGACCCAAAACGACCAAATCATGCATTTTATGCAGAACAAGAAAACGAATCACCTCCCGATGTTCAGGAGTCATGCACATGGTTACCTGTGTCCAAAACTGCGGCTTATTTTCCGCCAATGGCGTAGCATCAATACCTCTAAGAGGGATAGGATTTACCAATGGCTCAAGTACAAAACCACAGCGCTTGGCAAATGACAGATCCATAAGACTCAGGGCAGCACCTGAATCCACAAACGCCATAGCAGGGTAGGAAGACAATGAGCAAATTAAAGTCACAGACAAAATAAATTTAGGTTGAAGATTACCAATGGCGACAGGACTAACAACCCTTGTTAGGCATTTAGAGCATGCTGATATAACATGTGTAGAATCACCACAGTAAAAACACAACCCATTCAGACATCTGTGATTTTTCCGTTCATTTCTAGTCTGAATTCTACCACATTGCATTAAATCAGGTGTCTGTTCAGACAACACCACCAGAGGATTAGCGGCTTTGCGCTCCCGCAAACGCCGGTCAATCTGAATAGCCAGCACCATGGAATCATTTAGACTTGTAGGAATGGAGAAACCCACCATCACATTCTTAATGGCTTCAGAAAGGCCATTTCTGAAATTTGCGGCCAGAGCACACTCATTCCACTGAGTAAGCACGGACCATTTCCGAAATTTTTGGCAATGCACTTCAGCTTCATCCTGGCCCTGAGAGATAGCCAGCAAGGCTTTTTCTGCCTGAATTTCAAGATTGGGTTCCTCGTAAAGCAACCCGAGCGCCAGAAAAAACGCATCAATATTTGCCAATGCCGGATCTCCTGGCGCTAACGAGAAAGCCCAATCCTGAGGGTCGCCCCGCAAGAAAGAGATAACAATTTTAACTTGCTGAGCTGAGTCTCCAGACGAACGGGGTCTCAGAGATAGAAACAATTTACAATTATTCCTGAAATTCCTAAACTTAAGTCGGTCTCCAGAAAACAGTTCAGGAATAGGTATTTTAGGTTCTGACATAGGACTACTGGTAACAAAATCTTGAATACCCTGCACACGAGCAGCAAGCTGATCCACACTAGTAATCAAGGTCTGGACATTCATGTCTGCAGCAAGCTCAAGCCACTCTGAGGTAAAGGGGAGGATCAAAGAAAAAAAAAAAACAACTCAGAATTTCCTTTCTTATTATCCCACTTCTGCAATGCATTAAACATTCACCTTTGGCCTGGCATACTGTTATGACCCCAATGGCAGAGGGTCTCAGAATTTATAACCAAGTCTGCAAACACAAAAAACCAGCTCATATGGCAGTGGTAACTAGGCTGACCGTATACCTGAACCTAGCACCACAAATAGCAGCAGCCGGGGAACGTACCTACGTTGGTTCTAGACGTCTCGCGCCAGCCGGAGAACTAACTAACCCTAGAAGGGAAAAGATAGACCTTTCTTGCCTCCAGAGAAAAGACCCCAAAAGTTGGATACAAGCCCCCAACAAATAATAACGGTGAGGTAAGAAGAAAAGACAAACGCAAGGATGAACTAGGTTTTTTTTAGCAAAGAGAGGCCCACTGACTAATAGCAGAATATAGGAAGATGACTTATACGGTCAGCAAAAATCGTATCAAAATTTCCACGCTGAATATTCAAGAACCCCCGAACCGTCTAACGGCACGGGGGGAGAATATCAGCCCCCTAGAGCTTCCAGCTATATCAGGAATCACATTTGGTACAAGCTGGACAGAAATAAGAGCAAATGCAATTAACCAAAAAATAAGGAAGCAGGACTTAGCTTATTTTGCAAGAACCAGGACCAGCAGACAGGAGCAAACAGAAAGGAACTGATTACAACGATGCCAGGCATCAGACTGAAAATCCAGGAAGCTTAAATAGCAACACCCCTGGACTAACGAGCCAGGTGGGTACCAAGCTAGAGAAAGAAGCTCAAAGTGGCATGTCGCTAGTGACCACAAGAGGGAGCCAAAAAGTCCAATTCACAACAGGTGGCTTTCTTGCCGTTGGCCGAGTTTGCCCTTAATAATCGGGCTAGTTCGGCTACTTTGGTTTCGCCTTTCTTTTGTAATTTTGGTTTTCATCCTCGTTTTTCTTCGAGGCAGGTTGAGCCTTCTGATTGTCCTGGTGTGGATTCTGTGGTGGACAGGTTACAGCAGATTTGGACTCATGTGGTAGACAATTTGACGTTGTCTCAGGAAAAGGCTCAACGTTTTGCTAACCGCCGTCGGTGTGTGGGTCCCCGGCTTCGGGTGGGGGACAGTCTGGTTATCTTCTCGTCATGTTCCTATGAAGGTTTCTTCCCCTAAGTTCATGCCTTGGTTTATTGGTCCTTATAAGATTTCTGAGATTATCAATCCGGTGTCTTTTCGTTTGGCCCTTCCAGCCTCTTTTGCCATCCATAATGTTTTCCATAGATCTTTGTTGTGGAGATATATGGTGCCCGTTGTTCCCTCGGTTGATCCTCTTGCCCCGGTGTTGGTTGAGGGGGAGTTGGAATATGTGGTTGAGAAAATTTTGGATTCTCATTTTTCGAGGCGGAGGCTTCAGTATCTTGTCAAGTGGAAGGGTTATGGCCAGGAGGATAATTCTTGGTTTGTTGCCTCCGATGTCCATGCTGCCGATTTGGTTTGTGCTTTTCACTTGGCTCATCCTCATCGGCCTGGGGGCTCTGTTGTGGGTTCGGTGTCCCCTCCTCAAGGGGGGGGTACTGTTGTGAATTCCGCTCTTGGGCTCCCTCCGGTGGTTGTAAGTGGCACTTTTGTGAGTTCTGCTCTTGGGCTCCCTCTGGTGGTTTTAAGTGGAACGGCTGCTCCTTGGATTTAGCAGTCAGCAGCTGCTTCCACTGATTGTCTTTTCTGGCTCGGCTATTTAACCTGGTTCTATCCTTCAGCCTGTGCCAGATGTCAATGGTCCCTGCTTGGATTCACATCTCTGCTTGGATTTCCCTGATATTCTGACCAGTTCAGCAAAGATAAGTCCTTGCTTGTTCCTTTGCAGTCCACTTGTTGTGGACTTAATCGTTCTGCACTTTCTATGTTTTTTCTAGTCCAGCTTGTCAGTATGGATTTATTCAGTTAAGCTGGAAGCTCTGGGAAGCAGATTTACCCTCCACACCTTTAGTCAGGTGTGGAGATTTTTGTAAACTCTGTGGTGGATTTTTCTAGTTTTTAATACTGACCGCACAGTATTCTGTCCTGTTCTATCTATCTAGCTAGAGTGGCCTCCTTTGCTACATCCTGGTTTCATTCTGCGTATGTCATTTCCCTCTCCACTCACAGTCAATATTTGTGGGGGGCTGTCTATCCTTTGGGGATTTTCTCTGAGGCAAGATAGCTTTCCTGTTTCTATCTTTAGGGGTAGTTAGTCCTCCGGCTGTGACGAGGTGTCTAGGGAGTGACAGGAACATCCCACGGCTACTTCTAGTGTTGTGTTAAGCTCAGGAACTGCGGTCAGTACAGGTACCACCTCCTCCAGAGCACGTCCCATGTTGCTCCTAAACCACCTGTTCATAACAGGGCCTTAGGACTGAACTTTGCGGGACTCCGACAGATAGGGGGCGAGGTGAGGAGGTGGTGTAGAAAGTTCTTCTATGTAAAAGCTAATGTTAAAATTGCATTGCTTATGGACTACATTTGTATGTGATTCAGATGTGAATCATATGCTAGGTGATAAAAGTATAAATGGTTTAATTTGTCAATGTGTTTCAAGGTATATAAACTTCTTCTTCCTAGCAGTGGCCCTAGGACTGAACCTTGCAGGACTCCGACAGATAGGGGGCGAGGTGAGGAGGTATTGTGTGAGACGCTGAATGTCCGGTCTGTTAGGTATGACGAGATCCAGGATAGGGTCAAGTGATGTCAAGGGATGAGAGGGCCTGTAATAATAGGGAATGGTCCACTGTGTCAAAGGCAGAGAACAGGTCCAGGAGGAGGACAGAGTAGTGTTGCTTGCTTGGCGGTTAATAGGTCATTGGTGACCTTAGTAAGGGCAGCTTCAGTGGAGTGGTGTGACTGGAAGCCAGATTGTAAGTTGTCGAAGAGGGAGCAGAAAGAGAGATGGGAGGACAGTTCAAGATGGATGTGTTCTTCCAGTAGTTTTGAGGCAAAGGAGAGAAGTGATATAGGGCAATAGCTAGATACAGAGGATTTGTCAAGAGAGGGCTTTTTGAGGAAAGGTGTGATTGAGGCATGTTAAAAGCTTGAGGGGAAAACACCAGTTGTTAGTGATAGTGTCAGGACTCTGAACATTTTTTATTACCTTTGGTGCATTACTGCCCTTTTCCAAGATGGCCTCTTTGGTCTCATGTGCACTGTCTTCCTGCTATAAAACTCCACCCCAGCCTTCAGTCTGTGCTAGGGTATTCTGCTTTGCATCCAGCTCCTGACCTCTGGTTACTCCCTGGCTATATACCTGCTCCTGTGAACCTGTGGGGTTATCCTGCTACTCTGCTCTGACTTCCTGCTGCATACACCAGTTCCAGTAATCCTCCTTCATCTGCTGCTCGTGTTTACTTCCATCTGCATTTGCTGGACATGTAAGCTGTTGCTGCTCTGCTTAAACCTGAGACTAATAACCAGGCCTTCCTTGTTAAGCTAAGATATTATTTGAACTGCCTTATAAGCATATCTATCTGTGTTTTGGACTAAGAAAGGACTTATTCGTGTCAAGTATCCTCAAGAATAATTGTGCTTCATAGACTTTCTGTGTGATTGCATTTTCCTCTGAAGTTTCCTATAGACTGCTAAGCTGCATTTAATATTTACTCCAAGTGTTGTGGACTTGAGTTTCTCTCTGCACCTGTTTGAATACCCGTGTGATAATATAGACTTTACCACTTATAAAACTGTGTCCGCTAGTTGTCTTGTTCCAAGCAAAGAGTCTCCTGAGTTACACCCTATAATTATTACAGGATACTCTAGCCTAAAAAAAAGGAGACTGCTGGAACAATGACTGCAGAAAGCAGACTAGAGCAGGTGTTTTCGATAATTAGATCACTGCAGAAAGACGTGGAAGGTCTGCAAAAAAAGTTTGGAAGCTTTGAACACAATCAACAAGTGTTTGGACAGATTTTGCAGGACTTAAGCACCCGCATGGCAGCCCAGGAAAACAAACTTGCTGGCATAGAGTCCCAGTATGGATGCGCTTTTCAGGACATAAGCACGCAAATAGCTGCACAAGCGACTTTTCCCTCTGGGCAACCGCCACCAGCTAGCCCACCTAAGTTGCCCCCATTCAGATTTAATGGTGATCGCGACAAATTTCGTGGCTTTGTGAATCAATGTATGCTATATTTTGATGTGCATGCTGACCGTTTTCCTAATGATAGATCCAAAGTATTGTGTGTAATAATGCTGCTGACCGCACGAGCGCTCGCCTGGGCGAATCCGATGATTGAGTCTCGTGACCCACAGTTAAATAATTTGGATGATTTCTTGGCCGCTATGGCATTAATGTTTGATGATCCTAATCGCCATGCAACCGCTGAATCTGCTTTATTGTCTTTACGCCAGGCAAAATGTTCTGTTACTGAGTATGCTACTGAATTCAGGAGATTAGCAGTAGATACTAAGTGGGACAGTTATGCACAATTGCCTATTTTTAAAAGGGGTCTGTCTAGTATTGTAAAAGATGAACTAGCTCGCTCTGAGTCACCACAAGAGCTAGAGACATTTATACAGCATTGTGTGCGCATTGACATTCGCCTTACTGAGCGTAGGCAGGAGAAGTTTGCTGCATATAACCATATTTCTAACTTTTCCCTTCCTTCCAAAGAGCCTGCAGGTAAAACATCTCGGGAGGTGGAGGAGGTGCCCATGCAAATTGATTCCGTTCAGAGGCACGAGATCAATGAGTGCCGGGAGCATCACCTTCGTGAAAGTCTATGTTTCTACTGCGGCCAGTCTGACCACTTCTTGATCAATTGTCCTAAGTGTCCTAGAAGGCCTAACAAGGTGCTAGCAGCAGTAGGAGAGTATGACAACTGTGATGATGAATCTGACATCTCTGAATGTAGCCTGCCTTTAAATGCTGTATTCCATTCACTTTCTATGACTTCACCCCCCAAGGAGCTTAAGGAAAAGAACTCTCACTGTTCTCTCCCTATTAAGATCCTGTGTTCAGGACAGTGGATTTCCAGTGCAGCTATGATTGACTCTGGTGCAGGTGGCAATTTCATGGATATCACATTTGCCAAGGAACATGGTATTTAAATTCAGCAAAGAGCCTCTCCAATTACCATGGGTCACCTTTAATCTCTGGGCCTGTGGATCAGGAGACCGTACCCCTTGAAATTTTGTTGGAGCCTAATCATCAGGAGCAACTTTCTTTCTTGCTAATTTCTTCTCCTCATTTTTCTGTGATTTTAGGCATTGCTTGGTTGCGTTCTCAGAACCCAATTATCAACTGGGAGACCAAGGAGATTATCTTTCCAACAAGGAGCAACTCAGCGTTAACAGAAGCTGTCCCTGAGTCCACGGCTACGGAACCACATGTACAGGTATTTTCTTTACCTCCAGCATATAAAGAATTCTCTGACATCTGTGTAAGAAGAATGCAGATCAGCTTCCTCCACACAGGCATTATGACTGTCCCATTGAGTTGCTTCCTGGGGCAGCTATTCCTTTTTGTAACGTATACCCTTTGGCGGCACCTGAGCTTCAAGCCTTAAAGGAGTATATTGATGAAAATCTGGCCAAAGGCTTCATACGTCCTTCTTCCTCACCACCAGGGGCACTTATCTTTTTTGTAAAGAAGAAGGATGGGACCCTGAGACCCTGTGTTGACTATCGGGAACTCAATAAGGTAACCGTACGAAACCGTTACCCTTTGCCTCTGATTCCCGAATTACTGGAAAGAGTCCGCCATGCTAAGGTGTTCTCTAAACTGGATCTTCATGGGGCTTATAATTTGGTGCGTATTCGTCCAGAGGATGAGTGGAAGACAACATTCAGATGCCGGTATGGACACTTTGAATCTCTTGTGATGCCCTTCGGGCTTTGTAATGCCCCTGCAACGTTTCAACACCTTGCTAATGACATTTTCAGAGATTTGTTGGACCAGTTTGTAGTGATCTATTTGGACGATATACTAATCTTTTCTGACTCTCTACAGGAACATGAAGAACATGTCAAAACTGTTTTAAGACATCTGAAAGAGAACCATCTGTATATTAAGCCGGAGAAATGCAAGTTCCATCGTTCTGAGATACAGTTCTTAGGTTATATCATCTCTCCCCAGGGGCTGAACTGTTATGACCTGGTGGTTACGGAGCAGCACTGATATGACCTGGTGGGTAAAATAACTCATGGACAAGCTCTGACGAGGTGGTAGCTTTACTGACCGCAGTTCCTACTCCTAACACCAACACTAGAAATAGCCGTGGAGTGTTCCTGACTCTCCCTAGACACCTCGTCACAGCCTAAGAACTAACTACCCCTAATGATGGAAACAGAAAACTATCTAGCCTCAGAGAAATTCCCAAAAGGAAAGATAGCCCCCCACAAATATTGACTGTGAGTGGAGAGGGAAATGACACACACAGAAATGAAAACAGATTTTAGCAAAGGAGGCCAAATTCTAATCTAGATAGACAGAGATAGAAAAGGATATTGTGCGGTCAGTATTAAAAACTAAAAATCCACGCAGAGTTTACAAAAATAGTCTCCACACCGACTCACGGTGTGGAGGGGCAAATCTGCTTCCCCAGAGCAAGGCTAAACTCAAGGAGCAGCAGTTCCACTCGAAACCACCAGAGGGAGCAAAAGGGCAGAACTCACAAAAGTACCATTCAAAACCACAGGAGGGAGCCCAAGACCGGAATTCACAACAGTACCCCCCCCTTGAGGAGGGGTCACCGAACCCTCACCAGAGCCCCCAGGCCGATCAGGACGGGCCAAATGAAAAGCACGAACCAAATCGGCAGCATGGACATCGGAGGCAACAACCCAAGAATTATCCTCCTGGCCATCACCCTTCCACTTGACCAGATACTGAAGCTTCCGCCTCGAAAGACGAGAATCCAAAATCTTCTCAACCACATATTCCAACTCCCCCTCAACCAACACCGGAGCAGGAGGGTCAACGGAGGGGACCATGGTCACCACATATCTCCGCAACAAAGATCTATGGAACACATTATGAATGGAAAAAGAAGCCGGAAGGGCCAAACGAAAAGACACTGGATTGATAATTTCAGAAATCTTATAAGGACCAATAAAGCGAGGCTTGAACATAGGGGAAGAAACCTTCATAGGAACATGACGAGAAGACAACCAGACCAAGTCCCCAATGCGAAGCCGTGGACCAACGCACCGACGGCGGTTAGCAAAACGTTGAGCCTTTTCCTGAGACAATGTTAAATTGTCCACCACATGAGTCCAAATCCGCTGCAACCTGTCCACCACAGAATCCACACCAGGACAGTCCGAAGGCTCAACCTGCCCCGAAGAAAAATGAGGATGAAAACCAAAGTTACAAAAAAAAGGCGAAACCAAGGTAGCCGAACTAGCCCGATTATTAAGGGCAAACTCGGCCAACGGCAAGAAGGTCACCCAATCATCCTGATCAGCAGACACAAAGCATCTCAAATAGGTCTCCAAGGTCTGATTGGTTCGCTCCGTTTGGCCATTTGTCTGAGGATGAAATGCCGAAGAAAAAGACAAATCAATGCCCATTCTAGCACAAAAGGAACGCCAAAACCTAGAAACAAACTGGGAACCTCTGACAGACACAATATTCTCCGGAATGCCATCCAAACGAACCACATGCTGAAAAAATAATGGAACCAATCAGAGGAGGAAGGCAACTTAGGCAAAGGTACCAAATGGACCATCTTAGAAAACCGGTCACAAACCACCCAGATGACAGACATCTTCTGAGAAACAGGAAGATCCGAAATAAAATCCATAGAAATATGCGTCCAGGGCCTCCCAGGGTCCGGCAAAGGCAAAAGCAACCCACTAGCACGGGAACAGCAGTGTTTGGCCCGGGCACAGGTCCCACAGGACTGCACGAAAGAACGCACATCCCACGACAAGGAAGGCCACCAATAGGACCTGGCAACCAAATCTCTGGTACCAAAAATCCCAGGGTGACCAGCCAATACAGAACAATGAATCTCAGAAATTACCTTACTAGTCCATCTATCAGGAACAAACAGTTTCCCCACTGGACAGCGGTCAGGTCTATCAGCCTGAAACTCCTGAAGCACCCGCCGCAAATCAGGGGAGATGGCAGAAAGAATCACCCCCTCCTTGAGAATACCAGCCGGCTCAAGGACTCCCGGAGAATCAGGCAAAAAACTCCTAGAAAGGGCATCAGCCTTCACATTCTTAGATCCCGGAAGATACCAGACCACAAAATCAAAACGGGAGAAAAACAGAGATCATCGAGCCTGTCTAGGATTCAACCGCTTGGCAGACTCGAGGTAAATCAGATTCTTATGATCGGTCAAGACCACAACACGATGCTTAGCTCCCTCAAGCCAATGTCGCCACTCGTCAAATGCCCACTTCATAGCCAACAACTCCCGATTGCCGACATCATAATTACGCTCAGCAGTCGAAAACTTCCTGGAGAAGAAAGCACACGGTTTCATCAAAGAGCCATCAGAACATCTCTGAGACAAAACGGCTCCTGCCCCAATCTCAGAAGCGTCAACCTCAACCTGAAAAGGGAGAGAAACATCCGGCTGACGCAACACAGGGGCAGAAGTAAAACGACGATTAAGCTCCTGAAAGGCCTCCACAGCCGCAGAGGACCAATTCACCACATCAGCACGTTTCTTTGTCAAATCGGTCAGAGGTTTAACCACAGTAGAAAAATTAGCAATGAAGCGGCGATAAAAATTAGCAAAGCCCAAAAATTTCTGAAGGCTCTTTACAGATGTGGGTTGAGTCCAATCATGAATGGCCTGGACCTTAACAGGGTCCATTTCAATAGCCGAGGGAGAAAAAATGAAACCCAAAAAAGAAACTTTCTGAACTCCAAAAAGGCACTTAGACCCCTTCACAAACAATGCATTAGCACGAAGGATCTGAAATACCATCCTGACCTGCTTCACATGAGACTCCCAATCATCGGAAAAAAACAAAATATCATCCAAATATACAATCATGAATTTATCCAGATACTCCCGGAAAATATCATGCATAAAGGACTGAAACACAGATGGAGCATTAGAGAGCCCAAAAGCCATCACAAGATATTCAAAATGGCCTTCGGGAGTATTAAATGCTGTTTTCCATTCATCACCCTGTTTAATACGAACAAGATTATATGCCCCTCGAAGGTCGATCTTGGTAAACCAGCTAGCCCCTTTAATCCGAGCAAACAAATCAGAAAGCAAAGGCAAAGGGTACTGGAATTTGACCGTGATCTTATTGAGAAGGCGATAATCTATACAGGGCCTCAAGGAGCCATCCTTCTTGGCAACAAAAAAGAACCCCGCTCCCAACGGGGACGAAGACGGGCGAATATGCCCCTTCTCTAAGGACTCCTTTACATAACTCCACATAGCGGCATGCTCTGGCACAGACAGATTGAAAAGTCGACCCTAAGGGAACTTACAGCCAGGAATCAAGTTAATAGCACAATCACAGTTTCTATGAGGAGGTAGGGAACTGGACTTGGGCTCATCAAATATATCCTGGAAATCCAACAAAAACTCAGGAACTTCAGAAGAGGAGGAAGAGGAAATTGACATCAAAGGAATATCACAATGCATCCCTTGGCAACCCCAACTAGTCACAGACATAGATTTCCAATCCAGCACCGGATTATGTACCTGTAACCATGGAAAACCCAGCACAACAACATCATGCAAATTATGCAAGACCAAAAAGCGAATATTTTCCTGATGTGCTGGAGTCATGTACATGGTCAACTGTGTCCAATACTGAGGTTTATTCTTGGCCAATGGCGTAGCATCAATCCCCCTCAAGGGAATAGGGCTCTGCAAAGGCTCCAAGGAAAAACCACAGCGTTTGGCAAATTCTAAGTCCATTAAGTTCAGGGCAGCGCCAGAATCCACAAATGCCATTACAGAAAAGGACGACAATGAGCAAATCTGGGTAACAGACAAGAGAAATTTAGGCTGTACAGTACTAATGGTAACAGATCTAGCGACCCTCTTAGTACGCTTCGGGCAATCAGAAATAGCATGAGTAGAGTCACCACAGTAAAACACAGCCCATTCTGACGTCTGAATTCCTGCTGTTCTGCTCTTGTCAAAATCCTATTACATTGCATAGGCTCACAACTCTGCCCAGAGGACACCGCCATATGGTGCACCACCTTACGTTCCCATAGGCACCGATCAATCTGAATGGCCAGAGACATTGATTCTTTCAAACCAGCAGGTGTGGGGAACCCCACCATAACATCTTTAAGGGCTTCAGAAAGACCCTTTCTGAAAATAGCCGCCAGGGCATCCTCATTCCATTTTGTAAGCACAGACCACTTTCTAAACTTCTGGCAGTATACTTCTGCTGCTTCCTGACCCTGACACAGAGCCAACAAGATTTTCTCTGCCTGATCCACAGAATTAGGTTCGTATTCAGCAGTCTGAGTGCTTGAAAAAATGCGTCTACATTGAGCAATGCAGAATTCCCTGTCTCAAGGGAGAATGCCCAGTCCTGCGGGTCGCCACGTAGCAGAGAAATGACAATCTTCACCTGCTGAATGGGGTCACCAGAGGAATGGGGTTTCAGAGCAAAAAACAATCTGCAATTATTTTTAAAGTTCAAAAATTTAGATCTATCCCCAGAAAAGAAATCAGGAATAGGAATTCTAGGCTCAGAAACAGGAGTCTGAACAACATAATCTTGGATACTCTGTACCCTTGCAGCGAGATGATCGACACGCGAGGAGAGACCCTGAACCTCCATATCAGCACCAGAATACTGAACCACCCAAAGATTAAGGGGAAAAAAAAGAAAAAACAAGCTACAAAGAAAAAAAAATGACTCAGAACTTTCTCTTCCCTCTTTTGAGATGCATTTAACACATTGTGGGCCAGCTGTACAGTTATGACCTGGTGGTTATGGAGCAGCACTGATATGACCTGGTGGGTAAAATAACTCATGGACAAGCTCTGAGGAGGTGGTAGCTTTACTGACCGCAGTTCCTACTCCTAACACCAACACTAGAAATAGCCATGGAGTGTTCCTGACTCTCCCTAGACACCTCGTGACAGCCTAAGAACTAACTACCCCTAAAGATGGAAACAGAAAACTATCTAGCCTCAGAGAAATTCCCAAAAGGAAAGATAGCCCCCCACAAATATTGACTGTGAGTGGAGAGGGAAATGACACACACAGAAATGAAAACAGATTTTAGCAAAGGAGGCCAAATTCTAATCTAGATAGACAGAGATAGAAAAGGATATTGTGCGGTCAGTATTAAAAACTAAAAATCCACGCAGAGTTTACAAAAATCTGCTTCCCCAGAGCTTCCAGCTAGCCTGAATATCTCATAATGACAAGCTGGACAAAAGATACATAACTTAAACTGAGCAGTAAATCCAAAGCAAGGAACAACCCAAGAACGAGCAAGAACTTATCTTATGCTGAAATGGACTGGTCATCAGAGAAATCCAAGGAAGGTCTAAATCTAACCCAGAAAACATTGACAGCTGGCATGAACTAAAGACGAGAGCCAAGTTAAATAGCAAGGCCAGGGGAGCCGATTAGTGAAAACAGCTGCTAAGGCTAAACTCAAGGAGCAGCAGTTCCACTCGAAACCACCAGAGGGAGCCCAAGGGCAGAACTCACAAAAGTACCATTCATAACCACAGGAGGGAGCCCAAGAACGGAAATCACAACACTGAACATGGAATCTGGTAAGATTCAGGCTATCCTTGACTGGCCGGTACCCAAGAAAGTAAAGGAGGTCCAACGCTTTATTGGTTTTGCAAATTTCTACAGACGCTTCATTCAAAATTTTTCTGATATCGTCCGTCCCATTACTTCCTTGACAAAGAAGGAAAAGCCCTTTAAGTGGTCTTCACAGGCTCAAGAAGCTTTTGATCGGCTTAAGATCTGTTTCACATCAGCACCACTTTTGATACACCCAGATCCAACACTTTCTTTCATTGTGGAGGTGGATGCTTCTGATAATGCTTTGGGGGCTATTCTCTCCCAAAGAACTGGAGAGAAGGGTCTGCTACATCCTTGTGCTTTCTTTTCCCATAGACTAACCTCAGCAGAGAAGAATTACGACGTGGGAGACAAGGAATTGCTGGCTATTATTGCGGCTTTCAAAGAATGGAGGCATCATCTGCAAGGAGCTGCACAACAGATTATAGTGCTAACTGACCATCGCAATTTAGAGTTCCTTAGATCTGCTAGATGTCTTTCTCCTCGTCAGGCTCGTTGGAACTTATTCTTAAATCAATTTAACTTTGTTATCTCGTACCGTCCAGGTTCTCGTAATGGGAAGGCTGATGCTTTATCCCGAATCCATGCTGCGGATTCCGTACCTGGAGCCCTGTCCAAGACCATTCTATCTGATGCCAATTTCGTCGGAGTTATCCACGATCAGGACTTGTGGAAGGAGTGCAGGGAGGCCTATGAAGGTGATGTATTTCTGGCCAACCCACCTGTGGATATTAATCTTGTCTTTAAGGGTGGCATGTGGTTCAGAGATCGACGTATCTATGTCCCTGAGGTCGTCCGTATGCAGATCCTCAAGTTGGTACATTACTCCAAGTTGGCTGGTCACAGGGGGGTACAGAAGACACAAGAGTTCCTGAGCCGATTCTTCTGGTGGCCAACTTGCCTGAAGGATACCAAGGACTATGTTCTCTCTTGCGATGTATGTGCTCATTACAAGACTCCTCATGTGGCACCTACGGGTCTTCTACAACCATTACCTGTTCCGTCCTGCCCTTGGGGGTCTATATCAATGGACTTTATTGTGGAGCTGCCTACATCGGGGGGCATGAATACAATCATGATGGTAGTTGATCGCCTGACTAAAGCTGCTCATTTTGTTCCGTGCACCAGCCTCCCCTCAGCTAAAGATACAGTGAACTTGGTTATACAGAATGTTTTTCAGTTGCATGGGGTTCCGGATGAGATCATCTCTGACCGTGGAGTGCAGTTCACTTCAAGATTCTGGAAGGGGTTTTGCTCTGCACTCAATATTAATGTCTGTCTCTATTCTGCTTACCATCCCCAGACAAATGGGCAGACTGAGCGTACCAACCAGATGCTGGAACAATATCTAAGATGCTATGTCGGCCATCTCCAGGATGATTGGTTGGAGTTGCTGCCGTTAGCTGAATTTTCATATAATACTTCTCAGAGCGCCTCCACTAAATTTACACCTTTCTTTGCCAATCTGAGTTATCATCCGTGTATCTTACCTAGGTCTCCAATTAATTCTCCGGTTCCGGCAGTGGAGGAAAGGCTGACTGCGATGAGGCAAAATCTGGAGGTTCTGAAGGAATCCCTGACCACAGCTCAAGAACGTTATAAGAGATCGGCTGATAGATTCCGTAAACCTGCACCCATGTTCAAGGTAGGAGATTCCGCGTGGTTAGCAACAAAGAATCTGAAGTTAAACGTTCCTTCACAAAAACTTGGACAGAAATTCATTGGCCCTTTCAAGATCAATGGTATTGTGAGCTCTGTGGCCTGCCGGCTGAAGTTGCCTAGGACTATGAAGGTACATCCAGTTTTTCATGTATCTTTACTAAAGCCTGTATCTCCTAATACCTTCCAGGGACGTGTTGTGCCACTTCCGCAGCCTGTGGGGATTGATGGGCAAGAACAATTTGTGGTGGAGGAAATTGTTGATTCCAGGATTCACAGGAATCGGCTCCAATATCTGATAAGATGGCAGGGATATCCCCTGAGGAAGACTCTTGGGAACCTGTGGAAAACATCAATGCCCAACAGAAGATTTCTCATTTTCATCAGAGATTCCCTGAGAAACCAGATCCAGGATCGTCCTGAGGCCGCTTCTAAGGAGGGAGTAATGTCAGGACTCTGAACATTTTTTATTACCTTTTGTGCATTACTGCCCTTTTCCAAGATGGCGTCTTTGGTCTCATGTGCACTGTGTCTTCCTGCTATAAAACTCCACCCCAGCCTTCAGTCTGTGCTAGAGTATTCTGCCTTGCATCCAGCTCCTGACCTCTGGTTACTCCCTGGCTATATACCTGCTCCTGCGAACCTGTGGGGTTATCCTGCTACTCTGCTCTGAGTTCCTGCTGCATACACCAGTTCCAGTAATCCTCCTTCATCTGCTGCTCGTGTTTACTCCCATCTGCATTTGCTGGACATGTAAGCTGTTGCTGCTCTGCTTAAACCTGAGACTAATAACCAGGCCTCCCTGGTTGAGCTAAGATATTATTTGAACTGCCTTATAAGCATATCTATCTGTGTTTTGGACTAAGAAAGGACTTATTCGTGTCAAGTATCCTCAAGAATAATTGTGTTTCATAGACTTTCTGCGTGATTGCATTTTCCTCTGAAGTTTCCTATAGACTACTAAGCTGCATTTAATATTTACTCCAAGTGTTGTGGACTTGAGTTTCTCTCTGCACCTGTTTGAATCACCGTGTGATAATTAGTGTTGAGCATTCCGATACCGCAAGTATCGGGTATCGGCCGATACTTGCGGTATCGGAATTCCGATACCGAGTTCCGATACTTTTGTGGTATCGGGAATTGGTATCGGAACCATATTCATGTGTAAAATAAAGAATTAAAATAAAAAATATGGATATACTCACCTCTCCGGCGGCCCCTGCACCTTACCGCTGTTAACCGGCAGCCTGCTTTGCTTAAAATGAGCGCGTTTTGGACCTTCCATGACGTCACGGCTTCTGATTGGTCGCGTGACGCTCATGTGACCGCCAGGCGACCAATCACAAGCCGTGATGTGATTCTCAGGCCCTAAACTTCTTATTCTAGGAATTTAGGACCTGAGAATGACGTCGCGTCATGGAAGGTCCTGAACGCGCTCATTTTAAGCAAAGCAGGCTGCCGGTTAACTGCGGTAAGGTCCAGGGGCCTCCGGACGGGTGAGTATATTAATATTTTTTATTTTAATTCTTTATTTTACACATTAATATGGATCCCAGGGCCTGAAGGAGAGTTTCCTCTCCTTCAGACCCTGGGAACCATCAGGATACCTTCCGATACTTGGTGTCCCATTGACTTTCAAGTATCGGACGGTATCACTCAACACTAGTGATAATATAGACTTTACCACTTATAAAACTGTGTCCTGTAGTTGTCTTGTTCCATGCAAAGAGTCTCCTGAGTTATCCCCTATAATTATTACAGATAGGTTGAAAAGATGGGTTAGGGTTGTGTAAGATTGCGCTTACTGAGTGTATTGGGGGACACTCGCTTGGCACAGGATTCAAGCACACGGGCATGGTTTTTCCACACAAAAACAGTCTATTTGGTTTATTAAAGACTCATAAACCATATCAAGAACAGTCCATTACACATTCCATCAGGACATCACATTAAGTCTGTGGCAACTAAACACGCTGGTTCTCTTCTGACCAGTTGCCGTGGGTTACCACACAGTTCATAGAACACCATAAGCACCAACAGTCTATTGAGGTACCATACGGGAGCTCCTACCCTACCTGCCGACTCCTTGTCAGTCCTCTCTTCCGGGAAAGCTGCCTCACGGGGATCACCAACTTGCCTGGGCGGCACACATTAGTCAGTCCAGACCCACTGAAGGATGGTAGCTTCCCCAACAGTTTCACTGTGCGCTTCTCGGGGATTTGGTCCTACTCCCAGGACCTCCCAACACTGAAGTATGTGGCCTGTCCGGGTGCTATTCAGGACGTTAGTCCAACACCCCAGGCCACCAAATCCAAAGCCCACCACATGCTGTTCAGGAATCCTACTACCAGGGCTTCCAACACAGGCTTCCAGGACCTTGTACTTGACCCTTCAGATCCAAACAGTGGAACCACAGAGGAACATGTGACCCACACCCTGGTCACATTATATACCTTTTAACCACTCCCCTGGGTAGGAGTGTGGGTGTGTGTGGCTAGTTTGTCCCACCCATCTCACATAACTAGCCCTGCCAGCCTCCCATGATAAGCATACAACACTACAACTATAGGACTACAGGTCCCAGAACACCACATCGCTTGAGGCTGGCAGAGTCTCCTCCTCTGCGACACACATATCGGCCATTCACCACAATGCCGGACTTTGTCACATCATCACATCCATGCATGCAACTGCCATGCACTCTCACAGCCTCAATACGCCTCTGTGCGTATACTTGGGAGACCATGCAGCGCCACCTACCTGTTACAGGGGTCACTGCATCACAGTTGAGATGAAGACTGTGGCGAGGTTTGGGATAAAGTGGGATGGGATGGGGTCAAGTGGACAGGTGATGAGATACGATCTTGAGAGGAGAGTGGAGAGTAGATCTGTAATGGTGAAGTTGGTTTTGGAGGTGGAGGGCTGGGAAGTTGGGAGGAATTGCTCTGGGGGTTGTCGACCAAAACTGTCTCTGAGGTTATCAATCTTCTGCTTGAAAAATGAGGCAAAGTCTTCAAACTGAGAAGAGTGGGGAGTGAATTGGTGCTGGGGGATGGAGGAGAGAATTGAAGGTGTTGAATAACTGTTCAGGGTTGTGAGACAGGGAGGATATGAGAGATGAGAAGTAGGTTTGTTTAGCTGTGGCGAGTGTAGCCTTGAAAGTAGTGAGGGAGTATTTGAATGCGATGAAATGCTTGTTGGAGTGGGATATTTTTCCAACTCCTTTCAGCAGCCCTGGAAGCTCGCCTAAGCTCTTTGAACAGGCTGGTGTGCCAGGGTTTTCTGTTGACTTTGCGAGCTTTGGTATGTGTGAGAGGGGCAACAGATTCCAAAGCTACAGCTATTGTGGTGTTATATAGAGCGGCAGCAGCATCTGCATTGCGTAGGGAACTTTCTTCTGTAAGAAGGAGAAGGGGGATTTAGAGAGTGAGTATAGATCGAGATGTTTAAGATTTCTGCGAGGGTGTGCAAGTTTGTGGGTTGGGGATTGTAAACAAGGAGTGGAGAGGGAAGAGAATGTGAGTAGGTTGTGGTCAGAAAGAGGAAGAGGTGAGTTAGAGGTTAGATAGGGAGCAGAGGCAGGTGAAGATGAGGTCCAGTGGGTGGCCATCATTGTGGTTGGCTGTAGAAGACCATTGAGTGAGGCTGAAGGAGGAAGTGAGAGAAAGAAGTTTAGTGGCAGCTGAGAGGGATGTGTCAATGGGGAAGTTGAAGTCTTCGAAGATGATAGTGGGTACTTCAGCGGAGAGGAAATGAAGCCTATATAATATGACACGTCACTCCTTCTGTAGGTAGGTGCACGGAAAAGGGTAACCAACCCTTATATCTCAATGAGTACAAAATCCCGGCACTCAATGAGTGCCGGGATTTTGTACTCATTGAGAGGAAATGAAGCAGCCAGGTGGTGAAATGGTCAAAGAAGGTGGTGGCTGACCCTGGGGGGTGGTAAATGACAGCCAGTTGGAGGTTGGAGGGGGAGTAGATGTGCACAGAGTGCACCTCAAAGGATGGTAATTGGAGGGTGGTAATTGGATTGGGATGAAGCAGTTCTCTGACAGGAGAAAATCAACTCCTCCACCATGCTTGCTGCTGGAGCGGGGTGTGTGAGAAAGGGGGGCTGGGCAAATGGGTATAAGGTTAGAGAGGTTATGGAAATTTGTGAAGGAGCGTGGATGGAAGGTAGAAAAGACTGTGGTGATTTGATGAGGAGGACAAGGATTTGGAGAGATATCACCAGCAGTTAGAAGGAGCAGAGAAAGTGTTAGCAGGTGGGAGCAGGAGAGGGCATGAGGTGGCTGTCTGTGTTTGGAGAAAGAGGATTGTATGTTGAGGAACAGTTCTGAGGAGGAGGTGAGATGGATGAGGAGGATTGAAGTAGAGATGAACAGTTCCTTACTAGGAGGAGTAGGGATTAGGGGAGTTAGCAGAAAGTGAAGGATTATAGGGGTGAGAGTGAAAACAAACCAAAGCACTGTTTACTGTGACTCTATCCAGTTACATTCAGTTTCCTTCTGGTTCAATTCTGGAATTAATTCTGATCTTCAGATTAAAGTCTTGGCAGACTTGTGCTATGCAATATATGTGCTACAAAATGCATTCAGGTGTGAAGCAGAGAGGAGTGGTCTCTGTTCATCTTGGTCAGAGAATTAAGAGTTGACCAGATGCATATAATCAAGCCAAAGTGAACAAAGTCATAAATGACACTGGGGTAATGCAGGGGTTAGTTGAAAGACATACCATGTGAATACTAAGAGCAGAGGTAAGAGTCTGTGTGGAAAGTTGGGTGATGTACCAGGTGGGGATTATATGCACTTCATACAGACAGACAAGCAGGAAAGCTGGGTGGATGAGCATACCATGTGGGGATTATATGCATTTCATATAGACAGACAAAGCAGAAAAGCTGGGTGGATGAGCATACCAGGTGGGGATTATATGCACGTCATATAGACAAAGCAGGAAAGCTGGGTGGATGAGCATACCAGGTGGGGATTAAATGCACTTCATATAGACAGACAAATCAGGAAAGCTGGGTGGATGAGCATACCAGCCTTATTTGTCCTATAGATTAAAAATATGCTGTAAAATTCTGCACTGCAGGATAATTTTTGCACTAAATGGTATTTGAAGCATGTCTATAAGGCTTCTTGAAAATTTATCTTAGACATCCTATTACTTTGAATGAGCAATGTGTGCTTCAAGAATAACCATTGCTTTATTTTTTTCTTGAAATCAATGGTACACATGAAAATACAGCAGACTCAATGTCTCCTATGTGATGTACATACACAAGTACCATTGTCTCTTATGTGATGTATACGGCTGTCTCAGTGTCTCCTGCGTGATGCACAAATACAAATTCCAGTGTCTCCTATGTGTTCTATAATGCTGTCTCAGTGTCTCCTATATGATGTATACAACAGTCTCAGTGTCTCCTATATGATGTATAAAGCTTTCTCTGTCTCCTATATAATGTATACAACAGTCTCAGTGTCTCCTATGTGATATATAAAGCTGTCTAATTGTCTCTTAAATGATGTATGCAACAGTCTCAGTGTCTCCTATGTGAAGTATGTTGCAGAGTCACAGTTTATTTTATGGTTACCATTTTTAAAGTTTCACCGAATAGTGCTCAAATCATATAAAACATAACCTTTAATATATCTCAATAAAACTTTTAAATAGTACAATCAACACCCCATACTATGATATGGGTCTGCTACTATATGGGCAAATAAGGAAGAGTTATATTTCACCCTAATAGGTTACTATAATATCCCTTCCTACCAGCAGGAGTTGGCACCCTATAACGTGCGCATTGGCGCCCTCACTCAACGTAGACTCTCCCTCCCTTTCCCTAGAAAACCCTTTTATTGAGTTCACACAAAGCAAATGATAGAACATTTTTGAATTTGGGCAAATCAGACTTTTTTGTAAATAATTTATGGTGTTGTTTAAATCTTCTGCTCTGCGAGTTTGACACACAAATTAAAAATGGCAATATTGGGTGCAGCGATAATACATGGCACAGTGACAGATGGAAAACGATTAATGTAGTGGCACAAAATACTAAAAGTCTGCACTATGATTACCATTAGTGTTTAAAACTGTTAGTTTGACGTAAAAACAACAGCAGCAGTCAGACAACGCACAGTGATAGATGCCAAAAAAAGTTATGCTGTGACAAACTAAATTTTAACAGTCTGAACTACAAATACAAATGGGGGGTTCAATCTGTTTGTTTGATACACAATGTTCTAAAAAGCAATACACAGACTCTGCACAAGTGACGTCAGGACATACCATCATGATCGGCTGTGCTATAACAGCTGTTGTAAGTCATTATGGGGAGACCTGCCAGGTGATGTGATCTCTCTTCTCTACCTCATACTGTCTGAAATTAACCAAGAATTATTCTGATTCGTAAACTTCAGTGAATTTTGAAACATTTGGATCTATTTTGTTTTGTGAAAAATTGATTTTTGCTTCTGTAAGATTTTTATGATGAAGAAAAGATACATTATGGGTGGATTTTGCAGCAGAATTGTGCACTTGGAAGCAGATTTACCGTATCGTCGTGTTGGGTTGAGGAAGCCTTTCTAACAAAAAGTTCTTCAATATTTAATTTCACCATTCTGCCTGCCCATTGGACAAGCAGTCTCTATTCTGTGGCATCTATCATTTTACATGTACATGAGTCCTGCTGTTTATTACAGATCCTGAGACGGCACCATGTGACTGCAGTAAGTGTTCGGCACCTATGAAAGCAGCCTTCCGTTTTTGCAGTCAATATATGATGTAATTGCAGGAAGGGGTTAATGAAAATGGATCGAAAGTTCTGTTTTGATTTTCCCATTCAGTATTCAATGACACAATTTGACTATTATTCTGACTTTTCCATCTCTATGTGTGTTTCAATATTTCAAATTTTTTTCTGCAGGTCATGTTAAAGGTGATATCTTGATTGACCTCAGTGTTGGTTCTATGGTTCATCATTTGTTTGCAGCCTGTGACTTTTTCAAGCACATCATAGTGCTGAAGATGAGAGACAGATGCATCATGGAGCTAAAAAGATGGGTGGACTCACGTACAGGAGCGTTTGATTGGAACCATGCCACACAACTTCATGTAGATAGCAACAGAAAGAGGTGAAGTATATGTCCTAAAATTAGGAAAACCCTTTGATGTCATTTTTTAGTACAAAAGATATAAAAGCAGTTTTTAATGTAATATCACAAATATCTATGGTTTCCCTGATGGTACGATGATGGTTTGTTCAAACTGAAATTTTAGATCTTGGTAGGAAAGTCTACATTTGTCCAATCAGGACAAAATTCTCAATGTTCGTAGCTGTAGAATAAAAGGCCCTGTTGTGAGGGTACAGTAAGGCTGTGCTCATATAATATTTGGGTTAGAGGTATAAACTAGGAGTATCACAATCCTCAGCTCTAATGTATATATCCAACATATTCAGCTGATTCCCTATATAGAGGATAATGGTTGCCATTGACCATATTGAAAAAATTAATTTTCCAAGGTATAATTTTTGCAGTGGTCATTGTACCAGAAAGACCAATTTTCTGCACTTTCCTGTTTATTGAAAAAGTTTTGCCAGCATCTAATATATTTAGAGAAAACAATAAAACACGATTTTGGTTTCAGTTAGGAGAATGGGGATCTATTTCTACCTTTACTGCATTTGAAGGGAACAAAACATTTTTTTATCCACAAACTGGGTGAAAAGATAATACGTTGTAACCATAAAACTTAGTGCTTTAGTCTTGGTTGAATTCAAGTATTTTCCCAACTGGAAGCTGATGATCCAGCACTAACCTCTGAGCTCTAATGTCATTCCATTCAATATTGACTGTGAGATGATCACTTTCATCACGTTTCTCATTTCTTTCAGTGACCAGTTACTGGACAAAGAAGGAAAAGTGCGATCAGCCCTTCAACATGTTGTGAAATGCAACCTTGAGAAAGAAGATATGATGGATCCGATCGTCTTACCACCTGCCGAATGTGTCATCAGTGGTTGGCTCCTAGATTATATCTGCAAAAACCAAGATGATTACATGAGATATCTCAGGAAGTTCTCTTCATTGCTGAAACCTGGAGGACGCATTATATTACTTTCGTGTTTAGAGAATACATATTTCAAATTCGGGAAAGACAAATTTCAAACTTTCAGTTTTGATGCTGATTTTGCCAGGAAAGCTCTAGTTGCAGAAGGTTTCATCATCGACCGCTGTGAGGTTAAGAAGAGAACGGTTGTGAGTGACCTTACTGACTATAAGGGTATGCTGTTCATTGCAGCTCACAAAGACAAGTAGGTCTGAGATGTCACAATTTCATTCTCTATGTCACGTGTTGTATGTGAGTCTTAAATTCTATCATCATCCTGAATCTAGTGCGTGATACAATTGTAAAAAAATCTGATCTGTCAAAATGTGTTAATGATGATCCATTCATGTTTAGATTTTCCATGATGGGGTTGGATGTTTAGTAATAAAAGTGCACACAATAAAGCAGTTTTAAGGTGACAGACGTCCGATTTACCTGTATGTGTCCTTTTGAAGCATAACATTTCTCACATTTAGTTACATGGGGACCCCACATAAAAATTCAAAGGGGAATTATGCACTTTTTTAAGGAAAGCAGTAGAAGGTAGAGTGATTACACAGAGAAAGGCAGAGAAATTGCTTCCAGGTTTTCCCACCAAACCACATTGGTACTACCTTCCTAAGATTCATAAGTCGGCCACACATCCCCCTGGTAGACCCATTGTGTCTGGGATAGGGTCGCTCACTGAGCCCCTATCCCAGTACATTGATTGGCTCTTACGCCCTTTACTGAAAGATGTTCCGTCCTATATCAAGGACACTAATTCCTTTCTGAGTCATGTCCACAACTTTGAACGGCAGCCGGGGTTCTCCTTGGCATCCATTGATGTGGTGAGTCTGTATACCAATATTCCACAAACTTTGGGGGTGGATACTATTAGACACATCTTGGAGACCACTGACAAGAGTAAAACCTACATAGATTTTGTCTGTGGGGGCCTCAGCTTCTTATTGGCACACAATGCTTTCACATTCCTTGATACTTGGTACAGACAGACCACCGGAACTGCCATGGGGACCCACGGCTGCATGCACATTTACAAATTTATTTATGGCTGTTTTTGAGGAAGACTATATCCATTCAGCTAGTAACACCTTCTTGAAACACATAAAATTGTACCTGAGGTATGTGGATGATGTATTTCTAGTGTGGGATGGTACCGAAGATGAGTTTGCATCATTCGTGGACTACCTCAACAACAGTAATATTATGGGGATGTCTTTTACCCATAAATTTGGGGGTACAAACTTGGAGTTTTTGGACATGCTGGTAGATATTCAGGAGGAGAGAATATACACTTCTATTTTTCGCAAACCCACTGCTGTCAACTCGGTGTTACATTTTAATAGTTTCCATCCAAATCATACTAAAAAATCAGTACCCTATAGTCAATTGTTAAGAACACGCAGGGACAATAACACGCAGAAGGGTTTTGAACAGCAGTCGAAAGAACTCAGTCAGAGATTCCAAGACAGGGGCTATCCAGGTAATTTGCTGCAATCTACTGTAGAACGAGTGAACAATCAGTCTCGGAGTCCTAGGGAGAAGATACATAATACGTCAGGACAGCGGTTCACTTTTTGTTTCCAATATGGTCCTATGGATCAGGAAATAAGATCTACTATTAGGAAACACTGGCATGTGTTAGAAAGAGACAAAGACTTGATAGGAAGGGCTGCCAGGGGACCACTGATTTCTAATAGACGTAGTACGCGTATTAGAGACGTCCTAGTTCATAATCGCGTTAAAAAAGAAAAAATTACCTGGTTAGAACAAGCAGCCCCTAAAGGCAACTTTCAGTGTGGACACTGCCCATATTGTCAATTTCATATCCCTGGACAAGTTCTAAATATTGGCCCAATAATGCACACTGTGCAACAATTTATTTCGTGCAAAACTGAGTATGTAGTTTATGTGGTCTTTTGTCCATGCAAAAGATTTTATATTGGGAAGACCATACGCAAGGTGTACATTCGGTTCAGGGAACATTTGAAGTCCGTTCTTTCCAGTAAAGGGGTACCCAGACTGATTACTCAAATCAGAGAAATTCATGAAGGTAACCCGAGGATCCTGACATTTGCAGGCATTGAAAAAGTGACATTACCGGTACAGGGAGGAAACTTACACAAATTGTTATTAAAGCAAGAGGCCAAGTGGATTACGCGTACCCAAGCAACAGGTCCGGCTGGCTTCAATGATAGGTTAGACATGTCCTTGTTCCTTCCTATGAAGCGTATATTCCCGGTCGGTCATAATTTTCCCTTTTATATTTTCTATTTGGCTTTGCTGCTCTTGTTTTGTTATGATTGTTTTAGGGTTAACACCAATATCATAGGATTTTACTAAATAAAAACCCTTGCGATTGGACCAAAAAAAAAAAAAAAATTTCCTCTCCCTCCCCTTTCGATTGATAGTTTATTTTCTCTCCTTCATGACATGACGAACATAGCTACCGTAAGGTAATTCACCGTATATTTCGTACACAGTGCGTCACTTAAATAAAAGAGTTTAGGTTAGAATTACAAGAGCAGAACTAAGTTTCTATGCTTTATTTGTCCATTATTGCTGCTAATTTTGGTTTGTATTGGTTTTAATTGTTTTTATTTCACTATGCACCTTTCTTGTGTCTGATTGGAGCGCGGCGTAGGAGGAGTCTGTGCATACTCACCTACTGTATTTCTCCCAGCGTCACTTCCTACAGACATGGACCTGTAGAAGCGCTGTCTCTAGCGCGAAACGGCCGTCATCTCTCCCTGCACACTCCTTTCACTGCCTTGTTCCCCCGAGCTGTGAAGATGTCTTTTCTACATGTTTAAATAAAGGAACTTCTGACTTCAGGATCGGTGAGTGCTGCCGCGTTTATTCTATGATTTGTACATTTCTCACATTTAGTCTAAACTTTGCAAAAATTTACTTATGGACATTGATCATATTGAGTGGGATGTGCCACATACTAAATGCATAAAAGCATTAACTGAAATCAGAATAAATCACAGTAAGTGTATGTGCACAAGTTGCAGATTTGCCTGTGGAATTTTCTGCGCAGATTCTTCCTCTCTTGGCAGAAAATGCAGGTGCATTTTTGAGGCGTTTTTTGTGCATTTTTTCATGTTTTTTTTATATGCGGATTTGTCTGCGTGTTTGTATCCTAAATAAAACTAACATACTTAAAAAAAAAGAATTGTGATGTTATTTCTTGTCAAATCTCTTCATTTACATACTCCATTGAAGAATAATGTTTACACACACAGAGATAGATAGGTCTATAGATAGATAGCTAATAGATAGATAATAGTTACATGATGGATAGATAGATATTAAATATATAATAGATACATCTATAGATAGATGGATATATAGATCAATAACAGATAGATTTACCTATCTTTCTATAGACTTATCTATCTATCTATCAATAGATATATCTATCTAGCTAGCAGCACATGTGCATGAATCTAGCCCACTGTTAATCTATGGGACAGCACACATCAGAGTATTTTTCCTCTGGTGTATTCAACGTGCGTGTAAAATTGCAGCAGGCTGCAATTGGCACCGAGACTCGGCCCAGACTCGCCAATGCAAGCCTAAGTGTGTGAGAAAAAAAAATCGAACAACACATAGACCATGCAAGTGCAGTCTGATTTTTACACACTGATGTCCTTTTAAAAGGCGGCAATTCATCTGCCGCCTACAGTAAAATCACAGCGTGACAGGTTAGAATAGGATAGAATAGACATACACATAGAATACATAGATATATAGATTTCAGTGACACACACACACACACACACACATATATATATATATATATATATATATATATATATATAGTGCAGAGCAAAAGTTTGGACACACCTCTCATTTAAATATTTTTCTGTATTTTCATGACTATGAAAATTGTACATTCACACTGAAGGCATCAAAGCTATGAATTAACACATGTGGAATTATATGCTTAACAAAAAAGTGTGAAGCAACTGAAAATATGTCTAATGTTCTAGGTTCTTCAAACTAGTCACCTTTTGCTTTGATGACTGCTTTCCACACTCTTGGCATTCTCTTGATGAGCTTCAAGAGATAGTAACCGGAAATAGTTTTCACTTCACAGGTGTGCCTTGTCAGGTTTAATAAGTGGAATTTCTTGCCTTATAAATGGGGTTGGGACCATCAGTTGTGTTAAGCAGAAGTCTGGTGGATACACAGCTGATAGTCCTACTGAATACTGTGTGAGGCAGTGACCCCTGTTACAGCTAGGGGTCGCTGTATGTGCTCTGCAGAATGTGCATGGAAGCGTAGTGAGGCCATGAGGGTGTAATACAGACACAGGTGTGACTGTAATTAGAATAGTGAAGCAGTGACTGATTAAAAAACCCTGTAGTAGTGGGGGAGGTGTCAGTGTGTTCTTGGAAGCAGACAGGGCAGTTGTCTGCAGAGCTCTCTCTGTGTGGAGCAACACAGAGGTTAAAGGAACCAGAGAGACTGACACCCTGCATCTTGGGCTGTCTTACGTGTACCCAGCTGCACTCCAGAGGATAAAGAGTGCAGTGCGCTGAGTGAGTACAGAGACTTGTTACCGGCATGCGGTCACCCAGGGAAACTGGACAGAGGGAAGTTCGACCTGTGTATTGACTGCGTCATATAGCCATGCCTTATTAATGGACTGTATGAAGAAGCCGTATACTATATTGACTGTGTGAAGTAACACAATAAAAGAACGTTTTGCTTGAACTTGTTTGGGTCACTGCCGTTTCACTGTGTATGGTCATACTGCTGCATCACATATGGTGGAAAGAATGTGAGGCCAGTGAACTAAGGCATACCCCCAGAGAGTGCTGCAGATTGTTGTGCAAGTCTGCTGGAAAAATGGAGAAACTTTTGGAGCAGGTTGTGCTCAGTCAGCAAAGGCTTCAACAAGAGACGCTGCAGTTTCAACATTACCAGCAAGAGATTTTGCAGCAGCAGCGGCAGCAGGAGACGCTGCAGAGGGAGCTAGCAGAGCTTCAACGATATAAAGTGGAGACCCCTAATGTGAGGGGTGAACAGCAGAGTCCTGAAGAGACCCCAAGGGTAAGGGGTGACCATTGGGTGTACCAGTGGTCCTATGTAGAGACTCGGTCTGCCAGGTGTCAAGCAAGTGACTTGTTGCAATTGGTGGAGGAGTGGCTACAGCCTGAGTTCTGTTCTCCATATGAGATGATGGAGAGAATCGTGATGGACTGGATGGCGAGGGCTCTGCCGGCCACCATGCAGCTTTGTGTCGGGCAGAGGGACCTAGGCCACCTGGAACTGCTGATAGAATTGATTGAGTGGTATAAGTCCACTCAGGACGTTGCACTAGAGCCCGGGCATGGGGCTAGTAACTGTTTGGTGACATCTAAGCCCATGGACTGTGGGAACACTGGTCAGGAGTCTATGTGTGCCCAGCCTGTCTGTATCACCACTACGGGCACAGCTGGTGGCAAACCAGGATTGTGCCAGGTATTTGTGAATGTGTGCCGAACAGAGGCTCTCCTGGACACAGGGAGTAAAGTGACTCTGGTCCATCATTCCCTTGTTGCTGGGGACAACACCAATGGACAGAAAGTGGAGGTGATGGGTATCCATGGGGAAATCCGGGAGTACCCGACTGCGGAGGTCAATGTTTCTACACCATTGAAGACATTAGAATGTGGTGAGAGTGGCAAAGACCCTTCCCTATGGGACTGTGTTGGGAAGAGATTTTCCCCTGTTTTAGTCCCTGTGGGAGACCAGGGTAAACCCTCTCATGGAAAAAGTTATACTGGGTTCAGAACCCAAAGATATTGAAATACCTGCCATAGGGGTCACCAACCTAGGGACAGAGTGTAATCCCGATAGGCTCCCCCTAGAGGTAGTGGCAGGAGAAGCTAAAGATGTCATTTCGGACGTAGAACCTGAAGATCCTAAGATGTATGCCACAGGGGTCGCCAATAGAGTTGAGCAAAACGGGTCGGCCATTTTCAGAAGTCGCCGACTTTTGGCAAAGTCGGGTTTCATGAAACCCGACCCGACCCCTGTGTGGGGTCGGCCATGAGGTCGGCGATCTTCTGAATCTGGTATCGGAATTCCGATACCGAGTTCCGATATGTTTGCGATATCGGAAATCAGTATCGGAATCCACATTTAAGTGTAAAATAAAGAATTAAAATAAAAAATATTAATATACTCACCTCTCCGACGCAGCCTGGACATCGCCACTGGTAACCGGCATCTTCCGTTCCTAAGAATGGCGCTTGAAAGACCTTTCGATTACGTCACGGCTTGTGATTGGTCGCGGCCGCCCACGTGACCGCTCAGCGACCAATCACAAAGCCGTGACGTAATTTTCAGGTCCTAAATTCTTCATTCTAGGACTTTTTTATAGGATCGGCTGATTTTCACTCGACCCGACTTTTGAGAAAGTCGGGTTTTGTGAAACCCGACCCGATCCTATAAAAATAAAAGTCGCTCAACCCTAGTCGCCAATTTAGGATTAGAGTGTAATCCCGATAGGCTCCTTCTAGAGGTTGTGGCAGTAGAGGTTGTGGGGACCCCATTGAACCCTGAGCTGGAGGTGTTCCCTGGTAAGGTTGGGACAGCTCAGATCCAGGGTCCCTTTCGGAGACACAGATATAAAAGACGCAGGTATGAGAAGAGCTGAGAGTGTATGATCGCAGAGACGACTGGGGACGTGTGCACGAGGAACCCTCTGGCACCGGTCAAGGATGGGGCCGGGTGTCAGGGTAAATTAGATAGAGCGCTCGCTAGACAGTGTCGGAAGGCTCCGGTTCGGGTGCGGCGTAGTACAAACATATGCTTAGAGTTGCCAGCGCGGTCCGTGGCGTTTCATCATGATATAGTCACTGAGGCATGGGTAAGGGTGCAGAGGAAGCGGTACCAGGGGCCCGAAAGCAGATACTTAGGTGACACGATGACCCGTGGGGTTAGTGAACCTGAAGTAAACAAAGTAAAGACCACCCAAAACTGGCCCAATTCTGCGGTTAATCAGAAAAGAGGGTTTGGCTTCTGCGATGGAGATCAGGGTGGGTGATCCCGTAATGAAATATGGAGGAGAAACGCAAAGGGGAGGGATGCATGCGCCGATCGATGGTTCTGGTCCCTACTTTGGTTTCTTAATGTAGTGAGCGGAGATGTCATGGGGGCATACCGATGCCCTGTCTTTCGCTCCCTACGGGGTAACAAATGTTCAACCCCACAGGTATGAACAGGGGGGAGGATATGTGAGGCAGTGACCCCTGTTACAGCTAGGGGGCGCTGTATGTGCTCTGCAGAATGTGCATGGAAGCGTAGTGAGGCCATGAGGGCGTACTACAGACACAGGTGTGGCTGTAATTAGAATAGTGAAGCAGTGACTGATTAAAAAGCCCTGCAGCAGTGGGGGAGGTGTCAGTGTGTTCTTGGAAGCAGACAGGGCAGTTGTCTGCAGAGCTCTCTCTGTGTGGAGCAACACAGAGGCTAAAGGAACCAGAGAGACTGACACCCTGCGTCTTGGGCTGACTTACGTGTACCCGGCTGCACTCCAGAGGATAAAGAGTGCAGTGCACTGAGTGAGTACAGAGACTTGTTACAGGCGTGCGGTCACCCAGGGAAACTGGACAGAGGGAAGTTCGGCCTGTGTATTGACTGCGTCATATAGCCATGCCTTATTAATGGACTGTATGAAGAAGCCGTATACTATATTGACTGTGTGAAGTAACACAATAAAAGAACGTTTTGTTTGAACTTGTTTGGGTCATTGCCGTTTCACTGTGTGTGGTAATACCACTGCATCACAACTGTTAGAATTTGTTTTATGGCAAGAATAAAGCAGCTAAGTAAAGAAAAATGAGCGGCGATCATTACGTTAAGAAATGAAGGTCAGTCAGTCAGAAAAATTGGGAAAAGTTTGAAAGTGTCCCCAAGTGCAATTGCAAAAACCATCAAGCGCTACAAAGAAACTGGCTCACATGAGGACCGCCCCAGGAAAGGAAGACCAAGAGTCACCTCTGCTTCTGAGGATAAGTTTATCCGCGTCACCAGCCTCAGAAATCGCAGGTTAACAGCAGCTCAGATTAGAGACCAGGTCAATGCCACACAGAGTTCTAGCAGCAGGCACATCTCTACAACAACTGTTAAGAGGAGACTTTGTTCAGCAGGCCTTCATTGTAAAATAGCTGCTAGGAAACCACTGCTAAGGACAGGCAACAAGCAGAAGAGACATGTTTGGGCTAAAGAACACAAGGAATGGACATTAGACCAGTGGAAATCTGTGCTTTGGTCTGATGAGTCCAAATTTGAGATCTTTGGTTCCAACCACCGTGTCTTTGTGCAACACAGAAAAGGTGAACGGATGGACTCTACATGCCTGGTTCCCAACGTGAAGCATGGAGGAAGAGGTGTGATGGTGTGGGGGTGCTTTGCTGGTGACACTGCACTGTTGGGGATTTATTCAAAATTGAAGGCATACTGAACCAGCATGGCTACCAGAGCATCTTGCAGCAGAATGCTATTCCATCCAGTTTGCATTTAGTTGGACCATCATTTATTTTTCAACAGGACAATGACCCCAAACACACCTCCAGGCTGTGTAAGGGCTATTTGACCAAGAAGGAGAGTGATGGGGTGCTATGCGGCAGAGTGAAGGCAAAAGGGCCAACAAGTGCTAAGTGTCTCTGGGTACTCCTTCAAGATTGTTGGAAGACCATTTCCGGTGACTATCTCTTAAAGCTCATCAAGAGAATGTCAAGAGTGTGCAAAGCAGTCATCAAAGCAAAAGGTGGCTACTTTGAAGAACCTAGACTATAAGCCATATTTTCAGTTGTTCTTTTTTGTTAAGTATATTATTCCACATGTGTTAATTCATAGTTTTGATGCCTTCAGTGTGAATTTACAATTTTCATAGTCATGAAAATACAGAAACATCTTTAAATGGGAAGGTGTGTCCAAACTTTTGCTCTGTACTGTATATTGCATAGAAAGTAGAAAAGTCAGCAATTCAGCAGCCATGTACTGTAAAATAGCTGTAGAAGCCGACAGGATAGAAGAGATGGATTAGGCCACGTTCACACTAGCGTTGTGCGCCGTTGCGTCGGTGACGCAACGCACAACGCACGCAAAAACGCGTCAAAACGCACGCAAAAACGCTGCGTTTTGCGACGCATGCGTCGGTTTTTGCCGAAAATCGGACGCAAGAAAAATGCAACTTGTTGCGTTTTCTTGGTCCGACGCTTGCGGCAAAAAAGACGCATGTGTCGCACAACGCAACAAAAAAACGCATGCGTCCCCCATGTTAAGTATAGGGGCGCATGACGCATGCGTCGCCACTGCGTTGCCGACGCAAACCCGACGCACATTAGCTTAACGCTAATGTGAACGTAGCCTTACATACACATAATTAGTAAATACACATAGAATAGATATACAGATGTAAGTGACATATACAATTAGTACAGTGCATGTGCAGCTTACAGTACATGTATTTATTTCATAAAAGATTGTTTTTCTGAAAAAAATGGCATGGGCTCCAGCATAATTTTCTTAACAAGCAGAGGGAAAGCCAGTGGCTGGAATCCGATGTTTATAGCCTTGGGAAGGAGGCATTACCCATGGAGCTTCCCAGGCCATTAATATTTGCTCACAATTGTATATTTAGCCTTTACTGGCTATTTAAATGGGGACCCTAACAAAAAAAGGATGTAGGGTAACCCTATAATTAATAACCAGAAAAGGCTATGCAGACAGCTGCGGGCTGATATTATTAGCCTAGGAAGGGGCCATGGTTACTGCCCCCACAAGCTAAACACACATCAGCTCTCAGATTCCTCAAAAAAAGTACATTTCTAAGATATGCCAATTCTGGCTCTTAGATTTGCTCTTCCCACTTGCCCTGTAGTGGTGGCAAGTGGGGTGATAATTGGAGGGGATGATGTCACCTTTGTATTGCCAGGTGACATGAAGCCCTGAGGTTAGTAATGGAGACGCGTATATGATGTACACAACAGTCTCAGTGTCTCCTATATGATGTATGAATCTGTCTCAGTATCTCCTATTTGATGTATGCAACAGTCTCAGTGTCTCCTATGTGAAGTATGTTGCAGAGTCACCGTTTGCGCACATCCCCAGTCACCACTGCGACCATACACTCCCGGCTATTCTCATACGTGCTTCTTTTATACCTGCATCTCCATGTGGGCTGTCCCGACCATACCAGGGAACACCTCCAGCTCAGGGTTCAATGGGGTCCCACAACCTCTACCGCCACAACCTCTAGAGGGAGCCTATTGGGATTACACTCTAACCCTAAATTGGCGACCCCTGTGGCATACATCTTAGGATCTTTGGGTTCTATGCCCGAAACAACATCTTTAGTTTCTCCTGGCTTTACCTCTTGGGGGAGCCTATCAGGATTACACTCCATCCCTAGGTTGGCGACCCCTATGGCAGATATCTCAATATCTTTGGTACTGCACCCGGTACAACACTTTCCTTGAGGGTTGACCTTGGTCTCCAACAGGGACCAAAACAGGGGAAAATCTTTCCCCAACACAGCCCTATATGGAAGGGTCCTTGCCACTCCCACCACATGCTTAATGTCCCCACAAAGTGTGGAAAAACTAACCTCCACGGTCGGGTACTCCCGGATTTCCCCGTGGATAGCCATAGCCTCCACTTTTGTTCCTTTGGGGTTGTCCCCAGCAACAAGGGACCTATGGACCAAAGTCACTTTACTCCCCATGTCCAGGAGAGCCTCTGTTCGGCACCCATTCACAAGTACCTGGCACTAGGGTTGAACGGATCGGTCATTTTCAAAAGTCGCCGACTTTTGGCAAAGTCGGGTTTCATGAAACCCGACCCGATCCCAGCGTGGGATCGACCATGCGGTACACGATCTTCGCGCCAAAGTCGCGGTTCATATGACGCTTAAAGCGCCATTTCTCAGCCAATGAAGGTGCAGGCAAAGTGTGGGCAGAGTGATGACATAGGTCCTGGTCCCCACCATCTTAGAGAAGGGCATGGCAGTGATTGGCTTGCTTTCTGCGGCGTCACAGGGGCTATAAAGGGGCGTTCCCGCCGGCCGCCATCTTACTGCTGCTGATCTGAGCATAGGGAGAGGATGCTGTCGCTTCGTCAGAAGCAGGGATGGCGTTAGGCAGGGTAAATTGACCCCAAAACCGCTTGTGCTGTAGCGAGTTCCACTGTCCAACACCACCTTTTCTTTTTGGGACAGTGGAGGCTAGATTTGTGTACGCCGCTGTGCAAACCAACTGCTTTTTTCAAAGCACAAATCCTGTTGCTCCTTCCTTTCTGCACAGCTATCTTGTTTGTTTGTCCACACTTTTGACTCTTGTGTGCAGCACTCCTTTTTATTGCTGCCTGCCACACTTTTCTGAGATTACTCTAGGGAGATAGTAATTGTGGTACAGTCCCTTTTTTTTTTTTATATATATCTCTTCAAGCCACTTTCTGCCACAGAAAACCTGCTGTATAGTGTGCCTGATTTTTTCCTAATTCTCCCATAAAACAAAAAAAAGTGGGAGATTAAGATTGGCAAATCAACATTAGTGCCAGTCCAGTGAGGACGGACTAGGCCGCAGGCCTTTGAGGGAGGACGACATGACAGGGTTGAATGGGCCTATAGGGAGTGAGCAAAAAGGTGGGGGCGATAATATGGAGTGAGCTGGAGGAATTATTTGAATTGGGGATTACGGATTGGCTGAGGGCAAAGTAGGCAAGAAGGTGGGGGCGATAAAGGGGGATTGATTATAAAAGGAGGCACCCATCTTAGAGGAGCAACCATTTTGGTGTCCCTCCGATTAGATAGAAAGCTCTGTGGGTGAGGGATAATGGAGATTGAGACAATTCTTCAGCATCTTCGTGATGCAGCTAGAACCAGGGGTCCAGGCTGGCTGCAGGCGTCACTGCAGGGCCTGCTTCCTGTAGGGGGATCCGGGTCAGCCAATTCACTGACTGAAGGCCGCCGGCCTAGGAGGTCTCGGCCTCCTGAGCGCCTGAGCCCCGAGGTCACCCCCAGGGCCCGGCGCCGTGTGAGGAGCCCCTCAGGGGACCCTCCGGTTCCAGCAGCAGACCGCGTCTCCGGCGGGCGCTGCCAGGTAGCCGGGAGGAATCCCACTAGTCGGCGAGGCCTGCAGCGGGGGGAGGTGTCGGCCTCCCCTTCATCAAACAGATCGGCAGCGCTGCCGGAGCCTGGGAGAGGAGCGGCCGGTGCCCAGCCTGGAAAGGGCCCGGCTCAGCGGCGGCAGGCATCGCAGAGGAGTGGATGGGGGCTGGTACGGCGGGCGCCTCAAACAGCAACAAGGCGCGGCAGGTCAGCATACTCACCGGTAATGGCCGGTGAACAGGAGCCAGGAGCAGAAGCGGCGGCGAGCCCATCCATCCGGGCCGCCGCTCAGCGCGTTATGAGGGAATCTCAGGCGGCAGCAGCACAGGCCCATGAACACAGAGCAGTCAGTGATGAGTGCCGTTTTAGCCCCGCCTACTCACTGACTGCTGCTGCTGATAACTATTTCAGTGCTGGAAGCACTGTAGATAATATAAATGCAAGGGTTTATAGCCAGAGGGGGGCCCAGACAGGAGATACAGAAGGGCCAGGGGCACTAGTATATGGGGGGGCTGGGGCAACTAGCGGGGGCAGGTTAACGGAGCCTCCCGCTGCGCGCCTTGGATCATCGCAAGCAGTGTCCGTGGATCGGGACCACGCTGTGGGTCCTATCACTACAACGTCATCTCAAGACTGGCCTATGGAAGTTCATGGATCATCAAGCCCACACGGACAGGGAGGAGCACGGACCGTACGAGCGCATCTGGACCCGGGATCAGCGGCTGCTGGGATCACAGCGCCCAGGCAGCCAGGTGAGAGTGCTATTTTATCTTCTTTATTGCCATCACTATCTCCTAATGTTGATTTATGTAGAGGGGGAGTTTCTGTAAGGGGGGTTAGTGTTGGCGAGGGTATTTTAATACAAGGGTTAAAACATTTGTTCCAAATGTGGGAGGCAAGGAATAGACAAATCGAACCATCGCCGTTATCAGCATGGTTGGGGAATGTTCGGGAAAGGGGGGTCCTGGGGGCAGAAGGAGTTGGTGACTCGGGTGGGCCAGGATCCAGTATCTCTCAAGGGACTCCATTGGCACCTGGGTTGGTATCAGTTGGTAGTTGCGAGGTAGCTCAGCAGGGAGTCTCGATGACAACGGAGGGTGGAACTAAAGAGAAGGATGAGTCAGTCCGGGTTGATGATTCGGCTAAGGGAGATGTGTACGTGTGTTTTGAGGGGCCTTTAGGTGCGCATTTGAAGCAGGAGGTGAAAGAGAGAATTTGGAAAGGGGAGTATGTTGAAATATTTTCACTGCTCCCTTTAGAGCGTTTTAATTTAGATAAAGCCCGTAGGGATGATTCCAAGAAAGAGGACGAGGAGAGGAGAAGGTTTAGATTAATCCCTCGTACCTTTTGTAACTGGTTACAAGCTTTCGCGATTTTTGCTAGTGTAATAGGAGAGAAATCGCCAGAAACTTGTGCCCCCTTGTTTTGCTATTTAGATATCATTGGGGAAGCGTACAGAGTATATGGGGGTCAAGGGTGGATTAGATATGACGAACAGTTCCGTCAGCGCAAAGCCGTGCATCAAAATATTAGATGGGATCACAAGGATATTTCTTTGTGGATGAGAGTGACAGCACCGGTCAGGCCGAATCAGGGTTCGCAGTCATTTCTTGGAGGCACCGGGGGTTCAGGACAGTCAGGGCACTCGGTGGTTATACAAAAGGGACTGTGTTTTGCCTTTAACGAGGGAACATGCAGGTTCGGGGCAAAATGTAAGTTTAAACACGAGTGTTCTTCATGCGGAGGAAATCATGGGGCAGCGAGATGTTTCAAGGGAGGGAAGCACAAAGGGTCAGACGGATTTGACAAAAGGGGTGACTCCAATACGGCTGGCAGAGATGGAGCCGTTTCTAAGTAGATATCCTGATACAAAGGCAGCGTCCACTTTGAGAGATGGTTTTCAGAATGGTTTTTCAATACCTTTTGTGAACGTTGAGGTGCAGTGGTCCAAAAAGAATTTGAAGTCGGCCTATGTTTTTCCCGAAGTGGTCACGGAAAAATTGAATAAGGAAGTGTCACTTGGTAGGATGGCCGGCCCTTTTCAATCTCTCCCGATGGAGGGATTGAGAGTTTCTCCTTTGGGGGTGGTACCCAAAAAGGAGGCTAATAAATTTAGGTTAATCCATCATCTTTCGTTCCCAAAAGGTTTATCAGTGAACGATGGCATTGATCCACAGTTGTGCTCGGTTCTATACACGTCGTTTGACACAGCTATGGATTGGGTTAGAGGTTGTGGACGAGGGGCTTTATTGGCGAAAACCGATATTGAGGCCGCGTTTCGGTTGCTTCCTGTTAATCCGAATAGTTTACATTTGTTGGGGTGTTTTTGGAATGGGGGTTTCTACGTGGATCGTTGTTTGCCGATGGGTTGTTCCCTATCGTGTGCATATTTTGAATTGTTCAGTACGTTCTTGGAATGGACAGTAAAAGATGTTTCCGGGCTCCGATCTTGCATCCATTATCTGGATGATTTTCTGTTTGTGGGCCCAGCACATTCCGCTGATTGTTCAATTTTGCTTCGCTCTATGGAGAGTGTGTCCAACAGGTTCGGCGTTCCGTTAGCCGCTGACAAGACGGTAGGTCCGGTAACATCTTTGAGTTTTTTAGGCATCGAGATAGATACTGTGGCAATGGAGTGTCGCTTACCTATGGATAAACTCGTGAGCATGAAATTGGACGTGAGGAGGGTGTATGAGTCAAAAAAGGTGACGTTACATGTAATGCAATCATTGTTGGGGAAGTTGAATTTTGCATGCCGTATCATGCCAATGGGTAGGGCGTTTTGTCGCAGGATGTCTTTGGCTACTGTAGGAGTTCGGTCCCCTTCTCATTTTATTAGGCTTCGAAAGGCCTTAAAGGATGATTTGAAAGTATGGATGCGTTTTCTGGATTCGTATAACGGGAAATCATTGTGGATTGCACCTGTGGTGTCTGCGGAGGATTTGGGTTTTACGATCGGCCCGGTGGACGAACTAGGTTTTTGTTTGGTCTTTCGCGAGAATTGGTTAGCGTGTCGGTGGCCGTCGTCATGGGTGGATAGCGGTTTGTCTGCAAATCAATTGATGTGTGCGGTTTTTCCCATTGCTGTTGCTTTATCCTTATGGGGATCAGAAGTCTGTAATATGAAAATTTGTTTCGGCTGTGAATCAGAAGGCGCTGTGAGAGCGCTAAATTCACTATCATCCGCGGATGCAGCGTTGCTAAGAGTTTTGCAACATATGGTTTGGCTGGGTCTTAGGTTTAACTTATGGGTCACTGCAGAATTTCGGTCGTCTAATGAATCATTGACTGGCGACACTATTTTTTATTCACAGTGGGATCAGGTTCCAGATGGCTTATCGCAAGTGGATCTCGTGCGGGTTTTCTGCCCGGAGGAACTATGGAAGCTTCCGTTGGGGCAGTAAGAGGGTTACTGTCTAGGTCATTGGCGCCAGGAACTTGGTCGCACTATGTTAAGGCCTGGGATATTTGGGAAGATTGGGGTTTGTCTCTGGGATCGGATATGCATGACGACGAGAAATTGCTGTTGCTTTTAGGCCAAAAATGGGATTGCGGTTGGTCAGTATCAAAAGTTAATCAATTTTTGGCTGGTTTAGCATTTGGATTTAGATTCAGGGGGCTTTTTGACGTGACTAAATCATTTATGGTCCTACAGGTGATGAAGGGTTGGCGTAAGGGTTGGAAATCTTTAGATGGTCGACGCCCTGTATCCTATGAGATTCTATTACAGTTAGGCCGGCGTCACATTCGGCGTAAGACAATACGGTCCGTATTTTACGGCCGTAATACGGCCGAAATACGGTGAAATGTTCCCAAAATATTGATCCGTAGTCAGGGTGTGTCAGCGTATTTTGCGCATGGCATCCTCCGTATGTAATCCGTATGGCATCCGTACTGCGAGATTTTCGCGCAGGCTTGCAAAACCGACATCTAATGGATTTATGTGCTCAAATGTTCATTAAAACATATATACAGTATATATATATATATATATATATATATATATATGTCATTGAGACACATATATATATATTCTGTATTTAGATTTCATTCAGCGCGATATCTGTGAAAAGCCGGTAATTCAATTGCCGGCTTCTCATTTCTCCTGCACAAACCCGACAGGATATGAGACATGGTCTTCATACAGTAAACCATCTCATATCCCCTTTTTTTTTGCATATTCCACACTACTAATGTTAGTAGTGTGTATGTGCAAAATTTCAGCGCTGTAGCTGCTGAAATAAAGGGTTAAATGGCGGAAAAAATTGGCGTGGGCTCCCGCGCAATTTTCTCCGCCAGAGTGGTAAAGCCAGTGACTGAGGGCAGATATTAATAGCCAGGAGAGGGTCCATGGTTATTGGCCCCCCCGTGGCTACAAACATCTGCCCCCAGCCACCCCAGAAAAGGCACATCTGGAAGATGCGCCTATTCTGGCACTTGGCCACTCTTCCCACTCCCTGTAGCGGTGGGATATGGGGTAATGAAGGGTTAATGCCACCTTGCTATTGTAAGGTGACATTAAGCCAGATTAATAATGGAGAGGCGTCAATTATGACACCTATCCATTATTAATCCAATTGTTGGAAAGGGTTAAAAAACACACACACACATGATTAAAAAGGATTTTAATGAAATAAACACAGCGGTTGTTGTAATAATTTATTGTTCTCTCAAATCCATTTGCAGTCCCTCGCTTGGCAACATAATAAACGCACAAGATACATACCTTCTGATGTACTGTCAGGTCCAGCGATGTAATCCATCTGAAGGGGTTAACTAATATTACAAGCAGGAGCCCTGCTATAATGCAGCTGTGCTCCGTGCTTGTAATTCCCCTGCGAATGAATGAAATGTAGGTCATTGACCTACATTTCATTCATTCGCGGTGATGCGCCCTCTGGTGGATGTTCTCATGAACTGCAGCCTGGGAACTTTTTCCCACGCTCCAGGTCATATGAGGACATCCACCAGGGGGCGCATCACCGCGACTGAAGGAAATGTAGGTCAAGTGAGGACGGACTAGGCCGCAGGCCTTTGAGGGAGGACGACATGACAGGGTTGAATGGGCCTATAGGGAGTGAGCAAAAAGGTGGGGGCGATAATATGGAGTGAGCTGGAGGAATTATTTGAATTGGGGATTACGGATTGGCTGAGGGCAAAGTAGGCAAGAAGGTGGGGGCGATAAAGGGGGATTGATTATAAAAGGAGGCACCCATCTTAGAGGAGCAACCATTTTGGTGTCCCTCCGATTAGATAGAAAGCTCCCACCCACCCTCCCCTTTTTAAATATGGTACTTGTTGGTCTGGTTCACAGTTTAAGAATTTTAGGGTTATTTTAGTGTAGGTAGCGAGGGTCAGATTTTGTGGCGGTAAAAGTGTATTAGTTATGTTTCGTCGCGGCAGCAAGGCGGGGGGGGGAAAGAGGTCCTCGAAGTTGGTGGTGATAAAAAATGGCGGTTTGGAGGGGGGGGGGATGTGTGAGATCCTGGACTCCCCCTGGTGTGGCTTACAGAATTAAGGGTTATACAGTCGAGAAGACTGGGGACGTGGGATTTTGGTGGATATTGGCCGGGCGAGTCTTCAAGCGTGTCTGAGCTGGTACGGCTGGGGGCAGGGACACGACCTGGAGGCCAAATTAGAGAGATTTGATACGAGTCGGTTGGCTCTTGGGGCTTCGAGGACCGCCTTCCCTGGGGTTTTCAATGTTAAATAACTGTTATGTTTAAATGTTAATAAAAGATGGCTGCTGTGGCCAAATTTATCCAAACGAACGTTTTATGTGTAATTATTGGAACAGGGGCCACAACAGGGCGGGTAGAAATTAGATACTAGTAATTAAGGTTATTGGTTAATTTAAGCGAAACTCACAGGCATCATGAATACCTAATGTCATGTGTGTGGCATCTGTCTGTTTTTTTCTGCCACAGAAAACCTGCTGTATAACAGTGTGCCTGATTTTTTCCTAATTCTCCCATAAAACAAAAAAAAAGTGGGAGATTAAGATTGGCAAATCAGCATCAGTGCCAGTCCTGTGTGTGGCATCTGTCTGTTTTTTTCTGCCACAGAAAACCTGCTGTATAACAGTGTGCCTGATTTTTTCCTAATTCTCCCATAAAACAAAAAAAAAGTGGGAGATTAAGATTGGCAAATCAGCATCAGTGCCAGTCCTGTGTGTGGCATCTGTCTGTTTTTTCTGCCACAGAAAACCTGCTGTATAACAGTGTGCCTGATTTTTTCCTAATTCTCCCATAAAACAAAAAAAAAAGTGGGAGATTAAGATTGGCAAATCAGCATCAGTGCCAGTCCTGTGTGTGGCATCTGTCTGTTTTTTCTGCCACAGAAAACCTGCTGTATAACAGTGTGCCTGATTTTTTCCTAATTCTCCCATAAAACAAAAAAAAAAAAAGTGGGAGATTAAGATTGGCAAATCAGCATTAGTGCCAGTCCTGTGTGTGGCATCTGTCTGTTTTTTCTGCCACAGAAAACCTGCTGTATAACAGTGTGCCTGATTTTTTCCTAATTCTCCCATAAAACAAAAAAAAAAGTGGGATATTAAGATTGGCCAATCCGCATTAGTGCCAGTCCTGTGTGTGGCATCTGTCTGTTTTTTCTGCCACAGAAAACCTGCTGTATAACAGTGTGCCTAATTTTTTCCTAATTCTCCCATAAAACAAAAAAAAAAGTGGGAGATTAAGATTGGCAAATCAGCATTAGTGCCAGTCCTGTGTGTGGCATCTGTCTTTTTTTTCTGCCACAGAAAACCTGCTGAATATCAGTGTGCCTGATTTTTTCCTAATTCTCCCATAAAACAAAAAAAAAGTGGGAGATTAAGATTGGCAAATCAGCATTAGTGCCAGTCCTGTGTGTGGCTTCTGCCTTTTTTTTCTGCCACAGAAAGCCTACTGCATAACTGTGGGCCTGAATAAATCACTTGTCTCCCATATCCCTCCAAAAAAATTAAATAAAGGGAGAATAATCTTGCCAACTCTGTGCATCTGTGCAAGTGCTGTCTGTGGTATCTGTCAGTCATTTTGTGCCACAGGAACTATACTGTGATATAGTGGGCCTGATTAAATCCCTTGTCTCCCATATAAAAAAAAGAGGGACATTTCTATTTCCAGTGTGTGCATCTGCGTCATTCCTGTTAGTGTCATATCTGCCAGCCTCTGTCTGCCAATCAAACAGTGTAGTGTAATACAGTGGGCCTGATTTTTCCCTGCATTCTCCCACACATAAAAAAGGGAGATTTAAATTCACAACAAGCTCACGTACACCTTTTATCTGGTTTTTCCGGACCACCTAATGGTTGTGTTAGTTAGGTTACATTTTCCCAATAATGAGGAAGTCTGGTGGAAGAGGTCGTGGCCGTGGGCGTTCATTGGCAGCTGGTAATGATGGTAGTGGTGGTGGTCGTGGAGCATCAGGTGGTCGTGGCTGTGGGAAAAGCAATATAGCCCCTAAGTCTCGAGTTGTTGAGCCAGCGTCATCGTCTGTCTACACAACGCCTCGAAGGCTCCCTTTTCTGGGAGTAGGAAAACCGCTTTTGAAGCCGGAGCAGCAGGAACAAGTATTGGCTTTCCTTGCTGACTCTGCCTCTAGCTCTTTCCCCTCCTCCTCCTTGGAAAGTGCCAAGTGTCAGAGCAGTGCGTCATCAGTGGATGCTTCCGGTCAGGAACAAGTCGCTTCCTTGTGTCCTTCACCCAGAACAACAGTGAAGGATGCGTCAGGCGACACAACTGGTTACTCCATGGAGCTCTTTACACATACCGTGCCTGGGTTAGAAAGGGATATTGTTAACAGGCCATGCCCATTACAAGATGAATCGGACATGGAGTGCACAGATGCACAGCCACAGCCAGATTATTATGCTGTTCCTTTGACTCAGATAAGAACATTGCCCTCGCAGTGTACTGATCCAGAATCTGACCCCGATGAGACTATGGAGCCCCGTCACGAACGCTATAGCATCGGCTTACACAGTGACCCAGAGAAAGGTGCACAGAACATAGAAGAGGAGGTCATAGATGACCCAGTTGTTGACCCTGATTGGCAGCCATTGGGGGAACAGGGTGCAGGCGGCAGTAGCTCTGAAGCGGAGGAGGAGGAGCCACAGCAGGCATCAACATCGCAACAGGTTCCATCTGGCAGGCCCATATCTAGCCAAAAACGTGTGGCAAAACTAAAACCTGTTGTAGGACAGCGTGGCCATCAGGTTAAAGTAGCTCAGTGTGCAATGCCTGAAAAGGTATCCGATAGGAAGAGTGCAGTCTGGAATTTTTTTAACCAAGATCCCAATGATCAGCGCAAAGTCATCTGTAAGAAATGCTCAAGGACCTTCAGCAGAGGTCAAAATGTTAAAAATTTAAATACAAGTTGCATGCATAGACATTTAACCACCATGCACTTGCAAGCCTGGACAAACTACCAAATGTCCCTTAACGTTGTAGCACCCTCTCACAATGAAGCTAGTCAGCAACGCGACATCCCTTCCCTCACTGTAAGCCCACCGTTTACCACACCACCTGCAGGTAATGTGGCGTTTTCGTCGCAAGGCCAAAGCAGTCAGGGAATCACCAGGTTCGCGGTCGGAAAAACTGTATGTAGGGCACCATCAAGAATACCGTCACCAACCCTCTCTCAGTCACCCATGTCCACCGGCACCCCCGCTAGTTCCACCATATGCAGCTCTCCAGTCCAGCTCACCCTACATACGGGTTTGGACGCCCACATTGCTAGACACATTGCTAGACTAATCTCATTAGAGATGATGCCCTACCGTTTAGTTGAAACCGAAGCTTTCAAAGCCCTGATTGACTATGCTGTACCACGCTACGAGCTACCCAGTCGACACTTCTTTTCGAGAAAAGCCATCCCAGCCCTCCACCAGCATGTAAAAGACCGCATTGTCCATGTGCTCAGGCAATCTGTGAGTAGAAAGGTGCACCTGACAACAGATGCATGGACCAGTAGGCATGGCCAGGGGTGTTATGTGTCCATCATGGCACACTGGGTTAATATGGTGGATGCAGGGTCCACAGGAGACAGTAATATTGGGACAGTTCTGCCTAGCCCACGGTCTAGGAAACAGTTGGCTGTAGGTGTTCGTCCCCCCTCCTCGTCCTCCAGCAGAAGCGAGAGCTCATCCACAGACCGCAGTCGCACGACCACTCCATCCGCAGCTGCCACTGTTGCACACGAGGTGTCCAATTATGGAACAGCTTGTGGCAAGTGTCAGCAGGCTGTATTGGCAATGAAGTGTTTGGGCGACAACAGACACACCGCGGAAGTTCTGTTCGAGTTCTTTCAGCAAGAAACTCAGTCATGGCTGGGCACTGTACATCTTGAGGCAGGCAAGGTAGTGAGTGACAACGGAAGGAATTTTATGGCTGCCATAGCCCTTTCACAACTGAAACACATTCCTTGCCTGGCTCACACCTTAAACCTGGTGGTGCAGTGTTTCCTCAAAAGTTATCCGGGGTTACCCGACCTGCTGCTGAAAGTGCGCAGACTTTGCTCTCACATCCGCCGTTCGCCCGTACACTCCATCCGTATGCAGAACCATCAGCGGTCTTTGAACCTTCCCCAGCATCGCCTAATCATCGACGTAGCAACAAGGTGGAACTCCACACTGCACATGCTTCATAGACTGTGCGAACAGAGGCGTGCTGTTATGTATTTGTGGGAGGATACACATACATGGGCAGGCAGTTGGATGGCAGACATGGAGTTGTCATCTGTGCAGTGGTCGAAGCTCCAAGACCTGTGTCAAGTCCTTCAGTGTTTTGAGGAATGCACACGGCTGGTTAGTGCAGACAACGCCGTAATAAGCATGAGCATCCCCCTAATACGTCTGCTGATGCAAAGTTTGACCCACATAAAGGAGCAGGCGTCTGAAGCCGAGAACGAGGGAAGCCTTGATGACAGTCAGCCATTGTCTGCTCATGGAAGTCTACAGGACGAGGTGGCGGGCGAAGAGGAGGAGGACGAGGAGGATGATGGGGATGAGTATTTTTGGGATGAGGAAGCTTCTCAGGGGGCAATAGAAACTGCAGGCGGTGCAAGGCCGGGTTCAGGGTTTTTGAGGGAGACAAGTGACATTGATTTGCCAGAAAGTGCTCCTCAACCCAGCATATGCACTGAGTTGACAACTGGAACATTGGCCCACATGGCGGATTATGCCTTGCGTATCCTCAAAAGGGACCCACGCATTATAAAAATGATGACCGATGACGATTACTGGTTGGCCTGCCTCCTTGATCCTCGCTATAAAGGCAAATTGCAAAATATCATGCCACATGAGAACCTTGAACAACTATTGGCAACCAAACAAGCAACTCTGGTAGACAGTTTGATTCAGGCATTCCCAGCACACAGCGCCAGTGATGGTTCTCACACGAGATGCAGGGGGCAACAGGGCAGAGGTGTTAGAGGTGCACAAATCAGAAGTGGCATTGGACAGAGGGGTTTTCTGACCAGGTTGTGGAGTGATTTCGCAATGACCGCAGACACGACTGGTACTGCAGCATCAATTCAAAGTGACAGGAGACAGCATTTGTCCAGTATGGTTACTAACTATTTTTCCTCCATTACCGATGTTCTCCCTCAACCGTCATTCCCCTTTGATTACTGGGCATCCAAAATAGACATCTGTCCTGAATTGGCTGAATATGCATTGCAGGAGCTTGCTTGCCCTGCTGCTAGTGTGCTATCAGAAAGAGTATTCAGTGCTGCAGGTTCAATACTGACCGAAAAAAGGACTCGTCTGGCGACCCAAAATGTTGATGATCTCACCTTCATTAAAATGAACCAGTCATGGATTTCAAATTATTTTGCCCCACCTTTCCCGGCTGACACCTAGCTTTCCTGTAAAAAGGTCTTGCTTTGGGACTGGTATTACTGACTGTTCCAAACTCTTAATTTGGTGCGGCTGTTTGTCCAGCATACGACATGGTTACACCTCCCAAAATGGCCTAACTCCCCCCACGGGGCCGTGGTCTCGCCACTTGGCGCAAGCACCCGTCAGAGTGCCGTTTGTCTGAAGAGGTGGGTGTGCCCACTGCCCAGTTTTGGTCGACGGCACTGGCACTGGGTCCCTCATAGTACAATGAAGTGTCTCTGGCGGTGGTGGCGCGCACCCAATGTCAGACACACCGTTGTAACATGAGGGGCCCTGGGCTTCTACCGCCGGCCAGGAGAGAGTTTCCCCCACCCAGGTCAAACTGTGCTCTACCACTTGCAAAATTATCTCGCTCTGCTCCACCACTGTTAAGTCTATGCGCTGAAATCCTTCAATGGCTGGCACAGACAATAACAATTTGTTGACATGTATGATGCTAGTTTAAATAGTCAGGGGCCCTGTCCTACATTTACACCAGTAAATACTTTGCGCCAAATTAGAATGTCTGAAAGTCAGCATAGGAGCACACTCCTGTACCTAAGTATGCCACCCTTTTTTTGGGAGGGGGGTTTGTTTTTTTTGTGAGACATTAACATCTATTTTGTTTTTGGGAGTACTTACTGTTGTGAATTCTGTTTGTGGGCTCCCCCGGTGGTGTTTTATGGTAGTGCCACTTATTTGCCTTCTTCTATCATTGATCACCTGTTGACACTCATTAGGGGAGTTTCCTATTTAAGGCTGCTTGGCTGCTGGTCCGATGCCGGCCAACAATGTATCAGTAGCATTCTGTTGCATTCTCCTGCCTCAAGATCCTGTTCAGCTAAGTTGAATTTTGTTTCTAGTTAATGCTATTTTTGTCCAGCTATTTGCAATGTGACTCTCTGTAGCTGGAAGCTCTCGTGGACTGAAATTGCCACTCCAGTGGCATGAGTTGTCACTGGAGTTTTAAAGTAATTTCAGGATGGTGTTTTTGAGTAGTGTTTTGAAGTTGACCGTGAAGTGACTCTTTCCTGTACTTCTGCTATCTAGTAAGCGGACCTCACTGTGCTAAATCTGCTGTTCATCCTACGTATGTCTTTTCCTCTTGACTCACCGTCAATATCTGTGGGGGGCTGCTATCTCCTTTTGGGGTTCATCTCTGGAGGTAAGGCAGGCCTGTATATTCCTCTGATAGGGGTAGTTAGATCTCCGGCTGGCGCGTGGTGTCTAGGGCATCGTAGGAAACACTCCCCGGCTACTTCCAGTGTCGTGTCAGGTTCAGGTCACGGTCACTTTAGTTCCCATCACCCGAGAGCTAGTCCGTTGTTATTTTGATTTCCCTGCCATTGGGAAAATCATAACAACTTACTGTGTCAGACCCTCCTTCCAATTGTCCTCCACTGACCACACCAATGCTGCCTGTGTACCCCTGTTGCCAAATTTATGCTGCATAGAGCCTATGTTATTATTTTAGGCCTAGGAAGTCTGTCTGCGGTCCCTCCTTCCAATTGTCCTCCACTGACCACACCAATGCTGCCCGTGTACCCCTGTTGCCAAATTTATGCTGCATAGAGCCTATGTTATTATTTTAGGCCTAGGAAGTCTGTCTGCGGTCCCTCCTTCCAATTGTTCTCCACTGACCACACCAATGCTGCCTGTGTACTCCTGTTGCCAAATTTATGCTGCATAGAGCCTATGTTATTATTTTAGGCCTAGCAAGTCTGTCTGCAGTCCCTCCTTCCAATTGTCCTCCACTGACCACACCAATGCTGCCTGTGTACCCCTGCCACATTATGGAAGCTGCATAGAGCCTAAGTTATTATTTTAGGCCTAGGAAGTCTGTCTGCGGTCCCTCCTTCCAATTGTTCTCCACTGAGCACACCAATGCTGCCTGTGTACCCCTGTTGCCAAATTTATGCTGCATAGAGCCTATGTTATTATTTTAGGCCTAGGAAGTCTGTCTGCGGTCCCTCCTTCCAATTGTCCTCCACTGACCACAACAATGCTGCCTGTGTACCCCTGTAACCAATTTAAAACTGCATAGAGCCGACTTTTTTAGTTAACACATACTACCTTTGTCTGTCTGCGCCACTAAATCACGTTGTCCTCCACTGAAAAAGCTGAGCTTCAACCTTCAGGCTCTCATTGAGTATTTTTTAATGTCACACTGCAGTTGGCCTACTACTTTGGTTGGGGCCTAGTAACGGTGTCTGCCGCTCCCTGGTGTTGTCCTCCACTGAAAAAGCTGAGCTTCAACCTTCAGGCTCTCATTGAGTATTTTTTAATGTCACACTGCAGTTGGCCTACTACTTTGGTTGGGGCCTAGTAACGGTGTCTGCCGCTCCTTGGTGTTGTCCTCCACTGAAAAAGCTGAGCTTCAACCTTCAGGCTCTCATTGAGTATTTTTTAATGTCACACTGCAGTTGGCCTACTACTTTGGTTGGGGCCTAGTAATGGTGTCTGCCGCTCCTTGGTGTTCTCCTCCAGGTTTCCTTGTCTGAGCTTCAACCTTCAGGCTCTCATTGAGTATTTTTTAATGTCACACTGCAGTTGGCCTACTACTTTGGTTGGGGCCTAGTAACGGTGTCTGCCGCTCCCTGGTGTTGTCCTCCACTGAAAAAGCTGAGCTTCAACCTTCAGGCTCTCATTGAGTATTTTTTAATGTCACACTGCAGTTGGCCTACTACTTTGGTTGGGGCCTAGTAACGGTGTCTGCCGCTCCTTGGTGTTCTCCTCTTCCTTGGTGTTCTCCTCCAGGTTTCCTTGTCTGAGCTTCAACCTTCAGGCTCTCATTGAGTATTTTTTAATGTCACACTGCAGTTGGCCTACTACTTTGGTTGGGGCCTAGTAACGGTGTCTGCCGCTCCTTGGTGTTCTCCTCAAGGTTTCCTTGTCTGAGCTTCAACCTTTAGGCTCTCATTGAGTATTTTTTAATGTCACACTGCAGTTGGCCTACTATTTTGGTTGGGGCCTAGTAACGGTGTCTGCCGCTCCCCGGTGTTGTCCTCCACTGAAAAAGCTGAGCTTCAACCTTCAGGCTCGCATTGAGTATTTTTTAATGTCACACTGCAGTTGGCCTACTACTTTGGTTGGGGCCTAGTAACGGTGTCTGCCGCTCCTTGGTGTTCTCCTCCTCCTTGGTGTTCTTCTCCAGGTTTCCTTGTCTGAGCTTCAACCTTCAGGCTCTCATTGAGTATTTTTTAATGTCACACTGCAGTTAGCCTACTACTTTGGTTGGGGCCTAGTAGCGGTGTCTGCCGCTCCTTGGTGTTCTCCTCCACTGAACAAAGCAGTGCTGCCTGTTTACTCCTGTTACCAATTTTGAACTTCATTTGGCCCACTTTATTACTTGGGCCTACTAACTGTGTCAGCCTCTCATTACAGTTGTCCTCCACTGAACAAAGCAATGCCGCCTGGTTAGTCCTGTTACCAATTTTGAACTGCATTTAGCCTACTTTATTATTTGGGCCTACTAACTGTGTTTCCTCCTCATCCTGCCCATTGCCCAGCCACTGCTAGATGAGTCTGCTGGTACATTGACCCAGACCACTACATTCCCCTTGCACTCTACACAGCCAGAATCTGACCCTGTTGAAAGTAAGGTTCCCCTTCCTGCATGCTATACCACCTTACACAGGGACAAAGAGGAAGGTGCAGATGAAAGTGCAGGTTCCTTTATCAGGTGGGGGGGCATACTCGTTGGCGACGTCACTGGCACAGGGCCCCTCATAGTACGCAAAAGTGTCGCTGCTGGTGGGAGGCGCCCCCACCGTGCAAACACACCGCCGTACTGTGAGGGGCCCTGTGCCAATGCCAATGCGAACGAGTGGGCCCCCCCTGCTTGCTCAGGATCACAGCACTTGCAATGTTGAAATACTTACCTCTCCCTGCTCCACCGCCGTGACGTAGTCCACGTTTCCTGGGCCCACTAAAAACTTTAACCAGCCCTACCCCCACAACTTTAGCCAAATGACCCCCAATTTCCAATGTCTAACTATTATTATAAAGTAAATTAATATTCACAAGCTTCAGTAACAAGAATGGATGTTTTTGCCACTAAAATGGGCACTGTAGGTGTTTTACTGGCCTCCACTCACTGCCGACTATGCTTCCCCATTGACTTGTATTAGGTTTCGTGTTTCGGCCGATCCACGACCCAGACTTTGCAAGAAGATCAGCCGATTTCACTCGACTCGACTTTTGACAAAGTCGGGTTTCGCAAAACCTGACTCGACCCCAAAAAAGTAAAAGTAGCTCAACCCTACCTGGCACAATTCTGGTTTGCTGCCAGCTGTGCCCGTAGTGGTGATACAGACAGGCTGGGCACACATAGACTCCGGACCAGTGTTCCCACAGTCCATGGGCTTAGATGTCACCAAACAGTTACTAGCCCCATGCCCGGGCTCTGGTGTAACGTCCTCAGTAGATTTATACCACTCAATCAATTCTATCAGCAGTTCCAGGTGGCCTAGGTCCCTCAGCTCAACCTAATGCCGCATGGCGGCCGGCAGAGCCCTCGCCATCCGGTCAGCCACAATTCTCTCCATCATCTCATACATAGTACAGAAGTCAGGCTGGAGCCTCTCCTCCAATTGCAACAAGTCATTTGCTTGACACCTGGCAGACCGAGACTCTACATAGGACCACTGGTACAACCAATGATCGCGCCTTGCCTTTGGGGTTTCTTCAGGACTCTGCTGTTCACCACTCACTTTAGGGGTCTCCATTTTAACATGCTGCAGCTCTGCTAGCTTCCACTGCAGTACCTTTTGCTGTTGCTGAAACTGCAGCTCCTGCTGCTGCAAAGCTTCTTGCTGCGAACACTAAAACTGCCGTGTTTCTTGATAAAGTCTTTTCTGATTGAGCACAACCTGCTCCAAAAGCTCCTCCATTTCTCCAGCAGACTTCCACAATGATCTACAGCACTCTCTGGGTATGCCTTAGTTAACATGACCCACATTCTTTCCACCATATGTGATGCAGCGGTAGGACCATGCGCAGTTTGGAGATCCCACAGGAGAACATTTGTCGCCTTATCAAGACTAGGCCCAGGTATTGTAAGGAGATCATAAAGGCACATGGGGACCACACGCACTACAGAGCATAATTTCCTCAAGCATTACCATGGAAGTTGGATCAGCCTATAATTTGATGTTCCTCTTTGATTTTGAGTATCATTCCAAATCCAGACTTTCATGGGATACTACTTTTGATTTACATTGATCATTCTTATGTTTTATTGTTTTCAATGCATGCCACTATGTAATGAATAAAGTTTTGCAACTGAAATATTTCATTTAGTGACATTTTAGTGTTCCTTTGTTTTGGAGAAGTATATATACATAGAATATATATCTATCTATATATCTATAGATATATATATATATACTAGACTGTGGCCTACTATTTTGGTTGGGGCCTAGTAACGGTGTCTGCCGCTCCCCGGTGTTGTCCTCCACTGAAAAAGCTGAGCTTCAACCTTCAGGCTCGCATTGAGTATTTTTTAATGTCACACTGCAGTTGGCCTACTACTTTGGTTGGGGCCTAGTAACGGTGTCTGCCGCTCCTTGGTGTTCTCCTCCTCCTTGGTGTTCTTCTCCAGGTTTCCTTGTCTGAGCTTCAACCTTCAGGCTCTCATTGAGTATTTTTTAATGTCACACTGCAGTTAGCCTACTACTTTGGTTGGGGCCTAGTAGCGGTGTCTGCCGCTCCTTGGTGTTCTCCTCCACTGAACAAAGCAGTGCTGCCTGTTTACTCCTGTTACCAATTTTGAACTTCATTTGGCCCACTTTATTACTTGGGCCTACTAACTGTGTCAGCCTCTCATTACAGTTGTCCTCCACTGAACAAAGCAATGCCGCCTGGTTAGTCCTGTTACCAATTTTGAACTGCATTTAGCCTACTTTATTATTTGGGCCTACTAACTGTGTTTCCTCCTCATCCTGCCCATTGCCCAGCCACTGCTAGATGAGTCTGCTGGTACATTGACCCAGACCACTACATTCCCCTTGCACTCTACACAGCCAGAATCTGACCCTGTTGAAAGTAAGGTTCCCCTTCCTGCATGCTATACCACCTTACACAGGGACAAAGAGGAAGGTGCAGATGAAAGTGCAGGTTCCTTTATCAGGTGGGGGGGCATACTCGTTGGCGACGTCACTGGCACAGGGCCCCTCATAGTACGCAAAAGTGTCGCTGCTGGTGGGAGGCGCCCCCACCGTGCAAACACACCGCCGTACTGTGAGGGGCCCTGTGCCAATGCCAATGCGAACGAGTGGGCCCCCCCTGCTTGCTCAGGATCACAGCACTTGCAATGTTGAAATACTTACCTCTCCCTGCTCCACCGCCGTGACGTAGTCCACGTTTCCTGGGCCCACTAAAAACTTTAACCAGCCCTACCCCCACAACTTTAGCCAAATGACCCCCAATTTCCAATGTCTAACTATTATTATAAAGTAAATTAATATTCACAAGCTTCAGTAACAAGAATGGATGTTTTTGCCACTAAAATGGGCACTGTAGGTGTTTTACTGGCCTCCACTCACTGCCGACTATGCTTCCCCATTGACTTGTATTAGGTTTCGTGTTTCGGCCGATCCACGACCCAGACTTTGCAAGAAGATCAGCCGATTTCACTCGACTCGACTTTTGACAAAGTCGGGTTTCGCAAAACCTGACTCGACCCCAAAAAAGTAAAAGTAGCTCAACCCTACCTGGCACAATTCTGGTTTGCTGCCAGCTGTGCCCGTAGTGGTGATACAGACAGGCTGGGCACACATAGACTCCGGACCAGTGTTCCCACAGTCCATGGGCTTAGATGTCACCAAACAGTTACTAGCCCCATGCCCGGGCTCTGGTGTAACGTCCTCAGTAGATTTATACCACTCAATCAATTCTATCAGCAGTTCCAGGTGGCCTAGGTCCCTCAGCTCAACCTAATGCCGCATGGCGGCCGGCAGAGCCCTCGCCATCCGGTCAGCCACAATTCTCTCCATCATCTCATACATAGTACAGAAGTCAGGCTGGAGCCTCTCCTCCAATTGCAACAAGTCATTTGCTTGACACCTGGCAGACCGAGACTCTACATAGGACCACTGGTACAACCAATGATCGCGCCTTGCCTTTGGGATTTCTTCAGGACTCTGCTGTTCACCACTCACTTTAGGGGTCTCCATTTTAACATGCTGCAGCTCTGCTAGCTTCCACTGCAGTACCTTTTGCTGTTGCTGAAACTGCAGCTCCTGCTGCTGCAAAGCTTCTTGCTGCGAACACTAAAACTGCCGTGTTTCTTGATAAAGTCTTTTCTGATTGAGCACAACCTGCTCCAAAAGCTCCTCCATTTCTCCAGCAGACTTCCACAATGATCTACAGCACTCTCTGGGTATGCCTTAGTTAACATGACCCACATTCTTTCCACCATATGTGATGCAGCGGTAGGACCATGCGCAGTTTGGAGATCCCACAGGAGAACATTTGTCGCCTTATCAAGACTAGGCCCAGGTATTGTAAGGAGATCATAAAGGCACATGGGGACCACACGCACTACAGAGCATAATTTCCTCAAGCATTACCATGGAAGTTGGATCAGCCTATAATTTGATGTTCCTCTTTGATTTTGAGTATCATTCCAAATCCAGACTTTCATGGGATACTACTTTTGATTTACATTGATCATTCTTATGTTTTATTGTTTTCAATGCATGCCACTATGTAATGAATAAAGTTTTGCAACTGAAATATTTCATTTAGTGACATTTTAGTGTTCCTTTGTTTTGGAGAAGTATATATACATAGAATATATATCTATCTATATATCTATAGATATATATATATATACTAGACTGTGGCCCAATTCTAATGCATCGGGTATTCTAGAATATGCATGTCCCCGTAGTATATGGACAATGATGATTCCAGAATTCGCGGCAGACTGTACCTGTCCCTGATTGGTCGAGACAACCTTTATGACATCATCGTCGCCATGGCAACCATTATGACATCTACGTCGATACTGTGCCCGTCGCTGATTGGTCGAGGCAACCTTTATGACATCATCGTCGCCATGGCAACCATTATGACATCTACGTCGATACTGTGCCCGTCGCTGATTGGTCGAGGCCTGGCGGCTGATTGGTCGAGGCAACCTTTATGACATCATCGTCGCCATGGCAACCATTATGACATCTACGTCGATACTGTGCCCGTCGCTGATTGGTCGAGGCCTGGCGGCCTCGACCAATCAGAGACGCGGGATTTTCATTATGACATCATCGTCGCCATGCTGTGCCCGTCTCTGATTGGTCGAGGCCGCTAGGCCTCGACCAATCAGAGACGCGGGATTTCCAGGACAGACAGACAGACAGACAGACAGACAGACGGAAAAACCCTTAGACAATTATATATATAGATATATAGATATATACATATAAAGTCAGTGACATACAGTATGTTACAGTGCGTGTGTAGCTTACTGTACATTTTTAATTAATAAATGAAAATTTTTCTGAAAAAAATGGATTGGGATGCCCCTAAATTTTATTAACCAGCAGAGGTAAATCGGACAGTATGTCGCAACTGTATACTTAGCCTTTACTGGTTATTAAAATGGAGGACCCCCCAAAAAAATTATGTGGGGTCCCCCTTATAACAACCTTTGAAAAAACTGACCGTCACATCCAAACATAGATTAAGTGTGAACAGGTGCTGAACCTTAGAGTCACCAACTCTTATACAGTCAAGCAAAAAAGGAAGCACACTGCAGCGCTAACACATGCAAACATGAAACACGGAAATTGAACTGCATTACTGCACTAGAAATATGAAAAATGAGAGCATTTAGCGCATAAAAAAGGCCAATTTTATGTGTACCTGGTAGCCACTTTACGGCATCTCTCTTATACCAGGTCCTACGCTTTCCTTTCCTCGCTGAGAATAAACGTCTCCATCTGAATGGGTACCTATGAAAACCTCTTCTTAGACAACATTCTCTCTCTCTGTGGAGGGGTACTGGACCTGCCGTAAAGTGGAGGGGTACTTTACTGCCGTGTTTCATGTTTGGATGTGACGGTCAGTTTTTTCAAATGTGTTATTTAGCCTTCTGACCGAGCACTCCGCCTTGCATGTGTTAGCGCTGCAGTGTGCTGCCTTTTTTGCTTGACTGTATTAGAGTTGGTGACTCTAAGGTTCAGCACCTGTTCACACTTAATCTATGTTTGGATGTGACGGTCAGTTTTTTCAAATGTATTATTTAGCCTTCTGACCGAGCACTCCGCCTCCTAGTCACAGGTGTTTTAATTGCAGCAGGTCCAGTACCCCTCCACAGAGAGAGAGAATATTGTCTAAGAAGAGGTTTTCATAGGTACCCATTCAGATGGAGACGTTTATTCTCAGCGAGGAAAGGAAAGCGTAGGACCTGGTATAATAGAGATGCCGTAAAGTGGCTACCAGGTACACATAAAATTGGCCATTTTTATGCGCTAAGCACTCTCATTTTTCATATTTCTAGTGCAGTAATGCAGTTCAATTTCCGTGTTTCATGTTTGCATGTGTTAGCGCTGCAGTGTGCTGCCTTTCTTGCTTGACCCCTTATAACAACCAGCAAAGGATAGGTAGACAGTTGAGGGGTGATATTAATAGACACCACACAAAAACCCAGACTTATAGTATAAGGTGGCCAGAATAATATCCAGGCCCCTCAAAAAGCTACTCCGATTAGACTATATCAAATGTAGGAGACCAAACAGGAGCATGTAGCAATAAAATACAATCTTTATTAGAAAATGTTTAAAAGCCAACACACTAAAAAACACCAATGAAAACACCAGGAAACCCGAAAAAGTTTACAATAATGTGGGTGTGCCATTAATACCAATTTGTGACACGGTATAACCTTGTTATCAATGAAAATCAATGGTAATCAAAAGGGATCAATGGTATCCACACCTCCACAGAAATGAACCAAAATGGCAAACCAACCTATATAAGTATAATAATTATTAATAGTGCCACTACGGCTATACCATATATAATAAGGTTTGGTGCCACTGATTCACAATGAGGTAAGGTGTGGGAAATATCTCGAGGGGCAATAGAGTAACCTGGTCAGCCGACCTAGTGTAGTGGCCCTCCGAAAATACACAATATCCAGATCTTACCCAATATCCGTAGTCCCTGGTTCGGGCAGTAACCCCCGACGCGCGTTTTGCCGCTTCTATGCTTGCTTTCTCAAGGGGAGTGCCTTGTTCTCCAAGATAGGACCTTAAATATCTAATTTCCAGGTCATGTGACCGCTGTCTCTGGTAATTTCTGGGTCATGTGACCAGATGCGATGCAGAGCTGTTTACCAGCGGCGCATGCGCCGGCGGCTCACCTCCACGCCACCCCCCAAGCCCGGCCCACGTCAGCGGACAAGTGAGTGGGTGCAGAGTTGCCATAGCAACCGAGTCACCAGCCGCGGACGCACATGGGCCGGACACGGGAGGTACAGGTGGGGAGCAAGCCGGCGCACGCGCTCCACAGCTCAAAGAGATGTAATGGACAATTTAATATCTCATAGTACACCAAGAAAAAAAGAGAAGGTGCAAACCCGGTATAAATATGAGCATACAATTATAAATAAAGCACGTCCACAGTGTACATAGACAACAATAGCCAAATGAGGCTCAATCTGTATAAGGGCAGTCCTTAATCCTCGATGATCATATAGTGCAATAATGTCCAAACATTCTTTAGCATGATGTATGAATCCCACAGGAAAAGAGATAATAATTGGTCCGATACATGTAATCTAGGTTAAAAAATAACAAAAAATTAAAAACAAGAAATAAAAACACAAAGCACAGATACAGAGGGGAACTTCACAGGAAAAACACATACTGACATAAGAAATGTCACAGGAATGGGGCAAAATTCAAGGCCTCATTCAGACCATGGGGTTTGGCAGTGTCAAGAGTCACAATCCATTTAAGCTCCCGTTGAGCAATGAGCTGCTTCACATTCCCACCTCTTATTCCCATATGGATCAATTCAATTCCCCGTACCATAAAACTTCTAGGGTCACAATTGTGAACCTCCCTAAAACGTTTGGGGATGGTGGTAAGCTCCGATACGTCCTCCACTGTCCTGGCCACGCCAATACCCCGCACATGCTCCCTCACTCTCACTCTTAGTTCCCTCGACGTCAACCCCACATAAATCAGTGGGCAACCACAAGTGGCATAATATATCACATTCCTGCTCCCGCAGGAAATGTACTCCTTGATTTGAAACTCCCTTTGACCATCGGCAGAGTGAAAGGAGGTGCTGCGCAGGATATTGGCGCAGGCAAGACAGTGGCCACACGTATGACAACCCCTAATCCATCTTGTTGAACCAAACAGACTTGTAGTGGGTGCCGTGTAATGGCTCTTCACCAGAATGTCTTTCAAATTTTTGGCCCTCCGTGGGGTCATACGGGGATAGTCAGACAAATACGGACCCAGAGAGGGCTCTGTACCGAGGATACGCCAATGTTTCCCCAGGATGGCTCTGATGTTATCCCATTCATGGTTATATTCCGATATAAACCTTATTGTTTCGTCCTCAGTAACCCTTCTCCCCCTGTTATACAGTAAATGATTACGTGGGACTCTCCTGGCCCTATTATACCCGTATCGAACACATCTCCTACTGTAGCCCCTTTGTCGGAACCGTTCACTTAGATCTTCCGCCTGTCTTTCAAAAGTATGGTCCGTCGAGCAGATCCGCCTCATCCGGAGGAACTGTCCGACCGGGACGGCCCTAATCGTGGCTTGGCTGTGCCCAGATGACACATGAACCAATGAATTCACCGCCGTTTCTTTACGAAACACATCTGTTTGAATCGATGAGTCCGAAATTACCTTAAGGCAAATGTCCAAAAAATCAATGGTATCATAATCATACTTATAGGTAAGTCTAATGTTGAATGAATTGAAATTGAGCACAGCCATAAAATCCCTGAGTTGTTGTTCAGTCCCACGCCAAAAAAACAAAACATCATCAATGTAGCGCAGCCAACACAGCACATGGTCGGCGGCCCCCGCCCCCGCGTCACCAAAAACCAACCTCTCCCAAAACCCAAGGAAGAGGTTGGCGTACGCGGGCGCGCAGGCCGCACCCATGGCTGCGCCGCGCCTTTGTTGGTAAAAAGAATCTTTAAATGTAAAAAAATTATGCGTTAGGACAAATTCCAACAACTCAAGGATAAGCTCACACAGTGGGCCGTCCAGGTCGGAGGCCTCCAGAAAAAAGCGGACCGCCCGTAAGCCATCTGCGTGATCGATACAGGTATAAAGGGCCTCCACGTCGGCCGTTACGAGGAGAGTCCCACTGTCCACAAAGACCCCGTCAACCCTGGTCAGGACGTCCGTTGTGTCCTTGACGAAAGATGGTAAAATTTCCACCAATGTTTTAAGATAGTGATCTATAAATTTACATGCAGGGTCACATAGGCCCTGCATCCCCGACACAATCGGACGTCCCGGGGGGTTGACCTGGTCTTAATGGACCTTAGGCAAAAGGTAAAATGTTGGGACTTTCGGATATTTTACCATCAGGCCATCCAATACCTTTTTACTAATAATCCGATCTTCCAATGCCCGACATAGAATTTGCTGCAGCTGCACAGAGAAGGAGGTCATCGGGTCATGGGTAAGCTTTACATACACATCTCCATTACAGAGCTGTCTAAATGCCTCCTTTTCATACTTTTCCACCGGCCAAATCACGATGTTTCCCCCCTTGTCAGCCGCCTTAAACACTACATCTTTCCATGACTGTAGTTGACCAATAGCCTCTCTCTCATTTTTAGTTAAGTTATCAAAATGCCTCCGTGTGGACAATTTTTTGAGATCTTCCGTTACCAATTTGGTAAATACCTCCACCGCCAGGCAGAGTGACAAGGGGGGAAACCTCGTAGATCTGGGAAGTATAGTCGATGGAAACTTACCCATTGATGTATCTGATTGTTCCTCCAATAACTCCTCCAAAATTCGGAGAGTCTCCTCCTCTGTGCAGCCCAGTGTGTCCGACCCCTGTCCCCTTCCAGAGTGTAATTTCTTCAACACCAATTTTCGTGAAAATAGGTGGAGGTCTTTTAAGGCTGTAAATAAATTAAAGCCGTGTAATTTCGTGTAATAGTCGGTGAAAAGGACAGGTCTCTACTCAAAACACTCAATTGGCTACTGGTGAGGACATGGTCGGACAGATTTATTACCTGTAGATCCCCCTGGGTCCGATTGTCCGACTGTTTCCCCACCAACCCCTTCTTCACATTCTGTCTAGTGGTCATTTTACCACTCCCCTGCGGGCCATCATTTGGTTTCTCAGGGGGACCTTTTCTCCCTCCATGTCTATCATCCACAGAAGTGGTAGACCTGAATGAGGTAGACCGGGATCTTGAACTAGACTCATTACGGTAATATGGACGTGAGCGTTCATTCCCACTTCTCCATTTATACATTCTATTAGTCTGTTTATCATTTATGTCCCGTTGAAACTTCTTAGATTTAACTTGTTGAATCTCCTCTACCCACTTCTGTACTTCCTTGTCAATGTGACTATTGAATTTCTATAGGGCTTCACCCGACATCTCCTTTTTTATAGTTAATTGTAAAGCCTCTATCTCAGGCTCCATTTCTTTAAGAGAGTTCGCATTCATTTCCTTAAGTATTTCCATGAATCCCACGGAACATTTACTGGCACAGTCCTCCCATCGCCCTCTGATGTCCGCATCCTCCACAGGGAAGGATGGGAAGACCTGAACTCTTAAACCTTGTGGAATGAGTCCCTTTTGTAGGTATCTCTCCAGGAACGCATGATTCCACCACACCTTAGTACGTTTTCTTAGTAGATCCTTAAACGTAGCCACTGTTTCCTGCAAACCCATCGAATTCCCCTCCAAGCCCAATTCATTGGTGTTATTAAAAACACTATCAATTTGTGTGAGCCATGTGCCGTCACGGGCTCTAAAGTCCATATTTATAATGCTGGGACCTGCTGTGGAAAACACAGAAATAATTAGCACCACACAAAAACCCAGACTCATAGTATAAGGTGGCCAGAATAATATCCAGGCCCCTCAAAAAGCTACTCCGAATAGACTATATCAAATATAGGAGACCAAACAGGAGCATGTAGCAATAAAATACAATCTTTATTAGAAAATGTTTAAAAGCCAACACACTAAAAAACAATAATGAAAACACCAGGAAACCCGAAAAAGATTACAATAATGTGGGTGTGCCATTAATACCAATTTGTGACACGGTGTAACCTTGTTATCAATGAAAATCAATGGTAATCAAAAGGGATCAATGGTATCCACACCTCCACAGAAATGACCCAAAATGGCAAACCAACCTATATATGTATAATAATTAGTAATAGTGCCACTACGGCTATACCATATATAATAAGGTTTGGTGCCACTGATTCACAATGAGGTAAGGTGTGGGAAATATCTCGAGGGGCAATAGAGTAACCTGGTCAGCCGACCTAGTGTAGTGGCCCTCCGAAAATACACAATATCCAGATCTTACCCAATATCCGTAGTCCCTGGTTCGGGCAGTAACCTGTTGTGAATTTGCTTTTTGCTCCCTCTAGTCGTTACTAGTTTTTTGACTCTGGTTTTTCTGTCATTCCTTTTATCCGCACCTGGGTCGTTAGTTAGGGGTGTTGCTATATAAGCTCCCTGGACCTTCAGTTCAATGCCTGGCAACGTAGTTATCAGAGCTAGTCTGCTGTGCTCTTGTCTACTGATCCTGGTTCCAGTTATATCAGCTAAGTCTGCCTTTTGCTTTTTGCTATTTGTTTTGGTTTTGTATTTTTGTCCAGCTTGTTCCAAATCTATATCCTGACCTTTGCTGGAAGCTCTAGGGGGCTGGTGTTCTCCCCCCGGACCGTTAGACGGTTCGGGGGTTCTTGAATTTCCAGTGTGGATTTTGATAGGGTTTTTGTTGACCATATAAGTTACCTTTCTTTATTCTGCTATCAGTAAGCGGGCCTCTCTGTGCTAAACCTGGTTCATTTCTGTGTTTGTCATTTCCTCTTACCTAACCGTCATTATTTGTGGGGGGCTTCTATCCAGCTTTGGGGTCCCCTTCTCTGGAGGCAAGAAAGGTCTTTGTTTTCCTCTACTAGGGGTAGCTAGATTCTCCGGCTGGCGCGTGTCATCTAGAATCAACGTAGGAATGATCCCCGGCTACTTCTAGTGTTGGCGTTAGGAGTAGATATATGGTCAACCCAGTTACCACTGCCCTATGAGCTGGATTTTTGTACTCTGCAGACTTCCACGTTCCTCTGAGACCCTCGCCATTGGGGTCATAACAGTTTGCCAGGCCAGTATTAAATGTTTAATGCATTGCAGAAGAGGGATTATAAGAAAGAAGATTCTGAGTTTTTTTTTTTTTTTCTTCTTCCCCTTTACCTCAGAGTGGCTGCTTGCTGCAGACATGAATGTCCAGACCTTGATTACAAGTGTGGACCAGCTGGCTACTCGTGTGCAGGGCATACAAGACTATGTTATCAGAAATCCTAGGTCAGAACCTAAAATACCGATTCCTGAACTGTTTTCCGGAGACAGGTTTAAGTTTAGGAATTTCGTGAATAATTGTAAATTGTTTTTGTCCCTGAGACCCTGTTCATCTGGAGATTCTGCTCAGCAAGTAAAAATTGTTATTTCGTTCTTACGGGGCGACCCTCAGGATTGGGCTTTTTCGCTGGCGCCAGGAGATCCGGCATTGGCTGATCTTGATGCGTTTTTTCTGGCGCTCGGTTTACTTTATGAGGAACCCAATCTTGAGATTCAGGCAGAAAAGGCCTTGCTGGCTATGTCTCAGGGGCAGGACGAGGCTGAAGTGTATTGCCAAAAATTTCGGAAATGGTCCGTGCTGACACATTGGAACGAGTGTGCACTGGCCGCTAATTTTAGAAATGGCCTTTCTGAAGCCATTAAGAATGTTATGGTGGGTTTTCCCATACCCACAGGTCTGAATGATACTATGGCACTGGCTATTCAAATTGACCGGCGGTTGCGGGAGCGCAAAACCGCAAATTCCCTCATGGTGTTGTCTGAACAGACACCTAATTCGGTGCAATATGATAGAAAAACCGCAAATTCCCTCATGGTGTTGTCTGAACAGACACCTGATTTAATGCAATGTGATAGAATCCTGACTAGAAATGAGCGGAAAATTCATAGACGCCGGAATGGCTTGTGCTACTACTGTGGTGATTCTACACATGTTATCTCAGCATGCTCTAAACGTATAGCTAAGGTTGTTAGTCCTGTCACCGTTGGTAATTTGCAACCTAAATTTATTCTGTCTGTAACTTTGATTTGCTCACTGTCATCTTATCCTGTCATGGCGTTTGTAGATTCAGGTGCTGCCCTGAGTCTCATGGATCTCTCATTTGCTAAGCGCTGTGGTTTTACTCTTGAACCATTAGAAAATCCTATTCCTCTTAGGGGTATTGATGCTACACCATTGGCAGCAAATAAACCGCAGTATTGGACACAGGTTACCATGTGCATGACTCCTGAACACCGCGAGGTGATACGTTTCCTGGTTTTACATAAAATGCATGATTTGGTTGTTTTAGGGCTGCCATGGTTACAGACCCATAATCCAGTCCTGGACTGGAAGGCTATGTCAGTCTCAAGTTGGGGCTGTCGTGGTATTCATGGGGATTCCCTGCCTGTGTCTATTGCTTCTTCTACGCCTTCGGAAGATCCGGAGTATTTGTCTGATTATCAGGATGTCTTCAGTGAGTCTGAGTCCAGTGCACTGCCTCCTCATAGGGACTGTGACTGTGCTATAGATTTGATCCCAGGCAGTAAATTTCCTAAGGGAAGACTGTTTAATCTGTCGGTACCTGAACATACCGCTATGCGTTCATATATCAAGGAGTCTCTGGAGAAAGGACATATTCGTCCGTCTTCTTCCCCTCTTGGTGCGGGATTCTTTTTTGTGGCAAAAAAGGACGGATCTTTGAGACCTTGTATTGATTATCGGCTTTTAAATAAGATCACTGTCAAATTTCAGTATCCTTTACCGCTGTTGTCTGACTTGTTTGCCCGGATTAAGGGTGCCAAGTGGTTCACCAAGATAGACCTTCGTGGTGCGTACAACCTTGTGCGCATTAAGCAAGGTGATGAATGGAAAACCGCATTCAATACGCCCGAAGGTCATTTTGAGTACTTGGTGATGCCTTTTGGGCTCTCCAATGCGCCTTCAGTTTTTCAGTCCTTTATGCATGACATTTTCCGGAAGTATCTGGATAAATTTTTGATTGTTTATCTGGATGATATTTTGGTTTTTTCTGATAATTGGGATTCGCATGTGGAGCAGGTCAGGTTGGTCTTTAAAATTTTGCGTGAAAATTCTTTGTTTGTCAAGGGCTCAAAGTGTCTCTTTGGTGTACAGAAGGTTCCCTTTTTGGGGTTCATTTTTTCCCCTTCTGCTGTGGAGATGGACCCAGTCAAGGTCCGAGCTATTCTTGATTGGACTCAGCCCTCGTCAGTTAAGAGTCTTCAGAAGTTCTTGGGCTTCGCTAACTTCTACCGTCGTTTTATCGCTAATTTTTCTAGCATTGTGAAACCTTTGACGGATATGACCAAGAAGGGCTCCGATGTAGCTAACTGGGCTCCTGCTGCCGTGGAGGCTTTCCAGGAGTTGAAACGCCGGTTTACTTCGGCGCCTGTTTTGTGCCAGCCTGACGTCTCACTTCCCTTTCAGGTTGAGGTGGATGCTTCGGAGATTGGGGCAGGGGCCGTTTTGTCGCAGAGAGGCCCTGGTTGCTCTGTTATGAAACCTTGTGCCTTTTTCTCTAGGAAGTTTTCGCCTGCCGAGCGAAATTATGATGTGGGCAATCGGGAGTTGTTGGCCATGAAATGGGCATTTGAGGAGTGGCGTCATTGGCTCGAGGGTGCTAAGCATCGTGTGGTGGTCTTGACTGATCACAAAAATCTGATGTATCTCGAGTCTGCTAAACGCCTTAATCCGAGACAGGCCCGCTGGTCATTGTTTTTCTCCCGCTTTGATTTTGTTGTCTCGTATTTACCAGGTTCAAAGAATGTGAAGGCCGATGCTCTTTCTAGGAGCTTTGTGCCTGATGCTCCTGGAGTCGCTGATCCTGTTGGTATTCTTAAAGATGGAGTTATCTTGTCAGCTATTTCTCCGGATCTGCGACGTGTGTTGCAGAGATTTCAGGCTGATAGGCCTGAGTCTTGTCCACCTGACAGACTGTTTGTCCCGGATAAGTGGACCAGCAGAGTCATTTCCGAGGTTCATTCCTCAGTGTTGGCAGGTCACCCGGGAATTTTTGGCACCAGAGATCTGGTGGCCAGGTCCTTTTGGTGGCCTTCCTTGTCAAGGGATGTGCGGTCATTTGTGCAGTCCTGTGGGACTTGTGCTCGAGCTAAGCCTTGCTGTTCTCGTGCCAGCGGTTTGCTCTTGCCCTTGCCTGTCCCGAAGAGACCTTGGACACATATCTCCATGGATTTCATTTCTGATCTTCCGCTATCTCAGGGCATGTCCGTTATCTGGGTGATATGTGATCGCTTCTCCAAGATGGTCCATTTGGTTCCTTTGCCTAAGCTGCCTTCCTCTTCCGATCTGGTTCCTGTGTTTTTCCAGAACGTGGTTCGTTTGCACGGCATCCCTGAGAATATTGTGTCAGACAGAGGATCCCAGTTCGTTTCCAGGTTCTGGCGATCCTTTTGTAGTAGGATGGGCATTGATTTGTCGTTTTCGTCTGCTTTCCATCCTCAGACTAATGGACAGACGGAGCGAACCAATCAGACTTTGGAGGCTTATTTGAGGTGTTTTGTCTCTGCTGATCAGGACGATTGGGTGACATTCTTGCCGTTGGCTGAGTTTGCCCTTAATAATCGGGCTAGTTCCGCCACCTTGGTTTCGCCTTTTTTCTGCAACTCTGGTTTCCATCCTCGCTTTTCTTCGGGTCATGTGGAGCCTTCTGACTGTCCTGGGGTGGATTCTGTGGTGGATAGGTTGCAGCAGATCTGGAATCATGTGGTGGACAACTTGAAGTTGTCACAGGAGAAGGCTCAGCGCTTTGCCAACCGCCGCCGCGGTGTGGGTCCCCGACTACGCGTTGGGGATTTGGTATGGCTTTCTTCCCGCTTTGTTCCTATGAAGGTCTCCTCTCCCAAATTTAAACCTCGTTTTATTGGGCCTTACAAGATATTGGAAATCCTTAATCCTGTATCTTTTCGTCTGGATCTTCCTGTGTCGTTTGCTATTCACAATGTATTTCATAGGTCCTTGTTGCGGCGGTACATTGTGCCTGTAGTTCCTTCTGTTGAGCCTCCTGCTCCGGTGTTGGTTGAGGGCGAGTTGGAGTACGTGGTGGAGAAGATCTTGGATTCTCGCCTCTCCAGGCGGAGGCTTCAGTACCTGGTCAAGTGGAAGGGCTATGGTCAGGAGGATAATTCCTGGGTGGTCGCCTCTGATGTTCATGCGGCCGATTTAGTTCGTGCCTTTCATGCCGCTCATCCTGATCGCCCTGGTGGTCGTGGTGAGGGTTCGGTGACCCCTCACTAAGGGGGGGGTACTGTTGTGAATTTGCTTTTTGCTCCCTCTAGTGGTTACTAGTTTTTTGACTCTGGTTTTTCTGTCATTCCTTTTATCCGCACCTGGGTCGTTAGTTAGGGGTGTTGCTATATAAGCTCCCTGGACCTTCAGTTCAATGCCTGGCAACGTAGTTATCAGAGCTAGTCTGCTGTGCTCTTGTCTACTGATCCTGGTTCCAGTTATATCAGCTAAGTCTGCCTTTTGCTTTTTGCTATTTGTTTTGGTTTTGTATTTTTGTCCAGCTTGTTCCAAATCTATATCCTGACCTTTGCTGGAAGCTCTAGGGGGCTGGTGTTCTCCCCCCGGACCGTTAGACGGTTCGGGGGTTCTTGAATTTCCAGTGTGGATTTTGATAGGGTTTTTGTTGACCATATAAGTTACCTTTCTTTATTCTGCTATCAGTAAGCGGGCCTCTCTGTGCTAAACCTGGTTCATTTCTGTGTTTGTCATTTCCTCTTACCTAACCGTCATTATTTGTGGGGGGCTTCTATCCAGCTTTGGGGTCCCCTTCTCTGGAGGCAAGAAAGGTCTTTGTTTTCCTCTACTAGGGGTAGCTAGATTCTCCGGCTGGCGCGTGTCATCTAGAATCAACGTAGGAATGATCCCCGGCTACTTCTAGTGTTGGCGTTAGGAGTAGATATATGGTCAACCCAGTTACCACTGCCCTATGAGCTGGATTTTTGTACTCTGCAGACTTCCACGTTCCTCTGAGACCCTCGCCATTGGGGTCATAACAGTAACCCCCGACGTGCGTTTTGCCGCTTCTATGCTTGCTTTCTCAAGGGGAGTGCCTTGTTCTCCAAGATAGGACCTTAAATATCTAATTTCCGGGTCATGTGACCGCTGTCTCCGGTCATTTCTGGGTCATGTGACCAGATGCAATGCAGAGCTGTTTACCAGCGGCGCATGCGCCGGCGGCTCACCTCCACGCCACCCCCCAAGCCCGGCCCACGTCAGCGGACAAGTGAGTGGGTTCAGAGTTGCCATAGCAACCGAGTCACCAGCCGCGGACGCACATGGGCCGGATACGGGAGGTACAGGTGGGGAGCAAGCCGGTGCACGCGCTCCACAGCTCAAAGAGATGTAATGGACAATTTAATATCTCATAGTACACCAAGAAAAAAAGAGAAGGTGCAAACCCGGTATAAATATGAGCATACAATTATAAATAAAGCACGTCCACAGTGTACATAGACAACAATAGTCAAATGAGGCTCAATCTGTATAAGGGCAGTCCTTAATCCTCAATGATCATATAGTGCAATAATGTCCAAACATTCTTTAGCATGATGTATGAATCCCACAGGAAAAGAGATAATAATTGGTCCGATACATGTAATCTAGGTTAAAAAATAACAAAAAATTAAAAACAAGAAATAAAACCACAAAGCACAGATACAGAGGGGAACTTCACAGGAAAAACACATACTGACATAAGAAATGTCACAGGAATGGGGCAAAATTCAAGGCCTCATTCAGACCATGGGGTTTGGCAGTGTCAAGAGTCACAATCCATTTAAGCTCCCGTTGAGCAAGGAGCTGCTTCACATTCCCACCTCTTATTCCCATATGGATCAATTCAATTCCCCGTACCATAAAACTTCTAGGGTCACAATTGTGAACCTCCCTAAAATGTTTGGGGATGGTGGTAAGCTCCGATACGTCCTCCACTGTCCTGGCCGCGCCAATACCCCGCACATGCTCCCTCACTCTCACTCTTAGTTCCCTCGACGTCAACCCCACATAAATCAGTGGGCAACCACAAGTGGCATAATATATCACATTCCTGCTCCCGCAGGAAATGTACTCCTTGATTTGAAACTCCCTTTGACCGTCGGCAGAGTGAAAGGAGGTGCTGCGCAGGATATTGGCGCAGGCAAGACAGTGGCCACACGTATGACAACCCCTAATCCATCTTGTTGAACCAAACAGACTTGTAGTGGGTGCCGTGTAATGGCTCTTCACCAGAATGTCTTTCAAATTTTTGGCCCTCCGTGGGGTCATACGGGGATAGTCAGACAAATACGGACCCAGAGAGGGCTCTGTACCGAGGATACGCCAATGTTTCCCCAGGATGGCTCTGATGTTATTCCATTCATGGTTTTTCATTTCATTGGTGGAAATTTTGACATCTTTCGTCAAGGACATAACGGACGTCCTGACCAGGGTTGACGGGGTCTTTGTGGACAGTGGGACTCTCCTCGTAACGGCTGACGTAGAGGCCCTTTATACCTGTATCGATCACGCAGATGGCTTACGGGCGGTCCGCTTTTTTCTGGAGGCCTCCGACCTGGACGGCCCTCTGTGTGAGTTTATCCTTGAGTTGTTGGAATTTGTCCTAACGCATAATTTTTTTACATTAAAAGATTCTTTTTACCAACAAAGGCGCGGCGCAGCCATGGGTGCGGCCTTCGCGCCCGCGTACGCCAACCTCTTCCTTGGGTTTTGGGAGAGGTTGGTTTTTGGTGACGCGGGGGCGGGGGCCGCCGACCATGTGCTGTGTTGGCTGCGCTACATTGATGATGTTTTGTTTTTTTGGCGTGGGACTGAACAACAACTCAGGGATTTTATGGCTGTGCTCAATTTCAATTCATTCAACATTAGACTTACCTATAAGTATGATTATGATACCATTGATTTTTTGGACATTTGCCTTAAGGTAGGTTCGGACTCATCGATTCAAACAGATGTGTTTCGTAAAGAAACGGCGGTGAATTCTTTGGTTCATGCGTCACAGCCAAGCCACAATTAGGGCCGTCCCGGTCAGACAGTTCCTCCGGATGAGGCAGATCTGCTCGACGAACCATACTTTTGAAAGACAGGCGGAAGATCTAAGTGAACGGTTCCGACAAAGGGGCTACAGTAGGAGATGTGTTCGATATGGGTATAATAGGGCCAGGAGAGTCCCACGTAATCATTTACTGTATAACAGGGGGAGAAGGGTTACTGAGGACGAAACAATAAGGTTTATATCGGAATATAACCATGAATGGGATAACATCAGAGCCATCCTGGGGAAACATTGGCGTATCCTCGGTACAGAGCCCTCTCTGGGTCCGTATTTGTCTGACTATCCCCGTATGACCCCACGGAGGGCCAAAAATTTGAAAGACATTCTGGTGAAGAGCCATTACACGGCACCCACTACAAGTCTGTTTGGTTCAACAAGACGGATTAGGGGTTGTCGTACGTGTGGCCACTGTCTTGCCTGCGTCAACATCCTGCGCAGCACCTCCTTTCACTCTGCCGACGGTAAAAGGGAGTTTCAAATCAAGGAGTACATTTCCTGTGGGAGCAGGAATGTGATATATTATGCCACTTGTGGTTGCCCACTGATTTATGTGGGGTTGACGTTGAGGGAACTAAGAGTGAGAGTGAGGGAGCATGTGCGGGGTATTGGCGCGGCCAGGACAGTGGAGGACGTATCGGAGCTTACCACCATCCCCAAACATTTTAGGGAGGTTCACAATTGTGACCCTAGAAGTTTGGTAAATGGGTCGACACTACCCTCACAGATTAGACATCAGACCATTCCATTCACTCTTTCTATGTCTCCATCACATCAGGAGATTATCTCCCTATTAGTCATTCCTGAGGGAATTGATGAGATCCTGTTGGGGATACCATGGCTTTGCTATCATTCTCCTCATATACAGGTCCTTCTCAAAAAATTAGCATATAGTGTTAAATTTCATTATTTACCATAATGTAATGATTACAATTAAACTTTCATATATTATAGATTCATTATCCACCAACTGAAATTTGTCAGGTCTTTTATTGTTTTAATACTGATGATTTTGGCATACAACTCCTGAAAACCCAAAAAACCTGTCGTTTAGAGAAAAGGTTCTCTAAACGACCTATTACCCTAATCTTCTGAATCAACTAATTAACTCTAAACACATGCAAAAGATACCTGAGGCTTTTAAAAACTCCCTGCCTGGTTCATTACTCAAAACCCCCATCATGGGTAAGACTAGCGACCTGACAGATGTCAGGAAGGCCATCATTGACACCCTCAAGCAAGAGGGTAAGACCCAGAAAGAAATTTCTCAACAAATAGGCTGTTCCCAGAGTGCTGTATCAAGGCACCTCAATGGTAAGTCTGTTGGAAGGAAACAATGTGGCAGAAAACGCTGTACAACGAGAAGAGGTGACCGGACCCTGAGGAAGATTGTGGACTGAGTCTGGTGTGGAAACATCCAGAGCCACCGTGCACAGGCGTGTGCAGGAAATGGGCTACAGGTGCCGCATTCCCCAGGTAAAGCCACTTTTGAACCATAAACAGCAGCAGAAGCGCCTGACCTGGGCTACAGAGAAGCAGCACTGGACTGTTGCTAAGTGGTCCCAAGTACTTTTTTCTGATGAAAGCAAATTTTGCATGTCATTCGGAAATCAAGGTGCCAGAGTCTGGAGGAAGACTGGGGAGAAGGAAATGCCAAAATGCCTGAAGTCCAGTGTCAAGTACCCACAGTCAGTGATGGTGTGGGGTGCCATGTCAGCTGCTGGTGTTGGTCCACTGTGTTTCATCAAGGGCAGGGTCAATGCAGCTAGCTATCAGGAGATTTTGGAGCACTTCATGCTTCCATCGGCTGAAATGCTTTATGGAGATGAAGATTTCATTTTTCAGCACGACCTGGCACCTGCTCACAGCGCCAAAACCACTGGTAAATGGTTTACTGACCATGGTATTACTGTGCTCAATTGGCCTGCCAACTCTCCTGACCTGAACCCCATAGAGAATCTGTGGGATATTGTGAAGAGAAAGTTGAGAGATGCAAGACCCAACACTCTGGATGAGCTTAAGGCCGCTATTGAAGCATCCTGGGCCTCCATAACATCTCAGCAGTGTCACAGGCTGATTGCCTCCATGCCACGCCGCATTGAAGCAGTCATTTCTGCCAAAGGATTCCCGACCAAGTATTGAGTGCATAACTGAACATTATTATTTGATGTTTTTTTTGTTTGTTATTAAAAAACACTTTTATTTGATTGGACGGGTGAAATATGCTAATTTATTGAGACAGGTTTTTTGGGTTTTCAGGAGTTGTATGCCAAAATCATCAGTATTAAAACAATAAAAGACCTGACAAATTTCAGTTGGTGGATAATGAATCTATAATATATGAAAGTTTAATTGTAATCATTACATTATGGTAAATAATGAAATTTAACACTATATGCTAATTTTTTGAGAAGGACCTGTAGAGTGGTCCTCAGGGAGAGTTTTGGGATGGAGTAAATCATGTGAGGGTAGATGTCAGAGGGAGTGCGTTCAGGTTACTTCTACAGAGGTACCCGCAGATCTTTCCTCTCTCCCCAAGCACTATTGGTCCTATGCTGATGTGTTCTCCAAAAGGGCTGTGGAGACTCTTCCTCCTCACCGCCCCTATGACTGTCCTATTGACCTCTTGCCTGGTGCAGAGCCTCCCCGGGGTTGAGTCTATCCGTTATCTCTCCTGGAGATGGAGGCAAGGTTCCAGTACATTCAAGAGAATCTGGCAAGAGGATTCATTAGTAAGTCAGTGTCACCTGCAGGGGCTGGGTTCTTCTTCATGCAGAAGAACAATGGAGAACTATGTCCATGCATAGACTACAGGGGTCTTAACACCATCACTGTTAAGAATAAATACCCACTACTAGAGTTGAGCGACTTTTACTTTTTTAGGATCGAGTCGGGTTTCGCGAAACCCGACTTTGTCAAAAGTCGGGTCGGGTGAAATCGGCTGATTATTGCGAAAAGTCGGGGATCCGACTGAAACACGAAACCCAATGCAAGTCAATGGGGAAGCAAAGTCGGCAGTGACTGAAGGACAGGTAAACACCTACAGTGCCCATTTTAATGCCAAAAACATCTATTCTTGTTACTTAAGCTTGTCAATATTAATTTACCTTATAATAATAGTTAGACATTGAAAATTGGGGGTCATTTGGCCAAAGTTGGGGGGGTAAGGCTGGCTCAAGTTTTTCGTGTGCCCAGGAAACGCGGACTACTTCACGGCAGTGAAGCAGGGAGAGATAAGTATTTCAACTTTGCAAGTGCTGTGATCCTGAGCAAGCAGGGGGGGCACACTTGTTCGCATTGGCACTGGCACAGGGCCCCTCAAAGTACGGCGGTGTGTTTGATGGCGGGGGCGCCTCCCACCGGCAGAGACACTTTTGCGTACTATGAGGGGCCCTGTGCCAGTGACGTCGCCAACGAGTATGCCCCCCCACCTGATGAAGGAACCTGCACTTTCATCTGCACCTTCCTCTTTGTCCCTGTGGGTCAGATTCTGCCTGTGTAGAGTGCAAGGGGAATGTAGTGGTCAGGGTCAATGTACCAGCAGACTCATCTACCAGTGGCTGGGCAATGGGCAGGATGAGGAGGAAACACAGTTAGTAGGCCCAAATAATAAAGTAGGCTAAATGCAGTTCAAAATTGGTAACAGTACTAAACTGGCAGCATTGCTTTGTTCAGTGGAGGACAACTGTAATGAGGGGCAGACACAGTTAGTAGGCCCAAATAATAAAGTAGGCTAAATGCAGTTCAAAATTGGTAACAGGACTTAACAGGCGGCATTGCTTTGTTCAGCGGAGGACAACTGTAAGGAGTGGCAGACAGAGTGAGTAGGCCCAAATAAGTAAGTAGGCTAAATGCAGTTCAAAATTGGTAACAGGACTAACCAGGCGGCATTGCTTTGTTCAGTGGAGGACAACTGTAACGAGAGGCTGACACAGTGAGTAGGCCCAAATAAGTAACTAGGCTAAATGCAGGTCAAAATTGGTAACAGGACTAACCAGGCGGCATTGCTTTGTTCAGTGGAGGACAACTGTAATGAGAGGCTGACACAGTGAGTAGGCCCAAATAAGTAACTAGGCTAAATGCAGTTCAAAATTGGTAACAGGACTAACTAGGCGGCATTGCTTTGTTCAGTGGAGGACAACTGTAATGAGTGGCAGACACAGTTAGTAGGCCCAAATAATAAAGTGGGCCAAATGAAGTTCAAAATTGGTAACAGGAGTAAACAGGCGGCACTGCTTTGTTCAGTGGAGAACACCAAGGAGCAGCAGACACCGTTAGTAGGGCCCAACCAAACTAGTAGGCCAAATGCATTTTCATATTCTAAATATAGGCCAAAAACCTGAAGATTGAAGCTCAGCTTTGTTCAGTGGAGGAGAACACCAAGGAGCGGCAGACACCGTTATTAGGCCCAACCAAACAAGTAGGCCAAATGCATTTTCATATTCTAAATATAGGCCAAAAGCCTGAAGATTTAAGATTTAAGATCAGGTTTGTTCAGTGGAGGACAGGTGTATTGAGTGGCGCAGACAGACACAGGTAGTAGGCCTAAAATAAAAAAGTAGGCTCAATGCAGTTTAAAATGGGTTACAGGGGTACACAGGCAGCATTAGTTTGGTCAGCGGAGGACGATTGCAAGAAGTGGCGCAGACTTACTAGGCTTAAAATAAAAAAGTAGGCTCTGTGCAGTTTAAAATGGGTTACAGGGGTACACAGGCAGCATTGGTTTGGTCAGCGGAGGACGATTGCAAGGAGTGGCGCAGACTTACTAGGCCTAAAATAAAAAAGTAGGCTCTATGCAGTTTAAAATGGGTTACAGGGGTACACAGGCAGCATTGGTTTGGTCAGCGGAGGACGATTGCAAGGAGTGGCGCAGACTTACTAGGCCTAAAATAAAAAAGTAGGCTCAATGCAGTTTAAAATGGGTTACAGGGGTACACAGGCAGCATTGGTTTGGTCAGCGGAGGACGATTGCAAGGAGTGGCGCAGACAGACTTACTAGGCCTAAAATAAAAACGTAGGCTCTATGCAGTTTAAAATGGGTTACAGGGGTACACAGGCAGCATTGATTTGGTCAGCGGAGGACGATTGCAAGGAGTGGCGCAGACTTACTAGGCCTAAAATAAAAAAGTAGGCTCTATGCTGTTCTAAACTGGTAACAGGAGTAAACTGGTGGCACTGCTTTGTTCGGTGGAGGACAACTGGAAGAAGTGGCTGACACAGTAAGTTGGCCAAAATAGTAAAGTGGTCTGCAAAAAAAATGTTCCTAAATAAACAGGTGGCAAAGCTAGGTACAGGGGTGGGTTCCTCTGCTGAGTTGCAGACAGTGGTAGTTCGCGCACAGTATTCACAGGTCTAAATGGAGGGCAGGGCACCTGTATATTTTTACTATCATCTATCATTTCAACAAATTTGTATTGGCAGTGCCATTGAAGGATTTAACAGCACAGACTAAACAGTGGTGGAGCAGTGAGAGTTAAGTTTTGCAAGTGGTAGAGCACTGTTTGCGCTGGGGGGAACACTCTCTCGTGGGCAGCGGTACTGGCCCAGGGCCCCTCATATTACGACGGTGTGTCTGACGTTGGGTGTGCACCACCACCGCCAGAGACACTTCATTGTACTATGAGGGACCCTGTGCCAGTGCCGTCGGCCAAAAGTGGGCACACCCACCTGTCCAGGCGAACGGCACTCGCAAGGTTGCTTGCGCCAAGTGGTGACCACGGCCCCGTGGGGGGAGTCAGCCCATTTAGGGAGGTGTAAAAATGGCCTATGGTGGACATTCAGCAGCTGTAAATGGAGGAATTGGAGCAGTCAGTAAGAGGAGTCCAAAAGCAAGACATTTTACAGGAAAGCTACGTGTCAGCAGGGGAAGGTGGGGCAAAATAATTAGAAATCCATGATTGGTTCATTTTAATGAAGGTTAGATCATCAACATTTTGGGTAGCCAGACGAGTCCTTTTTTCAGTCAGTATTGAACCAGCAGCACTGAATACTCTTTCTGATAGCACACTAGCAGCTGGGCAAGCGAGCTCCTGTAATGCATATTCTGCCAATTCAGGCCAGGTGTCTATTTTAGATGCCCAGTAGTGTTGAGCGATACCGTCCGATATTTGAAAGTATTGGTATCGGATTGGATCGGCCGATATCCAAAAAATATCGGATATCGCCGATACCGATACCCAATACCAATACAAGTCAATGGGACACAAATATCGGAAGCTATCCTTGATGGTTCCCAGGGTCTGAAGGAGAAGAGACTCTCCTTCAGGCCCTGGGATCCATATTCATGTAAAAAATAAAGAATAAAAATAAAAAATATGGATATACTTACCCTCGGACGAGCCCTGGCTGTCACAGCTGCAAGCGTCTGCCTCCGTTCCTAAGAATGCAGAGAGTGAAGGACCTGCGATGACGTCGCGGTCACGTGAGCGGTCACATGAGCGGTCACGCGACCAATCACAAGACCGCGACTTCATCGCAGGTCCTACACTCACTGCATTCTTAGGAACGGAGGCTGCCGGTTGCACCGCTGAGGTCCAGGGTCTGTCGGAGGGGTGAGTATATCCATATTTTTTATTTTTATTCTTTATTTTTTACATGAATATGGATCCCAGGGCCTGAAGGAGAGTCTCCTCTCCTCCAGACCCTGGGAACCATACGCACTGCACACGCCTGGGAACTTATAGGAACTTCCGATTCCGATTTTCGATTTCACAAAAATATCGGAACTCGGTATCGGAATTCCGATACAGCGAATATCGGCCAATACCCGATATTTGCAGTATCGGAATGCTCAACATTAATGCCCAGTAATCAAAGGGGAATGACATGTGAGGGAGAACATCGATAAGGGAGGAAAAATAGTTTGTAACCATACGGGACAAATGTTGTCTCCTGTCACTTTGAATTGATGCAGCAGTACCTGTCATGTCTGCAGTCATTGCAAAATCACTCCACAACCTGGTCATAAAACCCCTCTGTCCAACGCCACTTCTGATTTGTGCACCTCTAACACCTCTGCCATGTTGCCCCCTGCAGCTCGTGTGAGAACCATCACCGCCGCTGTGTGCTGGGAATGCCTGAACCAAACGGTCTACAAGAGTTGCTTGTTTGGTAGCCAATATTTGCTCAAGGTTCTCATGTGGCATGATATTTTGCAATTTCCCTTTATAGCGTGGATCCAGGAGGCAGGCCAACCAGTAATCATCATCGGTCATCATTTTGATAATGCGGGGGTCCCTTTTTAGGATACGCAAGGCATAATCAGCCATGTGGGCCAATGTTCCTGGTGTCAAATCACTGCTTGTGCTGGGTTGAGGAGCACTTTCTGGCAAATCAACATCACTTGTCTCCCGCAAAAACCCTGTACCTGACCTTGCAACGCCACCAGTTTCTATTGCCCCCTGAGAAGCTTCCTCCTCCCATAAATATTCATCTCCATCATCCTCCTCCTCCTCTTCGTCCGCCACCTTGTCCAGGAGAATTCCCTGAGCAGACAATGGCTGACTGTCATCAAGACTTCCCTCCTCCTCGGCTGCAGATGCCTGCTCCTTAATGTGCGTCAAGCTTTGCATCAGCAGACGCATTAGTGGGATGGTCATGCTTAGGATGGCATCGTCTGCACTTACCAGCCGTGTGCATTCCTCAAAACACTGAAGGACTTGACAGAGGTCTTGTAGCTTCGACCACTGCACACCTGACAACTCCATGTCTGCCATCCAACTGCCTGCCCGTGTATGTGTATCCTCCCACAAATACATTACAGCACGCCTCTGTTCGCACAGCCTCTGAAATATGTGCAGTGTGGAGTTCCACCTTGTTGCAACGTTGATTATTAGGCGGAGCTGGGGAAGCTTCAATGATTGCTGATGGTTCTGCATACGGCTGGAGTGTACGGGGCGACCGGCGGATGTGCGAGCAAAGTCTTCGCACCTTGAGGAGCAGGGCTGGTAACCCCGGATAACTTTTCAGGAAGCACTGCACCACCAGGTTCAAGGTGTGAGCCAGGCAAGGTATGTGTTTCAGTTCTGAAAGGGCTATGGCAGCCATAAAATTCCTTCCGTTATCACTGACTACCTTGCCTGCCTCAAGATGTACACTGCCCAGCCATGAATGAGTTTCTTGCTGCAAGAACATAGCCAGAACTTCCGCGGTGTGTCTGTTGTCGCCCAAACACTTCATTTCCAACACACCCTGCTGACGCTTACCATTTGCTGTTCCATAATGGGACACCTCGTGTGCAACACTGGCAGCTGCGGATGGAGTGGTAGGGTGACTGCGCTCTGTGGACGAGCTTTCGCTTCTGGAGGAGGAGGAGGAGGAGGAGGGGTGTCGAATGCCTACTGCCAACTGTTTCCTAGACCGTGGGCTAGGCAGATCTGTCCCATTATGGCTGTCCCCTGTGGACCCTGCATCCACCACATTAACCCAGTGCGCCGTGAAGGACACGTAACGTTCCTGGCCATGCCTACTGGTCCATGCATCTGTTGTGAGGTGCACTTTTCTACTGACTGATTGCCTGAGTGCATGGACAAAGCGGTCTTTGACATGCTGGTGGAGGGCTGGGATGGCTTTTCTCGCAAAGTAGTGTCTACTGGGTAGGTCATAGCGCGGTACTGTGTAGGCCATCAGGGCTTTGAAAGCTTCGCTTTCTACCAACTGGTAGGGCATCATCTCTAACGAGATTGCAATGATAGCAATGTGGGCGTTCAAACCCTGTGTACACGGATGTGAGGATGAGTACTTCTTTTTCCTAATGAGAGTCTCTTGTAGGGTGAGCTGGACTGGAGAGCTGCATATGGTGGAACAATCAGCGGTGGTGGTGGTGGTGCACATGGTGGATTGAGAGAGGGTTGGTGATGGTATTCTTGATGTTGACCTACATACAGTGTTTCCTACCAAAAACCTTGTGATTCCCTGACTGCTTTGGCCTTGCGACGATACCTCCGCATTTGCTGCAGGTGGTGTCCTAAACGGTGGGCTTACAGTGAGGGAAGCAATGTAGCGTTGCTGACTACCTTCATTCTGAGCAGGTGCACCAACGTAACGGGACGTTTGGTAGTTAGTCCAGGCTTGCAAGTGCATGCTGGTTAAATGTCTACACATGCACGTTGTATTTAAATTTTTGACATTCTGCCCTCTGCTAAAGGTCTTTGAGCATTTCTTACAGATAACTTTGCACTGATCATTTGGATCTTGGTTAAAAAATTGCCACACTGCACTCTTCCTACTATCGAATACCTTTTCAGGCATTGCACGCAGTGCTACTTTCACCGGATGGCCACACTGTCCTAAAACTGGTTTTGTTTTTGACACACATTTTTGGCCTGATACGGGCCTGCCAGATGAAAGCTGTTGCGATGTTGATGCCTGCTGCGGCTCATCCTCCTCCGCTTCTGAGCTACTGCCAGCGGCAACCTGTTCCCCCAATGGCTGCCAATCTGGGTCAACAACTGGGTCATCTATCACCTCCTCTTCAATGTCCTGTGCACCTTCCTCTGTGTCACCGTGTAAGGTGCTATAGCGTTTGGGACGGGGCACCATAGTCTCATCACGGTCAGATTCTGGCTCAGTACACTGCGTGGGCAATGTAGTGATCTGAGTCAATGGAACAGCATAATAATCTAGCTGTGGCTGTGCTTCTGTGCACTCCATGTCCAATTCATCTTGTAATGGGCTGTTAACAATTTCCCTTTCTAACCCAGGCACGGTATGTGTAAAGAGCTCCATGGAGTAAACTGTAGTGTCGCCTGCCGCATCCTTCACTTTTGGTTTGGGTGAAGGACACAAGGAAGCGACTTGTTCCTGCCCGGGAGCACACACTGACGACTCGCTGCTTTTAAATTTGGAACTTTTAAAAGCGGTTTTCCTACTCCAAGATAAGGGAGCCTTCGGGGCCTTGTGTAGCCAGACGATGACGCTGGCTCAACAACTCGAGCCTTAGGTGCTATTTTGCTTTTCCCACTACCACCAGATGCTCCACCACCACCGCCACCACCATCATTACCATCTGGTAATGACCACCCACGGCCTCTTCCACCAGACTTCCTCATTTTTGGGAAAATGTAACCAAAGTAACAACCATTATATGGTACTGTAAAACAAGGTAGAAGGTGTATATAAACTTGTTGAGAATTTAAATCCCTCTTTTTTGTGTGGGAGACTGCTGCAAAAAAAAACCCCACAGGCCCACTGTTTTATACTACACAGTATAAGTGGCTGAAAGTGGCTGGCAGATATACGCCAAACAGAACAGACGCAGAAGCACTTAGTGGCAATATAAATCTCCCTTTTTATGTGTGGGAGACTGCTGGAAAAATCAGGCCCACTGTATTACACTACACAGTTTCAGTGGCAGAAAGTGGCTGGCAGATATACCACAAACAGGACTGCCGCAGATGCACTTAGTGGCAATATAAATCTCCCTTTTTATGTGTGGGACACTGCTGCAAAAAACAGGCCCACTGTATTACACTACACAGTATAAGTGGCAGAAAGTGGCTGGCAGATATACGCCAAACACAACGGACGCAGATGCACTTAGTGGCAATATAAATCTCCCTTTTTATGTGTGGGAGACTGCTGGAAATATCAGGCCCACTGTATTACACTACACAGTTTTAGTGGCAGAAAATGGCTGGAAGATATATAAAAAAGAGAACTGCCGCAGATGCACTTAGAGGCAATATAAATCTACCTTTTTATGTGTGGAAGACTGCTGGAAAAATCAGGCCCACTGTATTACACTACACAGTTTTAGTGGCAGAAAATGGCTGGAAGATATATATATATATATACTAGACTGTGGCCCGATTCTAACGCATCGGGTATTCTAGAATATGCATGTCCCCGTAGTATATGGACAATGATGATTCAGAGACGTGGGATTTCCAGGACAGACAGACAGACAGACAGAAAGACAGACAGACAGACAGACAGAAAGACAGACAGACAGACAGACAGACGGAAAAACCCTTAGACAATTATATATATAGATATATATATATATATATATATATATATATATATATATATATATATATATATATATATATATATAAATACTAGATTGTGGCCCGATTCTAACGCATCGGGTATTCTAGAATATGCATGTCCCCGTAGTATATGGACAATGATGATTCCAGAATTCGCGGCAGACTGTGCCCGTCGCTGATTGGTCGAGGCAACCTTTATGACATCATCCTCGCCATGGCAACCATTATGACATCTACGTCGATACTGTGCCCCTCGCTGATTGGTCGAGGCCTGGTGGCCTCGACCAATCAGAGACGTGGGATTTCCATTATGACATCATCGTCGCCATGCTGTGCCCGTCTCTGATTGGTCGAGGCCTGGCGGGGATGTGGGATTTCCAGGACAGACAGACAGACAGACAGAAAGACAGACAGACAGACAGACAGAAAGACAGACAGACAGACAGACAGACAGACAGACAGACAGACGGAAAAACCCTTAGACAATTATATATATAGATAAAAGGAACTGCACTACAATAACAATCTCCCTACAATTATCTCAGGAAAAGTATGGCAGCCAGCAATAAAAAGGACTGCTGCACACAAAAGTGTGGACAAATAAACAATAGAACTGTGCAGAAAGGAGCAAAAGGACTTTTGCTTTTAAAAAAGCAGTTGGTTTGCACAGCGGCGTACAAACAGCAATGCAGCTATCAAGGAGCCTTATAAGCTACAGAGCTGATGCACAGAAATCTAGCCTCCACTGTCCCTGCAAAGAAAAGGTGGTGTTGGACAGAGGAAATTGCCACAGCACAAGCGGTTTGGGGGTTAATATTTCCTCCCTAACAATATCCCTCAGATCAGCTCAGATCGGCAGAAGTAAGATGGCGGTCGGCTTGCATGCCCTTTTATAGCCCCTGTGATGCAACAGAAAGCAAGCCAATCACTGTCATGCCCTTCTCTAAGATGGTGGGGACCGAGACCTATGGCATCATGCTGCCCACACTCTGCATCCACCTTCATTGGCTGAGAAATGGCGCTGAAAGCGTCATACGAAACGCGACTTTGGCGCGAAGATCGCCGACAGCATGGCCGATCCCACGCTGGGATCGGGTCGGGTTTCACGAAATCTGACTTTGCCGAAAGTCGGTGATTTTTGAAAATGTCCTATTCGTTCCGCTCAACCCTACCCACTACCCCTGATATCTGAGCTTTTTGATAGGCTACGGGAAGCAAGGGTATTTACTAAGTTAGATCTGCGAGGTGCTTACAACCTGATTCGCATCCGTGAGGGGGACAAATGGAAGACGGCTTTTAACACCAGGGATGGGCACTATGAATATCTGGTGATGCCCTTCGGGCTCTGTAATGCCCCAGCCATTTTCCAAGACTTTGTGAACGACATCTTCCGGGAGATGCTCACCACCTCGGTCGTAGTCTACCTGGATGATATTCTCATCTACTCTCCAGATATTGACTCCCATCGGAGAGATGTTTGCAAAGTTTTTGACCTCTTACGGGCAAACTCCCTCTATGCCAAGTTGGAGAAGTGTGTGTTTGAGCAGGAGTCCTTGCCTTTCCTTGGCTATATCATCTCTGCCCAGGGATTGGCTATGGATCCTGCCAAGCTACAGGCTGTGATGGACTGGCAAGAACCCCTTTCTCTTAAAGCGGTGCAGCACTTTATGGGGTTCATTAATTACTATCCCACACTTCTCAACTTTGGTAGCTCCCTTGGTTGCCCTCACCAAGAAGGGAGCAAATCCCAAGTTGTGGTCGGAGGAGGTCTCCAAGGCCTTTCTCTTGATTAAGTCACACTTCGCTAGTGCTCCCATCTTACATCGCCCCGATGTAGATAAGCCATTTATTATGGAGGTGGATGCCTCATCCGTTGGTGCTGGAGCAGTCCTCTTCCAAAAGGATGCTCAAGGTCGGAAGTATCCTTGCTTCTTCTTCTCCAAGGCCTTTTCACCAGCGGAGAGGAATTATTCCATCGGCGACAGGGAGTTGCTAGCCATGAAGTTGGCTTTCTCAGAGTGGAGACACCTCTTGGAGGGAGCTCGCTTTCCCTTCCAAGTGTTCACAGACCACAAGAACTTGGTGTACATTCAGACGGCCCAGCGGCTGAATTCTCGCCAGGCTAGATGGTCCCTGTTCTTTTCCCGGTTCCATTTTACTCTCCATTTTCTCTCCGGGGAGAAGAACATTCGTGCCGACGCTCTCTCGCTCCGTAGTGTCATCTGAGGAGGAGGAGGAGCCTCGGCTTATTGTCCCTTCTGAGAGCCTGAGAACTGTGGCTCTGGTTTCGCTAGAGTCTGTGCCCCCAGGCAAGACTTTCATTCCATCTAATTTGTGATCGGAGGTTCTCTCTTGGGCTCAATCGTCCAGGGTGGGTGGACATTTTGGGACCAAGAGGACATCTGAGCTTTTGGCGAGGACATACTGGTGGCCGCATATGGCCCATGACGTCGGGGACTATATTTGGGCGTGTGTCTCCTGCGCCAAGAATTGGTCTCCTCGGCAACGGCCTGCTGGGTAACTTTTCCCCCTGCCGGCGGCAGATAGGCCCTGGGAGATGGTCAGAATGGACTTGTGGGCTTACCCAAGTCTCGTAACTGCACCGTTATCTGGGTTGTCACCGATCATTCCTCTAAGATGGTGCACTTGGTGCCGCTTCCACAGTTACCTTCTGCACGGGCCTTGGCGGTGTTGTTTATTAAACATATTTTCCGTTTACATGGCATGCCTGATAAAATTGTCAGTGACCGGGGTCCCCAGTTTGTTTCTCGGTTTTAGAGAGAGCTCTGTCGTTTACTCAGCATAGAATTAAATCTCTCCTCTGCATATCATCCCGAGATGAATGGGTTGGTAGAGAGGGCCAACCAGACTCTGGTGACATATTTGCGACATTTTGTCTCTGCTAGGCAGGATGACTGGACATCTTTGCTACTTTGGGCAGAATTTGCTCTGAACAACGCCATAGCCGATTCCACTGGGCAGACTCCTTTTCTCCTTAATTACGGCCAGCATCCGCGTGTCCCTGTGCCAATGCCCGTGTCATCCACTGATTCCAGGGTGGCAGACTGGGCAGTGGAGGCACGTTAAATTTGTGACCGCACACAGGATGCCATTCGGGCTTCCAAGGAGAGAATGAGGGTTTCTGCCGATGCTCACTGGCGCCCCGCTCCGACCTTTGCTCCTGGCGATTTATTGTGGCTAGTGTTGAGCGATACCGTCCGATACTTGAAAGTATCGGTATCGGAAAGTATCGGCCGATACCGGCAAAGTATCGGATCCAATCCGATACCGATACCCGATACCAATACAAGTCAATGGGACTCAAGTATCGGACGGTATTCCTGATGGTTCCCAGGGTCTGAAGGAGAGGAAACTCTCCTTCAGGCCCTGGGATCCATATAAATGTGTAAAATAAAGAATTAAAATAAAAAATATTGCTATACTCACCTCTCCGACGCAGCCTGGACCTCAGCGAGGGAACCGGCAGCGTTGTTTGTTTAAAATTCGCGCGTTTACTTGGTTACGTGAAGTCCCGGCTTGTGATTGGTCACGGCGGCCATGTTGCCGGGACGCGGACCAATCACAGCAAGCCATGACGTAATTTCGTCACGGCTTGCTGTGATTGGTCCGCGTCCCGGCAACATGGCCGCCGTGACCAATCACAAGCCGTGACGTCACGGGAGGCTGGACACGCACGCATTTTAAAATGCGCGCTTTTCCTTCCTCCCGGCTTGTGATTGGTTGCGCCGCGGTCAACCAATCACAAGCCGTGATGTCACGGGAGGCTGGACACGCGCACATTTTAAAATGCGCGCGTGTCCAGCCTCCAGTGATGTCCCGGCTTGTGATTGGTCACGGCGGCCATGTTGCCGGGACGCGGACCAATCACAGCAAGCCGGGACTTCACGTAACCAAGTAAACGCGCAAATTTTAAACAAACAACGCTGCCGGTTCCCTCGCTGAGGTCCAGGCTGCGTCGGAGAGGTGAGTATAGCAATATTTTTAATTCTCTCTTTTACACATTATTACATTAATGTTGTTGCGATACCCGATACCCAATACCACAAAAGTATCGGATCTCGGTATCGGAATTCCGATACAGCAAATATCGGCCGATACCCGATACTTGCAGTATCGGAATGCTCAACACTAATTGTGGCTCTTCGCCCGTAACATCATGCTGCAAGTTGAGTCCACTAAGTTTGCACCTCACTACATTGGTCCTTTCAAGGTTCTGCAACATGTTAACCCTGTGGTCTACCGTTTGGCTATTCCTCCACACCTTGGTATCACCGACACCTTCCACGTTTCCCTCTTAAAGCCGTCTATATGTCCCGGTTTTCTGAGTCATCTGCCAGGACATCAGGTTCGTCCACGGATGAGTACGAGGTGAATGCTATCATGGGGTGCAAGGTAGTACGTGGCAAAAAATACTATCTGGTGGACTGGAAGGGCCACGGCCCCGAGGACAGAACCTGGGAACCTGTAGAGAACATTCAGGCTCTGCTGCTCATTGCAGCCTTTGAGCGTGGCGAGGCCCAAGGGGGGGCCCTAGGGGGGGGTCATGTTAGGAGTCGAGTTCCCGCTGCTGTGCAGGGGGAATCTCGAACCATATCTGCTGCTGGGCAGCGACGAGCAGATGCTTTTGGGACTAAGTCTTGCTTTTCCCCTTCTGAGCATGCCCAGGGCAAGATCTCCCATTGGAGATCGAGGGTCACATGCTCAGATACTGCAGCAGATCCCATTGGTCCTCCAGAAAGGTCCTAAAGGTGCTCAACTTCTGTGGCAGCCTCCCATTGGCCATGCGCTAGTATACACTTGTATATGTGTGTGTGTTGTGAGTGAAAGTCGCTCTTAATCATCCCCTCCCTTGTGTTTGAATGCTTGCGTAAGGAGGATGATTGTAATCTAGCACCCGACTAGTAACCAACACTGGTACACAAACAGCATCTATTGCTGTGACCGCCAGTGCGGCGCCGTGCGCTATCACCGCACTTTCCAAACCCAAGTCTGGGTGGTTAGTGGCGTCCGCCAGTGCGGCATCGCATGCACTCTCATGCTATTTAATTATTAGTTTTGTTACGTGCGGTACTGCGGCCCTGTGACGCAACAGGGTTCGCCTATTTCACACAGGGTGAAGCTAACCAGTGTGTATCCTCATTGTACCGCCATATAGTCCATCATTGCTTAGCAGCAGGTTCCATCTCTGCACAGTGGACCCCGGGTTGCGAACGGACCTTATTCCTTTTCTCTAATTATTTGGTGCATTCCGCTAGCCCTAACATAGGGGCTCCTTTGCCTGTGGTGGTTGCAACATCTGTGCCCACATGGTGGCCACTAGAGATGTTTTTGTTAATCCTGCGGATGGGAAGACTCATAGGTTGCAGTCCTACATTAATTGTAAAACCACCTGCATGATTTATGCTCTTATTTGTCCATGCAAGCTGGTGTATGTAGGCCAAACTTCGCAGGAATTGCGGTGGAGGGTCCAAAAACATTTTTCCACCATTAATTTGGCCTCTTGTGACCTGTCCAAGGGTAAGTCGCTGACGCCTGTAGCTGCTCATTTTTTTGCCCATCACGCAGGCTGTATGCTGAATACACGGGTTGTTGGGCTGGAACACATCCAGTTATCTAACAGGGGTGGTCCCTTTAAGCCTTGCTTACTGCGTGCCGAATCCCGATGGATTTTTAACCTTGGTTCTGTTGCCCCGGCAGGTCTTAATGAGGAGCTCCTTTTTACAGGATTTCTGGGATAAGATCAATTCATCTTCACCACAATTGCTTCAATGGCTCCCATGGGTTTCTACGACAATGGAATGGTTCCTGCAATTTTATTGAACTACAACTGAAGACTTCTGGGTACCAACCCTCTATTTGCCTGGGACTGGGCGTTTTGGACCTTATTCAGGTTCTGCGCCTAATTCTTTGCTCCCATTTGGATTTTACTGTGGGTACGTGTCTGGGGTCTGATTATCGGTGTGACAATTATTTACAATAATTTAGCATATGTGTTTTGTATACACACTATTATGTTTTTTTTTTCCTTCATTGATTTGGATATCCTGGCTCATGGGATATTTTATTTTATTTATTTATTTTTTATTTTTTTTGTAGGGTCAGGTCTTTTGGCTCATGGGACATTCTTTTCAATTAGGCTGTTTCAGCATCAGGTCTGTTTGTTTTCTCTGTGACTATACAAGTTATTTCCTTGCCCTACACCCGGGCTTTCTTGTTCGATTAGGGTTTGCGTCCATTCTCGGGACCATGGCTCAGTATCTTCATTCTACAGGCGGGGCTTTTGGCAAAAGTGCATTATTCAATTGGGTCTTTATTTGGGGACCTGGCACATACAACTGGGGGGAATAGGAATATAAATAATAAAAAATGGGGGGTACAATTTTGGTATTGGGGGGGGGGTTTCGTGACATTTGTTTGCAAATTTTCTATTGTATAATGATGGGATTTTGTCTGGTGTGCCATATTTAATAAAGATATATATTTTTTTATATACTATTTATACATGTTTGTCATGACTTTTTTTGTGTTCTTGTGCGCCTGAGGATTCTTGTATGAATGCACCCCCGGGGGTTGTCTGTGGTATGTGTGTTAGTGTATGCATTCCATTGCTGGCAACACCAACACAATGGCTTGTCCATATTATATTTTTAACCCCAGCTCCGGTGTCACCGGCATTACATTCCGATACCTTGTTGTTAATTTTTCCCTTTTTGTGCCAAACAGTCAGCCCCCTCCCCGTTCTATGCCTACACTCCTGTGCGTTTATTTCATGTGCAGGTGCACACATACTATTTTGTGCATATGCAGATATGCACGGGAGTTTCCTCTCCCCCTTTCGTCATACAGCCCCCCCCCTCTAACATTCAGGTCATACCCCTTTTTTACGCATGCGCGGCATCGCACGCACGCACCTTGCGGCCCTCCTGGCACACATTACCGCGTTCCACCTCACGCAGGCGCGTTGGATTTCCACTCCACCCAGCCGCGTGTGCGTAGTGGGGCATTACGCGGATCTTTTCTCAGGCACTGCGGCCGCATTTCTGCGCACGCGCGGCAATTCGCGTGTGCGCCCTGGGGCTCTTCATTCCCCCTGGTACGCATTTTGCACTCCAGCTTGCGCAGGCGCGGTTGCGTGCCTGCTGACCCCAGCCACATACACGCAGCTGCACGGCTCCCTCTTTCCTTCCTTTTTTTTTCTCTGCTCAGGTGCAGCTCGTTACTCATCCTGCTACCAGGCTCATCTAAAGTGGCCTATTTAAACAGAGGCCTACAGGTACACCACACTTCCCCTGACGAAGCCCTCTCTTGGAGGGCGATACACATGGGGCCTTGTTCCTGGGTCCGTCCACTTTGTGTATGGGGTGACCTGCCCCTGTCAATATCTACAAATGGGTAATCTATACTCTTTCTGATCTCTAGGGTTTCTGCTGTATAGGCCTTTGCGTTAATTCACAGACGTTTCCCGGCCAGGGGCTTTTCAGCCTTGGGAATGTTCGTGCTCTATTCCTCCTTTTGTAGGATATATATATTTCTCTGCTAGAGTCATACTTGTGTGACGGGCTATAAAGTTCAGATTAGTAGTCCCATGAGCCAGTAGTTGTATAGGCCATGTTTAGGTATTTTATTATGCATGAATTGTTATGTGGATTTCATTTCTAATGGTCCAGATTCTCTGCTGTGTTGCATTTTTAGTTATGTTTTAACCCATGTGTGTTGCATCAATAAAAGCCTCTTTTGTATTTTGTGTACATATGACGTGGTGTGCATTATTACAGTGGTGTTTTTTTTTCTACATTATACAATTCGGTATTCACCATTGTCTGCATTGTCTGATTTTGATTTATAATCATGTTATGGTAGTGCGCCAGGTGCTTTTCCTGTCTATATACCAGATCAATGTCGATTGACAGTCATTTTGTATTTCTTCCATTTTCTTACTATTGCACCAACAGTTATCTCCTTGTCAACCAGCATCTTACTTATGGTTTTGTAGCCCATTCCAGCTTTGTGCAGATCTATGATCTTGTCCATGACATCCTTATAAGGATCTTTGGTCTTGCCCATGTTGTAGAGATTAGAGTCTGACTGATTCATTGAGTCTGTGAACAGGAGTCTTTTATAAAGTTGACTATGTAAGACAGCTGTCTTTAATGCAGGTAACAAGTTGATTAGGAGTATCTAACCGGTCTGTAGGAGCCAGAACTCTTAATGGTTGGTAGGGGATCAAATACTTATTTCTCACTGCAAAATGCAAATATATTTATATAATTTATACAATGTGTTTTTCTGGATTTTATTTTTGATATTATCTCTCTCGATGTTAAAATTAACCTACCCTTAAAATTATGGACTGTTCATGTCTTTGTCAGTGGGCAAACTTACAAAATCAGCACTGCATATGTATTGAAGAATGTTTCCTTGGAAAACTATCATAAAAAGTTCTTCTATGTAAAAGCTAATGTTAAAATTGCACTGCATACGGACTACATGTGCATGTGATTCAGATATTAATTATAAGCTATGTGATAAAAGTATAAATGGTTTTATTTGTCAATGCGTTTCAAAGTATATAAATGTCTTCTTCATGACCACCACAATAGCAAGAGTGTTTGTCCTGAATGAGTTTATATACTTCAAAACACATTGACAAATTAAATCACGTATTCTCGGACTAGCATTGTTCATCTTTCCTATAAGGCAGCACAGAATTTACAAATTTGTTTCTCCATTGCCTGCACTTTCATCCTCTTGTGAGTCTGCAGCAGTATTAAGCATTATCAATAGTTGTGTGCACACAACCCGATCAGGTGAGCACCATAATGCAACTCTTTTAAAAATTCCTACCCATATAAGACCCTATTTGCTCTTTATGTCATCCCAGTCGTTCTTTTCTTTGGATCTTTAATGAAAGGAAAAGGCTACTTTTCATGTTGGTAAACTCTTTCGGCATAGTTAATTGATAATTTATCTCAATTAACTCAATCATAGTCTTCCTGTGAAAAAAGAAACAGGGAAAAATCAAGTGCAATAGGGTCTTATCTGATGGACAAATTTATATAGGTGAGAGGCAAATAACTGCTCACTTTTTGTAGTTGTTTTACCCACAACTAAGGATTAACAGCTGCTGCAATACCCTTAGGTTGGAAGATGCTGCCTTTTTAGATGCCAAACATGTAGGGCGGGGACTCAACCATGGTGCTTGAGCATCCGCGATACTCGATTGAGTACCGAGAATGTCCGAGTACCTCAATGCTTCATCGATTATCAAGCAGGGGTGAGTATAGTCGGTCATAACTGCTAAATAATAATTCGTATTGCTTGTGTCCCAAAAACATTGTTAGGGCTGGCGGAACGCATCAAATAATTATAAAGATGGAATAATGTGCGTTCGCAGCCTACCATGCAGAGATGATATCTGCTGCTCAGTAATGGCAGACAGTAAATGGCGGTATAATGAGAACACACACGGGTTAACTTCACCTGTATGAAGGAAGCAAACCCTATTGTGTCACAGGGCTGCAATACCGCAGAAAGAACGCAAGTATAGAGTCACAAGACTCTGCCCCGAGACACGGGGTTAGAGTATCTCTAGACCACTTGCGCTCGGCACTGCAACTGCGGTGCCAGGGAAAGTCTAAATAATAATTTACCGCACTGAGTGCGTGCAGCACCGCTCTGGCAGACGCCACTAACCACCCTAACTAGGGCCAGGAAAGCTCACTAATTTCCAAGGCGTCCCACTAACGGATGCTGTTACTAGATGCTGTGTAATCGTGCCTAGTGCTGGATGGCACAGTCTGGCGCTAAGTAGCTCAAACACCCAAAACTTTCAACAACACTAGGAATGGGGATGATTAGGAGCTTTCACCAGATTCAGTCATACATCCACACACACACGATAACAGATTTATACTAGCGCATGACCGAGTGGCCAATGCAAAACTTTTATAGTTGTAGCTCTCCAGGACCTTCCTAGTGGTCCAATCGGAGCCGCTACAGGACCTGAGCATGTGACCCCCGACCTCCAATGAGAGGTCGTCCCGTGGACATGCTCAATAGAAAAAAAGCAGGACTTGGTCCCTGGAACATCTGCTCACCACTGATCAGTGCTGGTTACAAATGCAGAGACTGGAAAGGCAGCAGTAACCAAGGGCACAGTATTAGCTAGAGCCAGATGCTGGGATCAATGTCTCTGCTAAGCAGGTTCCACTGTGGCTGGAGGAGAATGGGAGACTGCAGCGGATATGGTTCGAGATACCCACTGTTCAGCAGCAGGAACTTGACACCTAACATGGCCCCCCTCCTTGGGCCTCGCTATGTTCAAAAGCTGCAATGTGCTGAGGAGCCTGAATGTGCTCAACAGGTTCTCAGGTAATGTATTCTGGGCCATGACCCTTCCAGTCCACCAGATAGTACTTTTTGCCACTTACCACCTTGCACCCAGCAATACCGTTCATCTCATAATCGTCCATAGATAAGCCCAATGTCCCAGCAGATGACTTGGAAAACTGGGACATGTGAACGGGTTTTAAGAGGGACACATTGAAGGTGTCGGTGATACCTAGGCATGGAGGAAGGGCCAGACGGTAGACCACAGGGTTAACCTGTTCCAGGACCTTGAAGGGACCTATGTAGCGAGGTTCGAACTTAGTGGACTCAACTCGCAGCCTGATATTACAGGCGGAGAGCCATATCAAGTTGCCAGGAGCAAAGGTCGGAGCGGGGTGCTGATGTGTATTGGCGGAGACCCTCATTCTCTCCTTGGAAGCCCGGATGGAATCCTGCATGTGGTCCTAAATGTCACGTGCCTCCACTGCCCAGTCTGCCACCCTAGAGTTGGTGGAAGACACGGGCATGGGCACCGGAACCTGCAGATGCTGGCCATAGTTAAGGAGGAATGGGGTCTGCCCAGTGGAGTCGGCTGCGGAATTGTTCAATGCAAACTCCGCCCATGGTAGCAAGGATGCCCAGTCATCATGTCTGGCTGAAACAAAATGTCGCAGGTATGTGACCAGGGTCTGTTTGGCCCTCCCTACCAACCCATTCATCTTGGGATGGTATGCTGAAGAGAGATTCAGCTCGATGCTGAGTATTATTATTATTATGTATTTATATAGCACCATTAATTCCATAGTGCTGTACATGAGAAAAGGGGTTACATACAGGGTTATAGATAACGTTTTCAGTAAACAAATTTACAATGACAGACCGGTACAGAGGGGAAAGCACCCTGTCCTTGCAGATTTACATTCTACGGGATAATGGGGAGGAGACAGAAGGTCGGGGAAGCGGCAGTTCTGGCGGTGGTGAGGTGGCAGCTCTGGCAGTGGTGAGGCTGCAGCTCTGGCGGTGGTGAGGCAGCAGCTCTGGCAGTTGGTGAGGAGGCAGCTCTGGCAGGTTGGTGACACAGAAGCTCTGGCGGTAGGTGACGCAGCAGCTCTGGCGGTTGGTGACGCGGCAGCTCTGGCGGTTGGTGACGCGGCGGCTCTGGTGGTTGGAGACATGGCAGCTTTGGTGGTTGGTGACAAGGCAGAATGGTTATTGCAGGTTGTAGGCTTTCCTAAAGAGATGGGTTTTCAGGTTCCATCTGAAGGATCCGAGGGTGGTGGATAGTCGGACGTGTTGAGGTGTGGAGTTCCAGAGGATGGGGGATATTCGGGAGAAATCTTGGAGGCGGTTGTGTGAGGAATGAATAAGTATGGAGAAGAGTAGGAGGTCTTGGGAGAATCGAAGATTATGTGAAGGAAGATATTGGGAGATTAGTTCAGAGATATAGGGAGGGGACAGGTTGTGGATGGCTTTGTAGATCAGTGTTAGTAGTTCGAACTGGATTCGTTGGGGAATTGGGAGCCAGTGGAGGGATTTGCAGAGGGGAGAAGCAGGGGAGTAGCGAGGGGAGAGGTGGATTAGCCGGGCAGCAGAGTTGAGGACAAACTGGAGTGGTGCAAGAGAGTTAGCGGGGGGGCCAAAGAGAAGGGTGTTGCAGTAATCATGGCGGCAGATGATGAGGGCATGCACAAGAGTTTTAGTAGATTGTGGGCTGAGGAAGGGATAGATTATGGCAAAATTTTTGAGTTGGAGGCGAAAGGAGGTGGCAACAGTTTGGACGTGCGGCTTGAAGGACAGGGCAGAGTCGAGAGTTACCCTGAAGCAGCGGATTTCAGGTGCAGGAGACTGGAGTGTGATGCCATTTACCATAATAGATAGAACAAGTAGGGGGGATACACAAGATGGGGGAAAGATGATGTTTGATTTTGTCTACATTGAGTTTTAGGAAGTGAGAGGTGAAGAAGGAGGATATGGCTGATAGACACTCCGGGATTCTGGACAGCAGAGAGGTGACATCTGGGCCAGAGAGGTAGATCTGAGTGTCATCCACATACAGGTGGTACTGGAAGCCATGGGACTTTATTAGTTGTCCTAGGCCAAGGGTATAGATGGAAAAAAGTAAGGGCCCTAGGACAGAGCCTTGAGGGACTCCAACAGAGAGAGGGCGGGATGAGGAGGTAGTATGGAAGTGGGAAACGCTAAATGTGTGGTTGGAAAGGTATGAAGCAATTCAGGACAGGGCAAGGCCTTTGATGCCAAGGGAAGAAAAAATCTGCAGCAGTAGGCAGTGGTTGACTGTGTCGAAAGCAGAGGATAGGTCGAGAAGGAGGAGGATGTAGAACTGTCTGTTAGCTTTGGCTGTGAGTAAGTCATTAGTAATTTTGGTCAGAGCAGTTTCGGTGGAGTGGTGGGGACGGAAGCTAGATTGGTGTAATAATTATAGGGGATAATTCAGAAGACTCTTTGCGTAGAACAAGACAACAGGACGCAGTTTTATAAGTGGTAAAGTTTATATTATCACATGGTGATTAGTGTTGAGCGATACCGTCCGATACTTGAAAGTATCGGTATCGGATAGTATCGGCCGATACCCGAAAATAATCGGATATCGCCGATACCGATACCCGATACCAATACAAGTCAATAGGACTCAAGTATCGGAAGGTATCCCTTATGGTTCCCAGGGTCTGAAGGAGAGGAAACTCTCCTTCAGGCCCTTGGATCCATATTAATGTAAAAAATAAAGAATTAAAATGATAAATATGGATATACTCACCCGTCCGGCGGCCCCTGGACCTTACCGCTGTTAACCGGCAGCCTCCTTTGCTAAGAATGAGCGCGTTTAGGACCTTCCATTGATGTCACGGCTTCTGATTGGTCGCGTGCCGCTCATGTGACCGCCACACGACCAATCACAAGCCGCGACATCCTAAATTCCTAGAATGAGGAGTTTAGGGCCTGAGAATGATGTCGCGGCTTGTGATTGGTCGCGTGGTGGTCACATGAGCGGCACGTGACCAATCAAAAGCCGTGACGTCATGGAAGGTCCTAAACGCGCTCATTCTTAGCCTCGGTAAGGTGCAGGGGCCGCCGGAGAGGTGAGTATATCAATATTTTTTATTTTTATTCTTTATTTTACACATTATTATCGATCCCGATACCGATTCCCGATATCACAAAAGTATCGGAACTCGGTATCGGAATTCCGATACCGCAAATATCCGCCGATACCCGATACTTACGGTATCAGAATGCTCAACACTAATGGTGATTCAAACAGGTGCAGAGAGAAACTCAAGTTCACAACACTTGGTGCAAATAATAAACGCAGCTTAGCAGTCAATAGGAAACTTCAGAGGTAGATGCAAACAAACAGAAAGTCTATGAAGCACAGTTATTCTTGAGGAAACTTGACACGAATAGATCCTTGACTTAGTCCAGACACAGATAGATATGCTATAAGGCAGTTCAAATCATATCTTAGCTCAACCAGGGAGACTCAGGTTTTGCAGAGCAGCAAACAGCTTACATGTCCAGCAAATGCAGATGGAAGTAACACGAGCAGCAGATGAAGGAGGATTACTGAACACTGGTGTATGCAGCAGGAACTCAGAGCAGAGTGGCAGGATCTCCAACACAGGTTCACAGGAGCAGGTGCAGGTGCAAGGCCAGGGAGTAATCAGGAGCTGGATGCAAGCAGAATAATCTAGCACAGACTGAAGGCTGGGGTCGAGTTTTATAGCAGGAAGACAAGTGCACATGAGACCAAAGACGCCATGTTGGAAAAGGGCAGTAATGCACAAAAGGTAAAAAATGTTCAGAGTCCTGACAATTGGAGGTTGTCAAGAACAGAGTTAGATGAAAGGTGGGAGGGAAGTTGAGCATGGACATGCTGCTCAAGGAGTTTGGAAGCAAACGAGAGCAGTGATATGGGGCGATAGCTGGGCATAGCAGTTGGGTCAAGGTTAGCTTTTTTGAGGATTGGTGTGATAGTCGCATGTTTGAAGGCAGAGGGGAAGGTACCAGAAGATAGCAATAGGTTGAAGAGATGGTTAGGGCTGGAATCAGCATGTTAGTGAGGTTGGGGAGCAGGTGGGAAGAAATGGGGTCAAGTGCACAGGTGGTGAGGTGTGATGTGGAAAGGAGGTAAGTTCTCCTTCAGTGATGGAGAAGGAAGTTATTAGGGAAGGGCAAATGTCTGGTATATGGAGTGGTTGGGGTGGTGGAACAGTAAAGGTTTGCCTTGTTTGATCGATCTTGTTTTTGAAGTAGGTGGCAAACTCCCCAGAATAGATGAGGGGAGTTGGAAGTGGCAGTGGTGGACTGAGGAGAGAATTAAATGTGCTGAACAGTTGTTTTGGGTTGTATGATAGTGAAGATACAAGGATAGTGAAATAAGTCTGTTTAGCAGAAGTGAGGGCTAGTTTGAAGGCAAGTGTAGCTTGTTTGAAAGAATTGAAGTTGCCTGGCAGGCGTGTTTCTTTCCAACGCTGCTCTGTGACCCTGGATGCTTGTCGAAGTTTTTTGGTGAGGTTGTTATGCCAGGGTTGCCTATTGTTTTGTCGCACTTTGTCATGCATGACAGGGGTGACTGAGTCTATGGCTGATGTGAGGGTGGAGTTATAGAACGTGGTGGCGCTGTCCGTGTCATGGAATGAAGATGTGGAGGACAGGGGTAGAAGAGAGTCTGTGAATGTCTAGGTGTGCAAGGTTTCTGCAAGGATGTGGTAGTGAGTGGACATAGGAGGCGGGTGAGGACAAGGATGGGAAGGTGAGTAGATGGTGGTCATATAGGGGAAGGAAGAGGTTGTGAGACTAGATAAGGAACAGAGGCCGGTGAAGATAAGGTCTAGTGTATGTCCGTCTGCGTGGGTGGATGTGGTGGACCACTGTGTAAGTCCAAAGGATGAAGGAAGGGCCAGGAGCTTGGAGGCTGGTGGCTGGCTGGTGTCAGTAGGGATATTAAAGTCACCCATTATGATGGTGGGGATGTCAGCAGAGAGAAAGTGAAGAAGTCAGGTGGAGAATTGGTCAATGAAGGCAGTGGCTGAGCCCGGTGATCGGTATATGACAGCCATTTGGAAACTAGAGGAAGAGTAGATATGGACAGAGTGAACCTCGAAAGAAGGAAGGATAAAGGAGGGTGGGAGTGTTGGATAGGGTTGAAGGAGCAGTTTTTAGAAAGAAGGAAACCTACTCCTCCCCATGTCTGTTGCCATTGCAAGGAGTGTGGGTAAAGTGGAAGCCACCATAGCTCAGTGCAGCAGGGAAGGCCATGTCAGGAGGGTCAGCCAGGTCTCAGTGAGGGCCAGGAAGGAAAGGTTGCGTGAAGTAAAGAGATCGTGGATCATGTGGAGCTTGTTACAGACATAGCGGGCATTCCAAAGTGGCCCAGAGAGAGGAAGCAGGGTGGTGGTAGTCAGTGGTACCGGATTTTCAGTGTGAGGGGTTGCGGTAGTTTCTCATGGTGTGAGAAGGATAGGGCTGAGAATTAGTGTAGAGTAGAGTAGAGTGCAGAGTAGACGACAAAGCTCTCTTCAGAACCGAGACGCAAACTGGGGACCCCGGTCATTGACAATTTTGTCTGGCATACCGTGTAGGCGGAAAACATGCTTAATAAACAATGCCGCCAAGGCGCGTGCAGAAAGTAGCCATGGAAGAGGCACCAAGTGCACCATTTTAGAAAAATGGTTGGTGACTACCCAAATAATGGTGCAGCTATGGGACTTGGGTAAGCCCACTGCGAAGTACATCTTGACCATCTCCCAGGGCCTGTCCACCACCAGCAGGGGGTAAAGTAGCCCAGCAGGCCATTATCGAGGAGACCTATTCTTGGCGCAGGAGACACACGCCCGAATATAGTCTCCAACATCATGGGCCATATGCGTCTACCAGTACGTCCTCGCCAGAAGCCCAGATGTCTTCTTGGTCCCAAAATGTCCACCCACCCTGGATGAGTGAGCCAAAGAGAGAACCTCCGGTCGCAACTTAGATGGCACAAAAGTCTTGCCTGGAGGCATAGACTCTATCGAAACCGGGACCACAGTCCTCAGGCTCTCCGAAGGGGCAATTAGCCGAGGCTCCTACTCCTCCTCTACTGATAAAACTATGGAGTGGGAGAGAGCATCGGTACGGATGTTCTTCTCCCTGGAAAGATAATGGAGGGTGAAGTGGAAGCGGGAGAAGAACAAAGACCATCTAGCCTGGTGAGAGTTTAGCAGCTGGGCAGTCTGCAAAAAAACCAAATTTTTGTGGTCGGTATACACTTGGAAGGGAAAATGAGCCCCCTCCAGGAGGTATCTCCACTACGAGAAGGCCAACTTCATAGCTAGCAACTCCCTGTCATCAATGGAATAATTCCTCTCCGTTGGTGTGAAGGTCTTGGAGAAAAAGAAGCAAGGATGCTTCCAACCTTGAGCATCCTTTTGGAAGAGGACTGCTCCAGCACCGACGGATGAAGCATCCATCGCCCATTATACATCGGGGCGATGTAGCATGGGCGCGCTATCAAAATGGGACTAAATAGAGAGGAAGGCCTTGGAGACCTCCTCCGACCACAATTTGGGATTTGTTCCCTTCTTGATGAGGGCTACCAAGGGAGCTACCAAAGTTGAGAAGTGGGGAATTAACTGGCGATAATAGTTAATGAACCTCATAAAGCGCTGCACCACTTTGAGAGAATGGGGTTCCTGCCAGTCCATCACAGCCTGTAGCTTGGCAGGATCCATAGCCAATCCCTGGGCGGAGATGATATAGCCAAGAAAAGGCAAGGACTCCTGCTCAAACACACGCTTATCCAACTTGGCATAGAGGGAGTTTGCCCGTAGGAGGTCAAAGACTTTGAAAACATCTCTACGGTGGGAGTCTATATCTGGAGAATAGATGAGAATATCATCCAGGTAGACTATGACCAAAGTAAAGAACATGTCCCGGAAGATGTCATTTACAAAGCCCTGCAAGACGGCAGGAGCATTACAGAGCCCAAAGGGCATCACCAGGTACTCGTAATGGCCATCCCTGGTGCTACATGCCGTCTTCCATTTGTCCCCCTCACGGATGCGAATAAGGTTGTAAGCACCCTGCAGATCAAGTTTACCCTCGCTCCCTGCAACCTATCAAACAACTCAGATATCAGGGGCAGAGGGTACTTGTTCTTAACGGTGATGGCATTAAGACCTCTGTAATCTATGCATGGATGTAGTTCTCCTTTCTTCTGCACAAAGAAGAATCCCGCCCCTGCAGGTGACACTGACTCCCTAATGAATCCTCTTGCCAGATTCTCCTGGATGTACTGAGTCATTGCCTCCGTCTCCGGGAGAGATAGTGGATAGACTCGACCCCAGGAAGGCTCAGCACCAGGCAAAAGGTCAGTAGGACAGTCATAGGGGCGGTGAGATGGAAGGGTCTCTGCAGCCTTTTTGGAGAACACGTCTGCATAGGACCAATAGTGCTTGGGGAGAGAGGAAAGATCTGCGGGTACCTCTGTAGTAATAACCTGAACCCACTCCCTCAGACATCTGCCCTCACAGGACTCACTCCATCCCAAAATTTTCCCTGTAGACCACTCTATATGAGGGGAGTGGTAACTAGTGTTGAGCATTCCGATACCGCAAGTATCGGGTATCGGCCGATACTTGCGGTATCGGAATTCCGATACCGGGATTCCGATACTTGCCGCGTATCGGATACCGGAATCGGAAGTTCCCAGATTCAAAATGCACAAATTCAGCCAATGAGAATGATTTCAAGTGTGGGCACATCCTGTTCAGCATGGAGGGCATGAAACTACTGGCATGGCTGTGATTGGCTGCTGAAATGATGTCATTATGCAGTTTAAAAGTCGCTGGCGCCATTTTGCGATCACTCTGCTGTGAATTCAGTTAGTGACAGGACGCTGTTTGCTGACTGAGGGCCAGTTTAGAGATAGCGATTTGCTTCTTTGTGCTTTCCAAAGGCTAATTTAGCAACCGCTGTGTTCACCTACTATTCACCTTGCTTTTGCCTTGTAGCGCTGTTTTCACAGCGATCTGCAAGGTCTGTGTGTGTGTGTGTGAGTGCAGCCCACTCTCTAGTCTGAGTGCAGCCACATAGGGCATCCATTGCTGGTTGTATTCAGTTCAGGGAGGGTGGTTCATTGCCTCATACTGTTCTTTTTTTTTTTTTTTTCCAAGTAGTGTAGTCTGCTGCTAAGTTTTAACAAAAAATCCTATTAGTGTCTTTCCACCCGTCTCCAGCTAATTTGTGGAAAAACACTACATAGGATAACGTAGAGGAGGGTTTTTGGGCCTTGCAGCGCCGTTTACGGCTGTCTGCACGGTCTCCGTGTGACTGCAGCTCGCCCTATAGTCTGTGAGCAGCCATAGCCTGGTTGTCTCCAGCTCAGGGTTGTTCACTGCGTCATACCGCAAAATCAATTTTCATTTTGTTTTAAGTAGTGCAGGCTGCTGCACATTTTTTCAAAAAATTCCTATTAGTGTCTTTCCACCCGTCTCCAGCTAATTTGTGGAAAAACACTACATAGGATAACGTAGAGGAGGGTTTTTGGGCCTTGCAGCGCCGTTTACGGCTGTCTGCACGGTCTCCGTGTGACTGCAGCTCGCCCTGTAGTCTGTGAGCAGCCATAGCCTGGTTGTCTCCAGCTCAGGGTTGTTCACTGCGTCATACCGCAAAATCAATTTTCATTTTGTTTTAAGTAGTGCAGGCTGCTGCACATTTTTTCAAAAAATTCCTATTAGTGTCTTTCCACCCGTCTCCAGCTAATTTGTGGAAAAACACTACATAGGATAACGTAGAGGAGGGTTTTTGGGCCTTGCAGCGCCTTTACGGCTGTCTGCACGGTCTCCGTGTGACTGCAGCTCGCCCTGTAGTCTGTGAGCAGCCATAGCCTGGTTGTCTCCAGCTCAGGGTTCTTCACTGCGTCATACCGCAAAATCAATTTTCATTTTGTTTTAAGTAGTGCAGGCTGCTGCACATTTTTTCAAAAAATTCCTATTAGTGTCTTTCCACCCGTCTCCAGCTAATTTGTGGAAAAACACTACATAGGATAACGTAGAGGAGGGTTTTTGGGCCTTGCAGCGCCGTTTACGGCTGTCTGCACGGTCTCCGTGTGACTGCAGCTCGCCCTGTAGTCTGTGAGCAGCCATAGCCTGGTTGTCTCCAGCTCAGGGTTGTTCACTGCGTCATACCGCAAAATCAATTTTCATTTTGTTTTAAGTAGTGCAGGCTGCTGCACATTTTTTCAAAAAATTCCTATTAGTGTCTTTCCACCCGTCTCCAGCTAATTTGTGGAAAAACACTACATAGGATAACGTAGAGGAGGGTTTTTGGGCCTTGCAGCGCCTTTACGGCTGTCTGCACGGTCTCCGTGTGACTGCAGCTCGCCCTGTAGTCTGTGAGCAGCCATAGCCTGGTTGTCTCCAGCTCAGGGTTCTTCACTGCGTCATACCGCAAAATCAATTTTCATTTTGTTTTAAGTAGTGCAGGCTGCTTCACATTTTTTCAAAAAATTCCTATTAGTGTCTTTCCACCCGTCTCCAGCTAACTTGTGGAAAAACACTACATAGGATAACGTAGAGGAGGGTTTTTGGGCCTTGCAGCGCCGTTTACGGCTGTCTGCACGGTCTCCGTGTGACTGCAGCTCTCTCTGTTGTCAGTTCAGCCCCCCAAAAATAAATAAATAATAAAGTTCACCAAACACACCAGTGACACCACTTTACATTTCTGTAGGCCACATTAGCTCATATTAAAGTCTAGTCCACACTTTAGAAAATTAGTGTTTCTTATACCTGTTAGGAGGAGTTGTTCAGGAATAAGCACACAAAGCCGTTAGTACTTTTCTGCTTATCTTTATCAGTCACCCAAGATGAAGAAGGCAGTGAGTAAGGCACGTGGGCGTGGGCGCGGAGCAGGGAGGGGATGTGGGGATTCTGTGCCCGCTGCGGGCACCGGTGACTCATCAGCACCCACTTTCACAAGGGAACAGTCATTCATGCGCAGCTTTGTCGCAGAGCGCCGTACACCGCTGCTGCGTGAAGACCAAATTGAAGCCGTTGTCGGATGGATGGCAGCTAATGCATCAACTTCAATTAGTGCCACATCCTCTCAGACACAGAGCACTGGAGAGCAGCCATCTGTCTCTTCACCACCTGCCAAATTGCCCAGGCAGACAGAGAGCCCAGGACAGGAGCCGTCTCTACTTCTGTTCTCTGAATCTCTTGGCTCGGAAACAGGGGGCCAGCCAAGCAGCATTGGAGAAATGGAAGAAGAGGCAGGGTGCAGTGATGCCCAACAGCTTTTTCTCTCTGAGTCTGAAGAGGCGGGTGGGCCAGTGGCTCCGGTCACCACATCGCAGGCCGCATCCGCTGATGATGACACTCAGGTGCCACTTACTGGTGCGTGCTCTGCTGCTGAGACTACCCAGGAGGAGCAGTTGGGGGCAGAGGGTAGTGTAGATGATGAGGTCCTTGACCCATCTTGGCGTGAGGGACAGGAAGGTGGTGGGAGCAGCTCTGAGGAAGAGATTCCCCGTACGGCCCAAAGAGGGAGAGGGAGGGGGAAGTGTTGTGAATTTGGATTCGGGGCTCCCCCGGTGGCTACTGGTGGAATTGAACTGGTGTCTTCATCTTCTCTGTTCACCTGTTCCCATCAAGATGTGGGAGTCGCTATATAACCTTGCTTCTCTGTTAGTTGCTTGCCGGTCAACAATGTTATCAGAAGCCTCTCTGTGCTTGTTCCTGCTCCTAGACAACTACTAGATAAGTTGGACTCTTGTCCATGTTTGTTTTTGCATTTTGTTCCAGTTCACAGCTGTAGTTTCGTTACTGTGTCTGGAAAGCTCTTGTGAACAGGAATTGCCACTCTGGTGTTATGAGTTAATGCCAGAGTCTTAAAGTAATTCCTGGATGGTGTTTTGATAGGGTTTTCAGCTGACCATGAAAGTGTCCTTTCTGTCTTCTGCTATGTAGTAAGTGGACCTCAAATTTGCTAAACCTATTTTCATACTACGTTTGTTATTTCATCTTGATTCACCGCCAATACATGTGGGGGGCCTCTGTCTCCTTTCGGGGTATTTCTCTAGAGGTGAGCTAGGACTAATATTTTCCTCTGCTAGCTTTATTTAGTCCTCCGGCTGGTGCTGGGCATCTAGAATCAACGTAGGCATGCTACCCGGCCACTGCTAGTTGTGCGTTAGGTTTAGTTCATGGTCAGCTCAGTTCCCATCTTCCAAGAGCTAGTTCCTATATATGCTGATGCTATGTTCTCTTGCCATTGAGATCATGACAGTTTGACCGGCCTACTAAAGGGTTAAAATCCTTGGCTGAGAAAGGAGAGTAATAAGAAGTCTGCTGAGTTTTTTTTTTTTTTTTTTTTTTTCTTTGAATGGCTCTGTGTCCACCTGTTTGTAATGGATCTTCAGAGTGTAACTGCAGGTTTGAATAATCTCGCCACGAAGGTACAAAATTTGCAAGACTTTGTTTGTCATGCACCTGTATCTGAGCCGAGAATTCCTTTGCCGGAATTTTTCTCGGGGAATAGATCTGGGTTTCAGAATTTTCGAAATAATTGCAAATTATTTTTGTCCCTGAAATTTCGCTCTGCCGGAGACCCTGCACAGCAGGTCAGGATTGTGATTTCCTTGCTCCGGGGCGACCCTCAAGACTGGGCTTTTTCATTGACACCAGGGGATCCTGCGTTGCTCAATGTGGATGCGTTTTTTCTGGCCTTGGGGTTGCTTTATGACGAACCTCATTTGGAGCTTCAGGCAGAAAAAACTTTGATGTCCCTATCTCAGGGGCAAGATGAAGCGGAAATTTACTGCCAAAGATTCCGTAAATGGTCTGTGCTTACTCAGTGGAATGAGTGCGCCCTGGCGGCGACTTTCAGAGAGGGTCTCTCTGATGCCATTAAGGATGTTATGGTGGGGTTCCCTGTGCCTGCGGGTCTGAATGAGTCCATGACAATGGCTATTCAGATCGATAGGCGTTTGCGGGAGCGCAAACCAGTGCACCATCTGGCGGTGTCCACTGAGAAGTCGCCAGAGAGTATGCAGTGTGATAGAATTCTGTCCCGAAGCGAGCGGCAGAATTTTAGACGGAAAAATGGGTTGTGTTTCTATTGTGGTGATTCTACTCATGTTATATCAGCATGCTCTAAGCGCACTAAAAAGCTTGATAAATCTGTTTCCATTTGCACCTTACCGTCTAAGTTTATTCTATCTGTGACCCTGATTTGCTCTTTGTCATCTATTACCACGGACGCCTATGTCGACTCTGGCGCCGCTTTGAGTCTTATGGATTGGTCCTTTGCCAAACGCTGTGGGTATGATTTAGAGCCTTTGGAGACTCTTATTCCTCTGAAGGGGATTGACTCCACCCCATTGGCTAATAATAAACCACAATACTGGACACAAGTAACTATGCGTGTTAATCCGGATCACCAGGAGATTATTCGCTTTCTGGTGCTGTATAGTCTACATGATGATTTGGTGCTAGGATTGCCTTGGCTGCAATCTCATAACCCAGTCCTCGACTGGAGAGCTATGTCTGTGTTGAGCTGGGGATGTAAGGGGTCTCATGGGGATGTACCTGTGGTTTCCATTTCATCATCTATTCCCTCTGAAATTCCTGAGTTCCTGTCTGATTATCGTGACGTCTTTGAAGAATCCAAGCTTGGTTCGTTACCTCCGCACCGAGAGTGCGATTGTGCCATAGATTTAATCCCGGGTAGTAAATACCCAAAGGGTCGTTTATTTAATCTGTCTGTGCCTGAACATGCTGCTATGCGAGAATATATAAAGGAGTCCTTGGAAAAGGGACATATTCGTCCATCGTCATCTCCCTTAGGAGCCGGTTTTTTCTTTGTGTCAAAAAAAGACGGCTCTTTGAGACCATGTATCGATTATCGGCTTTTGAATAAAATCACTGTTAAATATCAATACCCATTGCCGTTGCTGACTGATTTGTTTGCTCGCATAAAGGGGGCCAAGTGGTTCTCTAAGATTGACCTTCGTGGGGCGTATAATTTGGTGCGAATCAGGCAGGGGGATGAGTGGAAAACCGCATTTAATACGCCCGAGGGCCACTTTGAGTATTTAGTGATGCCTTTTGGTCTTTCAAATGCTCCGTCAGTTTTCCAGTCCTTTATGCATGATATTTTTCGCGATTATTTGGATAAATTTATGATTGTGTATCTGGATGATATTCTGATTTTTTCGGATGACTGGGACTCTCATGTCCAGCAAGTCAGGAGGGTTTTTCAGGTTTTGCGGTCTAATTCTTTGTGTGTGAAGGGTTCTAAGTGTGTTTTTGGGGTACAGAGGATTTCCTTTTTGGGATATATTTTTTCTCCCTCTTCCATTGAAATGGATCCTGTCAAGGTTCAAGCTATTTGTGATTGGACGCAGCCCTCTTCTCTTAAGAGTCTTCAGAAATTTTTGGGCTTTGCTAACTTTTATCGTCGATTTATTGCTGGTTTTTCGGATATTGCTAAACCATTGACCGATTTGACTAAGAAGGGTGCTGATGTTGCTGATTGGTCCCCTGATGCTGTGGAGGCCTTTCGGGAGCTTAAGCGCCGTTTTTCCTCTACCCCTGTGTTGCGTCAGCCTGATGTTGCTCTACCTTTTCAGGTTGAGGTCGACGCTTCTGAGATCGGAGCTGGGGCAGTGTTGTCGCAGAAAAGTTCTGACTGCTCCGTGATGAGGCCTTGTGCCTTCTTTTCCCGTAAATTTTCGCCCGCTGAGCGGAATTATGATGTTGGGAATCGGGAGCTTTTGGCCATGAAGTGGGCTTTTGAGGAGTGGCGCCATTGGCTTGAGGGGGCCAGACATCAGGTGGTGGTATTGACTGACCACAAAAATTTGATTTATCTTGAGACCGCCAGGCGCCTGAATCCTAGACAGGCGCGCTGGTCATTATTTTTCTCTCGGTTTAATTTTGTGGTGTCATACCTACCGGGTTCTAAGAATGTTAAGGCGGATGCCCTTTCTAGGAGTTTTGAGCCTGACTCGCCTGGTAACTCTGAGCCCACAGGTATCCTTAAGGATGGAGTGGTATTGTCAGCCGTTTCTCCAGACCTGCGGCGGGCCTTGCAGGAGTTTCAGGCGGATAGACCGCATCGTTGCCCACCTGATAAACTGTTTGTTCCTGATGATTGGACCAGTAGAGTCATCTCTGAGGTTCATTCTTCTGCGTTGGCAGGTCATCCTGGCATTTTTGGTACCAGGGATTTGGTGGCAAGGTCCTTCTGGTGGCCTTCCCTGTCACGAGATGTGCGAGGCTTTGTGCAGTCTTGTGACGTTTGTGCTCGGGCCAAGCCTTGTTGTTCTCGGGCTAGTGGATTATTGTTGCCCTTGCCTATTCCTAAGAGGCCTTGGACGCACATCTCGATGGATTTTATTTCAGATCTGCCTGTTTCTCAGAAGATGTCTGTCATCTGGGTGGTGTGTGACCGTTTCTCTAAGATGGTCCATTTGGTTCCTCTGCCCAAGTTGCCTACTTCTTCCGAGTTGGTTCCTCTGTTTTTTCAAAATGTTGTTCGTTTGCATGGTATTCCTGAGAATATCATTTCTGACAGAGGGGCCCAATTCGTGTCTAGATTTTGGCGGGCATTCTGTGCTAGGATGGGCATAGATTTATCTTTTTCGTCCGCTTTCCATCCTCAGACGAATGGCCAGACCGAGCGGACTAATCAGACCCTGGAGACATATCTGAGGTGTTTTGTGTCTGCTGACCAGGATGATTGGGTTGCTTTTTTGCCATTGGCGGAGTTCGCTCTCAATAATCGGGCCAGCTCTGCCACTTTGGTGTCCCCGTTTTTCTGTAATTCGGGGTTTCATCCTCGATTTTCCTCTGGTCAGGTGGAATCTTCGGATTGTCCTGGAGTGGATGCTGTGGTGGAGAGATTGCATCAGATCTGGGGGAAGGTGGTGGACAATTTGAGGTTGTCCCAGGAGAAGACTCAGCTTTTTGCCAACCGCCACCGTCGTGTTGGTCCTCGGCTTTGTGTTGGGGATTTGGTGTGGTTGTCTTCTCGTTTTGTCCCTATGAGGGTCTCTTCTCCTAAGTTTAAGCCTCGGTTCATCGGCCCGTATAAGATATTGGAGATTCTTAACCCTGTTTCCTTCCGTTTGGACCTCCCTGCATCCTTTTCTATTCATAACGTTTTTCATCGGTCATTATTGCGCAGGTATGAGGTACCGGTTGTGCCTTCCGTTGAGCCTCCTGCTCCGGTGTTGGTTGAGGGTGAGTTGGAGTACGTTGTGGAGAAAATCTTAGACTCCCGTGTTTCCAGACGGAGACTCCAGTATCTGGTCAAGTGGAAGGGATACGGCCAGGAGGATAATTCTTGGGTGAATGCATCTGATGTTCATGCCTCTGATCTGGTTCGTGCCTTTCATAGGGCCCATCCTGATCGCCCTGGTGGTTCTGGTGAGGGTTCGGTGCCCCCTCCTTGAGGGGGGGGTACTGTTGTGAATTTGGATTCGGGGCTCCCCCGGTGGCTACTGGTGGAATTGAACTGGTGTCTTCATCTTCTCTGTTCACCTGTTCCCATCAAGATGTGGGAGTCGCTATATAACCTTGCTTCTCTGTTGGTTGCTTGCCGGTCAACAATGTTATCAGAAGCCTCTCTGTGCTTGTTCCTGCTCCTAGACAACTACTAGATAAGTTGGACTCTTGTCCATGTTTGTTTTTGCATTTTGTTCCAGTTCACAGCTGTAGTTTCGTTACTGTGTCTGGAAAGCTCTTGTGAACAGGAATTGCCACTCTGGTGTTATGAGTTAATGCCAGAGTCTTAAAGTAATTCCTGGATGGTGTTTTGATAGGGTTTTCAGCTGACCATGAAAGTGTCCTTTCTGTCTTCTGCTATGTAGTAAGTGGACCTCAAATTTGCTAAACCTATTTTCATACTACGTTTGTTATTTCATCTTGATTCACCGCCAATACATGTGGGGGGCCTCTGTCTCCTTTCGGGGTATTTCTCTAGAGGTGAGCTAGGACTAATATTTTCCTCTGCTAGCTTTATTTAGTCCTCCGGCTGGTGCTGGGCATCTAGAATCAACGTAGGCATGCTACCCGGCCACTGCTAGTTGTGCGTTAGGTTTAGTTCATGGTCAGCTCAGTTCCCATCTTCCAAGAGCTAGTTCCTATATATGCTGATGCTATGTTCTCTTGCCATTGAGATCATGACAGGGAAGACTGCGGATCCTGCAGCCTCCGCTTTGGCACCCGTTAGGAGCATGTCTCTTCCAAAAGCCAAAAAGGGCGCTCCCAAGACTTGCAGTGCCTGGGCCTTTTTTGACACAGTTGCAGATGACATTTGCTATGTCAAATGCAAGGTGTGTCATCAGAAAGTCAAAAGAGGTCGAAATGTCAGCAGCCTCAATACCTCCAACATGTGGAAACATGTGCGCAACAGGCACGCGGCGTTGTTAGAAAAACACACTGAAGAGCTAGGCCAACCAACAGCGGCAGCTACCACCTCTTCAGCTCGTGTTGCCTCTTCCTCCAGCTCACACGCAGCTGGTTCGGCTTCCTCCCAGGATCGCCGTGGAAGAACCTCTGGCCCTGTTGTCCAGAGACCCACTGTAATTCCACCCGCAGCACCACTTTCCCAGTCATCCACACACTCCCAGCCCAGTCTACAGCCATCGGTAGTACAGGCATGGGAGAAAAGGCGGCCTTTCTCGTCAAACCACCCACGAGCACAGGCTCTGACTGCAGGCATTGCCAAACTTCTGTCACTGGAAATGCTGTCATTCAGGCTGGTGGAGACTGACAGCTTCCGTGACTTGATGTCATTGGCAGTCCCCCAGTACAATGTGCCCAGCCGCTTTTACTTCAGCAGGCAAGCCGTCCCTGCCCTGCACAAGCATGTGGAGGGACACATAAAACACGCGCTACTGAACGCCGTCAGTAGCAAGGTCCACCTCACCACCGATGCGTGGACCAGTCACCATGGACAGGGGCGATACCTTTCCCTCACTGCCCATTGGGTTAATGTCGTTGAGCCGGGTACAGACCGTGCGAGTGGCGCAGGACGTGTCCTGCCCACTCCAAGGATTGCAGGAATCCATTCTGTACGCATTGACTCCTCCTCCTACACCAGTTCCTCAGAATCATCGCTGCAGGAGCCGTCACAGTCCACCTCCACATGGACCCGTGATGAACGTGTACCTGTTACGACCGACATGAGCACAGCCGTGGCCAAACGTCAACAGGCCGTCTTGAAATTAATTTCTTTGGGGAATCGAAGCCACACAGCGCGGGAGCTCTGGAATGCCATCAAGCAGGAGAGCGATGTGTGGTTTGTGCCAGCGAATCTCCAGCCAGGCATGGTAGTGTGTGATAATGGCCGAAATCTGGTGGCAGCTCTGGGCCTCGGCAACCTCACTCACATCCCATGTCTGGCACATGTGCTCAATTTGGTCGTGCAGAGTTTTCTGAGGGACTATCCGGATCTTGATGCACTGCTGCACAAGGTCCGCCTAGAGTGTGCTCACTTGCGGCGTTCCAGTACGGCAAAAGCGCGCATTGCGGCTCTGCAGCGCCGACACCGCCTGCCGGAACATCGCATCATACAGTGGGGCAAAAAAGTATTTAGTCAGTCAGCAATAGTGTAAGTTCCACCACTTAAAAAGATGAGAGACGTCTGTAATTTACATCATAGGTAGACCTCAACTATGGGAGACAAACTGAGACAAAAAAATCCAGAAAATCACATTGTCTGTTTTTTTATCATTTTATTTGCATATTATGGTGGAAAATAAGTATTTGGTCAGAAACAAACAATCAAGATTTCTGGCTCTCACAGACCTGTAACTTCTTCTTTAAGAGTCTCCTCTTTCCTCCACTCATTACCTGTAGTAATGGCACCTGTTTAAACTTGTTATCAGTATAAAAAGACACCTGTGCACACCCTCAAACAGTCTGACTCCAAACTCCACTATGGTGAAGACCAAAGAGCTGTCAAAGGACACCAGAAACAAAATTGTAGCCCTGCACCAGGCTGGGAAGACTGAATCTGCAATAGCCAACCAGCTTGGAGTGAAGAAATCAACAGTGGGAGCAATAATTAGAAAATGGAAGACATTCAAGACCACTGATAATCTCCCTCGATCTGGGGCTCCACGCAAAATCCCACCCCGTGGGGTCAGAATGATCACAAGAACGGTGAGCAAAAATCCCAAAACCATGCGGGGGGACCTAGTGAATGAACTGCAGAGAGCTGGGACCAATGTAACAAGGCCTACCATAAGTAACACACTACGCCACCATGGACTCAGATCCTGCAGTGCCAGACGTGTCCCACTGCTTAAGCCAGTACATGTCCGGGCCCGTCTGAAGTTTGCTAGAGAGCATTTGGATGATCCAGAGGAGTTTTGGGAGAATGTCCTATGGTCTGATGAAACCAAACTGGAACTGTTTGGTAGAAACACAACTTGTCGTGTTTGGAGGAAAAAGAATACTGAGTTGCATCCATCAAACACCATACCTACTGTAAAGCATGGTGGTGGAAACATCATGCTTTGGGGCTGTTTCTCTGCAAAGGGGCCAGGACGACTGATCCGGGTACATGAAAGAATGAATGGGGCCATGTATCGTGAGATTTTGAGTGCAAACCTCCTTCCATCAGCAAGGGCATTGAAGATGAAACGTGGCTGGGTCTTTCAACATGACAATGATCCAAAGCACACCGCCAGGGCAACGAAGGAGTGGCTTCGTAAGAAGCATTTCAAGGTCCTGGAGTGGCCTAGCCAGTCTCCAGATCTCAACCCTATAGAAAACCTTTGGAGGGAGTTGAAAGTCCGTGTTGCCAAGCGAAAAGCCAAAAACATCACTGCTCTAGAGGAGATCTGCATGGAGGAATGGGCCAACATAACAACAACAGTGTGTGGCAACCTTGTGAAGACTTACAGAAAACGTTTGACCTCTGTCATTGCCAACAAAGGATATATTACAAAGTATTGAGATGAAATTTTGTTTCTGACCAAATACTTATTTTCCACCATAATATGCAAATAAAATGATAAAAAAACAGACAATGTGATTTTCTGGATTTTTTTGTCTCAGTTTGTCTCCCATAGTTGAGGTCTACCTATGATGTAAATTACAGACGCCTCTCATCTTTTTAAGTGGTGGAACTTGCACTATTGCTGACTGACTAAATACTTTTTTGCCCCACTGTATGTGACCTACCTACCAGGTGGAATTCCACGTTACATATGTTGGAGCGGTTGTGTGAGCAGCAGCAAGCTGTAATGGAGTACCAGCTGCTTCAGGCGCAAAGAAGTCGCACTCAGTGCCGTACAGACTTCACAACCACAGAGTGGGCCACTATGAATGACGTCTGCCAGGTTTTGCGTCCCTTTGATTATTCCACGCGGATGGCGAGTGCAGATGATGCACTAGTCAGCATGACTGTCCCCCTTATCTGCCTGCTTGAAAAATCACTGCAAGCGCTAAGGGATGATGTTGTGGAAGAGGTGGAGGATGAGGATTCAGCATTTCCATCATCTTCTGGACAGTCAGCGCCACGTGGTTCCTCACAAACGCGTAGGCAGGGGACAGTTTGTGAGGAGGATGAGGAGGAGTCAATGGAGGAGGAAGACATCCGTCCAGAGGAGGGAGTTACACAATTGTCCAGTAGTCAGTGTGTACAGCAAGAGTGGGGTGATGACGAGCGGGCAGAGATCACGCCTCCAGCAGGGGACAGCGTTTCTTGGGCAGTTGGCAGTCTGCAGCACATGGTGGATTACATGCTGCAGTGCCTGAGAAACGACCGCCGCATCGCCCACATTCTCAACATGTCTGATTATTGGGTGTTCACCCTCCTCGATCCTCGCTACCGGGACAACGTAGAAAGCCTCATCACACCGTTGAACCGGGAGCGAAAAATGCGGGAGTACCAAGACACACTGGTGAATTCCATCATCTTCTCCATTCCAAGTGAGAGAAGTGCTGCTAGTGCATTCCAAAGCAGCTCAGTGCGTCCAGGCAGTGGTGGAGGCTCTGCACAAAGAGGGAGCAGAAGCAGTGCCTCTGCCCAAGGCAAGACCAGTATGGCCCAACTGTGGCACAGTTTTCTGTGCCCGCCACAAAAGTCTACACCATCACAGACGGCTCCAGTCAGCAGGAGGCAATGGTTCCGTCAGATGGTGACAGACTACATGTCTTGCCCTCTTGCTGTACTCCCAGACGGCTCTTCCCCTTTCAAGTTTTGGGTCTCAAAGCTGGATACATGGCCAGAGCTAAGCCAGTATGCATTGGAGGTGCTGTCTTGCCCTGCGGCCAGTGTATTATCGGAACGTGTCTTTAGTGCTGCAGGTGGTGTACTAACTGACAGTCGCATGCGACTATCTTCCGATAACGTTGAACGGCTTACTTTCCTGAAAATGAACAAGGCCTGGATCTCGCAGGAATTTGCCACTCCTCTTCCTGATTAAATAATTAGGTGACTGTCTACAGTATCCAGGTCTCCTGTTGTGTTCATCTTTCTACCACCTGAACTTAAATTCCTGGGCTCCAACACCGCCAGTTGAGGCTCAGAAGTGCCACCTGCACAGTCAAAACATACGACCCAGTGTTATTGGGTTTCAGTAACGTCAGCTGATCCCCAGCTGTGTAGCCGGCAATGTGTCCTGTGACCGCCACGCTGACACAACAACTGAAATGTAAGGGAACCTGTCCCCCCCCCCAAGGCGTTTGTTACTGAAAGAGCCACCTTGTACAGCAGTAATGCTGCACAAGGAAAAGGTAGCTATTTTTGTTTAGCTCCTTGCACACGCAGAACTTAACACTTATAAAATGTGTCCCCTGATACCGTGTGACCGTCCCGGAGGTGGGACTTTCCTTCGTAATATGACGCAGCACAGCCGTCATTCCTACCCCCTTGGCGCCGTGCCCCGGCTCCTCAGCGTTGTTTGATTCCGTCCCGGAGCCTGCGCTGTTATGTTATCCCTTGGCCAGGCACACTTAGCGCTGCCCGTCTTCTGACATCATTTGGTGTCAGGATGGCTGCGCCTGTGCGGCCGCGCTGGCCGAGAGCCCGCCTCGCAGTGTCTTCTGATTTCATCCCACTGGGGGCCTGAGATCCATGGACATGCGCAGTGCATATCTGAACCTCCACCTCTCACTCATCTCCCTACGGCTTCTTCAGACTGTGCAGTTGGAGCGCCCCCCCACACCGCCGCAGGGCCTAGGGGTACCCGGAGCCGGGCCTCTAGGTCTCAGTCCTGGGGTTGTCACGGTGGCTAGACCCGGTCCGTGGCCCTGTCTGTCAGTGGGGGACGTCCGGTGAAATAAGTGGTGTTATAACGGTGCAGTTGTGGGGTGCAAGTCGCGATAAATAACAAGGACACCAGGTTGCAGTCTCTTTACCTCTTTACTGAAGATCTCTGAGTCCTCAATCCAGAATACGGCTCACCAGGCTGCGCAAGTCCGGCCGGTCCAATGGCACTTCCAGAGTTCTCTTCACAGGAGGAAATCTGTGCCTTCCCCCTAGCGCTATGTGTTGTAGTCCTTCCCTGCTGTGCTTACGGAAAGTACCCCACAACTGTTGTGTCTGTTTCTGATGTTCCCTCACAACTCGATTAGATGATGTTCTGCTAATCCTCCGTCCCTCCCTGAGGTTCGGGTAGGAACGGCACCCGTTTGACGGGTAGGCCTGGAGTTCTTCCGGGACCCTAGAGACGCCCCTCTCCCACAATTGCCTCCCAAGACTTCATAGGTGATTTGAGTTAGACAGCCCGCCTGAGACTGACTGTCCTGCCGCTGTTTGGAGTATTGCTTGAAGCTGAATGTTATTCTACTCCCTCGGCATTCCGGCCACCGGTAGTGCGCCTCAGTAGGATGTTGCTTCGGTCTTACAGCACGACTCCTACTGGTATTTCTCCTTTGCGTGATCCCGTTTCTCACTCAGCACAATCTATCTCTCTTCTAATCCTTTCTTGGGCACCGCCGCTACCCGGAGCAGGCACGGTCCCGTTACGTTCGTTCTCGTTGCCAAGCCTCTGTCAGGATCCCACCCCTGACAGAGACCCTACTGTATCTTCCCCTACAACACCCTCTGCCACAAGGTGTTGCCTGGTTCCAACCCAGTCAGCTTTCTGATCTAACTTCCTGCCTGACCCCCAGTTTACCCACTATGGTGGGGAGTGGCCTAATGAATAGCACCCTTAGCTCCCCCCGGAGGCCCGGCTGTGAAATGTATTGGTGTCTGTGATACCTGATCAGATGAACTCCTTCAGTGCCATCGAACGTACCATAGCTCCCCTTAGTGGCTGAGCCATAGTACTGCAATGACCAGGACTCTGGGGCGCTGCACTCCCCCCTGGTTAAACACAGTACTCCGGGACTGGGAAGAAAAACAACAATACAAGTTAGCAAAAAGACATACAGTTCTGTTTGAGTGCAATAACAATAAGTATACTTGAACAGGCTTCCCTTTATGGGAGGTAAGGACACTTGAACGTTACAAAACATGGTTAAATATTAAAACATTATAAATTACAGGCTATAAATAACTCCTGTTACCCAACCGGGTATTCTACTTAGTGCAAACATTGGTATAATACATTAACATTGTCTTTAGAGGACACACACTCTAAGTCCACCAAAGACCTTCCTATAATCACATTATAAGGCATATCAACTTTTCATTCTCCTTCTGTGAATCTGCAGGACCGCCTGTCCTATCGGCACCAGACCTACTGCCTCTCCTTTCTATTACAGGACCGTCCCGTTCAGCCAGAACCTACTGCCTTTTCAACTGCTATACATAGTATAGGACATAACATACTTTCAGTTTTAGAAGCACTGAGCCATCTACGTATAGCTCCTAGGAGGACTCACTACCTAACCCCTACGGGTTCACTTTCTGTCCTCTGTAACACATTATTAACTCTTCTTAACTTTCTATGGAGGACTCAGGGTTTACCTTCTATCCCCAGTTTCTTATCAACATTATCAACTATCTTCTTAGATCATCAACCTTCATTAATACTTTCTTACTTCCGACTATGCAGGACACTCTGTCTACCCCTATGGGCCTACTGCATCTTCCTTCTGTCTCTCAATCTTTCTTCTAAGGAACATTATCAGCATTTCTTTACAGTTAACCAGTTGGATACATATAACTTTTACATGTAAGCATCATCATTTTCTCTTATCAAACATCATTGCTATCTATCAGTCTTAAAGCAATACCATTTCTTTAAGTGCAACACGTGAACATCCCCTTTAAGAGGGGACCAAGTCTTTAAGAGGTAGCATTTGTTCTCTAGCTACCAGTCCATACTCAGCAAAAGCTCCGGTATGGTATCTTCGCAAAGAGTCTTTAAGTAGAACCAGTAGGAAACACCCTTAAGAAGGTGTAAACTATTTACAAGGAAGAGTTTGTATCATGCTCGGTCCATGATTACTGCAGTTCTTTTAACTTGTGCAAACTTGAAGGACATAAATAAACAACAAGGATCCCGGGTCAGCAAAGGGATCCATAAGAATTAACCCTGGACGGGTTTAGCAGCAACAATCAGGAAACAAACAGTTAAGCAAAGAACTATATACATTTTTAAAGCAGTCATGCTTACTCATTCTTCGGGGAGGAAGGTGGTTTCCTCCCGGGCCTCACCAGACCAACGGGTCGTCCGGCTGGTTCAAGGATCGGGTCCCGCCCCAACAGCGACAGGATCCCCCGCCGGGATGTTCTTTTTACCGAGGATCCGGCACGCCCCCACGGTGCATTGTAGGTCCGGGTCCCTCGCTGCTCCCCAGGACCAGGTTCTGTTGTCTTATCGGTGGGAGGTTTCTCTTCGGAAGTTGCAGCGGCGGCCTGAAGCGCAACGCACCGCTGGACGCCCCGCGCCATCCAGCCCGCTTCGCTGGTTGCCCTCCTCCACCTGGTATAAGTGACGGCATCACCCGGCTCCAGGTCACGATCAAATCTTCCACTGCAAGGCTCCACCTCTTCTCGGTCCACGTGGACTTGTAGCGGCTCCCCGATCTCCTGGATAACCCCGCGTCCGTATCGGGGGTTGAAGGAGACCACTACACCCCAGTGGGACAAGGGGGGCTCCGCAACAGTGAGTAAGTTTACCTGGGGTACCGGTTGTGGCCGGGCTCGCCATGCAGCCATCATGTGCCGCAGGTGTTCGGCTTCAGGCATGAGCTTCAAGCCTGGTGTCAGCGGCGCACTTCCAGCCGCGACCGGGTTGAGAGGATCAAGGGACATTGGAGACAAGCAGACCTCCGTGGGCTGGCCCAGCCGAGCAGTCACTCTAGCATCGGCCTCCAGGCGAGCAGCGATCCGCCGGGCCTCGGCTGCGGCCGTGCACTCTTCCGACGGCGGCCTGGGGGGTCGGCCCATCGTTGGCTCCGTAAGGGTCAGCTCCCGCAGCGGCGGCGTATCCTGAGCCACACCGGGCTGTCCAGCCTCTCTCGGAGTTCGACCATCCCCATGCGGTGCTTCTGGTGTCGCCATCTTTATCTCCTCTCCAATGTCTTCTTCCCGCGGTCTCTTTCGTGGGCGGCCCCGTCTCCATGGTCTCCACCCTCCAAACAGGATCAGGAGGCGGACCTCAGCTGTTGACGGACACGTCCGCAGGACACAGAAATACTTAGACTGGGCGGCCATTATCTTTTGCGCTCTCCAGCTTGTCTACGCCTACTCCACGCCCCTTCTCTTCTCCTGCGCTTCTCCTCAGCGCTGCAATGGCGGCGGTTTTGGCGGCAATCCTTGTAGTAATGGCAGCACACAGTCTCTCAATAAAGTTACAGTCCAAGCACAATAAATCACAGTTCCAAGGCACACATGACCTGATTCTTTAGGCTTAAGTAGATCCTGTTCGTGACGCCAAGTTGGAGCGCCCCCCCACACCGCCGCAGGGCCTAGGGGTACCCGGAGCCGGGCCTCTAGGTCTCAGTCCTGGGGTTGTCACGGTGGCTAGACCCGGTCCGTGGCCCTGTCTGTCAGTGGGGGACGTCCGGTGAAATAAGTGGTGTTATAACGGTGCAGTTGTGGGGTGCAAGTCGCGATAAATAACAAGGACACCAGGTTGCAGTCTCTTTACCTCTTTACTGAAGATCTCTGAGTCCTCAATCCAGAATACGGCTCACCAGGCTGCGCAAGTCCGGCCGGTCCAATGGCACTTCCAGAGTTCTCTTCACAGGAGGAAATCTGTGCCTTCCCCCTAGCGCTATGTGTTGTAGTCCTTCCCTGCTGTGCTTACGGAAAGTACCCCACAACTGTTGTGTCTGTTTCTGATGTTCCCTCACAACTCGATTAGATGATGTTCTGCTAATCCTCCGTCCCTCCCTGAGGTTCGGGTAGGAACGGCACCCGTTTGACGGGTAGGCCTGGAGTTCTTCCGGGACCCTAGAGACGCCCCTCTCCCACAATTGCCTCCCAAGACTTCATAGGTGATTTGAGTTAGACAGCCCGCCTGAGACTGACTGTCCTGCCGCTGTTTGGAGTATTGCTTGAAGCTGAATGTTATTCTACTCCCTCGGCATTCCGGCCACCGGTAGTGCGCCTCAGTAGGATGTTGCTTCGGTCTTACAGCACGACTCCTACTGGTATTTCTCCTTTGCGTGATCCCGTTTCTCACTCAGCACAATCTATCTCTCTTCTAATCCTTTCTTGGGCACCGCCGCTACCCGGAGCAGGCACGGTCCCGTTACGTTCGTTCTCGTTGCCAAGCCTCTGTCAGGATCCCACCCCTGACAGAGACCCTACTGTATCTTCCCCTACAACACCCTCTGCCACAAGGTGTTGCCTGGTTCCAACCCAGTCAGCTTTCTGATCTAACTTCCTGCCTGACCCCCAGTTTACCCACTATGGTGGGGAGTGGCCTAATGAATAGCACCCTTAGCTCCCCCCGGAGGCCCGGCTGTGAAATGTATTGGTGTCTGTGATACCTGATCAGATGAACTCCTTCAGTGCCATCGAACGTACCATAGCTCCCCTTAGTGGCTGAGCCATAGTACTGCAATGACCAGGATTCTGGGGCGCTGCACGATGTCAGCTGGTCCCTAATAGCATGCCACGGCCGTGACACCGCACAGTCTTAAGAAGCCGTAGGGAGGGGAGTGAGAGGCGAGGATATGCACTGCGCATGGCCACGGATCCCAGGCCCGCGGTGGGATTACATTAGACGACACTGCGAGGCGGGCTCTCGGCCAGCGCGGCCGCACAGGCGCAGCCAGCCTGACACCAAATGATGTCAGAAGATGGGCAGCGCTAAGTGTGCCTGGCCAAGGGATAACATAACAGCGCAGGCTCCGGGATGGAATCAAACAACGCTGAGGAGCCGGGGCACGGCGCCAAGGGGGTAGGAATGACGGCTGTGCTGCGTCATATTACGAAGGAAAGTCCCACCTCCGGGACGGTCACACGGTATCAGGGGACACATTTTATAAGTGTTTAGTTCTGTGTTTGCAAGGAGCATCATGAAAAGAGCCACCTTTTCCTTTTGCATCTTTTTTGCTGCACAAGCTGGCTCTTTCAGCTACAAACGCCTTGGGGGGGGGTTAAAGGTTCCCTTTCGACTTTCTCCAATCAGGCTTCGGCCTACATTGTGTTCCTCTGCTTCTCCTCCTGTCCCTGGGCTCCAACACCGCTAGTTGTTGCCTGGTAGTGCTGTACGCACAGTCCCGACAGTCCCTCCTCTGTTATTGGGGTTCAGTAAAGTCAGCTGTTCCCCTGCTGTGTGTGTGGCAATCCCTCCTACCTCCTCCACCTCCTCCTCCTCCACCTGTCCCTGGGCTCCAACACCGCTAGTTGTTGCCTGGTAGTGCTGTACGCGCAGTCCCGACAGTCCCTCCTCTGTTATTGGGGTTCAGTAACGTCAGCTGTTCCCCTGCTGTGTGTGTGGCAATCCCTCCTACCTCCTCCACCTCCTCCTCCTCCACCTGTCCCTGTGCTCCAACACCGCTAGTTGTTGCCTGGTAGTGCTGTACGCGCAGTCCCGACAGTCCCTCCTCTGTTATTGGGGTTCAGTAACGTCAGCTGTTCCCCTGCTGTGTGTGTGGCAATCCCTCCTACCTCCTCCACCTCCTCCTCCTCCACCTGTCCCTGTGCTCCAACACCGCTAGTTGTTGCCTGGTAGTGCTGTACGCGCAGTCCTGACAGTCCCTCCTCTGTTATTGGGGTTCAGTAACGTCAGCTGTTCCCCTGCTGTGTGTGTGGCAATCCCTCCTACCTCCTCCACCTCCTCCTCCTCCACCTGTCCCTGGGCTCCAACACCGCTAGTTGTTGCCTGGTAGTGCTGTACGCGCAGTCCCGACAGTCCCTCCTCTGTTATTGGGGTTCAGTAACGTCAGCTGTTCCCCTGCTGTGTGTGTGGCAATCCCTCCTACCTCCTCCACCTCCTCCTCCTCCACCTGTCCCTGGGCTCCAACACCGCTAGTTGTTGCCTGGTAGTGCTGTACGCGCAGTCCCGACAGTCCCTCCTCTGTTATTGGGGTTCAGTAACATCAGCTGTTCCCCTGCTGTGTGTGTGGCAATCCCTCCTACCTCCTCCACCTCCTCCTCCTCCACCTGTCCCTGTGCTCCAACACCGCTAGTTGTTGCCTGGTAGTGCTGTACGCGCAGTCCTGACAGTCCCTCCTCTGTTATTGGGGTTCAGTAACGTCAGCTGTTCCCCTGCTGTGTGTGTGGCAATCCCTCCTACCTCCTCCACCTCCTCCTCCTCCACCTGTCCCTGGGCTCCAACACCGCTAGTTGTTGCCTGGTAGTGCTGTACGCGCAGTCCCGACAGTCCCTCCTCTGTTATTGGGGTTCAGTAACGTCAGCTGTTCCCCTGCTGTGTGTGTGGCAATCCCTCCTACCTCCTCCACCTCCTCCTCCTCCACCTGTCCCTGGGCTCCAACACCGCTAGTTGTTGCCTGGTAGTGCTGTACGCGCAGTCCCGACAGTCCCTCCTCTGTTATTGGGGTTCAGTAACGTCAGCTGTTCCCCTGCTGTGTGTGTGGCAATCCCTCCTACCTCCTCCACCTCCTCCTCCTCCACCTGTCCCTGGGCTCCAACACCGCTAGTTGCCGTCCAGAAGTGCTGTCCGCACAGAGCCAAACACCTCGCCAATGTGTTAGTGGGGTTCAGTAACGTCAGCTGTTCCCCTTCTGTGTATACGGCAACGTGTACTGCGACCGCCACGCAGGCACAACAAGTTAAATTTAAGGGAACCTGTCCCCCCCCCCCAGGCGTTTGTTACTGAAGGAGCCACCTTGTGCAGCAGTAATGATGCAAAGGGAAAAAGTGCCTCTTTTCGTGGTGCTCCTTGCACATGCTGAACCTAACACTTATGAAAAGTGTCCCCTCCTACCGTGATACCGTCCGGTAGGTGGAACTTTCCTTTGTGATGTGACGCAGCACAGCCGTCATTCTTACCCCCTTGGCGCCGTGCGCTGCCTCCTCAGCGTTGTTTGAATCAGTCCTGGAGCCTGCGCTGTTAGGTTAGCCCTTGGCCATGCACACATTTTGCGCTGCCCGTCTTCTGACATCATTTGGTGTCAGGCTGGCTGCGCCTGTGCGTCCGCGCTGGCCGAGATCCCGCCTCGTACTGTCTTCTGATTTCATCCCACTGGGGGCCTGAGATCCATGGACATGCGCAGTGCATATCTGATCCTCCACCTCTCACTCATCTCCCTACGGCTTCTTCAAACTGTGCGGTGTCAGCTGGTCCCTAATAGCATGCCACGGCCGTGACACCGCACAGTCTGAAGAAGCCGTAGGGAGGGGAGTGAGAGGCGAGGATATGCACTGCGCATGGCCACGGATCTCAAGCCTCCAGTGGGATTAAATCAGAAGACAGTACGAGGCGGGATCTCGGCCAGCGCGGCCGCACAGGCGCAGCCAGCCTGACACCAAATGATGTCAGAAGACGGGCAGCGCAAAATGTGTGCATGGCCAAGGGCTAACCTAACAGCGCAGGCTCCGGGACTGATTCAAACAACGCTGAGGAGGCGGCGCACGGCGCCAAGGGGGTAAGAATGACGGCTGTGCTGCGTCACATCACAAAGGAAAGTTCCACCTACCGGACGGTATCACGTTAGGAGGGGACACTTTTCATAAGTGTTAGGTTCAGCATGTGCAAGGACCATAATTAAAAGAGCTAAGTTTACCTTTTCCAGCATTAGTGCTGTACACGATGGCTCTTTCAGCTACAAACGCCTGGGGGGGGGGTTAAAGTTTCCCTTTCTTTCTTTCAACGTTCTTTTTATTGAAAAGCATGTTTATACAAACAAAACAATGAAAACACATTAATATAAGGTAATTTTAGCATATAGAGTAAAATTACAGAATAACACCGGTTTCTCATTCCTTAAGTGCCACTGTCCAGTAAATATGTGAACACATACCTACATAGTAACATATGAAAATAATAGAATAAACTGCATTCTTGGCGCACATTTGATAAACAGTTCTGGTTTAAAGAGAAAATCACCTGTATATTAGAAGGAAGAAGAGAGGAAGAAGCAAAGGAGTGAAAATTAGGGTCAAAAGAGTAGGTATGGGAGAGGAGGAAGGGGCAGGGGAAACTACGGCACCTGTGATATCAATGAGTAGGTTTATGATGTTGTTTCTGTTATTTCAGAAATAAAGGGTCGTTGCGTTCTGTAAAGAGTCCAAGGTTTCCAGACGCGGTTAAAGTTTTCTAGATTATGATTGACTTTGGCAGCCAATTCTTCGATGTGATATAATTGTTCTATTTTAAGAAGTAGTTGGGTATTAGTAGGTATTGTTTTGGAGTTCCAGTGTTGAGGAATCAAGGATTTCCCTGCTGCTATAATAAATTGAGCTAATTTATCGGTTGCTTTGTCGTTTGTCACAGTTGGGAAGTGGAGGAACATATTTTCTGGTCTACACGTAATGCGTTTATTTAGTAGCTTGCATAATAATGAGTTAACATCTTTCCAGAGGGGGGCTAATGCCGGACAGGACCACCAGATGTGTAAATAATTTCCTTCCTCCACTCCACATCTCCAACAGTCTATAGACGCAGCAGGATTCCATTTTTGGATTTGTTTGGGCGTGATATACCATCTAGTGAGTAGTTTAAAAGAATTTTCTTGGATTCTCACACATTTTGAGTGGCCATGTGAGTTCCTATAAATGTGTTTGATTTGTGAGTCAGAAAAGGAGCAACCTAGATCTCTCTCCCATCTGGCTAAGTAGGCGCGTTTCAACGTTGTGTCAATTTTGATTAATGATTGATATATGGTTGACAAAATTTTGGTAGGGGGTCTCAGTTCAGCACATAATCTTTCGTAAGCGGTTAATGATCTATTAAGATCGGCCTGACGGGCATATTGATTAATTGTATGGGAAAGTTTTCTGTGTTTAAAGTTTCCCTTTCAACTTGCTCCAGTGCAGGCTTCGGCCTACACTCTGCTCCCTCTCCTCCTCCTGCTGACCCTGGGCTCCAACACCGCCAGTTGGGGCCCGGTACTGCTAGCTGCACAGAGAAAAACACCAGCCAATGTGTCAGTGGGGTTCAGCACCGCCAGCTGTTCCCCTGCTGTGCAGCCGGCAACGTGTCCTGCGACCGCCACGCAGGCACAACAGACCCAAAGCTGCCGCCAGTGCAGGCTTCGGCCTACACTCTGCTCCATCTCCTCCTCCTGCTGACCCTGGGCTCTAACACCGCCAGTTGGGGCCCGGTACTGCTAGCTGCACAGAGAAAAACACCAGCCAATGTGTCAGTGGGGTCCAGCACCGCCAGCTGTTCCCCTGCTGTGTAGCCGGCATTGTGTCCTGCAAAAGCCACGCAGACACAAGAACTGAAATTGAAGGGAACCTGTCCCCCCTCCCCCAGGCGTTTGTACGTTTTACAGCCACCTCGTACAGCGGTAATGCTGCATGTGTGCAAGGTGGCTCATAAACGTATTCTCCTCGCACATGTGGAACTGAAAACACGTCTGAAATGTGTCCTCTGTGTGACCATTTAACCGTCCCGGTGGTGTGACTTTCCTTTGTAATGACACGCTGCAACCCCCTTGGTAGCGCTGCCCGTCTTCTGGCATCATTGTTTGGCTGCCTGCGCCTCTGCGGCCGCCCTGACCCACACAACGCCCCTCGGTGTCTTATTTATTGGGACTGCGAGGGTGTGATTGATGGGCATGAGCAGTGCATATCTTCGCCTGTTGTCACTCATCTCCTTCCGCCTTCTTCAGACTGTGCGGCTTCATGGCCGTGGCATGCGATAAGGGATCAGCTGACGCCGCACAGTCTGAAGCGGGTGTAAGGACCCGAGTGTGAGAGGCGAACATATGTGCTGCGCCAGGCCATGAATCCCAGACCCGCAGTGTTTTAACAATGTTACGACACTGCGGGGCTGGGATTCATGGTCATCGCGAACGCAACGGCCGACATTAAATGATGTCAGAAGATGGGCAGCGCTAACAGCGCTAGGCCAGGGGATAACACGACAGCGCAGACTCCTGTACAGCAAATAACAACGCTCAGGAGGCTGCACCCAGCACCAAGGTGGGATTCTTGACATCTGTGCTGCGTCTCATTACGAAGGGAACTCGCGCCTCCAACACAGTTTGACTGTATAAAGGGCTAAATGTTATACGTGTTTCATTCAGCGTGTGCAAGGAGAAAAATTAAAAGAGCAACCTTTGACTTGTGCGGCACTACTGCTGCATAAGCTGTGGCTCTTCTAGTTTGTAACCCCTGAGGGGGGGTTAAAGGTTTACTTTAAAATTGGTTCAATTAGGCTTCGGCCTACACTCTGCTCCCCCTGCAGAGCCCGGGCTCCAACACCGCCAGTTGGGGCCCGGTACTGCTAGCTGCACAGAGAAAAACACCAGCCAATGTGTCAGTGGGGTTCAGCACCACCAGCTGTTCCCCTGCTGTGTAGCCGGCAACGTGTCCTGCGACCGCCACGCAGGCACAACAGACCCAAAGCTGCCGCCAGTGCAGGCTTCGGCCTACACTCCCCTCCCCCTGCTCCTCCTCCTGCTCCTCCTCCTGCTGACCCTGGGCTCTAACACCGCCAGTTGGGGCCCGGTACTGCTAGCTGCACAGAGAAAAACACCAGCCAATGTGTCAGTGGGGTTCAGCACCGCCAGCTGTTCCCCTGCTGTTTAGCCAGCAACGTGTCCTGCAAAAGCCACGCAGACACAAGAACTGAAATTGAAGGGAACCTGTCCCCCCTCCCCCAGGTGTTTCTATGTTTTACAGCCACCTTGTACAGCAGTAATACTGCATGTGTGCAAGGTGGCTCGGAAACTTATTCTCCTTGCCCATGGGGAACTGAACACGTCTAAAATGAGTCCTCTGAGACCATTAAAACGTCCCTCAGGTGTGATTTTCCTTTGTATTGACACGCAACAAGCTCCTTGGTAGCGCTGCCCGTCTTCTGGCCTCATTGTTTGGCTGGCTGCGCCTCTGCCGCCACCTTGCCCCACACAACGCCCCTCGGTGTCTTATTTATTGGGACTGCGAGGTTGTGATTGATGGGCTTGATCGGTGCATTTCTTCGCCTGTCCCTCATCTCCTTCCGCCTTCTTCGGACTGTGCGGCTTCATGGCCATGGCATGCGATAAGGGATCAGCTGACGCCGCATAGTCTGAAGCAGGTGTAAGAACCCAAGCGAGAGGCGAACATATGTACTGCACCAGGCCATGAATCCCAGCCCCGCAGTGTTTTAACAATGTTAAGACACTGCGGGGCTGGGATTCATGGTCATCGCGAACCGCAACGGCCGACATTAAATGATGTCAGAAGATGGGCAGCGGTAACAGCGCAAGGCCAAGGGATAACACGACAGCGCAGACTCCTGTACAGCAAATAACAACGCTCAGGAGGCTGCACCCAGCACCAAGGTGGGATTCTTGACATCTGTGCTGCGTCTCATTACGAAGGGAACTCGTGCCTCCAACACAGTTTGACTGTATAAAGGGCTAAATGTTATATGTGTTTCATTCGGCGTGTGCAAGGAGAAAAATTAAAAGAGCAACCTTTGACTTGTGCGGCACTACTGCTGCATAAGCTGTGGCTCTTCTAGTTTGTAACCCCTGAGGGGGGGTTAAAGGTTACCTTTGAAATCGGTTCAATTAGGCTTCGGCCTACACTCTGCTCCACCGGCAGAGCCCGGGCTCCAACAACGCTAGTTGCTGTCCGGAAGTGCTGGCTGCACAGAGCCAAACACCTCGCCAATGTGTCAGTGGGGTTCAGCACCGCCAGCTGTTCCCCTGCTGTGTAGCCGGCAACGTGTCTTGCGACCGCCACGCAGGCACAACAGACCCAAAGCTGCCGCCAGTGCAGGCTTCGGCCTACACTCCCCTCCCCCTGCTCCTCCTTCTGCTGACCCTGGGCTCTAACACCGCCAGTTGGGGCTCTAGGAAGACAAGCTTGAATAGGTCCCCATCCTGGTTCCAGTACCGTCAGCTGGTTCCGGGCAGAGCCTTTGGCTTAGGTGCCTCCCTCTGGGTATCCGAGTTCCACCAACGTCAGGTGGTCCTTGGTAGTGCTTTCAGGCACGGGTACCTCCTGCTTAGTAACCGGGTTCCAGTAACGTCAGCTGGTCCTCGGTAGTTCCATTGGCTCTTGGACCTTCGGTTACCCATCCGGGTTCCAGTACCGTCAGCTGGTTCTCGGCAGTGTCTTTTGCTCTTGTACCTTCTGCTCCCCATCCTGGTTCCAGTACCGTCAGCTGGTTCCGGGCAGAGCCTTTGGCTTAGGTGCCTCCCTCTGGGTATCCGAGTTCCACCAACGTCAGGTGGTCCTTGGTAGTGCTTTCAGGCACGGGTACCTCCTGCTTAGTAACCGGGTTCCAGTAACGTCAGCTGGTCCACGGTAGTTCCATTGGCTCTTGGACCTTCGGGTAGCCATCCGAGTTCCAGATCCATCAGCTGTTTCTCGGCATTTTCTCAGCCTTCTTGTACCTTCTGCTACATTTCCAAGTTCAAGACCCTAAAGACGATGACCCGGAAGACCACCCCTAAGATGATGACGACACCAGAGACGACAACCACCGAGATGACGATGACCCTGGAGACGATGACCCTGAAGACGACCCCGATGACGACGACCCCGATGACGACGACCCCGGAGACGACGACCCTGGAGACGACGACGACATGGGAGACCGAGAAGCAGAAGAACAAGAGGCTGCAGAACAAAGAGCAGAAGAACATTAAGCATAAGACTAAATATCAGAGCAAAAGATATTATCTAAATTATAAGCAGAAGAAGACTAAGCAGTGTATGGGGGTGAGTCCGTTCCTCCTCGTGGTGCCCCTGGATAAAGCCTGATGCTGCAGGCCAAACTGAACGCGGACAAATGTAACTCTTTTGTGACAGGCAGAACGGAAGGTGTAATCTTCAAACTTTTATAGATAACAACTACGGGAATGCCTGTCACAAATAAGAATATGATGAAGAAGTTGAATATGAAAAAGATAATAGTTAAATAAAAAGAATATGAACAATGTAAAAAAAAAAAATTAGAGGTAGAAGAAGATGAATAAGGTGAAGATAGTTGATGTCAAAGAAGCTGATGATGAGGATAATGAAGAAGAAAGTGTGGGAGAAGTAAAAAAGAAGGTGAAGGACGTGGAAGTAGTGAAACATCAATATCTGACAAAATAAAAAAAAAAAAATAGTCAAAATCTTTCTAACGCCGACCGTCATAAAAAAAAACAAAAAAACCTGCTATTCTATTTGTTTGGGCTAAACCTCTGTGCCTTTAATGTCTCCGCCACCTCCCCCAATACATCCTACATTATTCTTAGTTGTTTTCCTTCATGTAGAATGAACCTACAAGGAAAGAAAGGGTTTATTTTAATTCCGATATTTTCGTCCCATTGACTTGCATTGGGATCGGGTATCGGTATCGGATTAGATCCGATACTTTGACGGTATCGGCCGATACTTTCCGATACCGATACTTTCCGATATCGGAAGGTATCGCTCAACACTAGTGGTAACGCAACCAAGGTATCCCTGACAGAACCTCATCAATTCCCTCGGAAATCACAAGCAGGGAGATTATTTCCTTAAGGGATGGTGACATAGAAAGGGTAAATGGGATGGTTTGATGTGTTATCTTTGAGGGCAGTGTCAACTCATTTATCACTCGCACAGTCACTGGTTTGGAGAGCATTACCAGGGGTATTGTGTGCTGTTGGGTGAAGAAGATGACATGAAATTGCCCTCCACCCCGGAATCAGCGCAAACCTCTACCGTATGAGTGGATGGGCCTATGGTTATTGTCCCCTTGAAGGACAATTTGAAGGAAAATGCTGCTGTGTCTTGTGAACCACCTCCTCCGGACACTAAACCGGGGACATTTTCCTGACTGCTGAGAACATCTGGAGGCAAGATGTCCTGATTGCTGGCAAAAATGACAAACCTTGAAAGCAAAAGCTGTCTGGGACTTAGATCCCGCTTGTGACACCTCCATGGCCTCATGTAGCTTGGACGCCTGGACCGAAGATTCCAAAAGTTTTGCGAAGATGCGAGCCAGCCGAAACCTCTCCCTACACTGGACTCACTCCAACCTTCACTCGTTAAAATGAAGGTCGATGCGAATTGATACCGCAATTAGCTCCTCCAGTGTGGCAGGAATCTCCCTAGTGGCCAAAACATCCTTCACATGGTCAGCCAGCCCCCTCCAAAAAACTGTGATGAGGACTTTATCCGACCACTCCAGCTCAGATACTAAAGTCCGGAAGTGGACGGCAAAATTGCTGACCATGGACAAGCCTTGTGTCAATGCCAGCAGTTGGAGCGCCATAACATGGTGACTTGAGGTCCCAAGAAGACCTGTTTCAGAGTGCTCAGGAACCGCGGAGCACTCTGCACCAGATGAACATCGCACTCCCACAGCGTGGTAGCCCACTCCAGCGTCCTGTCCGACAGGAGGGATATGATAAATCCCACCTTTGGCCGTTCTGTGGGGAAAACGTGCTGCCAGGACCTCAAGGTGTATTGCACACTGGCTCATGAATCCCCTACACAGCTTACTGTCTCCAGAAAACTTATCTGGCAGTTGAAGGCGGGATAAGGTCGGAACAGGGGTGGCAGTAGACAAACTGGCTGCAGCCACGCTAGCAGCCTGAACAACTACTGCGGTAACATCCACAGCCGAGGTTGTGCGCTCGAGAGCCGCCAACCTGCCCTCCAGCTGCTGGATGTACCACTGCAGTCGCTGTTCGTTCAGCATTACTAGCCAGACCTTTGTGCTAGTATAATGTTAGGGCTGGCAGAACACACCAAATAATTGACCATTTGAGCTTGGCGGTGCCAGGGAAAGTCTAAATAATAATTTATCACACTGAGTGTTTGCAGCGCCACTCTTGCGGACGCCACTAACCACCCACACTAGGGCCAGGAAAGCGCACAAATTGTGCAAGGCACCACACTGACGGACGCTGTTACTAGATGCTGTATAATTGTGCTGGTTGGCACAGTCTGGTGCTAAGTAGCTCAAACACCCAAAACTTTCAAAAACACTAGGAATGGGCATGATTAGGAGCTTTCACCACATTCCGTCTTTCATCCACACACACACGATAACAGATTTATACTATTGCATGGCCGAGCGGCCATGCAAAACTTTTATAGTTGTAGCTCTCCAGGACCTTCCTAGTGGTCCAATCGGAGCTGCTACAGGACCTGAGCATGTGACCCCCGACCTCCAATGAGTGGTCGTCCCGTTGGCATGCTCAGCAGAAGAAAAGCAGGACTTAGTTCCTGGAACGTCTGCTCACCAATGATCAGTGCTGGTTACAAAGGGTGAGCCTGGAAGGAGAGCAGTAACCAAGCGCACAGTATCAGCTTGAGCCACACACTGGGATCGACATCTCTGCTGAGCAGGTTCCACTGTGGCTGGAAGAGAATGAGAGACTGCAGTGGACATGGTTCGAGATTCCCCCTGTGCAGCTGTGGGAACTTGACACCTAATACCCATATCAAAATGTGCAAAATCTACACCCCCCATGGCTATAAAGACATCACAAAGCTGGATTGATACAAAAATATATTTTATTAGTTTTTTTCACTGCCAAAAAAGTAAATTCAAGAATTCTGTGTACTCCTGAAGAGTTAGTCATTAATGGGTTAAGCAACTTGTTTTCATAACATTTTAACATATGACGATCTTTCAAATTCCAATTAAAAGTAGGATCATATGATTCTCTAAAGCAACATAAGAACTCATGTTATCATAAGTAAATGTAATCCTTACTAACATGCTTTGTTAATCCATTCTTTCTGATTATATAAAACCTCGAGCAGCAGTGCAGAAAGAGTCACCAGTCTGTAATAGAAGATTAGACAATGGATTCCAGCACCTGTAAGCGCTACCATGAAGATGAATTTGATTCCAGAGAAAATCTGGAGTTTTATTTTTCAGATAAACCTGATATGGTCTTTCGAGAGGATTCCTTAATATTTCCCATTGAAAATCTTACAAAAATATTCACAGAGGGTATGTATCTAATTCTTTTTGAGTTTAATTAGTTCAATAAGATACCAAAGAAGCAAACTTGGTTATAAAGGGTTTGGGTAATAAAAGAGGAAAAACACACTGCTCCAAGCATATCCACCAAATAGAGCATAGCAAAGCTCTAGTTATTACAAACAGAAGAATATAGAGGTTTTAGGTTTTAAGGGTGTCAGTGTTCTCCTCTCCGTGTTCAACAACAATTTAGAAAATACAGTGATTGTGATAAAATGATCATTTAAGAATTTAAATTTCGGCTGGTACATTCACATGTGCAAATTTTCAGATGCAAATTTTGATGAACATCCAGAGAAAATCCACAGCAAAATTTTCAGGTGTTTCATATGGACTTTCTGTGGATTTTGTTGTGTATTTGTCATACAGTCTTCCCTTGAATTTGCCCTATAGATTAAAAATCTGCTGTAAAATTCTAGACCACAGGTCAATTTTTGCACTAAATGGTATTTGAAGCATGTGTATAAGGCTTCTTGAAAACTTATCTGAGACATTCTATTACTTTTAATGAGCAATGTGTGCTTCAAGAATAACCATTGCTTTATTTTTTTTCTTTAAATCAATGGTAAACATGAAAATACAGCAGACTCAATGTGTCCTATGTGATGTACATACACAAGTACCATTGTCTCCTATGTGATGTATACGGGTGTCTCAGTGTCTAATGCGTGATACACAAACACAAATTCCAGTGTCTCCTATATGATATATAAAGCTGTCTCAGTGTCTCCTATATGATGTATACAACAGTATCAGTGTCTCCTATATGATGTATAAAGCTGTCTCATTGTCTCTTATATGATGTATACAACAGTCTCAGTGTCTCATATATGATGTATGAAACGGTCTCAGTGTCCCCTATGTAATGTATGCAACAGTCTCAGTGTCTCCTATGTGAAGTATGTTGCAGAGTCACAGTTTATCTTAAGGTTACCATTTTTAAAGTTTCACCGAATAGTGCTCAAATCATATAATAATAATAATAAAAAATGTTATTTATATAGCGCCAACATATTCCGCAGCACTTTACAATTAAGCGGGGACATGTACAAACAATAAATTCGGTACGAGTTAAGACAATTTAAACAGTGACATTAGGAGTGAGGTCCCTGCTCGCAAGCTTACAATCTACAAGGAAAAAAACCTTTAATATATCTCAAGAAAACTTTTAAATAGTACAATCAACACCCAATACTATGATACGGGTCTGCTAATACACTGCTCAAAAAAATAAAGGGAACACTAAAATACCATATCCTAGATATCACTGAATGAAATATTTCAGTTGCAAATCTTTATTCATTGCATAATGGAATGTGATGAGAACAATAAAACATAAAAAATGATCATTGGAAATCAAAATGAATATCCCATGGAGGTCTGGATTTGGAATTATACTCAAAATCAAAATGGAAAATCAAATTACAGGCTGATCCAACTTCAGTGGAAATGCCTCAAGACAAGGAAATGGTGTTCAGTTGTATGTGTGTTGGCTCCTTGTGCCTGTATGACCTTCCTACAATGCCTGGGCATGCTCCTGAGGAGGCGGCGGATGGTCTCCTGAAGGATCTCCTCCCAGATCTGGACTAAAGCATCCAACAACTCCTGGATAGTCTGTGGTGCAACGTGACATAGGTGAATGGTGCGAGACATGATGTCCCAGATGTGTTCAATTGGATTCAGGTCTGGGGAACGGGTGGGCCAGTCCATAGCTTCAATGGTTTTATCTTGCAGGAACTGCTGACACACTCCAGCCACATGAGGACTGGCATTGTCCTGCATTAGGAGGAACCAGGGGACAACCGCACCAGCATATGGTCTCACAAGGGGTCTGAGGATCCCATCTCGGTACCTAATGGGAGTCGAGCTACCTCTGGCGAGGACATGGAGGAACGTGCAGCTCTCCAAAGAAATGCCACCCCACACCATTACTGACCCACTGCCAAACTGTTCATGCTGAAACATGTTGCAGGCAGCAGATCACTCTCCATGGCATCTCCAGACTCTGTCATGTCTGTCACATGTGCTCAGTGTGAACTTGCTTTCATCTGTGAAGAGTGGCGAAATTGCCAATCTTGGTTTTCTGTGGCAAATGCCAAGCATACTGCACGGTGTTGGACTGTGAGCATAAGCCCATCTGTAGATGTCGGGCACTCAAACCATCCTCATGGAGTCGGTTTCTAACCATTTGTACAGACACATGCACATTTGTGGCCTGCTGGAGGTCATTTTGCAGGGCTCTGGCAGTGCTCCTCCTGTTCCTTCTTGCACAAAGGCTGAGGTAGCAGTCCTGCTCCTGGGTTGTTGCCCTCCTATGGCCCCCTCCACATCTCCTGGTGTACTGGCCTGTCTGCTGGTAGCGCCTCCATCCTCTGGACACTAGGCTGACAGACACAGCAAACCTTCTTGCCACAGCTCACATTGATGTGCCATCCTAGATGACCTGCACTACCTGAGCCACTTGTGTGGGTTGTAGAGTCCGTCTCATGCTACAACTAGTGTGAAAGCACAACCAACATTCAAAAGTGACCTAAACATCTGCCAGAAAGCATTAGTACTGAGATGTGATCTGTCGTCCCCACCTGTAGATCCACTCCTTTATTGAGTGTGTCTTGATAATTGCCAATAATTTCCATCTGTTGTCTATTCCATTTGCACAACAGCAAGTTAAATTTATTGCAAAACAGTGTTGCTTCCTAAGTGGACAATTTGATTTCACAGAAGTTTGATTTACTTGGAGTTATATTCATTGTTTAAGTGTTCCCTTTATTTTTTTGAGCAGTGTATATGGGCAAATAAAGAAGAGGAATATTTTACCCTAATAGCTTACTAAAATATCCCATCCTACCAGTGGAGGTTGGCACCCTGGAACCTGCGCATTGGCGCCCCTGCTCAACGTAGACTCTCCCTCCCTTTACCTAGAAAAACCTTTTACTGAATTCACACAAAGCAAATGATAGAACATTTTTGCATTTGGGCAAATCAGACTTTTTTATAAATAATTAATGGTGGTGTTTAAATCTTTTGCTCTGTGAGTTTGACACACAAATTAAAAATGACAATAATGGGTGCAGCGATAATACATGGCACAGTGACAGATGGAAAAAGATTAATGCTGTGGCATAAAATATTAAAAGTCTGCAACAGTGTTTAAAACTGGTAGTTTGACATAGAAAAAACAAATCACAATAATGGCTGCAGCAGTCAGACAACGCACAGTGACAGATGTCCAAAAAAGTTATGATGTGACAAACTAAATTTTAACAGTCTGAGCTACAAATAAAAATGGGGGGTTCTATCTGCTTCTTTGATACAGAATGTTCTAAAAAGCATTACACAGACTCCGCACAAGTGACCTCAGACATATATACCATCATGATCGGCTGTGCTATAACTGCTACTGTAAGGCATTATGGGGAGACCTGCCAGGTGATGTGATCTCTCTTCTCTACCTTATACTGTCTGAAATTAACCAAGAATTATTCTGATTTGTAAACTTAGTGAATTTTGTAAAATTTGTATCTATTTCAATTTGTGCAAAATTGATTTATGCTTCTGTAAGATTTTTATGATGATGAAAAGATATGTTATGGGTGGATTTTGCAGCAGAATTGTGCACTTGGAAGCAGATTTACCGGATCGTCTTGTTGGGTTGAGAAAATCGTTCTAACCAAAAGTTCTAATTTCACCATTCTGCCTGCTAATTGGACAAGCAGTCTCTATTCTGTGGCATCTATCATTTTACATGTACATGAGTTCTGCTGTTTATTACAGATCCTGAGACGGCACCGTGCGACTGCAGTAAATGTTCGGCACCTATGAAAGCAGCCTTCCGTTTGTGCAGTCAATATATGATGAAATTTCAGGAAGGAGTTAACGAAAATGGATTGAAAGTTCTGTTTTGATTTTCCCATTCAGTATTCAATGACACAATTTGACTATTATTCTAACTTTTCCACCTCTATGTATGTATCAATATTTCACATTTTTTTCTGCAGGTCATGTTAAAGGCGATATCTTGATTGACCTTAGTTCTGGTTCTATGGTTCATCATCTGTTTGCAGCCTGTGACTTTTTCAAGCACATCATAGTGCTGAAGATGAGAGACAGATGCATCATGGAGATGAAAAGATGGGTGGACTCACGTACAGGAGCGTTTGATTGGAACCATGCCACACAACTTCATGTAGACAGAGCGGGAAAGAGGTGAAGTATATGTCCTAAAATTAGGAAATCCCTCTCATGTCATTTTTTACTACAAAGGACATAAAAGCAGTTCTTAGTGTAATATCATAAATATCTATGGTTTACCTGATGGTACAATGATGGTTTGTTCTAACTGAAATTTTAGTAAGGCTCTACTTGTGTTTAGAGATGAGCCACCTCCCTAGTGTTCGGGTTCGGTGCGGTTCGGTTCGTCAAAAAAAAGAAATATCTTTAGGTAGAATGGCAGTGGGTCCATTCAGAACACTTTCCTTAGAAGACGTAGTGGTACCACCGTTGGGAGTTGTGCCAAAAAATGAACCCAATACATTCAGACTAATCCACCAATTGTCATATCCAAGGGGCAGGTCAGTAAACGACAACATCGACGCGGAACCAAGTAAAGTACTATGTACTGTACCTCCTTTGACGAGGCAATCAGGTGGGTCAAGAAGTTGGTAAGGGGCACCCTAATGGCCAAAACAGACATTGAGGGGATGTTCCGGTTACTACCTGTGCCTCCGAATAGTGTCCTCCCATTGGGCTGCTTCTGTGAAGGAGCATACTACATAGATCGCTGTTTGCCCATGGGGTGCTCCATACCCTGCTCACTATTTGAGGCATTTAGTTGCTTCCTCTAATGTGTCGTCTTGGACGTTTGTAAGGCGGCACATATTATCCATTACCTTGACGACTTCTTATGCCTGGGCCCAAAAGATTCGCCACAGTGTGAAAACACCCGGTAGTCCACCTGTGAGAAGGAGAGAGCTGGAGGGAGAGTGGACACCCCAGGGCCGAGGGGTTAGATTGAGAAAGAAAGAAGGCGGTGTAGCTTGCTTCATGGGTGGGGTACTCCGCTGAGTAGCAGAAATTGCTACTAGGCCCAAAAGGATTTCCTGGCCTAGATGCCGTTAAAAAATAGTACTTAGGTAAACAGGCGGTGTAGCTTGCTTCATGGGTGGGGTACGCTGCTGAGTAGCACCAAATTCTACTAGGCCCAAAACGATTTCCTGGGCCAGATGCCGTTAAAAATAGTACTTAGGTAAACAGGCGGTGTAGCTTGCTTCATGGGTGGGGTACGCTGCTGAGTAGCACTAAATTCTATTAGGCCCAAAAGGATTTCCTGGGCTAGATGCTGATAAAATATAGTACTTAGGTAAACAGGCGGTGTAGCTTGCTTCATGGGTGGGGTACGCTGCTGAGTAGCATGAAATTCTACTAGGCCCAAAAGGATTTCCTGGGCCAGATGCCATTAAAAATAGTACTTAGGTAAACAGGCGGTGTAGCTTGCTTCATTGGTGGGGAACGCTGCTGAGTAGCACTAAATTCTACTAGGCCCAAAAGGATTTCCCGGGCTAGATGCCATTACAAAATAGTAGTTAGGTAAACAGGCGGTGTAGCTTGCTTCATGTGTGGGGTATGCTGCTGAGTAGCACCAAATTCTACTAGGCCCAAAAGGATTTCCCCTTGCCAGATGCCGTTAAAAATAATACTTAGGTAAACAGGCAGTGTAGCTTGCTTCATGGGTGGGGTACTGTGCTGAGTAGCACAAAATGCTATTAGGTAAAAAACGATTTCCTGGGCTTTATGCAGTTAAAAATTAGTAATTAGATCAACAGGCAGTGTAGCTTGCTTCATTGGTAGGGTACGCTGCTGAATAGCACTAAATTCTACTAGGCCCAAAAGGATTTCCTGGGCCAGATGCTGTTAAAAATAGTACATAGGTAAACAGGCAGTGTAGCTTACTTCATGGGTGGGGTACTGTGCTGAGTAGCACAAAATTCTACTAGTCCCAAAAGGATTTCCCAGGCTAGATGACATTACAAAATAGTAGTTAGGTAAACAGGTGGTGTAGCTTGCTTCATAGGTGGGGTACGCTGCTGAGTAGCACTAAATTATACTATGCCTAAAAGGTTTTCCTGGGCTAGATGCCATTAAAAATAGTTCTTAGGTAAACAGGGGGTGTAGCTTGCTTCACGGGTGGGGTACGCTGCTGAGTAGCACTAAATTCTACTAGGCCGAAAAGGATTTCCTGGGTTAGATGCCGATGCAAAATAGCAGTTAAGTAAACAGGTGGTGTAGCTTGCTTCATGGGTGGGGTACGCTGCTGAGTAGCACTAAATTCTACTAGGCCCAAAAGGATTTCCCTGGCTAGATGCGGTTACAAAATAGTAGTTAGGTAAACAGGCGGTGTAGCTTGCTTCATGGGTGGGGTATGCTGCTGAGTAGCACCAAATTCTACTAGGCACAAAAGGATTTCCTGGGCCAGATGCCGTTAAAAATAGTACTTAGGTAAACAGGCGGTGTAGCTTGCTTCATGGGTGGGGTATGCTGCTGAGTAGCACTAAATTCTACTAGGCCCAAAAGGATTTCCCGGGCTAGATGCCGTTACAAAATAGTAGTTAGGTAAACAGGTGGTGTAGCTTGCTTCATGTGTTGTGTACGCTGCTGAGTAGCACTAAATTCTATTAGGTCCAAAAGGATTTCCTGGGCTAGATGCCGTTACAAAATAGCATTTAGGTAAACAGGTGGTGTAGCTTGCTTCATGGGTGGGGTATGCTGCTGAGTAGCACTAAATTCTACTAGGCCATAAAGGATTTCCCGGGCTAGATGACGTTACAAAATAGTACTTATGTAAACAGGCGGTGTAGCTTGCTTCATGTGTGGGGTATGCTGCTGAGTAGCACCAAATTCTACTAGGCTCAAAAGGATTTCCCGGGCCTGATGCCGTTAAAAATAATACTTAGGTAAACAGGCAGTGTAGCTTGCTTCATGGGTGGGGTACTTTGCTGAGTAGCACAAAATGCTATTAGGTAAAAAACGATTTCCTGGGCTAGATGCAGTTAAAAATTAGTAATTAGATCAACAGGCAGTGTAGCTTGCTTCATGGGTGGGGTACGCTGCTAAGTAGCACCAAATTCTACTAGGCCTAATAGGATTTCCTGGGCCAGATGTCGTTAAAAATAGCACTTAGGTAAACAGGCGGCGAAGCTTGCTTCATGGGTGGGGTACGCTGCTGAGTAGCACCAAATTCTACTAGGCCCAAAAGGATTTCCCGGGTCAGATGCCATTAAAAATAGTACTTAGGTAAACAGGCGGTGTAGCTTGCTTCATGGGTGGGGTACGCTGCTGAGTAGCACTAAATTCTACTAGGCCCAAAAGGATTTCCTGGGCTAGGTGCCGTTACAAAATAGTAGTTAGGTAAACAGGCAGTGTAGCTTGCTTCATGGGTGGGGTATGCTGCCGAGTAGCACTAAATTCTACTAAGCGGAAAAGGATTTCCTGGGCTAGATGTCATTACAAAATAGTAGTTAGGTAAACAGGCGGTGTAGCTTGCTTCATGGGTGTGGTACTGTGCTGAGTAGCACTAAATTCTACTAGGCCCAAAAGGATTTCCCGGGCTAGATGCCGTTACAAAATAGTAGTTAGGTAAACAGGCGGTGTAGCTTGCTTCATGGGTGGGGTACGCTGCTGAGTAGCACTAAATTCTACTAGGCCCAAAAGGATTTCCTGTGCTAGATGCCATTAAAAAATAGTAGTTAGGTAAACAGGCTGTGTAGCTTGCTTCATGGGTGGGGTACGCTGCTGAGTAGCACTAAATTCTACTAGGCCCAAAAGGATTTCCTGGGCTGGATGCCGTTACAAAATAGTACTTAGGTAAACAGGCGGTGTGTGGCTTGGCTGCTCTGCTGACTAGCAGACACTGAATCTTTGGAGCAGACCTCTGAATCCCAGGCCATAGTATGAGTAAACAACTCTGCACACGACCCCACCCACCTGGAATTGACGATGACAACGTCATGTAAAACTCAGCAAGGGGACTAAATAAAAGAGTCTCCATTTTTTAAAAAAATTCGGCCACAGACACCACTTAAGTGGCATCAAGAGTTTTTTAAAACAGTTGGTGAGGTGATTTTCAAAAATCATCACGCTTTTAGTCTCCCCAAGATGACACAGGGGTAGAAAAGTCCTTGCGGATCCAGGATTTGTTCATCTTGATGAATGTTACAGTAGTCTGTCTACATTGTCACTGGACAGCCGCGTGCGCTTATCTGTCGGCACACCACCAGCAGCGCTGAGCACACAGTCAGAGAGAACGCTGGCTGCGGGGCACGACAAGATCTCCAAGGCATGAGTGGCGAGCTCAGGCCATTTTTCAAGATTGGAAGCCCAAAATGAGCAAGGGTCCAGTTCCACAGTCATGGCATCGATGTTAACTTGGAGATACTCTTGTACCATCCTCTCTCGGCGTTGGCTGTGCATCAGACTTCTTGTCTCCTGTGGCCTTGCAAAGGATGGTCTAAAAAAATCTTGAAACGATAGGAAAAAATTGCTGTTACCACCAGATACGATGTTACTGTTACGGTTAGAGTAATGACTCGATAGTCCCACGGTTGGCAAGTTAGAACTCAGGGATTGACTACGTGCACCACTGGTATTTTGTGGAAAACCAGATGTTAGATTCTGTAACAGTCTCTGCTGATACTCCTGCATGCGTGAATCCCTTTCTATGGCAGGAATTATTTCACTAAATTTGCTTTTGTACCGGGGGATCTAAGAGTGTGGCAACCCAGTAGTCGGCATTACTTCGAATTCTGACAATCTGAGGGTCATGTTGCAGGTAGTGCAGCAAGAAGGCACTCATGTGTCTTGCGCATCCAGGAGGACCAAGTCCTTGTTGTCTTGGTGGTGGCGAGGTGAGAATCATGCTTCCTTCGTCTGCCCTCTCCCCCCAACCTCGCACAACAGAAATTTGATCAAGGTCTCCCTCATCTGATGAGTCTTCCATGCCCAGCGCCAGTTCGTCCTCCACTTCTTCCTCGCATCCTGCACCTTCCTCAAAAGTTTGGCTGCTACCATGCGCCCTCGGTAATCCCTCTACCCCAGCCTCCAATTCCAGCCACCTTGGTGCTGCCAACCTTCTTGACCTTGGAGATATGATCCCTTCCACATACTACTCCTCCTGTTCCGCCTCCTCCTCTTGTTCCAACACCTGACTCCGAACACTGTGTAAGGTGTGCTACAGCATGTAAATCACCAGAATGGTCATGCTGATAATGGCATCGTCAGCACTAAACATCTTTGTTGCAATTTCAAAACTGTGCAGAAGGGTGCATAGGTCCCTGATCTGAGACCACTCCTGCAGCGTGATTTGCTCCACCTCTTGAGCTCATTGGCCCAGGCTATAGGTCACAACGTATTATACAAGGGCTCGTCGGACAGTGCAGACACTGCTCCTAGGCCCAATACTATTAACTGGATTAGATGCAGTAAAAATAGAGATACACAGGCGGTATAGTTAGTTTCACAGGCGGGCTACTCGGCTGACGTGCAGACACTGCTCCTAGGCCCTAAACTATTAACTGGATTAGATGCAGTAAAAATTGTGATACACAGGCGGTAAAGATTGTTTCACAGGCGGGCTACTCTGCTGACGCGCAGACACTGCTCCTAGGACCAAAACTATTAACTGGATTAGATGCAGTAAAAATTGAGATACACAGGTGTGGCACCCCAGTGTCCTGGTCATCGCAGTGATGTCATTATCCTTCCAGGGGAGAAGTGATGTCATGTCTGAAGGCAATGAAAGACAACCACATTCAGGTATTACTCACATGCAACATGTTCACACTCCAGACCAGAAGGGGGAGCTCTAAGCCTGTTTAGGGTGACCTCCCCTAATTACATCCTGATTTGGAGGAAAAGAGTTCAGTTTCTGTCAGGCAGAGAGAAGGAGTGGAGCTCTGCTTGCATGATGTGCTGCAACTCCTGGGAAAAGACAAGGTGAACATACTGCGGAGAGTGTGCAGGAAAGCGGAGCATAGGAGAGAAATACCAGAGGGAGAACAGCCAGGAACAAGCTTCTCTTTTCTGAGGCACAGAAGCCGGTAGCCAGAAACACCGAGGGAGTAATAGGCTCTACGCATTACTTCAAACAACGGCAGGACAGTTAATTCCAAGTTGGCTGCCCAACCTTTAACCTAATGAAGACAACGGAGGCAAATTGTGGCAGAGGGGCGTCTCTAGGGTCTCTATAAAATAGCTCTAGGCCTACCCCGTCATACGGGTGTCCTATCCATACCATCTGGGGGACGGAGAGAGAGAATATCAGAAAAATACACGACAGTTGTGAGGACTATCCCGTGGTCCTCAGCAGGGAGGTACTACAACACACAGGCGCTAGTAGGAAGGCTACTGATTTCCACCTGGATAAGGGGACTCTGGAATTGCCTTCAGACCGACCGGACCCTGCCTGCCCTGTCATCTGGCGCTCCGGGCTGAGGATACCATCTGAAGTCTTCAGTAAACCAAGGTAAAAGACTGCAAACCTGTCTCCTCGTTCTTTATTGCACCTTGCCCATATATAAACTCTTTTACTGGACACCCCTGATGGCCACGGACTGGGTCAGCCACCGTGACATCCCCCAAACCGCAGGACCCGGTGCCGAGTACTCCATTGCCCTACACTGTGGGTCATCCATTTTGGCGTCACGAACAGGATCTACTTAAGCCTGGAAAAATCGGGTCATGTGCGCCTAAGAACTGTGCCCGAACTGTATGTGAACTACGATTTGCTTAAAGACTGTGTGTTGCAAATTGCCGCCAAAATCCGCCATTGCCATGCTGTGTGGAGCACGAGGGGAGGAGCCATAGCTTCGTGGGTGGCGCCAGCTGGAAAGAGCGTGAAGCAAGAAGACCGGTGCCGTGCTGCTGCCTGGGAAAGCCGGAAGTGGAGACGCCGTGCAGCAGAGCCGCCAGAAGAGACGCTGCAAAGTGACGATTCCAGAGAGGAGCCCCGATGTTGTGAATTCTGCTCTTGGGCTCCCTCCGGTAGTTGTAAGTTGTACTGCTGCTGATTCCAGCAATCATCAGGTGCTTTCACTTACTACCAATTCTGACTGGGCTACTTATTCTGGCTAGATCCTTTGGTCAGTGCCAGTTGTCCATGGTTTTCTGGAGGATTCACATCTCTACTTGGTTTCTCCTGCTGGATTGTCCAAATCATCAAAGATAAGTCCTGACTTTGTGTTTGCAGTCCACATGCAGTGGACTTTATAGCTCAGTGAATTGCTATGTTTTTTCTTGTCCAGCTTTGTCTGTGTAAAGATTTATTCAGCCAAGCTGGAAGCTCTGGAGTTGCAGAGTTACCCTCCATGCCTTTAGTTAGGTGTGGAGATTTTTGTATTCTCTGTGGTGGATTTTTGTAGTACTTTAATACTGACCGCAAAGTACTCTGTTCTGTCTTTTCTTTCTAGTTAGCGTGGCCTCCTTTGCTAATTCTGTTTTCAGTCTGCGTGTGTAATTTCCCTCTCCTCTCACAGTCAATATTTGTGGGGGGCTGTCTTTCCTTTGGGGATTTTCTCTGAGGCAAGATAGTTTTCCTGTTTCTCTCTTTGGGGGTAATTAGTCCTCCGGCTGTGACGAGGTGTCTAGGGAGTGACAGGAACATCCCACGGCTACTTCTAGTTGCGGTGTTAAGTTCAGGGTCTGTGGTCAGTATAGAGGCCACCTTCTCCAGAGCTCGTCCATGCTGCTCCTGGCCACCAGATCATAACAGTACAACTGGCCAACAAAGAGTTAAATGCATCTCAAAAGAAGGGAAGTGCTGAGCCATTTTTTTTTTTTGTAGTCTGTTTTGTCTTCTCTTCCCTCTTAAACTCTGGGTGGTTCAGGAGTTTGGCGCGGGCATGGATATTCAGGGACTGGCTTCTCGTGTGGATCAACTTGCTGCAAGAGTACAGGGTATTTCCGATTATATTGTCCAGACTCCGGTTTTGGAGCCTAGAATTCCTATTCCTGATTTGTTTTTTGGGGACAGGTCCAAGTTTTTGAGCTTTAAAAATAACTGCAAACTGTTTTTTGCTCTGAAACCTCGTTCCTCTGGTGATCCCATTCAGCAAGTTAAAATTGTCATCTCTTTGCTGCGTAGCGATCCTCAGGATTGGGCATTCTCCCTGGAGTCTGGGAACCCAGCCTTGCTCAATGTAGACACCTTTTTTCAGGCGCTAGGGTTATTGTATGATGAACCTAATTCAGTGAATCATGCAGAAAAGACCTTGTTAACCCTGTGTCAGGGTCAAGATGCGGCAGAATTATACTGCCAGAAATTTAGAAAATGGCCTGTGCTCACGAAATGGAATGAGGATGCTTTGGCGGCAATTTTCAGAAAGGGTCTTTCTGAATCCGTTAAAGATGTTATGGTGGGGTTCCCCACGCCTGCTGGTCTGAGTGATTCTATGTCTCTGGCCATTCAGATTGACCGGCGCTTGCGTGAGCGCAGAGTTGTGCACACGATGGCGTTGTCCTCTGAGCGGAGTCCTGAGCCTATGCAGTGTGATAGGATTTTGTCTAGAGCTGAAAGACAAGAATTCAGACGTCAGAATAGGTTGTGTTTTTACTGCGGTGATTCTGCTCATGTTATTTCTGATTGTCCTAAGCGTACAAAGAGAATCGCTGGTTCTGTTACCATCAGTACTGTACAACCTAAATTTCTGTTATCTGTTACCCTGATCTGCTCATTCTCGTCATTTTCTGTCATGGCATTTGTGGATTCAGGCGCCGCTTTGAACTTGATGGATTTAGAATTTGCCAGGCGTTGTGGTTTCTCATTGCAGCCTTTGCAGGATCCTATTCCTTTAAGGGGCATTGATGCTACACCTTTGGCTAAAAATAAACCTCAGTTCTGGACACAGCTGACTATGTGCATGGCGCCAGCACATCAGGAAGATTGTCGTTTTCTGGTGTTGCAAAATTTGCATGATTCTATTGTGCTGGGTTTTCCATGGTTACAGGTACATAACCCGGTACTGGATTGGAAATCCATGTCTGTGACTAGTTGGGGTTGTCAGGGGGTTCATGATGACGTTCCTGTGATGTCAATTTCCTCTTCCCCCTCTTCTGAAATTCCTGAGTTTTTGTCAGATTTCCAGGATGTATTTGATGAGCCCAAGTCCAGTTCCCTTCCGCCGCATAGGGACTGTGATTGTGCTATTGACTTGATTCCAGGCTGTAAGTTCCCTAAGGGCCGACTCTTCAACCTGTCTGTGCCAGAACATGCCACCATGCGGAGTTATGTTAAGGAGTCCTTGGAGAAAGGGCATATTCGGCCATCTTCTTCACCTTTGGGAGCGGGTTTTTTTTGTTGCCAAGAAGGATGGCTCATTGAGACCCTGTACTGATTATCACCTCTTGAATAAGATCACGGTCAAATTTCAATACCCTTTGCCTTTGCTTTCTGACTTGTTTGCTAGGATTAAGGGGGCTAGTTGGTTTACTAAGATTGACCTTCGAGGGGCGTATAATCTTGTTCGTATTAAACAGGGTGACGAATGGAAAACGGCATTTAATACGCCTGAAAGTCATTTTGAATACCTTGTGATGCCATTCGGGCTCTCTAATGCTCCATCGGTGTTTCAGTCCTTCATGCATGATATCTTCCGCAATTATCTTGATAAATTCATGATTGTATATTTGGATGATATTTAGATTTTTTCTGATGATTGGGAGTCTCATGTGAAACAGGTCAGGGTGGTATTTCAGATCCTTCGTGAGAATGCTTTGTTTGTGAAGGGGTCTAAGTGCCTCTTTGGAGTACAGAAGGTTTCTTTTCTGGGTTTCATTTTTTCTCCCTCATCTATAGAAATGGATCCGGTTAAGGTTCAGGCCATTCATGATTGGATTCAACCCACATCTGTGAAGAGTCTTCAGAAATTTTTGGGTTTTGCTAATTTTTATTGCCGTTTCATTGCCAACTTCTCCAGTGTGTTTAAACCCTTGACCAATTTGACAAAGAAAGGCGCTGATGTGACGAATTGGCCCTCTGCGGCTGTTTCTGCTTTTCAGGAACTTAAACGCCGATTTACTTCTGCCCCTGTGTTGCGTCAGTCGGACGTTTCTCTTCCTTTTCAGGTTGAGGTTGACGCTTCTGAGATTGGGGCAGGGGCCGTTTTGTCTCACAGGAATTCTGATGGTTCCTTGATGAAACCATGTGCCTTCTTTTCCCGAAAGTTTTCGCCTGCGGAACGCAATTATGATGTCGGCAATCGGGAGTTGTTGGCTATGAAGTGGGCAGTTGAGGAGTGGCGACATTGGCTTGAGGGGTCCAAGCACCGTGTTGTGGTCTTGACCGATCATAAGAATCTGATTTACCTCGAGTCTGCCAAGCGGCTGAATCCTAGACAGGCTCGTTGGTCCCTGTTTTTCTCCCGTTTTGATTTTGTGGTCTCGTATCTTCCGGGTTCTAAGAATGTTAAGGCTGACGCCCTCTCTTGGAGCTTTTTGCCTGATTCTCCTGGGGTCCTTGAGCCGGTCGGCATTCTGAAAGAAGGGGTGATTCTTTCTGCCATCTCCCCTGATTTACGACGGGCTCTTCAGGAATTTCAGGCTGATAAACCTGACCGCTGTCCAGCGGGGAAACTGTTTGTTCCTGATAGATGGACTAGTAAGGTGATTTCTGAGGTTCATTGTTCTGTGTTGGCGGGTCATCCTGGGATTTTTGGTACCAGAGATTTGGTTGGTAGGTCCTTTTGGTGGCCTTCTTTGTCACGGGTTGTGCGTTCTTTTGTGCAGTCCTGTGGGACTTGTGCGCGGGCCAAGCCCTGCTGTTCCCGTGCTAGTGGGTTGCTTTTGCCTTTGCCGGTCCCTGAGAGGCCTTGGACGCATATTTCTATGGATTTCATTTCTGATCTTCCTGTTTCCCAGAAGATGTCTGTTATTTGGGTGGTTTGTGATCGGTTTTCTAAGATGGTTCATTTGGTACCCTTGCCTAAATTGCCTTCCTCCTCTGATTTGGTTCCGCTGTTTTTTCAGCATGTGGTTCGTTTGCATGGCATTCCTGAGAATATTTGGTCTGACAGAGGTTCCCAATTTGTTTCTAGGTTTTGGCGGGCCTTTTGTGCTAGGCTGGGCATTGATTTGTCTTTTTCTTCCGCATTTCATCCTCAGACAAATGGCCAGACCGAGCGTACTAATCAGACCTTGGAGACTTATTTGAGATGCTTTGTGTCTGCTGATCAGGATGACTGGGTGACCTTTTTGCCATTGGCTGAGTTTGCCCTTAATAATCGGGCTAGTTCGGCTACTTTGGTTTCGCCTTTTTTTTGCAATTCTGGCTTTCATCCTCGTTTTTCTTCTGGACAGGTTGAGCCTTCTGACTGCCCTGGGGTGGATTCTGTGGTGGACAGGTTGCAGCAGATTTGGACCCATGTGGTGGACAATTTGGTATTGTCTCAGGAGAAGGCTCAGCGTTTTGCTAACCGTCGTCGGTAGGGTTGAGCGACTTTCATTTTTTAAAGATCGAGTCGGGTTTTGTGAAACCCGACTTTGTCCAGAGTCGAGTCGAGGGCAGTCGGCCGATTATCGCTAAAAGTCGGGGATCGACCGAAACATGAAACCCAATGCAAGTCAATGGGGAAGCATAGTCGGCAGTGAGTGGAGGCCAGGAAAACACCTACAGTGCCCATTTTAATGCCAAAAACATCCATTCTTGTTTCTGAAGCTTGTCAATCTTAATTAACTTTATAATAATAGTTGTTCATTGGAACTTGGGGGTTATTTGGCAAAAGTTGTGGGGGGTAGGGTTGGTTCAAGGTTTTAGTGGGCCCAGGAATCGTGGACTACGTCACGGCGGTGGAGCAGGGAGAGGTAAGTATTTCAACGTTGCAAGTGCTGTGATCCTGAGCAAGCAGGGGGGGCCCACTCGTTCGCATTGGCACTGGCACAGGGCCCCTCAAAGTACAGCGGTGTGTTTGCACGGCGGGGGCGCCTCCCACCAGCAGCGACACTTTTGCGTACTCTGAGGGGCCCTGTGCCAGTGACGTCGCCAACGAGTATGCCCCCCCCACCTGATGAAGGAACCTGCACTTTCATCTGCACCTTCCTCTTTGTCCCTGTGTAAGGTGGCATAACATGCGGGAAGGGGAACCTTACTTTCAGCAGGGTCAGATTCTGGCTGTGTAGAGTGCAAGGGGAATGTAGTGGTCTAGGTCAATGTACCAGCAGACTCATCTAGCAGTGGCTGGGCAATGGGCAGGATGAGGAGGAAACAGATATAGGGCCAAAGAATAAAGTAGGCTAAATGCAGTTCAAAATTGGTAACAGCACTAAACAGGCGGCATTGCTTTGTTCAGTGGAGTAGCAAACCCAGGAGCAGCAGACACTGTTTTAAGGGCCCAAACACACTAATAGGCCAAATGCAGTTTAATATCTGATACTTTAGGCCAAAAGCCTAAAGACTGAAGCTCAGCTTTATACAGTGGAGGACAACACCAGGGAGGGGCAGACACCGTTAGTAGGCTGTAACCACCAAGTTTTTTAAAAAACAGCACTTAATGAGAGCCAGAAGGTTGAAGCTCAGCTTTATTCAGTTGAGGACAAACACCAGGGAGGGGCAGACACCGTTAGTAGGCCGTAACCAAATTTAAAGGCCAAATGCAGTTTAATATCTAATACTATAGGCCGAAAGCCAGAAGGTGGAAGCTCAGCTTTATTCAGTTGAGGGCAAACACCAGGGAGGGGCAGACACCGTTAGTAGGCTGTAACCACCAAGTTTTTTAAAAACCAGCACTTAATGAGAGCCAGAAGGTTGAAGCTCAGCTTTATTCAGTTGAGGACAAACACCAGGGAGGGGCAGACACCGTTAGTAGGCCGTAACCAAAGTTGAAGGCCAAATGCAGTTTAATATCTAATACTATAGGCCGAAAGCCAGAAGGTGGAAGCTCAGCTTTATTCAGTTGAGGGCAAACACTAGGAAGGGGCAGACACCGTTAGTAGGCTGTAACCACCAAGTTTTTTAAAAAACAGCACTTAATGAGAGCCAGAAGGTTGAAGCTCAGCTTTATTCAGTTGAGGACAAACACCAGGGAGGGGCAGACACCGTTAGTAGGCCTTAACCAAAGTTGAAGGCCAAATGCAGTTTAATATCTAATACTATAGGCCAAAAGCCAGAAGGTGGAAGCTCAGCTTTATTCAGTTGAGGGCAAACACCAGGGAGGGGCAGACACCGTTAGTAGGCCGTAACCAAAGTTGAAGGCCAAATGCAGTTTAATATCTGATACTATAGGCCGAAAGCCAGAAGGTGGAAGCTCAGCTTTATTCAGTTGAGGGAAAACACCAGGGAGGAGCAGACACCGTTAGTAGGCCGTAACCACCAAGTTTTTAAAAAACAGCACTTAATGAGAGCCAGAAGGTTGAAGCTCAGCTTTATTCAGTTGAGGGCAAACACCAGGGAGCGGCAGACACCGTTAGTAGGCTGTAACCAAAGTTGAAGGCCAAATGCAGTTTAATATCTGATACTATAGGCTGAAAGCCAGAAGGTGGAAGCTCAGCTTTATTCAGTTGAGGGCAAACACCAGGGAGCGGCAGACACCGTTAGTAGGCCGTAACCAAAGTTGAAGGCCAAATGCAGTTTAATATCTGATACTATAGGCCGAAAGCCAGAAGGTGGAAGCTCAGCTTTACTCAGTTGAGGGCAAACACCAGGGAGCGGCAGACACCGTTAGTAGGCCGTAACCAAAGTTGAAGGCCAAATGCAGTTTAATATCTGATACTATAGGCCGAAAGCCAGAAGGTGGAAGCTCAGCTTTATTCAGTTGAGGGCAAACACCAGGGAGCGGCAGACACCGTTAGTAGGCCGTAACCAAAGTTGAAGGCCAAATGCAGTTTAATTTCTGATACTATAGGCCGAAAGCCAGAAGGTGGAAGCTCAGCTTTATTCAGTTGAGGGCAAACACCAGGGAGCGGCAGACACCGTTAGTAGGCCGTAACCAAAGTTGAAGGCCAAATGCAGTTTAATTTCTGATACTATAGGCCGAAAGCCAGAAGGTTGAAGCTCCGATTTAGACAGTGGAGGACAATTTGAATTAGGGACTGCAGACAGACTTAGTAGGCTGTCCCCTGTGGACCATGCATCCACCACATTAACCCATTGCGCCGTAATGGACACGTAATCTTCCGTGGCCATGCCTACAGGTCAATGCGTCTGTTGTCAGGTGCACCTTTGTACTCACAGATTGCCAGAGTGCATGGACAATGCGGTCTTTTACATGCTGGTGGAGGGTTGGGATGGCTTTTCTCGCAAAAGAAGTGTCGACTGGTTAGCTTGTAGCGTGGTACAGCATAGTCCATCATGGCCTTATTAATAGTAAATAAAATATATAACTAGGCTCTATGAACTTTTAAATAGGTTCCAGGGGTACACGGGCAGCATTGGTGTGGTCAGTGGAGGAGTATTGCAAGTAGGGGCCGCAGACAGGCTATCAAAGGCATAAAATAACAAACAATAGGCTCATGGCAGTTATAAATCGGTTACATGGATACACAGGCAGGCACTCCAGGCAGCATTGTGGTCAGTGGAGGAGTATTGCAAGTAGGGACCGCAGACAGGCTAACAAAGGCCTAAAATAACAAACAATAGGCTCATGGCAGTTTTAAATCGGTTACATGGATACACAGGCAGGCACTCCAGGCAGCATTGTGGTCAGTGAAGGAGTATTGCAAGTAGGGACCGCAGACAGGCTAACAAAGGCCTAAAATAGCAAACAATAGGCTCATGGCAGTTTTAAATCGGTTACATGGATACACAGGCAGGCACTCCAGGCAGCATTGTGGTCAGTGGAGGAGTATTGCAAGTAGGGACCGCAGACAGGCTAACAAAGGCCTAAAATAACAAACAATAGGCTCATGGCAGTTTTAAATCGGTTACATGGATACACAGGCAGGCACTCCAGGCAGCATTGTGGTCAGTGGAGGAGTATTGCAAGTAGGGGCCGCAGACAGGCTATCAAAGGCCTAAAATAACAAACAATAGGCTCATGGCAGTTTTAAATCGGTTACATGGATACACAGGCAGGCACTCCAGGCAGCATTGTGGTCAGTGGAGGAGTATTGCAAGTAGGGACCGCAGACAGGCTAACAAAGGCCTAAAATAACAAACAATAGGCTCATGGCAGTTTTAAATCGGTTACATGGATACACAGGCAGGCACTCAAGGCAGCATTGTGGTCAGTGGAGGAGTATTGCAAGTAGGGGCCGCAGACAGGCTATCAAAGGCCTAAAATAACAAACAATAGGCTCATGGCAGTTTTAAATCGGTTACATGGATACACAGGCAGGCAGCACTGTGGTCAGTGGAGGAGTATTGCAAGAAGTGTCTGACACAGTTAGTACTCCCAAAAAATAAATAGATGTTAATGTCTCGCAAAACAACTATAAATAAAAAAAGGGTGGCATGCTTAGGTACAGGGGTGGGCTCATTTGCAGAGTTTATGACAAAGTAATTTGGCAGTAAATTAGTATTTACTGGTGTCAATATAGGACACTGACCCAGACTACTTTAACTAGCATCATAGATGTCAACAAATTGGTATTGTTTGTCAGTGCCAGGCATTGAATGATGTCAGCGCATAGACTAAACATTGGTGGAGCTGTGCGAGATAATTTTGCACGTGGTAGAGCACAGTTTGAGCTGGGGGGGGACTCTCTTGTGGCCGGCAGTACCGCCCCAGGGCCCCTCATGTTACAACGGTGTGTCTGACGTTGGGTGCGCACCACCACCGCCAGAGACACTACATTGTACTATGAGGGACCCAGTGGCAGTGCCGTCGACCAAAAGCGAGCACACCCATCTCTTCTGACAAACAGCACTGTAACTAACGGGTGCTTGCGCCAAGTGTCGAGAGTGAGACAACGGCCCCGTGGGGGGAGTTTTCCCATTGGGGGATGTGTAAACATGTCGTATGCTGTTCAAACAGCTGCTGCAAATTAAGAGATTTGAACACTCAGTAAGACCACTCCACAAGCAAGACCTTTTTATAGGAAAGCTAGGTGTCAGCCGGGAAAGGTGGGGCAAAATAATTTGAAATCCAGGAGTGGTTCATTTTAATGAAGGTGAGATCATCCACATTTTGGGTAGCCAGATGAGTCCTTTTTTCGGTTAATATTGAACCAGCAGCACTGAATACTCTTTCTGATAGCACACTAGCTGCTGGGCAAGCAAGCTCCTGCAACGCATATTCTGCCAATTCAGGCCAGGTGTCTAATTTGGATGCCCAGTAATCAAATGGGAATGACGGTTGAGGGAGAACATCAATAAGGGCTGAAAAATAGTTAGTAACCATACTGGACAAATGTTGTCTCCTGTCACTTTGAATAGATGCTGCAGTACCTGTCCTGTCTGCGGTCATTGCGAAATCACTCCACAACCTGGTCAGAAAACCCCTCTGTCCAACGCCACTTCTGATCTGTGCACCTCTAACACCTCTGCCATGTAGCCCCCTGCAGCTTGTGTGAGAACCATCACCGGCGCTGTGTGATGAGAATACCTGAATCAAACGGTCTACAAGAGTAGCTTGTTTGGTTGCTAAGATTTGTTCGAGGTTCTCATGTGGCATAACATTTTGCAATTTGCCTTTATAGCGAGGGTCAAGGATGCAGGCCAACCAGTAATCGTCATCGCTCATCATTTTAATAATGCGTGTGTCCCTTTTGAGGATACGTAAGGCATAATCCGCCATGTGGGCCAAAGTTCCAGTTGTCAAATCTGCGGTTGTGCTTATTGGAGGGGCAGTTACAGGCAAATCTACGTCACTTGTCTCCCTTAAAAAAACACAACCCGGCCTTGCAACGTCACTAATTTCTGTTGGCCCAGGAGAAGCTTCCTCATTCAAAAAGTACTCATCCCCATCATCCTCCTCGTCCTCCTCCTCCTCTTCGCCCGCTACAGCGTCCTCTACACGGCCCTGACCAGACAATGGCTGACTGTCATCAAGGCTTTCCTCTTCCTCGGCTGCAGACGCCTGCTCCTTTATGTGCATCAAACTTTGCATCAGCAGACGCATTAGGGGGATGCTCATGCTTATTATGGCGTTGTCTGCACTAACCAGCCGTGTGCATTCCTCAAAACACTGCACACCTGACAACTCCATGTCTGCCATCCAACTGCCTGCCCGTGTATGTGTATCCTCCCACAAAAATATAACAGCATGCCTCTGTTCGCACAGTCTCTGAAGCGGGTAACTTTTCAGGAAGCACTGCACCACCAGGTTTAAGGTGTGAGCCAGGCAAGGAATGTGTTTCAGTTGGGAAAGGGCTATGGCAGCCATGAAATTCCTTCCGTTATCACTCACTACCTTGCCTGCCTCAAGATATACAGTGCCCAGCCATGACTGAGTTTCATTCTGCAAGAACTCGGACAGAACTTCTGCGGTGTGTCTGTTGTCGCCCAAACACTTAATTGCCAATACAGCCTGCTGACGCTTGCCACTAGCTGTCCCATAATGGCACACCTGGTGTGCAACAGTGGCAGCTGCGGATGGAGTGGATGTGCGACTGCGGTCTGTGGTCGAGCTCTTGCTTCTGCATAAGGAGGAGGAAGAGGAGGAGGGGGGGCGAACGCCTACAGCCAACTCTTTCCTTGACCGTGGGCTAGGCAGAACTGTCCCAATATTGCTGTCCCCTGTCGACCCTGCATCCACCACATTCACCCAGTGTGCCGTGATGGACACGTAACGTCCCTGGCCATGCCTACTGGTCCATGCATCTGTTGTCAGGTGCACCTTTGTAGTCACAGACTGCCTGAGTACATGGACGATGCGGTCTTTAACATTCTGTTGGAGGGCTGGGATGGCTTTTCTAGAAAAGAAGTGTCGACTGGGTAGCTCATAGCGTGGTACAGCGTAGTCCATCAGCGCTTTGAAAGCTTTGCTTTCAACTAACTGGTAGGGCATCATCTCTAATGAGATTAGTCTAGCAATGTGGGCGTTCAAACCCTGTGTACGCGGATGCGAGGATGAGTACTTCCTTTTCCTAACAAGAGTCTCATGTAGGGTGAGATGGACTGGAGAGCTGGAGATCGTGGAACTAGCGGTGGTGCCGGTGGACATGGGTGACTGAGAGAGGGTTGGAGATGGTATTCTTGCCGGTGCCCTACATGCAGTGTTTCCTACTACTAACCTGGTGATTCCCTGACTGCTTTGGCCTGGCGAGGAAAGCTGCACAGATACTGCAGGTGGTGTGGGAAATGGTCGGCTTACAGGGAGGGAAGGGATGTAGCGTTGCTGACTAGCTTCATTGGCCGAGGGTGCTGCAACCTTTAGGGACGTTTGGTAGTTAGTCCAGGCTTGCAAATGCATGGTGGATAAATGTCTATGCATGCAACTTGTATTTAGACTTTTAAGATTCTGACCTCTGCTTAAGGTTGTTGAACATTTTTGACAGATGACTTTGCGCTGATCATTTGGATGTTGTTTAAAAAAATGCCAGACTGCACTCTTTCTACTATCGGATACCTTTTCAAGCATTGCAGACTGAGCTTCTTTAACCGGATGGCCACGCTGTCCTCCAACTGGTTTTGTTTTTGCCACGCGTTTTTGGCCAGATACGGGCCCGGTAGATGGAACCTGTTGTGATGTTGATGCCTGCTGCGGCTCCTCCTCCTCCGCTTCAGAACTACTGCCGCCTGCACTCTGTTCCCCCAATGGCTGCCAATCGGGGTCCACAACTGGGTCATCTATGACCTCCTCTTCTATGTCGTGTGCAATTTCGTCTGTGTCACCGTGTAAGCCGGTGGTATAGCGTTCGTGACAGGGCACCATTGTCTCCGCTGGGTTTTATTCTGCCTCAGTACACTGCGAGGGCAATGTTCTGGTCTGAGTCAAAGGAACAGCATAGTAATCTGGCTGTGGCTGTGCATCTGTGCACTCCATGTCCGATTCAACTTCTAATGGGCATGGCCTGTTAACTGTTTCACTGTCTAACCCAGGAACGGTATGTGTAAAGAGCTCCATGGAGTAACCTGTTGTGTCGACTGACGCACCCTTAACTGTTGTTTTTAGTGAAGGACACAAGGAAGCGACTTGTTCCTGACCGGGAGCAACCACTGACGATGCACTGCTCTGACATTTGGCACTTTCCGAGGAGGAGGCGAAAGAGCTAGAGGCAGAGTCAGCAATGAAAGCCAATACTTGTTCCTCCTGCTCCGGCTTCAAAAGTGGTTTTCCTACTCCCAGAAAAGAGAGTGTTCGAGGCCTTGTGTAGCCAGACAACGAACCTGGCTCAACAACTCGAGACTTAGGTGCTGTACTGCTTTTACCACGACCACCTGATGCTCCACCACCACTACCATCATTACCAGCTGACAATGACCGCCCACGGCCACGACCTCTTCCACTAGACTTCCTCATTGTTTGTAAAACGTAACCAAAGTAAAGCTATTTGTTACTGTAAAACAACTTATAAGGTGAACTCAAACTTCTGTAGGATTTATATATACCTTTATAGGTGCCTGACACTGAAATGAAAATCAGGCCCAATGTTACACACTAGGTTTTCTGTGCCCCAATAATTTGAGACAGATGGCACACACAGGACCAGCACTCAAGCAGAAATGCCAATCTTAATCTCCCACTATTATTTTTTTTTTAAAAGGGAGAATTTACCCCCCCCCCAAAAAAAAGGCCAAGTATTACACAGTGTTTTCGGTGGCACACAATGAGAGACAGATGCCACACACAGCAATGGCACGGAGGCAGACTTGCCAATATCTATCTCCCACTATTTTTTTTTTTTTTGAAAAGGGAGAATGTACCCCAAAAAAAAAAAATGGCCAAGTATTACACAGTGTTTTCGGTGCCACACAATGAGAGACAGATGCCACACACAGCAATGGCACGGAGGCAGACTTGCCAATATTTATCTCCCACTATTTTTTTTTTTTGAAAAGGGAGAATGTACCCCCCCAAAAAAAAAAAAAAAGGCCAAGTATTACACAGTGTTTTCGGTGGCACACAATGACAGACAGATGCCACACACAGCAATGGCACGGAGGCAGACTTGCCAATATTTATCTCCCACTCATTTTTTTTTTTGAAAAGGGAGAATGTACCCAAAAAAAAAAAAAATGGCCAAGTATTACGCAGTGTTTTCGGTGGCACACAATGAGAGACAGATGCCACACACAGCAATGGCACGGAGGCAGACTTGCCAATATTTATCTCCCACTAATTTTTTTTTTTGAAAAGGGAGAATGCACCCCAAAAAAAAAAAAATGGCCAAGTATTACACAGTGTTTTTGGTGGCACACAATGAGAGACAGATGCCACACACAGCAATGGCACGGAGGCAGACTTGCCAATATTTATCTCCCTGCAGTTATCTCAGAAAAGTATGGCAGGCAGCTATAAAAAAGGACTGCTGCACACAAAAGTGTGGACAAACACACAAGATAGCTGTGCAGAAAGGAAGGAAAAATAGGATTTGTGCTTTGAAAAAAGCAGTTGGTTTGCACAGCGGCGTACACACAGGCACAGCAACGCAGCTATCAGGGTCAGGGAGCCTTCTAGTGCAGCCCAATGAGCTACAGCGCTGAGGAAAAAAAAATGTAGCTTCCACTGTCCCTGCAATCAAAAGGTGGTGTTGGACAGTGGAAATCGCTACAGCACAAGCGGTTTGTAGCTTTATGTACCCTGCCTATCACTATCCCTGCTTCTGAAGAAGCTGCAGCAACCTCTCCCTACGCTCAGATCAGCAGCAGTAAGATGGCGGTCAGCGGGAACACCCCTTTATAGCCCCTGTGACGCCGCAGAAAGCAAGCCAATCACTGCAATGCCCTTCTCTAAGATGGTGGGGACTGAGATCTATGTCATCACGCTGCCCACACTCTGCGTCCACCTTCATTGGCTGAGAAATGGCGCTTTTAGTGTAATTGAAACGCGACTTTGGCGCGAAAGTCGTGTACCGCATGGCAGACCCCACACAGGGATCGGCTCGGTTTCATGAGACGCCAACTTTGCCAAAAGTCGGCGACTTATGAAAATGAACGATCCGTTTCGCTCAACCCTAGTCGTCGGGGTGTTGGTTCCCGGCTTCGGGTTGGGGATTTGGTCTGGTTGTCTTCCCGTCATGTTCCTATGAAGGTCTCTTCCCCTAAGTTCAAACCTCGCTTTATTGGTCCCTATAAGATTTCTGAGATTATTAATCCAGTGTCTTTTCGTTTGCCCCTTCCAGCCTCATTTTCCATCCATAATGTTTTCCATAGATCTTTGTTGCAGGAATATTTGGTGCCCGTGGTTCCTTCTGTTGATCCTCCTGCTCCGGTGTTGGTTGATGGGGAGTTGGAATATGTGGTTGAGAAGATCTTGGATTCTCATTTTTTGAGGTGGAGGCTTCAGTATCTTGTCAAGTCGAAGGGTTATGACCAGGAGGATAATTCTTGGGTTGCTGCCTCTGATGTTCATGCTGACGATTTGGTTTGTGCTTTTCATTTGGCTCATCCTGATCGGCCTGGGGGCTCTGGTGAGGGTTCGGTGACCCCTCCTCAAGGGGGGGGTACTGTTGTGAATTCTGCTCTTGGGCTCCCTCCGGTGGTTGTAATTGGTACTGCTGCTGATTTCAGCAGTCATCAGGTGATTTCACTTACTACCAATTCTGACTGGGCTACTTATTCTGGCTAGATCTTTTGGTCAGTGCCAGTTGTCCATGGTTTTCTGGAGGATTCACATCTCTACTTGGTTTCTCCTGCTGGATTGTCCAAATCATCAAAGATAAGTCCTGGCTTTGTGTTTGCAGTCCACATGCAGTGGACTTTATAGCTCAGTGAATTGCTATGTTTTTTCTTGTCCAGCTTTGTCTGTGTAAAGATTTATTCAGCCAAGCTGGAAGCTCTGGAGTTGCAGAGTTACCCTCCATGCCTTTAGTTAGGTGTGGAGATTTTTGTATTCTCTGTGGTGGATTTTTGCAGTATTTTACTACTGACCGCAAAGTACTCTGTTCTGTCTTTTCTTTCTAGTTAGCGTGGCCTCCTTTGCTAATTCTGTTTTCAGTCTGTGTGTATAATTTCCCTCTCCTCTCACAGTCAATGTTTGTGGGGGGCTGTCTTTCCTTTGGGGATTTTCTCTGAGGCAAGATAGTTTTCCTGTTTCTCTCTTTAGGGGTAATTAGTCCTCCGGCTGTGACGAGGTGTCTAGGGAGTGACAGGAACATCCCATGGCTACTTCTAGTTGCGGTATTAAGTTCAGGGTCTGCGGTCAGTATAGAGGCCACCTTCTCCAGAGCTTGTCCATGCTGTTCCTGGCCACCAGATCATAACACCCCGACTCCCACCAGGTTAGCAGAGGGGAGGAACGGCCATGTCCGATCTGGGAAGGGAAGTAGCGGCGGTCGCAGCCGCAGACCTGGAAGCGCCTCCAGGACCCGCAATAGGCGCAGCCGCAGGCCTTGTACCACCGCCGGGTTCCACAGAGCTTGCCGCTTCCATCAGCCAGCCGGGCACCACCATGGCTACAGCGGCCATAATGCCCTTCTCTATGCCATACATACCTGGAGCAGCCTGGCTCCCATGATACTCTGGAGAATCGCATACATTAACTGACTTTAATTAAGGGATCTGCAACCTGCTTGAGTTTTATCCCCTGACAGCGCCTCAGAAAGTTCACATGATAACGGGCCAACTGCTTGGAGCGGCTCTGAGAGAAGTGAAGTCCTGGCCCACTGCGGATAAGAGAACTGCACAGCAGGTCTTTGCAAAGCTTAAAACCACCTTTGACATCCGCACCGCTACAGAAATTAAATTGATGTTCTATGGGTGCAAGCAGAGGCCACAGGATAGCTTACGGGACTATGCCCTTATTCTCCAGGAGGCACTGCGGGCAATCAAGCAGGATGATCCAAACAGCATGCAAGATGAGGATAAACTCTTAAAGGAGCGGTTCATCGAGGGGCTCCTGTGCAGTCATCAAAGGGCCCAACTGCACCTCCTGGCCATGCAGAATCCTGACCTGACCTTTGCGCAATTTAAGGACAAGGCCATCTAAGTTCTACAAGAGCGACAGCCCAGCCCTGCAGTACTTCCCAGGCGTCAAGCCCTCACGTACCACCAGGAGGTGGTGCCAGATGCTCAAGTTTCTGCCGAGGCCGATGCCCAGATCCTGGAAGACGATTCCCCTGCAGGACTACGCCTCCAGATGCAGGAGCTGACCAAGAGCTGCCTTAGCCTGACCGTGCAGTCCCTACAGGAGGCCACCAAGGAGAAGATCAAGCTGGCTTCCAGACCGGAGGATGTTCCCTGGCGACGACAGAAGAGGATCCCGCTGACCAGAGGCAGAGATGACGATCGCTTTCATCAGGACGGACGACCCATCTGCCGCCGCTGCAACCAGGTGGGCCACATTGCAAGGTACTGTCATTTAAATGAGCAACCCCTGGGGCAGAGGGCCAACCCCCAGGAGTAGGTATTCCCATGAACGCTCTGTTGGACACCGGCTCTCAGGTGACAACTATGCCTTACATCCTTTATAAACGTTATTGGGAGGACACAGACATTACTCGTGGCCCTGATGATGATTTCACCATAGTAGCCAGTAACGGTCAGTCATTGCCACAAGTGGGGTACAAAGAGGGTACAAAGAGGTCACCATTAAAGTGGGGCGGGTAGAATTGAAAGCCCAAGGAATTGTGATTGTTGATATTGACCGACGTGAATGTAACCCCATGATGACCATTGGTACTAATGTCATAGAAAATTGTCTTGCAGAGGTTATTTGTTATGACCTGGTGGTTAGGAGCACCTGGAATGACCTGATGGTTAAACTAGATGACAGGACAAGCTCTGGGGAGTGGGATCTCTGCTGACCGCAAACCCTAATCCTATCACACACACTAGAAATAGCCGTGGAGCGTACCTAACTCTCCCTAGATGCCTCTTCACAGCCTAAGAGCTAACTACCCCTAAAGATAGAAAATAAAGCCTTACCTTGCCTCAGAGAAATTCCGCAAAGGAAAAGGCAGCCCCCCCACAAATATTGACTGTGAGTTAAGAGGAAAGTCACAAACACAGGAATGAAACAGGTTTCAGCAAAGGAGGCCAGACTTACTAAATAGACTGAGGATAGGAAAGGGATCTATGCGGTCAGCACAAAAAAACTACAAAAAGCCACGCAGAGTGTGCAAAAAGACCCCCGCACCGACTCACGGTGCGGAGGTGCCACTCTGCACCCCAGAGCTTCCAGCTAGCAAGGCAATATCATGTTAGCAAGCTGGACTAGAACTTAGCAAGTACTAATAAATATATTCAGTACACAATGAACAACAAATGAACTAGCAGGGACTTAGCTTCTGCTGGAGTAGACAGGTCATCAGAAAGATCCGAGAGAGATCTGAACCAGTACTGATACATTGACAGCTGGAATGAAGTAACGATCTGAGTGGAATTAAATAGAGAAGCCAGCCTAGCTGCAAATGAGAGCAGCTGAGGAAGCAACCTCAGAACCAGCAGTTCCACTCACAGCCACCAGAGGGAGTCCACGGACAGAACTCGCCGAAGTACCATTCATGACCACAGGAGGGAGTTCGAGAACGGAATTCACAACAGTACCCCCCCTTGAGGAGGTGTCACCGAACCCTCACCAGAGCCCCCAGGCCGATCAGGATGAGCCAAATGAAAGGCACGAACCAAATCGGCAGCATGGACATCGGAGGCAACAACCCAGGAATTATCCTCCTGACCATAGCCCTTCCATTTGACCAGGTACTGAAGTTTCCTGTTGTGAATTGGGTTTCTGGGCTCCCCCGGTGGTCACTGGTGGTACTGAACTTGTGTGCTTCATCTCCTCTGTTCACCTGTTTCCATCAGGATGTGGGAGTTTTCTATTTAACCTTGCTCCTCAGTCATTTCTATGCCGGCCAACAATGTTACCAGAAGCCTTTCTGTTGCATGTTCCTGCTCCTAGACTACTATCAGCTAAGTTGGACTTGTAGTCCTAAGTTTGTTTTGCATTTTTGTTCCAGTTCTCGGTGTTTGAATATTTCTGAGGCTGGAAGCTCTTGTGAGCTGAAATTGCCACTCTAGTGTCATGAGTTGATATTAGAGTCTTAAAGTAATTTCAGGATGGTGTTTTGAAAAGGGTTTTCAGCTGACTGTGAAGTTCCCTTTTCTGTCTTCCTACTATCTAGTAAGCGGACCTCAATTTGCTAAACCTATCTTCATACTTCGTATGTCTATTTCCTCTAAAATCACCGACAATATATGTGGGGGCTACTGTCTGCCTTTAGGGGAAAATTTCTCTAGAGGTAAGCCAGGTCTGTATTTTCCTCTGCTAGGGTCAGGCAGTCCTCCGGCTGGCGCTGGGCGTCTAGGGATAAAACGTAGGCACGCTACCCGGCCACTGTTAGTTGTGCGGTAGGTGTAGCTCACAGTCAGCTCGAGTTCCCATCTTCCAAGAGCTAGTCCTTTTGTATGCTTTACTACGGTCTCTTGCCATTGAGAACCATGACAGTTTGGCCGGCCAAGGGTTAAAATAATTGGCAGAAGAAAGGAGAGATAAGAAGTCTGCAGAGAATTTTTTTTTTTTTTTTTTTTCCTGAGTTTGCTCATTAGTTTATTCACTTGCATCTCTGCTTACTGCAGCCTTCGTCTCTCTCTCCTTCTAATCCTTGAATGGTTCTGATTTCACCTGATAAAAATGGATCAGCAGAGTTTAGCTACAGGTTTGAATAATCTCGCTATGAAGGTTCAAAGTTTACAGGATTTTGTAATTCATGCTCCTATATCTGAACCTAGAATTCCTTTACCTGAATTTTTCTCCGGGGATAGATCTCGCTTCCAGAATTTCAAACATAATTGTAAATTATTTTTGTCTCTGAGATCTCGCTCCGCTGGAGATCCTGCACAGCAGGTCAGGATTGTAATTTCCTTGCTCCGGGGCGACCCTCAGGATTGGGCATTTGCTTTGGCACCAGGGGATCCTGCGTTGCTCAATGTGGATGCGTTTTTCCTGGCATTGGGGTTGCTTTATGAGGAACCTCATTTAGAGATTCAGGCTGAAAAAGCCTTGATGGCCCTGTCTCAGGGGCAAGATGAGGCTGAAATATACTGCCAAAAATTTCGTAAGTGGTCTGTGCTTACTCAGTGGAATGAGTGCGCCCTGGCGGCGAATTTCAGAGAGGGTCTCTCTGATGCCATTAAAGATGTTATGGTGGGGTTCCCTGTGCCTACAGGTCTGAATGAGTCCATGACAATGGCCATTCAGATTGATCGGCGTTTGCGGGAGCGCAAACCTGTGCACCATTTGGCAGTGTAAACTGAGAAGGCGCCAGAGATTATGCAATGTGATAGAATTCTGTCCAGAAGCGAACGACAGAATTTTAGGCGAAAAAATGGGTTATGCTTCTATTGTGGTGATTCAACTCATGTTATATCAGCATGCTCTAAACGTACTAAGAAGGTTGATAAGTCTGTTTCAATTGGCACTTTACAGTCTAAGTTTATTCTGTCTGTGACCCTGATTTGCTCTTTATCGTCTATTACCGCGGACGCCTATGTCGACTCTGGCGCCGCTTTGAGTCTTATGGATTGGTCCTTTGCCAAACGTTGTGGGTTTAATTTAGAGCCTCTGGAAGTTCCTATACCTCTGAAGGGTATTGACTCCACGCCATTGGCTAGTAATAAACCACAATACTGGACACAAGTAACTATGCGTATTAATCCGGATCACCAGGAGATTATTCGCTTCCTTGTGTTGTATAATCTACATGATGTGTTGGTGCTTGGATTGCCATGGCTGCAATCTCATAACCCAGTCCTCGACTGGAAAGCAATGTCTGTGTTAAGCTGGGGATGTCAGGGGACTCATGGGGACGTACCTTTGGTTTCCATTTCGTCATCTATTCCCTCTGAGATTCCGGAATTTTTATCTGATTATCGTGACGTTTTTGAGGAGCCTAAACTTGGTTCACTACCTCCGCACAGAGATTGCGATTGTACTATAGATCTGATTCCGGGCAGTAAGTTTCCAAAGGGTCGTTTATTTAATCTATCTGTGCCTGAACATGCTGCTATGCGGGAATATATTAAGGAGTCCTTGGAAAAGGGACATATTCGTCCTTCGTCATCTCCCTTAGGAGCCGTTTTTTTCTTTGTATCTAAAAAAGATGGCTCTTTGAGGCCGTGTATTGATTATCGGCTTTTGAATAAAATCACGGTTAAATATCAGTATCCTTTGCCACTGCTTACTGATTTGTTTGCTCGAATAAAGGGGGCCAAGTGGTTCTCTAAGATTGATCTTCGTGGGGCGTATAATTTAGTGCGAATTAAGCAGGGGGATGAGTGGAAAACCGCATTTAATACGCCTGAGGGCCATTTTGAGTATTTAGTAATGCCTTTTGGTCTTTCAAATGCCCCTTCAGTCTTTCAGTCTTTTATGCATGACATTTTCCGTGAATATTTGGATAAATTTATGATTGTGTATCTGGATGATATTTTGATTTTTTCGGATGACTGGGACTCTCATGTCCAACAGGTCAGGAGGGTTTTTCAGGTTTTGCGCTCTAATTCCTTGTGTGTAAAGGGTTCTAAGTGTGTTTTTGGGGTTCAAAAGATTTCGTTTTTGGGGTACATTTTTTCCCCCTCTTCCATTGAGATGGACCCTGTCAAGGTTCAGGCTATTTGTGATTGGACGCAACCCTCTTCTCTTAAGAGCCTTCAGAAGTTTTTGGGCTTTGCTAATTTTTATCGTCGATTTATAACTGGTTTTTCTGATGTTGCTAAGCCGTTGACTGATTTGACTAAGAAGGGTGCTGATGTTGCTGATTGGTCCCCTGCTGCTGTGGAGGCCTTTCGGGAGCTTAAGCGCCGCTTTTCTTCCGCCCCTGTATTGCGTCAGCCTGATGTTACTCTTCCTTTTCAGGATGAGGTTGACGCTTCAGAAATCGGAGCTGGGGCGGTTTTGTCGCAGAAAAGTTCCGACTGCTCCGTGATGAGACCTTGCGCGTTCTTTTCTCGTAAATTTTCGCCCGCTGAGCGTAATTATGATATTGGTAATCGGGAGCTCTTGGCTATGAAGTGGACTTTTGAGGAGTGGCGTCATTGGCTTGAGGGGGCTAGACATCAGGTGGTGGTATTGACCAACCACAAGAATTTGATTTATCTTGAGTCTGCCAGGCGCCTGAATCCTAGACAGGCGCGCTGGTCGTTATTTTTCTCTCGGTTTAATTTTGTGGTTTCTTACCTACCGGGTTCTAAAAATGTGAAGGCGGATGCCCTTTCTAGGAGTTTTGAGCCTGATTCCCCTGGTAATTCTGAACCTACAGGTATCCTTAAGGATGGGGTGATATTGTCTGCTGTTTCCCCAGACTTGCGACGGGTCTTGCAGGAGTTTCAGGCGGATAGACCTGATCGTTGCCTGCCTGGTAGACTGTTTGTTCTGGATGATTGGACCAGTAGAGTCATCTCGGAGGTCCATTCTTCTGCGTTAGCTGGTCATCCTGGAATCTTTGGTACCAGGGATTTGGTGGCTAGGTCCTTCTGGTGGCCTTCCCTGTCGCGAGATGTGCAAGGTTTTGTGCAGTCTTGTGATGTTTGTGCTCGGGCCAAGCCTTGTTGTTCTCGGGCTAGTGGATTGTTGTTATCTTTGCCCATTCCGAAGAGGCCTTGGACTCACATCTCCATGGATTTTATTTCTGATCTTCCTGTTTCTCAGAAGATGTCTGTCATCTGGGTGGTGTGTGACCGTTTCTCTAAGATGGTCCATTTGGTCCCCTTGCCTAAATTGCCTTCCTCATCCGAGCTGGTTCCTCTGTTTTTTCAAAATGTGGTTCGCTTGCATGGTATTCCGGAGAATATCGTTTCTGACAGGGGAACTCAATTCGTGTCTAGATTTTGGCGAGCATTCTGTGCTAGGATGGGCATTGATTTGTCTTTTTCGTCTGCTTTCCATCCTCAGACTAATGGCCAGACCGAGCGAACTAATCAGACCTTGGAGACTTATTTGAGGTGTTTTGTGTCTGCGGATCAGGATGATTGGGTTGCCTTTTTGCCCTTGGCGGAGTTTGCCCTCAATAATCGGGCTAGTTCTGCCACCTTGGTTTCTCCTTTCTTCTGTAATTCGGGGTTTCATCCTCGTTTCTCTTCCGGTCAGGTGGAGTCTTCGGATTGTCCTGGAGTGGATGCTGTGGTGGAGAGGTTGCATCAGATTTGGGGGCATGTGGTGGACAATTTGAAGTTGTCCCAGGAGAAGACTCAGCAGTTTGCCAACCGCCGTCGTCGTGTTGGTCCTCGTCTTTGTGTTGGGGACTTGGTGTGGTTGTCTTCTCGTTTTGTCCCTATGAAGGTTTCTTCTCCTAAGTTTAAGCCTCGGTTCATCGGCCCGTACAAGATATTGGAGATTCTTAACCCTGTGTCCTTTCGTTTGGACCTCCCTGCATCTTTTTCTATTCATAATGTCTTCCATCGGTCATTGTTGCGCAGGTATGAGGTACCGGTTGTGCCTTCCGTTGAGCCTCCTGCTCCGGTGTTGGTTGAGGGTGAGTTGGAGTACGTTGTCGAGAAGATCTTGGACTCCCGTGTTTCCAGACGGAGACTTCAGTATCTGGTCAAGTGGAAGGGCTACGGTCAGGAGGATAATTCTTGGGTGACAGCCTCTGATGTTCATGCCTCCGATTTGGTCCGTGCCTTTCATAGGGCTCATCCTGATCGCCCTGGTGGTTCTGGTGAGGGTTCGGTGCCCCCTCCTTGAGGGGGGGGTACTGTTGTGAATTGGGTTTCTGGGCTCCCCCGGTGGTCACTGGTGGTACTGAACTTGTGTGCTTCATCTCCTCTGTTCACCTGTTTCCATCAGGATGTGGGAGTTTTCTATTTAACCTTGCTCCTCAGTCATTTCTATGCCGGCCAACAATGTTACCAGAAGCCTTTCTGTTGCATGTTCCTGCTCCTAGACTACTATCAGCTAAGTTGGACTTGTAGTCCTAAGTTTGTTTTGCATTTTTGTTCCAGTTCTCGGTGTTTGAATATTTCTGAGGCTGGAAGCTCTTGTGAGCTGAAATTGCCACTCTAGTGTCATGAGTTGATATTAGAGTCTTAAAGTAATTTCAGGATGGTGTTTTGAAAAGGGTTTTCAGCTGACTGTGAAGTTCCCTTTTCTGTCTTCCTACTATCTAGTAAGCGGACCTCAATTTGCTAAACCTATCTTCATACTTCGTATGTCTATTTCCTCTAAAATCACCGACAATATATGTGGGGGCTACTGTCTGCCTTTTGGGGAAAATTTCTCTAGAGGTAAGCCAGGTCTGTATTTTCCTCTGCTAGGGTCAGGCAGTCCTCCGGCTGGCGCTGGGCATCTAGGGATAAAACGTAGGCACGCTACCCGGCCACTGTTAGTTGTGCGGTAGGTGTAGCTCACAGTCAGCTCGAGTTCCCATCTTCCAAGAGCTAGTCCTTTTGTATGCTTTACTACGGTCTCTTGCCATTGAGAACCATGACAGTTGCCGTCTCGAAATACGAGAATCTAAAGTCTTCTCCACAACATACTCCAACTCCCCCTCGACCAACACCGGAGCAGGAGGGTCAACGGAGGGAACCATAGGCGCCACATATCTCCACAACAACGACCTATGGAACACATTATGGATGGCAAAAGAAGCTGGAAGGGCCAAACGAAATGACACAGGATTGAGAATTTCAGAAATCTTATAAGGACCAATGAAACGAGGTTTAAACTTAGGAGAAGAAACCTTCATAGGGACATAACGAGACGACAACCAAACCAAATCCCCAACACGAAGTCGGGGACCAGCACAGCGACGGCGGTTGGCGAAACGTTGAGCCTTCTCCTGGGACAATGTCAAATTGTCCACTACATGAGTCCAAATTTGCTGCAACCTGTCCACCACAGAATCTACCCCAGGACAGTCCGAAGGCTCAACCTGCCCTGAAGAAAAACGAGGATGAAAACCAGAATTACCAAAAAAAAGGCGAAACCAAAGTAGCCGAACTGGCCCGATTATTAAGGGCGAACTCAGCCAATGGCAAGAAGGTCACCCAATCATCCTGATCAGCAGAAACAAAGCATCTCAGATAGGTCTCCAAAGTCTGATTAGTTCGTTTGGTTTGGCCATTTGTCTGAGGATGGAAAGCCGAAGAAAAAGACAAATCAATGTCCATCCTAGCACAAAAGGACCGCCAAAACCTTGAAACAAACTGGGAACCTCTGTCCGACATGATGTTCTCCGGAATGCCATGCAAACGAACCACATGCTGGAAAAATAATGGAACCAAATCAGAGGAGGAGGGTAATTTAGGCAAGGGTACCAAATGGACCATCTTAGAGAAGCGATCACAAACCACCCAGATGACCGACATCCTTTGAGAGACAGGGAGATCTGAAATAAAATCCATGGAAACATGCGTCCAAGGCCTTTTCGGGACTGGCAGGGGCAAAAGTAACCCACTGGCACGAGAACAGCAGGGCTTGGCCCGAGCACAAGTCCCACAGGACTGCACAAAAGAACGCACATCCCGTGACAAGGAAGGCCACCAAAAGGACCTAGCCACCAAATCTCTGGTACCAAAAATCCCAGGATGACCAGCCAACACCAAACAATGAACCTCAGAGATAAATCTACTAGTCCATCTATCAGGGACAAACAGTTTCTCCGCTGGACAATGGTCAGGTCTATCAGCCTGAAACTCCTGCAGCGCCCGCCGCAAATCAGGTGAGATGGCAGACAGAATTACCCCCTCTTTGAGAATACCAGCCGGCTCAGGAACTCCCGGAGAATCAGGCACAAAACTCCTTGAAAGGGCATCGGCCTTCACATTCTTAGAACCCGGAAGGTATGAAACCACAAAATTGAAACGGGAGAAAAACAGCGACCATCGAGCCTGTCTAGGATTCAGCCGCTTGGCAGACTCGAGATAAGTCAGATTCTTTTGATCCGTTAAGACCACCACGCGATGCTTGTCTCCCTCAAGCCAATGTCGCCACTCCTCGAATGCCCACTTCATAGCCAACAACTCCCAATTGCCAACATCATAATTATGCTCAGCAGGCGAAAACCTTCTAGAAAAGAAAGCACATGGCTTCATCACAGAGCCATCAGAACTTCTTTGAGACAAAACAGCCCCTGCCCCAATCTCAGAAGCATCAACCTCGACCTGAAAAGGGAGCGAAACATCTGGCTGACACAACACGGGCCGAAGAAAAATGACGTTTCAACTCCCGAAAAGCCTCAACGGCCGCAGAGGACCAATTCACCACATCAGCACCTTTCTTGGTCAAATCAGTCAACGGTTTAACAACACTAGAAAAATTAGCGATGAAGCGACGGTAAAAATTAGCAAAGCCCAGGAATTTCTGAAGGCTCTTCACAGATGTAGGCTGAGTCCAATCAAAAATGACCTGAACTTTAACAGGATCCATCTCGATAGTAGAAGGGGAAAAAATGAAGCCCAAAAAGGAAACCTTCTGAACTCCGAAGAGACATTTAGACCCCTTCACAAACAAAGAATTAGCACGAAGGACCTGGAAGACCATTCTGACCTGCTTCACATGAGACTCCCAATCATCCGAAAAGACCAAAATATCATCCAAATATACAATCATGAATCTATCCAAATACTTTCGGAAGATGTCATGCATAAAGGACTGAAACACAGATGGAGCATTAGAAAGCCCGAATGGCATCACCAGGTACTCAAAATGGCCCTCGGGCGTATTAAATGCTGTTTTCCATTCATCGCCCTGTTTAATACGCACAAGATTATACGCCCCTCGAAGATCTATCTTGGTGAACCAACTAGCCCCCTTAATCCGAGCAAACAAATCAGACAGTAGAGGCAAAGGGTACTGAAATTTGACTGTGATTTTATTGAGAAGGCGGTAATCTATACAAGGTCTCAGAGAACCATCCTTCTTGGCCACAAAAAAGAACCCTGCTCCTAACGGTGACGACGACGGGCGAATATGCCCTTTCTCCAAGGACTCCTTTATATAACTCCACATAGCGGCGTGTTCCGTCACAGATAAATTGAAAAGTTGTCCCTTAGGAAGTTTACTACCAGGGATCAAATTAATAGCACAATCACAATCCCTATGAGGAGGTAGGGCACTGGATTTGGGCTCATCAAATACATCTCGGTAATCCGACAAAAACTCAGGGACTTCAGAAGGAGTAGAGGAAGAAATTGACAACAACGGAACATCACCATGTACCCCTTGACAACCCCAACTGGACACAGACATTGATTTCCCATCCAATACTGGATTATGGACCTGTAGCCATGGAAAACCCAACACGACCACATCATGCAAATTATGCAACACCAAAAAGCGAATAGCTTCCTGATGTGCAGGAGCCATGCACATGGTCAATTGAGTCCAATACTGAGGTTTATTCTTGGCCAAAGGCGTAGCATCAATTCCCCTTAATGGAATAGGATACTGCAAGGGCTCGAAGAAAAAACCACAGCGCCTGGCAAACTCCAAGTCCATCAAATTCAGGGCAGCGCCTGAATCCACAAATGCTATAACAGAGTAGGACGACAAAGAGCAAATCAGAGTAACGGACAGTAATGTACAGTACCAATGGTGACAGACCTAGCGAACCGCTTAGTGCGCTTAGGACAATCAGAGATAGCATGAGTGGAGTCACCACAGTAAAAACACAGCCCATTCTGACGTCTGTGTTCTTGCCGTTCAGCTCTGGTCAAAGTCCTATCACATTGCATAGGCTCAGGCCTCTGCTCAGAGGATACCGCCAAATGGTGCACAACCTGGCGCTCACGCAAGCGCCGATCGATCTGAATGGCCAAGGACATTGATTCATTCAGACCAGCAGGCGTGGGGAACCCCACCATAACATCCTTAAGGGCTTCAGAAAGACCCTTTCTGAAAATTGCTGCAAGGGCACACTCATTCCATTGAGTAAGCACAGACCACTTTCTAAACTTCTGGCAATATACCTCCGCTTCATCCTGACCCTGACACAAAGCCAGCAAGATTTTCTCTGCCTGATCCACAGAGTTAGGTTCGTCATAAAGCAATCCAAGCGCCAGAAAAAACGCATCTACATTAAGCAATGCAGGATCTCCTGGCGCAAGGGAGAATGCCCAGTCTTGAGGGTCGCCACGTAACAAAGAAATAATGATTTTCACTTGCTGAATGGGGTCACCAGAGGAGCGGGGTTTCAAAGCAAGAAACAGTCTACAATTATTTTTGAAATTCAGAAATTTAGATCTATCCCCAGAAAACAAATCAGGAATTGGAATTCTAGGCTCTAACATCGGATTCTGAACTACATAATCTTGAATGCTTTGTACCCTTGCAGTCAGTTGATCAACACAAGAGGACAGAACTTGAATGTCCATATCTACACCTGAGTCCTGAACCACCCATAGGTTAAGGGGAAAAGAAAGACAAAACACATTGCAGAGAAAAAAAAATGGTCTCAGAACTTCTCTTATCCCTCTATTGAGATGCATTAACACTTTGTTGGCCAGCTGTACTGTTATGACCTGGTGGTTAGGAGCACCTGGAATGACCTGATGGTTAAACTAGACGACAGGACAAGCCCTGGGGAGTGGGATCTCTGCTGACCGCAAACCCTAATCCTATCACACACACTAGAAATAGCCGTGGAGCGTACCTAACTCTCCCTAGATGCCTCTTCACAGCCTAAGAGCTAACTACCCCTAAAGATAGAAAATAAAGCCTTACCTTGCCTCAGAGAAATTCCCCAAAGGAAAAGGCAGCCCCCCCACAAATATTGACTGTGAGTTAAGAGGAAAGTCACAAACACAGGAATGAAACAGGTTTCAGCAAAGGAGGCCAGACTTACTAAATAGACTGAGGATAGGAAAGGGATCTATGCGGTCAGCACAAAAAAACTACAAAAAGCCACGCAGAGTGTGCAAAAAGACCCCCGCACCGACTCACGGTGCGGAGGTGCCACTCTGCACCCCAGAGCTTCCAGCTAGCAAGGCAATATCATGTTAGCAAGCTGGACTAGAACTTAGCAAGTACTAATAAATATATTCAGTACACAATGAACAACAAATGAACTAGCAGGGACTTAGCTTCTGCTGGAGTAGACAGGTCATCAGAAAGATCCGAGAGAGATCTGAACCAGTACTGATACATTGACAGCTGGCATGAAGTAACGATCTGAGTGGAGTTAAATAGAGAAGCCAGCCTAGCCGCAAACGAGGGCAGCTGAGGAAGCAACCTCAGAACCAGCAGTTCCACTCACAGCCACCAGAGGGAGTCCACGGACAGAACTCGCCGAAGTACCATTCATGACCACAGGAGGGAGTTCGAGAACGGAATTCACAACAGTTATTCTCTTGTTACAGCAGGTGGCAGAAACAGCTGGTTACAGTGAACAGCGTGCCTTGCAGAAAGAAATCCGAGCTCTGATGCAGAGACAGCAGGTAGAACTGACTGGTGGAGAAATTGGCCGTGTCACCGTGAGTGATTCAATCCCCATTGCAATACCCCCCAGGAGCGAAATATTAATATGCTGTCGGGCAGCAATAGGCCTCAGGGGTGGAGACTATCAAGCCCTGATGGAACCTGTGTATTCAGATAGTAGGCCCACCCTCCTGAAATCCAGAGGGGTGGTTGAAGTCTGCAAGGGGAGGGTGCCAATACGTGTCCTTAACTGTGGAGAGGAAGAGGTCCACCTAACCAAATATGCCACACTTGCCAAATTGTTTGCTGTTGATAATAATGTGATACAGGGAACAGAACCCTTGGTCCCGTCCAACCGGGCGGAGGACAATGGCTCTGCAGGGCAAATGGAAGATTGGTGTCAGAAATTGCACGTAGGCACTGACTCTACCCCATCACACCAAAAACAGGGGGCTTACAGGGTGGTTCATGAGCATGAGCGGGTATTCAGCAAGCATCCCCAAGATTTTAGGCAGGTAAAAGGGATTCAACATCATATCCCCACAGGAGATCATCCACCCATTAAAGAAAGATACCATCCTGTACCCCCAGCTCACTATCAGTGTGCCAAAGATATGTTGCGAGAGATGAAGGAGGCTAGGGTAGTGAGAGACAGTTGTAGCCCCTGGGCAGCTCCATTAGTCCTTGTCAGAAAGAAGGATGGCACAATGAGGATGTGTGTTGATTATAGGCAGAAAAACCGCATTACACATAAGGATGCATACCCACTGCCCAGAATAGAAGAGTCCTTAGCTGCTTTAAAATCTGCTAACTACTTCTCTACCTTGGATCTCACCAGTGGCTACTGGCAGGTTCCTGTAGCAGAGACAGACAAGGAAAAGACAGCCTTCACCCCACCGATGTTATGATCCTAGTGGCTGAGGATCACCAAACGGACTAGCTAAGTTTATGAACATAGACAGGAGCTCTAGGGAGGTGGTAACTGGACTGACCGCAAACCTGATCCTAACCAACACACTAAAGGAAGCCAGTGAACGTGCCTAAAATCCTGGACGTCTCGACGCAGCCTGAGAAACTATCTACTCCTGGAGGGAAAGTAAGACCTCACTTGCCTCAAGAGAAATCACCCCAAAGATATAGGAAGCCCCCAACAAATAATAACGGTGAGGTAAGGGGAAAACACAAACGTAGAAATGAAAACAGATTAAGCAAATGAGGCCCGCTAATACTAGATAGCAGAAGACAGATAGGGAACTGTGCGGTCAGTAAAAAACCCTATGCAAAATATCCACGCTGAGAATACAAGAACCCCCACACCAACTAATGGTGTGAGGGGAGAAACTCAGCCCCCTAGAGCTACCAGCAAGCAAGGAAATCACATATTAGCAAGCTGGATAAAAATAAACCAAGAAACATATGACCACTGATGGTCAAAAAATGAACCAAGCAAAACTTAGCTTCTCTTGAAGAGACTGATAACGAAGGACTGCAGGAGAGCTCCAAAATAGCACTGAAGACATTGACAGCAGGCAACAACTGAGAGTCCAGGTGAACTAAATAGGAAACCAGCTAAGAGATAACGAGACAGCTGATCCTGCCTCAGACCTGCAGAATGACACAAAGAACCACCAGAGGGAGCCCAAAGACAGCACTCACACAATACCAGTTGTGACCACAAGAGGGAGCCCAAAAACAGAGTTCACAACAACCGATGGGTCTCTGTGAATTCAACTACATGCCATTCGGACTGTGCAACGCCCCAGGAACGTTCCAGAGGATGATGGAGTGCTGTCTTGGACACAAGAATTTTGAAACCGTGTTGCTATATCTGGACGATGTCATTGTTTTCTCCAAGACTTATGAGGACCATCTGAAGCACCTGGCTGAGGTGTTCGAAGCCCTGTCCAACTTTGGCCTAAAGGTAAAACCGTCCAAATGCCATCTGTTCAAGCCCAAAGTGCAGTACCTGGGCCATGTAGTGAGTGCCGAAGGGGTGGCCCCAGACCCTGACAAGGTCACTGTGATCAGAGACTGGCCGAAGCCCAGCAACCTCCATGAAGTCCGGCAGTTCCTCAGGTTGGTAGGCTACTACAGGAGGTTTATCAAAGACTTCACCAAGAAAGCCGCGCCATTGCAAGACCTGCCGGTGGGCCAATCCAAGAAAACCAAGGGTAAGAATACCCCATTAGACTGGAACGATGGATTGGAGGGATCCTTCACTTGTTTGAAGTTGGCGCTGATGGGAGAAGAGGTACTGGCCTACCCTGAATATGACCAACCATTTGTGCTGTATACGGATGCCAGCAACATGGGACTGGGAGCCGTGTTGTCCCAGGTCCAGAAAGGCAAGGAGAGGGTAATTTCTTATGCCAGCAGGAAACTTCGTCCCACTGAAAGGAACCCTGACAACTACAGTTCCTTTAAGCTGGAGTTCCTCGCCATCGTTTGGGCAGTGACGGAGAGGTTCAAGCACTACCTGGCCTCAGCAAAATTCACCATCTTCACGGACAACAATCCACTGACACACTTGGACACAGCAAAACTTGGTGCCTTAGAGCAGCGGTGGATGGCCCGGTTGTCCAATTACGATTTCACCATCAACTACCGGGCAGGGCACAAGAATGCGAATGCCGATGCATTGTCCAGGATCCCCAACTTACCAGAAACGGGAGAAGACTCGTAAGCACTTGAAGAAATAGAGTTGCCAGCTTTCCATCCCCCCAAGGCCACTCAGTATTCCCATCATGTGTGGAACAGGCGCAAGAACAAGCAGGATGCCACGCTGAATCCCCTGCCACCCCATGGATGGGTGAAAAAATAGAAAAAATGCGGCAGCACTCACCAACCTCAGTGTGGTCTAAGTCCTTTATTAAGACATATAAAACATCACCATTTTTAGTGTGAAAAAGGAGGAGGTGAGCAGGGATCGACGACGGCCGTTTCGCGCAAACAGTAGCGCTTCCACGGGTTTTTTTTTCTATTTTTTCACTTGTTGCATTGCTGTTTTCCATGCGAGCACCTCCACCTGGATGTCAGGCTCTCCTCTCACACCACTCACGGACTGTGGTCAGCTCCAGGTGATGTGGCTGTGCGGTTCAGCTTTTTTCTTTATTTATGCACACCATGGATGGGCAGGGACTCAGGACAGTGACCCCGCGGTCCGTCGGGTGAAAGAGCTCCTGAAGCAAGCAGGTTCGCACCCTGGCCCAGAGGATCCACAGGAGATGCAACAGCTGTGGAAGGGGAGAGGCAATGTGTTTATCTATGATGGTAAGCTGTGCCGAAGAAGCATCGACCCACGCACCCATGAGTTGGTATGGCAGATAGTAGTCCCAAAGCAAGATGTGCCAATGGTTCTGGAAGCGTACCACGATGGAGCAGGACACTTCAGATGGAGGAAGTTAGAGAGTCTGCTTCGTGGAAGGTTCTACTGGATTGGCATGAAGAAAGCCATCGAAAAGTGGTGCCGAGAGTGTGGCCCATGTAGCCTATGCAGGAAGGACCCTGACAGCCAAAGGGCTCCACTCCAGCCCATTATCACCAAACGACCGCTCGAACTGGTCGCGCTAGATCATGTGAAGCTAACACCCAGCCGGTCAGGCTATGTCTACGCCCTAACCATCGTAGATCACTACTCTAGATTCCTGGTAGTTGTGCCTGTCAAAGATCTGACAGCAAGGACAGCAGCCAAAGTCTTCCAGCAGTACTTCTGTAGACCACACGGGTACGCGGAAAAGGTGCTGACTGATCAAGGACCAGCCTTTGAAGCAGAAGTGTTCCAGGAATTCTGCAACTTATACGGGTGTAAAAAGATCAGGACGACACCGTATCACCCCCAAACCAACGGGATGTGTGAAAAGATGAACCGAGTGGTAATTGAAGACTTTGCCTGTGGAGGAACGGAACTTATGGCCAGCAAAGTTGCCCGACTTGGTAGACATGTACAACCACATCCCAGTGAATTCCACCAACTGTACCCCAGCATACCGGATGAGAGGAAGATCCAACAAGATACCTGTTGATCTAGACATGGGGGTCTTAACCCCAGATGATACCTCGCCAGATGCAGATTGGGATACAGAAAGGCAGCAAAGGTACCACAAAGTACAGGAATGCGTGGAAAGAAGTCTAGCCCAAGCCAGACAAAAACAAGAAAGGGATTACAACCAGCATGCTCCTGTAATTCCCTTGTCACCAGGTGAACAAGTACTCAAATGGAAGAGGAGACTACACAAACTTGACGGCCAATGGGAAGCAGAACCATATACCATCCTGCTATCCGACTTTGACAATACAAAGGTCTGTCTCATCAGCAAAGATGGAGGAGAAACTTCGACAGCAATATCCAGGGACCACCTCAAAGTATGCCCTGACAAGCTGAGAGATAGAGAAACAGATCCAAGAACATCGCCACCTGTGGAGGAGGAGAAGGTGATACACACTGTTCTTGGGGACTTTCCCCAGTCTTGGACTCAAACAAATCAGGCCATCGTGGTACCTGTTTTGATGTTTCATCAGCCGAAACCGCCGGAACCAAATGTGATGCCAGATCATCTGGAGCCAAGCGAGACTCTGCACCAACAGATTCCAACAGCTGACGCAATCCCGGCCGTAACTCACCAACAGCAGACTCCAACAGAGGACGCCATGCCAACAGTTGAATTGGCAAGTCCACCCTCTGCTGTCGGTGAATCTGCCATGCCTGCAAGTAGTAGAAGCAGTCCTGAGAGCTCCAGCATACCAGTGCTACCTAGACTCACTAGAAGTGTAGCCAAAAGACAGTGCACTACACCAGCAATAGCAAGCACAGTGGACCCTGTTAGGTCACTAGCGACCCCTGCATTGCGGAGGTCTACACGTAGCACTAAAAATCAGACCCCAATTCGCTACAAAACTTGGAAATATTAACGGTTGCTGCTGTTTGGTTGAAAATGTTTGTATATATATCTTTGTTACAGATTTAAAATGGACAATGGAGTAATGGACAGTGAATTGCTCCAAAATTTTCATCATACTTTTAAAAGGGATCCCTTTGTTTACCCGGGATCCCTGCTGTTTCAAGTTTGCACTCACTGAACTGGGAGTCATGAACTGTGCATGAATGAGACTTTCGCAACGTTCAAGTGTCCTCACCTCCCACAAAGGGAAGCACTGTTAAATTAATTTGTTTTAAAGCATTTCAAAATGTTGTATGTATTTTTGCTAATGTATTGTTGTTCTTCTTTTCCCAGTCCCGGAGTACTGGATTTAACAGTGGGGGAGTGCGGAGCCCCAGTGTCCTGGTCGTCGCAGTGATGTCATTATCCTTCCAGGGGAGAAGTGATGTCATGTCTGAAGGCAATGAAAGATAACCACATTCAGGTATTAAACACATGCAACATGTTCACACTCCAGACCAGAAGGGGGAGCTCTAAGCCTGTTTAGGGTGACCTCCCCTAATTACATCCTGATTTGGAGGAAAAGAGTTCAGTTCCTGTCAGGCAGAGAGAAGGAGTGGAGCTCTGCTGGCATGACGTGCTGCAACTCCTGGGAAAAGGCAAGGTGAATATACTGCGGAGAGTGTGCAGGAAAGCGGAGCATAGGAGAGAAATACCAGAGGGAGAACAGCCAGGAACAAGCTTCTCTTTTCTGAGGCACAGAAGCCGGTAGCCAGAAACACCGAGGGAGTAATAGGCTCTACGCATTACTTCAAACAACGGCAGGACAGTTAATTCCAAGTTGGCTGCCCAACCTTTAACCTAATGAAGACAACGGAGGCAAATTGTGGGAGAGGGGCGCCTCTAGGGTCCCTATAAAATAGCTCCAGGCATACCCCGTCATACGGGTCATCCTATCCATACCATCTGGGGGACGGAGAGAGAGAATATCAGAAATATACACGACAGTTGTGAGGAATATCCTGTGGTGCTCAGCAGGGAGGTACTACAACACACAGGTGTTAGTAGGAAGGCTACTGATTTCCACCTGGATAAGGGGACTCTGGAATTGCCTTCAGACCGACCGGACCCTGCCTGCCCTGTCATCTGGCGCTCCGGGCTGAGGATACCATCCGAAGTCTTCAATAAACCAAGGTAAAAGACTGCAAATCTGTCTCCTCGTTCTTTATTGCACCTTGCCCATATATAAACTCTTTTACTGGAGACCCCTGAGGGCTACGGACCGGGTCAGCCACCGTGACATCCCCCGAACCGCAGAACCCGGTGCCGAGTACCCCATTGCCCTACACTGGGGGTGATCCACAGGCAGTATAGTTTGTTTCACAGGCTGGCTACTCTGCTGACATGCAGACACTGCTCCTAGGCCCTAAACTATTAACTGGATTAGATGCAGTAAAAATTGAGATACACAGGCGGTATAGTTTGTTTCACAGGCGGGCTACACTACTGAGGATCTGATTTTATGCACTTTACATTTTGTCAGTGATAGAAGGAAACACATGGTATCAGACGGTTGAGGGGTGTCTGGTTGATTTGGGTTAATTATAACCTCAGCACTAGTGTTGAGCGATACCTTCCGATATGCAAAGGTATCGGTATCGGATTGGATCGGCCGATATCCAAAAAATATCGGATATCGCCGATACCGATACCCGATACCAATGCATATCAATGGGACACAAAATATCGGAATGGTTCCCAGGGTCTGACGGAGAGGAAACTCTCCTTCAGGCCCTGGGATCCATATTCATGTATAAAATAAAGAATAAAAATAAAAAATATTGATATACTCACCCCTCTGATGGGCCCGGCTCTCACCGGTACAAGCGTCTGCCTCCGTTCCTAAGAATGCAGAGTGAAGGACCTTCGATGACGTCGCGGCTTGTGATTGGTCGCGTGACCGCAACATGTGACCGCTCACGTGACCAATCACAAGCCGCGATGTCATCGAAGGTCATTCACTCCCTGCAATCTTAGGAACGGAGGCACCGCTAAGCACCAGGGTCCGCCGGAGGGGTGAGTATATCAATATTTTTTATTTTTATTATTTATTTTTTACATGAATATGGATCCCAGGGCCTGAAGGAGAGTCTCCTCTCCTCCAGACCCTGGGAACCATATGCACCGCACACTTCCGATTCCGATTTCCGATATCGCAAAAATATCGGAACTCGGTATCGGAATTCCGATACAGCAAATATCGGCCGATACCTGATATTTGCAGTATCGGAATGCTCAACACTACTCAGAACCTGTTATAAATCTGTGGAGAGTTTCCCGGTTTGTGTGTTTTCCTTCTTATAAGATTGCAAAACGTCAGGTGGTAGATTTTTAATGCACATGTCCCCATAAATGGTGTTATTTTTGTTAAGGAAGTCAACTTATATTCCACTTTGCCTACCTAGCCTCTGGTTTGGTTTGGTTTGGTTTGAGGCACCAATTTTAATGTATATGTTATTCTGTTTTATATTGAAATAAAGAAATTGATATATTGTATATAAATTGTGTTTTATGGCACTTCTTGATCCTGTAAAAGGATTGTTATGTTATAACTGGATTAGATGCAGTAAAAATTGAGATACACAGGCGGTATAGTTTGTTTCACAGGCGGGCTACTCTGCTGACGTGCAGACACTGCTCCAAGGCCCAAAACTGTTAACTGGATTAGATGCAGTAAAAATTGAGATACACAGGCAGTTTAGCTTGTTTCACAGGCTGGCTACTCTGCTGACGTGCAGACACTGCTCCTAGGCCCTAAACTACTAACTGGATTAGATGCAGTAAAAACTTAGATAAACAGGCGGTATAGTTTGTTTCACAGGCGGGCTACTCTGCTGACGTGCAGACAATGCTACTAGGCACTAAACTATTAACTGGAATAGATGCAGTGAAAATAGAGATACACAGGCAGTGTAGTTAGTTTCACAGGCGGGCTACTCTGCTGATATGCAGACACTGCTCCTAGGCCCAAAACTATTAACTGGATTAGATGCAGTAAAAATAGAGATACACAGGCGGTAAAGTTTGTTTCACAGGCGGGCTACTCTGCTGACGTGCAGACACTGTTCCTACGCCCAAAACTATTAACTGGATTAGATGCAGTAAAAATTGAGATACACAGGCGGTATAGTTTGTTTCACAGGTGGGCTACTCTGCTGATGTGCAGACACTGCTCCTAGGCCCAAAAGTATTTACTGGATTAGATGCAGTAAAAATTGAGATACACAGGTGGTATAGTTTGCTTCACAGGCGGGCTACTCTGCTGACGTTCAGACACTGCTCCTAGGCCCAAAACTATTAACTGGATTAGATGCAGTAAAAATTGAGATACACAGGCGGTATAGTTTGTTTCACATGCGGGCTACTCTGCTGACGTGCAGACACTGCTCCTAGGCCCAAAACTATTAACTGGATTAGATGCAGTAAAAATAGAGATACACAGGCGGTATAGTTAGTTTCACAGGTGGGCTACTCTGCTGACGTGCAGACACTGCTCCTTGGCCCAAAACTATTAACTGGATTAGATGCAGTAAAAATTGAGATACACAGGCGGTATAGTTAGTTTCAGAGGCTGGCTACTCTGCTGACGTGCAGACACTGCTCCTATGCCCCAAACTATTAACTGGATTAGATGCAGTAAAAATTGAGATACACAGGCGGTATAGTTTGTTTCACAGGCGGGCTATTCTGCTGACGTGCAGACACTGCTCCTAGGCCCAAAACTATTAACTGGATTAGATGCAGTAAAAATTGAGATACACAGGCGGTATAGTTTGTTTCACAGGTGAGCTGCTCTGCTGACGTGCACACACTGCTCCTAGGCCCAAAACTATTAACTGGTTTAGATGCAGTAAAAATTGAGATACAATGGCGGTATAGCTAGTTTCACAGGCTGGCTACTCTGCTGACGTGCAGACACTGCTCCTAGGCCCAAAACTATTAACTGGATTAGATGCAGTAAAAATTGAGATACACAGGCGGTATAGTTTGTTTCACAGGCGGGCTACTCTGCTGACGTGCAGACACTGCTCCAAGGCCCAAAACTGTTAACTGGATTAGATGCAGTAAAAATTGAGATACACAGGCAGTTTAGCTTGTTTCACAGGCTGGCTACTCTGCTGACGTGCAGACACTGCTCCTAGGCCCTAAACTACTAACTGGATTAGATGTAGTAAAAATTGAGATACACAGGCGGTATAGTTTGTTTCACAGGCGGGCTACTCTGCTGACGTGCAGACACTGCTCCAAGGCCCAAAACTGTTAACTGGATTAGATGCAGTAAAAATTGAGATACACAGGCAGTTTAGCTTGTTTCACAGGCTGGCTACTCTGCTGACGTGCAGACACTGCTCCTAGGCCCTAAACTACTAACTGGATTAGATGCAGTAAAAACTTAGATAAACAGGCGGTATAGTTTGTTTCACAGGCGGGCTACTCTGCTGACGTGCAGACAATGCTACTAGGCACTAAACTATTAACTGGAATAGATGCAGTGAAAATAGAGATACACAGGCAGTGTAGTTAGTTTCACAGGCGGGCTACTCTGCTGATATGCAGACACTGCTCCTAGGCCCAAAACTATTAACTGGATTAGATGCAGTAAAAATTGAGATACACAGGCGGTATAGTTTGTTTCACAGGCGGGCTACTCTGCTGACGTGCAGACACTGCTCCAAGGCCCAAAACTGTTAACTGGATTAGATGCAGTAAAAATTGAGATACACAGGCAGTTTAGCTTGTTTCACAGGCTGGCTACTCTGCTGACGTGCAGACACTGCTACTAGGCCCAAAACTATTAACTGGATTAGATGTAGTAAAAATTGAGATACACAGGCGGTATAGTTTGTTTCACAGGCGGGCTACTCTGCTGACGTGCAGACACTGCTCCAAGGCCCAAAACTGTTAACTGGATTAGATGCAGTAAAAATTGAGATACACAGGCAGTTTAGCTTGTTTCACAGGCTGGCTACTCTGCTGACGTGCAGACACTGCTCCTAGGCAGGGCCGTTTCTTCAACAGGGCGGGCAGGGCGGCCACACGGGGCGCCGTGGGGCCGGGGGGCGCAGGAGAGGCCTCGGGCCCCGGTGGTCCCCTGCCCGCTGCTGCTGCTGTTTAAGGGCTGTCAGGGGCGCGGATGCCGCGCTCAGTGCTGAGCGCGGGCGCGCCCTGCCCGAACTCAGCTGCAAATCTGACAGCTGAGCGGTCAGATCATCGCCTCGCGTCGCCGCGCCCCCCCCCCGCACCGCACATAATGGTTGCGGCCACCTCGGCGCCGCCACTCACCTCCGCTCCGCGCTGGATGAACAGCGAGAATGAACAGCCAGGATGAGGCAGCTCGGCCACTCCCACACTGATAGTATTATTTTCGGTGCCGGGGGGGGGGGGGCTTGGGAAATTTCCTACTCTCGCCCTGTGTCATTTTTGGGCTAGAAACTGCCCTGCTCCTAGGCCCTAAACTACTAACTGGATTAGATGCAGTAAAAACTTAGATAAACAGGCGGTATAGTTTGTTTCACAGGCGGGCTACTCTGCTGACGTGCAGACAATGCTACTAGGCACTAAACTATTAACTGGAATAGATGCAGTGAAAATAGAGATACACAGGCAGTGTAGTTAGTTTCACAGGCGGGCTACTCTGCTGATATGCAGACACTGCTCCTAGGCCCAAAACTATTAACTGGATTAGATGCAGTAAAAATAGAGATACACAGGCGGTAAAGTTTGTTTCACAGGCGGGCTACTCTGCTGACGTGCAGACACTGTTCCTACGCCCAAAACTATTAACTGGATTAGATGCAGTAAAAATTGAGATACACAGGCGGTATAGTTTGTTTCACAGGTGGGCTACTCTGCTGATGTGCAGACACTGCTCCTAGGCCCAAAAGTATTTACTGGATTAGATGCAGTAAAAATTGAGATACACAGGTGGTATAGTTTGCTTCACAGGCGGGCTACTCTGCTGACGTTCAGACACTGCTCCTAGGCCCAAAACTATTAACTGGATTAGATGCAGTAAAAATTGAGATACACAGGCGGTATAGTTTGTTTCACATGCGGGCTACTCTGCTGACGTGCAGACACTGCTCCTAGGCCCAAAACTATTAACTGGATTAGATGCAGTAAAAATTGAGATACACAGGCGGTATAGTTTGTTTCACAGGCTGACTACTCTGCTGACGTGCAGACACTGCTCCTAGGCCCTAAACTATTAACTGGATTAGATGCAGTAAAAATAGAGATACACAGGCGGTATAGTTAGTTTCACAGGTGGGCTACTCTGCTGACGTGCAGACACTGCTCCTTGGCCCAAAACTATTAACTGGATTAGATGCAGTAAAAATTGAGATACACAGGCGGTATAGTTAGTTTCAGAGGCTGGCTACTCTGCTGACGTGCAGACACTGCTCCTATGCCCCAAACTATTAACTGGATTAGATGCAGTAAAAATTGAGATACACAGGCGGTATAGTTTGTTTCACAGGCGGGCTATTCTGCTGACGTGCAGACACTGCTCCTAGGCCCAAAACTATTAACTGGATTAGATGCAGTAAAAATTGAGATACACAGGCGGTATAGTTTGTTTCACAGGTGAGCTGCTCTGCTGACGTGCACACACTGCTCCTAGGCCCAAAACTATTAACTGGTTTAGATGCAGTAAAAATTGAGATACAATGGCGGTATAGCTAGTTTCACAGGCTGGCTACTCTGCTGACGTGCAGACACTGCTCCTAGGCCCAAAACTATTAACTGGATTAGATGCAGTAAAAATTGAGATACACAGGCGGTATAGTTTGTTTCACAGGCGGGCTACTCTGCTGACGTGCAGACACTGCTCCAAGGCCCAAAACTGTTAACTGGATTAGATGCAGTAAAAATTGAGATACACAGGCAGTTTAGCTTGTTTCACAGGCTGGCTACTCTGCTGACGTGCAGACACTGCTCCTAGGCCCTAAACTACTAACTGGATTAGATGTAGTAAAAATTGAGATACACAGGCGGTATAGTTTGTTTCACAGGCGGGCTACTCTGCTGACGTGCAGACACTGCTCCAAGGCCCAAAACTGTTAACTGGATTAGATGCAGTAAAAATTGAGATACACAGGCAGTTTAGCTTGTTTCACAGGCTGGCTACTCTGCTGACGTGCAGACACTGCTCCTAGGCCCTAAACTACTAACTGGATTAGATGCAGTAAAAACTTAGATAAACAGGCGGTATAGTTTGTTTCACAGGCGGGCTACTCTGCTGACGTGCAGACAATGCTACTAGGCACTAAACTATTAACTGGAATAGATGCAGTGAAAATAGAGATACACAGGCAGTGTAGTTAGTTTCACAGGCGGGCTACTCTGCTGATATGCAGACACTGCTCCTAGGCCCAAAACTATTAACTGGATTAGATGCAGTAAAAATTGAGATACACAGGCGGTATAGTTTGTTTCACAGGCGGGCTACTCTGCTGACGTGCAGACACTGCTCCAAGGCCCAAAACTGTTAACTGGATTAGATGCAGTAAAAATTGAGATACACAGGCAGTTTAGCTTGTTTCACAGGCTGGCTACTCTGCTGACGTGCAGACACTGCTACTAGGCCCAAAACTATTAACTGGATTAGATGTAGTAAAAATTGAGATACACAGGCGGTATAGTTTGTTTCACAGGCGGGCTACTCTGCTGACGTGCAGACACTGCTCCAAGGCCCAAAACTGTTAACTGGATTAGATGCAGTAAAAATTGAGATACACAGGCAGTTTAGCTTGTTTCACAGGCTGGCTACTCTGCTGACGTGCAGACACTGCTCCTAGGCCCTAAACTACTAACTGGATTAGATGCAGTAAAAACTTAGATAAACAGGCGGTATAGTTTGTTTCACAGGCGGGCTACTCTGCTGACGTGCAGACAATGCTACTAGGCACTAAACTATTAACTGGAATAGATGCAGTGAAAATAGAGATACACAGGCAGTGTAGTTAGTTTCACAGGCGGGCTACTCTGCTGATATGCAGAAACTGCTCCTAGGCCCAAAACTATTAACTGGATTAGATGCAGTAAAAATAGAGATACACAGGCGGTAAAGTTTGTTTCACAGGCGGGCTACTCTGCTGACGTGCAGACACTGTTCCTACGCCCAAAACTATTAACTGGATTAGATGCAGTAAAAATTGAGATACACAGGCGGTATAGTTTGTTTCACAGGTGGGCTACTATGCTGATGTGCAGACACTGCTCCTAGGCCCAAAAGTATTTACTGGATTAGATGCAGTAAAAATTGAGATACACAGGTGGTATAGTTTGCTTCACAGGCGGGCTACTCTGCTGACGTTCAGACACTGCTCCTAGGCCCAAAACTATTAACTGGATTAGATGCAGTAAAAATTGAGATACACAGGCGGTATAGTTTGTTTCACATGCGGGCTACTCTGCTGACGTGCAGACACTGCTCCTAGGCCCAAAACTATTAACTGGATTAGATGCAGTAAAAATTGAGATACACAGGCGGTATAGTTTGTTTCACAGGCTGACTACTCTGCTGACGTGCAGACACTGCTCCTAGGCCCTAAACTATTAACTGGATTAGATGCAGTAAAAATAGAGATACACAGGCGGTATAGTTAGTTTCACAGGTGGGCTACTCTGCTGACGTGCAGACACTGCTCCTTGGCCCAAAACTATTAACTGGATTAGATGCAGTAAAAATTGAGATACACAGGCGGTATAGTTAGTTTCAGAGGCTGGCTACTCTGCTGACGTGCAGACACTGCTCCTATGCCCCAAACTATTAACTGGATTAGATGCAGTAAAAATTGAGATACACAGGCGGTATAGTTTGTTTCACAGGCGGGCTATTCTGCTGACGTGCAGACACTGCTCCTAGGCCCAAAACTATTAACTGGATTAGATGTAGTAAAAATTGAGATACACAGGCGGTATAGTTTGTTTCACAGGTGAGCTGCTCTGCTGACGTGCACACACTGCTCCTAGGCCCAAAACTATTAACTGGTTTAGATGCAGTAAAAATTGAGATACAATGGCGGTATAGCTAGTTTCACAGGCTGGCTACTCTGCTGACGTGCAGACACTGCTCCTAGGCCCAAAACTATTAACTGGATTAGATGCAGTAAAAATTGAGATACACAGGCGGTATAGTTATTTTCACAGTCTGGCTACTCTGCTGACATGCAGACACTGCTCCTAGGCCCTAAACTATTAAGATGGATTAGATGCAGTAAGAATTGAGATACACAGGCGGTATAGTTTGTTTCACAGGCGGGCTAATCTGCTGACGTGCAGACACTGCTCCTAGGCCCAAACTATTAACTGGATTAGATGCAGTAAAAATTGAGATACACAGGCGGTATAGTTTGTTTCACAGGCGGGCTACTCTGCTGACATGCAGACACTGCTCCTATGCCCCAAACTATTAACTGGATTAGATGCAGTAAAAATTGAGATACACAGGCGGTATAGTTTGTTTCACAGGCGGGCTATTCTGCTGACGTGCAGACACTGCTCCTAGGCCCAAAACTATTAACTGGATTAGATGCAGTAAAAATTGAGATACACAGGCGGTAGAGCTAGTTTCACAGGCTGGCTACTCTGCTGACGTGCAGACACTGCTCCTAGGCCCAAACATATTAACTGGATTAGATGCAGTAAAAATTGAGATACACAGGCGGTATATTTATTTTCAGTCTGGTACTCTGCTGACATGCAGACACTGCTCCTAGGCCCTAAACTATTAAGATGGATTAGATGCAGTAAGAATTGAGATACACAGGCGATACAGTTTGCTTCACAGGCGGGCTACTCTGCTGACGTGCAGACACTGCTCCTAGGCCCAAAACTATTAACTGGTTTAGATGCAGTAAAAATTGAGATACACAGGCGGTATAGTTTGTTTCACAGGCGAGCTACTCTGCTGACGTGCAGACACTGCTCCTAGGCCCAAACTATTAACTGGATTAGATGCAGTAAAAATTGAGATACACAGGCGGTATAGTTTGTTTCACAGGTGGCTATTCTGCTGACGTGCAGACACTGCTCTTAGGCCCAAAACTATTAACTAGATTAGATGTAGTAAAAATTGAGATACACAGGCGGTATAGTTTGTTTCACAGGTGGGCTACTCTGCTGACGTGCAGACACTGCTCCTAGGCCCAAAACTATTAACTGGATTAGATGCAGTAAAAATTGAGATACACAGGCGGTATAGTTTGTTTCACAGGCGGGCTACTCTGCTGACATGCAGACACTGCTCCTAGGCCCCAAACTATTAACTGGATTAGATGCAGTAAAAATTGAGATACACAGGCGGTATAGTTTGTTTCACAGGCGGGCTAATCTGCTGACGTGCAGACACTGCTCCTAGGCCCAAACTATTAACTGGATTAGATGCAGTAAAAATTGAGATACACAGGCGGTATAGTTTGTTTCACAGGCGGGCTACTCTGCTGACATGCAGACACTGCTCCTATGCCCCAAACTATTAACTGGATTAGATGCAGTAAAAATTGAGATACACAGGCGGTATAGTTTGTTTCACAGGCGGGCTATTCTGCTGACGTGCAGACACTGCTCCTAGGCCCAAAACTATTAACTGGATTAGATGCAGTAAAAATTGAGATACACAGGCGGTAGAGCTAGTTTCACAGGCTGGCTACTCTGCTGACGTGCAGACACTGCTCCTAGGCCCAAAACTATTAACTGGATTAGATGCAGTAAAAATTGAGATACACAGGCGGTATATTTATTTTCAGTCTGGTACTCTGCTGACATGCAGACACTGCTCCTAGGCCCTAAACTATTAAGATGGATTAGATGCAGTAAGAATTGAGATACACAGGCGATACAGTTTGCTTCACAGGCGGGCTACTCTGCTGACGTGCAGACACTGCTCCTAGGCCCAAAACTATTAACTGGATTAGATGCAGTAAAAATTGAGATACACAGGCGGTATAGTTTGTTTCACAGGCGGGCTAACTCTGCTGACGTGCAGACACTGCTCCAAGGCCCAAAACTGTTAACTGGATTAGATGCAGTAAAAATTGAGATACACAGGCAGTTTAGCTTGTTTCACAGGCTGGCTACTGTGCTGACGTGCAGACACTGCTCCTAGGCCCTAAACTACTAACTGGATTAGATGCAGTAAAAACTTAAACAGGCGGTATAGTTTGTTTCACAGGCGGGCTACTCTGCTGACGTGCAGACAATGCTACTAGGCACTAAACTATTAACTGGAATAGATGCAGTGAAAATAGAGATACACAGGCAGTGTAGTTAGTTTCACAGGCGGGCTACTCTGCTGATATGCAGACACTGCTCCTAGGCCCAAAACTATTAACTGGATTAGATGCAGTAAAAATAGAGATACACAGGCGGTAAAGTTTGTTTCACAGGCGGGCTACTCTGCTGACGTGCAGACACTGTTCCTACGCCCAAAACTATTAACTGGATTAGATGCAGTAAAAATTGAGATACACAGGCGGTATAGTTTGTTTCACAGGTGGGCTACTCTGCTGATGTGCAGACACTGCTCCTAGGCCCAAAAGTATTTACTGGATTAGATGCAGTAAAAATTGAGATACACAGGTGGTATAGTTTGCTTCACAGGCGGGCTACTCTGCTGACGTTCAGACACTGCTCCTAGGCCCAAAACTATTAACTGGATTAGATGCAGTAAAAATTGAGATACACAGGCGGTATAGTTTGTTTCACATGCGGGCTACTCTGCTGACGTGCAGACACTGCTCCTAGGCCCAAAACTATTAACTGGATTAGATGCAGTAAAAATTGAGATACACAGGCGGTATAGTTTGTTTCACAGGCTGACTACTCTGCTGACGTGCAGACACTGCTCCTAGGCCCTAAACTATTAACTGGATTAGATGCAGTAAAAATAGAGATACACAGGCGGTATAGTTAGTTTCACAGGTGGGCTACTCTGCTGACGTGCAGACACTGCTCCTTGGCCCAAAACTATTAACTGGATTAGATGCAGTAAAAATTGAGATACACAGGCGGTATAGTTAGTTTCAGAGGCTGGCTACTCTGCTGACGTGCAGACACTGCTCCTATGCCCCAAACTATTAACTGGATTAGATGCAGTAAAAATTGAGATACACAGGCGGTATAGTTTGTTTCACAGGCGGGCTACTCTGCTGACGTGCAGACACTGCTCCTAGGCCCTAAACTATTAAGATGGATTAGATGCAGTAAGAATTGAGATACACAGGCGATACAGTTTGCTTCACAGGCGGGCTACTCTCCTGACGTGCAGACACTGCTCTGAGGCCCAAAACTATTAACTGGATTAGATGCAGTAAAAATTGAGATACACAGGCGGTATAGTTTGTTTCACAGGCGGGCTACTCTGCTGACATGCAGACACTGCTCCTAGGCCCCAAACTATTAACTGGATTAGATGCAGTAAAAATTGAGATACACAGGCGGTATAGTTTGTTTCACAGGCGGGCTAATCTGCTGACGTGCAGACACTGCTCCTAGGCCCAAACTATTAACTGGATTAGATGCAGTAAAAATTGAGATACACAGGCGGTATAGTTTGTTTCACAGGCGGGCTACTCTGCTGACATGCAGACACTGCTCCTATGCCCCAAACTATTAACTGGATTAGATGCAGTAAAAATTGAGATACACAGGCGGTATAGTTTGTTTCACAGGCGGGCTATTCTGCTGACGTGCAGACACTGCTCCTAGGCCCAAAACTATTAACTGGATTAGATGCAGTAAAAATTGAGATACACAGGCGGTAGAGCAAGTTTCACAGGCTGGCTACTCTGCTGACGTGCAGACACTGCTCCTAGGCCCAAAACTATTAACTGGATTAGATGCAGTAAAAATTGAGATACACAGGCGGTATATTTATTTTCAGTCTGGTACTCTGCTGACATGCAGACACTGCTCCTAGGCCCTAAACTATTAAGATGGATTAGATGCAGTAAGAATTGAGATACACAGGCGATACAGTTTGCTTCACAGGCGGGCTACTCTGCTGACGTGCAGACACTGCTCCTAGGCCCAAAACTATTAACTGGATTAGATGCAGTAAAAATTGAGATACACAGGCGGTATAGTTTGTTTCACAGGCGGGCTACTCTGCTGACGTGCAGACACTGCTCCTAGGCCCAAACTATTAACTGGATTAGATGCAGTAAAAATTGAGATACACAGGCGGTATAGTTTGTTTCACAGGTGGCTATTCTGCTGACGTGCAGACACTGCTCTTAGGCCCAAAACTATTAACTAGATTAGATGTAGTAAAAATTGAGATACACAGGCGGTATAGTTTGTTTCACAGGTGGGCTACTCTGCTGACGTGCAGACACTGCTCCTAGGCCCAAAACTATTAACTGGATTAGATGCAGTAAAAATTGAGATACACAGGCGGTATAGTTTGTTTCACAGGCGGGCTACTCTGCTGATATGCAGACATTGCTCCTAGGCCCCAAACTATTAACTGGATTAGATGCAGTAAAAATTGAGATACACAGGCGGTATAGTTTGTTTCACAGGCGGGCTACTCTGCTGACGTGCAGACACTGCTCTTAGGCCCAAACTATTAACTGGATTAGATGCAGTAAAAATTGAGATACACAGGCGGTATAGTTTGTTTCACAGGTGGCTATTCTGCTGACGTTCAGACACTGCTCTTAGGCCCAAAACTATTAACTGGATTAGATGTAGTAAAAATTGAGATACACAGGCGGTATAGTTTGTTTCACAGGTGGGCTACTCTGCTGACGTGCAGACACTGCTCCTAGGCCCAAAACTATTAACTGGTTTAGATGCAGTAAAAATTGAGATACAATGGTGGTATAGCTAGTTTCACAGGCTGGCTACTCTGCTGACGTGCAGACACTGCTCCTAGGCCCAAAACTATTAACTGGATTAGATGCAGTAAAAATTGAGATACACAGGCGGTATAGTTATTTTCACAGTCTGGCTACTCTGCTGACATGCAGACACTGCTCCTAGGCCCTAAACTATTAAGATGGATTAGATGCAGTAAGAATTGAGATACACAGGCGGTACAGTTTGCTTCACAGGCGGGCTACTCTGCTGACGTGCAGACACTGCTCCTAGGCCCAAAACTACTAAATGGATTAGATGCAGTAAAAATTGAGATACACAGGCGGTATAGTTTGTTTCACAGGCGGGCTACTCTGCTGACTTGCAGACACTGCTCCTAGGCCCCAAACTATTAACTGGATTAGATGCAGTAAAAATTGAGATACACAGGCGGTATAGTTTGTTTCACAGGCAGGCTCATCTGCTGAAGTGCAGACACTGCTCCTAGGCCCAAGACTATTAACTGGATTAGATGCAGTAAAAACTGAGATACACAGGCGGTATAGTTGGTTTCACAGGCGGGCTACTCTGCTGAGGTGCAGACACCGCTCCTAGGCCCAAAATTATTAACTGGATTAGATGCAGTAAAAATTGAGATACACAGGCGGTATAGTTTGTTTCACAGGCGAGCTACTAGGCCCAAAACTATTAACTGGATTAGATGCAGTAAAAATTGAGATACACAGGCGGTATAGTTTGTTTTACAGGTGGGCTACTCTGCTGACATGCAGACACTGCTCCTAGGCCCAAAACTATTAACTGGATTAGATGCAGTAAAAATTGAGATACACAGGCGGTATAGTTAGTTTCACAGGCGGGCTACTCTGCTGAGGTGCAGACACTGCTCCTAGGCCCAAAACTATTAACTGGATTAGATGCAGTAAAAACTGAGATACACAGGCGGTATAGTTAGTTTCACAGGCGGGCTACTCTGCTGACGTGCAGACACCGCTCCTAGGCCCAAAACTATTAACTGGATTAGATGCAGTAAAAATTGAGATACACAGGCGGTATAGTTTGTTTCACAGGCGGGCTACTGGGCCCAAAACTATTAACTGGTTTAGATGCAGTAAAAATAGAGATACATAGGCGGTATAGTTTGTTTCACAGGTGAGCTACTCTGCTGACATGCAGACACTGCTCCTAGGCCCAAAACTATTAACTGGATTAGATGCAGTAAAAATTGAGATACACAGGCGGTATAGTTTGTTTCACAGGCGGGCTACTCTGCTGACGTGCAGACACTGCTCCTAGGCCCAAAACTATTAACTGGATTAGATGCAGTAAAAATTGAGATACACAGGAGGTATAGTTTGTTTCACAGGCGGGCTACTCTGCTGACGTGCAGACACTGCTCCTAGGCCCAAAACTATTAACTGGATTAGATGCAGAAAAAATTGAGATTACACTGACGGTATAGTTTGTTTCACAGGCGGACTACTCTGCTGACGTGCAGACACTGCTCCTAGGCCCAAAACTATGAACTGGATTAGATGCAGTAAAAATTGAGATACACAGGCGGTATAGTTAGTTTCACAGGCGGGCTACTCTGCTGACGTGCAGACACTGCTCTGAGGCCCAAAACTATTAACTGGATTAGATGCAGTAAAAATTGAGATACACAGGCGGTATAGTTTGTTTCACAGGCGGGCTACTCTGCTGACATGCAGACACTGCTCCTAGGCCCAAACTATTAACTGGATTAGATGCAGTAAAAATTGAGATACACAGGCGGTATAGTTTGTTTCACAGGCGGGCTAATCTGCTGACGTGCAGACACTGCTCCTAGGCCCAAACTATTAACTGGATTAGATGCAGTAAAAATTGAGATACATAGGCGGTATAGTTTGTTTCACAGGCGGGCTATTCTGCTGACGTGCAGACACTGCTCCTAGGCCCCAAACTATTAACTGGATTAGATGTAGTAAAAATTGAGATACACAGGCGGTATAGTTTGTTTCACAGGTGGGCTACTCTGCTGACGTGCAGACACTGCTCCTAGGCCCAAAACTATTAACTGGTTTAGATGCAGTAAAAATTGAGATACAATGGTGGTATAGCTAGTTTCACAGGCTGGCTACTCTGCTGACGTGCAGACACTGCTCCTAGGCCCAAAACTATTAACTGGATTAGATGCAGTAAAAATTGAGATACACAGGCGGTATAGTTATTTTCACAGTCTGGCTACTCTGCTGACATGCAGACACTGCTCCTAGGCCCTAAACTATTAAGATGGATTAGATGCAGTAAGAATTGAGATACACAGGCGGTACAGTTTGCTTCTCAGGCGGGCTACTCTGCTGACGTGCAGACACTGCTCCTAGGCCCAAAACTATTAACTGGATTAGATGCAGTAAAAATTGAGATACACAGGCGGTATAGTTTGTTTCACAGGCGGGCTACTCTGCTGACATGCAGACACTGCTCCTAGGCCCCAAACTATTAACTGGATTAGATGCAGTAAAAATTGAGATACACAGGCGGTATAGTTTGTTTTACAGGCGGGCTAATCTGCTGACGTGCAGACACTGCTCCTAGGCTCAAGACTATTAACTGGATTAGATGCAGTAAAAATTGAGATACACAGGCGGTATAGTTAGTTTCACAGGCGGGCTACTCTGCTGACGTGCAGACACTGCTCCTAGGCCCAAAACTATTAACTGGATTAGATGCAGTAAAAACTGAGATACACAGGCGGTATAGTTAGTTTCACAGGCGGGCTACTCTGCTGACGTGCAGACACCGCTCCTAGGCCCAAAACTATTAACTGGATTAGATGCAGTAAAAATTGAGATACACAGGCGGTATAGTTTGTTTCACAGGCGGGCTACTGGGCCCAAAACTATTAACTGGTTTAGATGCAGTAAAAATAGAGATACATAGGCGGTATAGTTTGTTTCACAGGTGGGCTACTCTGCTGACGTGCAAACACTGCTCCTAGGCCCAAAACTATTAACTGGATTAGATGCAGTAAAAATTGAGATACACAGGAGGTATAGTTTGTTTCACAGGCGGGCTACTCTGCTGCCGTGCAGACACTGCTCCTAGGCCCAAAACTATTAACTGGATTAGATGCAGAAAAAATTGAGATACACAGACGGTATAGTTTGTTTCACAGGCGGACTACTCTGCTGACGTGCAGACACTGCTCCTAGGCCCAAAACTATTAACTGGATTAGATGCAGTAAAAATTGAGATACACAGGCGGTATAGTTTGTTTCACAGGCGGGCTACTGGGCCCAAAACTATTAACTGGATTAGATGCAGTAAAAATTGAGATACACAGGCGGTATAGTTAGTTTCACAGGCTGGCTACTCTGATGACGTTCAGACACTGCTCTGAGGCCCAAAATTATTAACTGGATTAGATGCAGTAAAAATTGAGATACACAGGCGGTATAGTTTGTTTCACAGGCGGGCTACTCTGCTGACATGCAGACACTGCTCCTAGGCCCCAAACTATTAACTGGATTAGATGCAGTAAAAATTGAGATACACAGGAGGTATAGTTTGTTTCACAGGCGGGCTAATCTGCTGACGTGCAGACACTGCTCCTAGGCCCAAACTATTAACTGGATTAGATGCAGTAAAAATTGAGATACACAGGCGGTATAGTTTGTTTCACAGGCGGGCTATTCTGCTGACGTGCAGACACTGCTCCTAGGCCCAAAACTATTAACTGGATAAGATGTAGTAAAAATTGAGATACACAGGCGGTATAGTTTGTTTCACAGGTGGGCTACTCTGCTGACGTGCAGACACTGCTCCTAGGCCCAAAACTATTAACTGGTTTAGATGCAGTAAAAATTGAGATACAATGGTGGTATAGCTAGTTTCACAGGCTGGCTACTCTGCTGACGTGCAGACACTGCTCCTAGGCCCAAAACTATTAACTGGATTAGATGCAGTAAAAATTGAGATACACAGGCGGTATAGTTATTTTCACAGTCTGGCTACTCTGCTGACATGCAGACACTGCTCCTAGGCCCTAAACTATTAAGATGGATTAGATGCAGTAAGAATTGAGATACACAGGCGGTACAGTTTGCTTCACAGGCGGGCTAATCTGCTGACGTGCAGACACTGCTCCTAGGCCCAAAACTATTAACTGGATTAGATGCAGTAAAAATTGAGATACACAGGCGGTATAGTTGGTTTCACAGGCGGGCTACTCTGCTGAGGTGCAGACACCGCTCCTAGGCCCAAAATTATTAACTGGATTAGATGCAGTAAAAATTGAGATACACAGGCGGTATAGTTTGTTTCACAGGTGGGCTACTAGGCCCAAAACTATTAACTGGATTAGATGCAGTAAAAATTGAGATACACAGGCGGTATAGTTAGTTTCACAGACGGGCTACTCTGCTGACATGCAGACACTGCTCCTAGGCCCAAAACTATTAACTGGATTAGATGCAGTAAAAACTGAGATACACAGGCGTTATAGTTAGTTTCACAGGCGGGCTACTCTGCTGACGTGCAGACACAGCTCCTAGGCCCAAAACTATTAACTGGATTAGATGCAGTAAAAATTGAGATACACAGGCGGTATAGTTTGTTTCACAGGCGGGCTACTGGGCCCAAAACTATTAACTGGTTTAGATGCAGTAAAAATAGAGATACATAGGCGGTATAGTTTGTTTCACAGGTGGGCTACTCTGCTGACATGCAGACACTGCTCCTAGGCCCAAAACTATTAACTGGATTAGATGCAGTAAAAATTGAGATACACAGGCGGTATAGTTTGTTTCACAGGCGGGCTACTCTGCTGACGTGCAGACACTGCTCCTAGGCCCTAAACTACTAACTGGATTAGATGCAGTAAAAATTGAGATACACAGGCAGTTTAGCTTGTTTCACAGGCTGGCTACTCTGCTGACGTGCAGACACTGCTCCTAGGCCCTAAACTACTAACTGGATTAGATGCAGTAAAAACTTAGATAAATAGGCGGTATAGTTTGTTTCACAGGCGGGCTACTCTGCTGACGTGCAGATAATGCTACTGGGCACTAAACTATTAACTGGAATAGATGCAGTGAAAATAGAGATACACAGGCAGTGTAGTTAGTTTCACAGGCGGGCTACTCTGCTGATGTGCAGACACTGCTCCTAGGCCCAAAACTATTAACTGGATTAGATGCAGTAAAAATAGAGATACAAAGGCGGTAAAGTTTGTTTCACAGGCGGGCTACTCTGCTGACGTGCAGACACTGTTCCTACGCCCAAAACTATTAACTGGATTAGATGCAGTAAAAATTGAGATACACAGGCGGTATAGTTTGTTTCACAGGTGGGCTACTCTGCTGATGTGCAGACACTGCTCCTAGGCCCAAAACTATTAACTGGATTAGATGCAGTAAAAATTGAGATACACAGGTGGTATAGTTTGCTTCACAGGCGGGCTACTCTGCTGACGTTCAGACACTGCTCCTAGGCCCAAAACTATTAACTGGATTAGATGCAGTAAAAATTGAGATACACAGGAGGTATAGTTTGTTTCACATGCGGGCTACTCTGCTGACGTGCAGACACTGCTCCTAGGCCCAAAACTATTAACTGGATTAGATGCAGTAAAAATTGAGATACACAGGCGGCATAGTTTGTTTCACAGGCTGACTACTCTGCTGACGTGCAGACACTGCTCCTAGGCCCTAAACTATTAACTGGATTAGATGCAGTAAAAATAGAGATACACAGGCGGTATGGTTAGTTTCACAGGTGGGCTACTCTGCTGACGTGCAGACACTGCTCCTTGGCCCAAAACTATTAACTGGATTAGATGCAGTAAAAATTGAGATACACAGGCGGTATAGTTAGTTTCAGAGGCTGGCTACTCTGCTGACGTGCAGACACGGCTCCTATGCCCCAAACTATTAACTGGATTAGATGCAGTAAAAATTGAGATACACAGGCGGTATAGTTTGTTTCACAGGCGGGCTGTTCTGCTGACGTGCAGACACTGCTCCTAGGCCCAAAACTATTAACTGGATTAGATGTAGTAAAAATTGAGATACACAGGCGGTATAGTTTGTTTCACAGGTGGGCTACTCTGCTGACGTGCACACACTGCTCCTAGGCCCAAAACTATAAACTGGTTTAGATTCAGTAAAAATTGAGATACAATGGCGGTATAGCTAGTTTCACAGGCTGGCTACTCTGCTGACGTGCAGACACTGCTCCTAGGCCCAAAACTATTAACTGGATTAGATGCAGTAAAAATTGAGATACACTGGCGGTATAGTTATTTTCACAGTCTGGCTACTCTGCTGACATGCAGACACTGCTCCTAGGCCCTAAACTATTAACTGGATTAGATGCAGTAAAAATTGAGATACACAGGCGGTATAGTTTGTTTCACAGGCGGGCTACTCTGCTGACATGCAGACACTGCTCCTAGGCCCCAAACTATTAACTGGATTAGATGCAGTAAAAATTGAGATACACAGGCGGTATAGTTTGTTTCACAGGCGGGCTACTCTGCTGACGTGCAGACACTGCTCCTAGGCCCAAACTATTAACTGGATTAGATGCAGTAAAAATTGAGATACACAGGCGGTATAGTTTGTTTCACAGGCAGGCTAATCTGCTGAAGTGCAGACACTGCTACTAGGTCCAAGACTATTAACTGGATTAGATGCAGTAAAAACTGAGATACACAGGCGGTATAGTTGGTTTCACAGGCGGGCTACTCTGCTGAGGTGCAGGCACCGCTCCTAGGCCCAAAATTATTAACTGGATTAGATGCAGTAAAAATTGAGATACACAGGCGGTATAGTTTGTTTCACAGGCGGGCTACTAGGCCCAAAACTATTAACTGGATTAGATGCAGTAAAAATTGAGATACACAGGCGGTGTAGTTTGTTTTACAGGTGGGCTACTCTGCTGACATGCAGACACTGCTCCTAGGCCCAAAACTATTAACTGGATTAGATGTAGTAAAAATTGAGATACACAGGAGGTATAGTTAGTTTCACAGGCGGGCTACTCTGCTGACGTGCAGACACTGCTCCTAGGCCCAAAACTATTAACTGGATTAGATGCAGTAAAAACTGAGATACACAGGCGGTATAGTTAGTTTCACAGGCGGGCTACTCTGCTGACGTGCAGACACCGCTCCTAGGCCCAAAACTATTAACTGGATTAGATGCAGTAAAAATTGAGATACACAGGCGGTATAGTTTGTTTCACAGGCGGGCTACTGGGCCCAAAACTATTAACTGGTTTAGATGCAGTAAAAATAGAGATACATAGGCGGTATAGTTTGTTTCACAGGTGGGCTACTCTGCTGACATGCAGACACTGCTCCTAGGCCCAAAACTATTAACTGGATTAGATGCAGTAAAAATTGAGATACACAGGCGGTATAGTTTGTTTCACAGGCGGGCTACTCTGCTGACGTGCAGACACTGCTCCTAGGCCCAAAACTATTAACTGGATTAGATGCAGTAAAAATTGAGATACACAGGAGGTATAGTTTGTTTCACAGGCGGGCTACTCTGCTGACGTGCAGACACTGCTCCTAGGCCCAAAACTATTAACTGGATTAGATGCAGAAAAAATTGAGATACACAGACGGTATAGTTTGTTTCACAGGCGGACTACTCTGCTGACGTGCAGACACTGCTCCTAGGCCCAAACTATTAACTGGTTTAGATGCAGTAAAAATTGAGATACACAGGCGGTATAGTTAGTTTCACAGGCGGGCTACTCTGCTGACGTGCAGACACTGCTCTGAGGCCCAAAACTCTTAACTGGATTAGATGCAGTAAAAATTGAGATACACAGGCGGTATAGTTTGTTTCACAGGCGGGCTACTCTGCTGACATGCAGACACTGCTCCTAGGCCTCAAACTATTAACTGGATTAGATGCAGTAAAAATTGAGATACACAGGCGGTATAGTTTGTTTCACAGGCGGGCTAATCTGCTGACGTGCAGACACTGCTCCTAGGCCCAAACTATTAACTGGATTAGATGCAGTAAAAATTGAGATACACAAGTGGTATAGTTTGTTTCACAGGCGGGCTATTCTGCTGACGTGCAGACACTGCTCCTAGGCCCAAAACTATTAACTGGTTTAGATGTAGTAAAAATTCAGATACACAGGCGGTATAGTTTGTTTCACAGGTGGGCTACTCTGCTGACGTGCAGACACTGCTCCTAGGCCCAAAACTATTAACTGGTTTAGATGCAGTAAAAATTGAGATACAATGGTGGTATAGCTAGTTTCACAGGCTGGCTACTCTGCTGAGGTGCAGACACTGCTCCTAGGCCCAAAACTATTAACTGGATTAGATGCAGTAAAAATTGAGATACACAGGCGGTATAGTTATTTTCACAGTCTGGCTACTCTGCTGACAAGCAGACACTGCTCCTAGGCCCTAAACTATTAAGATGGATTAGATGCAGTAAGAATTGAGATACACAGGCGGTACAGTTTGCTTCACAGGCGGGCTACTCTGCTGACGTGCAGACACTGCTCATAGGCCCAAAACTATTAACTGGATTAGATGCAGTAAAAATTGAGATACACAGGCGGTATAGTTTGTTTCACAGGCGGGCTACTCTGCTGACATGCAGACACTGCTCCTAGGCCCCAAACTATTAACTGGATTAGATGCAGTAAAAATTGAGATACACAGGCGGTATAGTTTGTTTTACAGGCGGGCTAATCTGCTGACGTGCAGACACTGCTCCTAGGCTCAAGACTATTAACTGGATTAGATGCAGTAAAAACTGAGATACACAGGCGGTATAGTTGGTTTCACAGCCGGGCTACTCTGCTGAGGTGCAGACACCGCTCCTAGGCCCAAAATTATTAACTGGATTAGATGCAGTAAAAATTGAGATACACAGGCGGTATAGTTTGTTTCACAGGCGGGCTACTAGGCCCAAAACTATTAACTGGATTAGATGCAGTAAAAACTGAGATACACAGGCGGTATAGTTATTTTCACAGGCGGGCTACTCTGCTGGCGTGCAGACACCGCTCCTAGGCCCAAAACTATTAACTGGATTAGATGCAGTAAAAATTGAGATACACAGGCGGTATAGTTTGTTTCACAGGCGGGCTACTGGGCCCAAAACTATTAACTGGTTTAGATGCAGTAAAAATAGAGATACATAGGCGGTATAGTTTGTTTCACAGGCGGGCTAATCTGCTGACGTGCAGACACTGCTCCTAGGCCCAAACTATTAACTGGATTAGATGCAGTAAAAATTGAGATACACAGGCGGTATAGTTTGTTTCACAGGCGGGCTATTCTGCTGACGTGCAGACACTGCTCCTAGGCCCAAAACTATTAACTGGATTAGATGTAGTAAAAATTGAGATACACAGGCGGTATAGTTTGTTTCACAGGTGGGCTACTCTGCTGACGTGCAGACACTTCTCCTAGGCCCAAAACTATTAACTGGTTTAGATGCAGTAAAAATTGAGATACAATGGTGGTATAGCTAGTTTCACAGGCTGGCTACTCTGCTGACGTGCAGACACTGCTCCTAGGCCCAAAACTATTAACTGGATTAGATGCAGTAAAAATTGAGATACACAGGCGGTATAGTTATTTTCACAGTCTGGCTACTCTGCTGACATGCAGACACTGCTCCTAGGCCCTAAACTATTAAGATGGATTAGATGCAGTAAGAATTGAGATACACAGGCGGTACAGTTTGCTTCACAGGCGGGCTACTCTGCTGACGTGCAGACACTGCTCCTAGGCCCAAAACTATTAACTGGATTAGATGCAGTAAAAATTGAGATACACAGGCGGTATAGTTGGTTTCACAGGCGGGCTACTCTGCTGAGGTGCAGACACCGCTCCTAGGCCCAAAATTATTAACTGGATTAGATGCAGTAAAAATTGAGATACACAGGCGGTATAGTTTGTTTCACAGGCGGGCTACTAGGCCCAAAACTTTTAACTGGATTAGATGCAGTAAAAATTGAGATACACAGGCGGTATAGTTAGTTTCACAGGCGGGCTACTCTGCTGACGTGCAGACACTGCTCCTAGGCCCAAAACTATTAACTGGATTAGATGCAGTAAAAACTGAGATACACAGGCGGTATAGTTAGTTTCACAGGCGGGCTACTCTGCTGACGTGCAGACATCGCTCCTAGGCCCAAAACTATTAACTGGATTAGATGCAGTAAAAATTGAGATACACAGGCGGTATAGTTTGTTTCACAGGCGGGCTACTGGGCCCAAAACTATTAACTGGTTTAGATGCAGTAAAAATAGAGATACATAGGCGGTATAGTTTGTTTCACAGGTGGGCTACTCTGCTGACATGCAGACACTGCTCCTAGGCCCAAAACTATTAACTGGATTAGATGCAGTAAAAATTGAGATACACAGGCGGTATAGTTTGTTTCACAGGCGGGCTACTCTGCTGACGTGCAGACACTGCTCCTAGGCCCAAAACTATTAACTGGATTAGCTGGATTAGATGCAGTAAAAATTGAGATACACAGGAGGTATAGTTTGTTTCACAGGCGGGCTACTCTGCTGACGTGCAGACACTGCTCCTAGGCCCAAAACTATTAACTGGATTAGATGCAGAAAAAATTGAGATACACAGACGGTATAGTTTGTTTCACAGGCGGACTACTCTGCTGACGTGCAGACACTGCTCCTAGGCCCAAAACTATTAACTGGATTAGATGCAGTAAAAATTGAGATACACAGGCGGTATAGTTAGTTTCACAGGCTGGCTACTCTGCTGACGTTCAGACACTGCTCTGAGGCCCAAAACTATTAACTGGATTAGATGCAGTAAAAATTGAGATACACAGGCGGTATAGTTTGTTTCACAGGCGGGCTACTCTGCTGACATGCAGACACTGCTCCTAGGCCCCAAACTATTAACTGGATTAGATGCAGTAAAAATTGAGATACACAGGAGGTATAGTTTGTTTCACAGGCGGGCTAATCTGCTGACGTGCAGACACTGCTCCTAGGCCCAAACTATTAACTGGATTAGATGCAGTAAAAATTGAGATACACAGGAGGTATAGTTTGTTTCACAGGCGGGCTATTCTGCTGACGTGCAGACACTGCTCCTATGCCCAAAACTATTAACTGGATTAGATGTAGTAAAAATTGAGATACACAGGCGGTATAGTTTGTTTCACAGGTGGGCTACTCTGCTGACGTGCAGACACTGCTCCTTGGCCCAAAACTATTAACTGGTTTAGATGCAGTAAAAATTGAGATACAATGGTGGTATAGCTAGTTTCACAGGCTGGCTACTCTGCTGACGTGCAGACACTGCTCCTAGGCCCAAAACTATTAACTGGATTAGATGCAGTAAAAATTGAGATACACAGGCGGTATAGTTATTTTCACAGTCTGGCTACTCTGCTGACATGCAGACACTGCTCCTAGGCCCTAAACTATTAAGATGGATTAGATGCAGTAAGAATTGAGATACACAGGCGGTACAGTTTGCTTCACAGGCGGGCTACTCTGCTGACGTGCAGACACTGCTCCTAGGCCCAAAACTATTAACTGGATTAGATGCAGTAAAAATTGAGATACACAGGCGGTATAGTTTGTTTCACAGGCGGGCTACTCTGCTGACGTGCAGACACTGCTCCTAGGCCCCAAACTATTAACTGGATTAGATGCAGTACAAATTGAGATACACAGGCGGTATAGTTTGTTTTACAGGCGGGCTAATCTGCTGACTTGCAGACACTGCTCCTAGGCCCAAGACTATTAACTGGATTAGATGCAGTAAAAACTGAGATACACAGGCGGTATAGTTGGTTTCACAGGCGGGCTACTCTGCTGAGGTGCAGACACCGCTCCTAGGCCCAAAATTATTAACTGGATTAGATGCAGTAAAAATTGAGATACACAGGCGGTATAGTTTGTTTCACAGGCGGGCTATTGGGCCCAAAACTATTAACTGGTTTAGATGCAGTAAAAATAGAGATACATAGGCGGTATAGTTTGTTTCACAGGTGGGCTACTCTGCTGACATGCAGACACTGCTCTGTTGTGAATTTGGATTCTGGGCTCCCCCGGTGGCCGCTTGTGGAATTGGACTTGTCATCCTCCTTCCTGTTTCACCTGGTTCCATCAGTAGTGGGTGTCGCTATTTAAGCTCATTTCTCTGGTGGTTTCTTGCCGGTCAACAATGTTATCTGATGCCTCTCAGTGCTTGTTCCTGCTTCTAGACAACTACTAGATAAGTTGGACTTTTGTCCATGTTTTGTTTTGCCTATTTGTTCCAGTTCACAGCTGAAGTTTTGTTACTGTGTCTGGAAAGCTCTCGTTGATCAGGGATTGCTACTCTGGCGTTATGAGTTAATGCTAGAGTTTAAGGTAATCTCTGGATGGTGTTTTGTTAGTGTTTTTCTGCTGACCATGAAAGTATACTATCTGTCTTCTGCTATCTAGTAAGCGGACCTCAAATTTGCTAAGACTATTTTCCTGCTGCGTTTGTTGTTTCATCTGAACTCACCGTCATTATATGTGGGGGGCTACTGTCTTCTTTGGAATATTTCTCTAGAGGTGAGCCAGGTCTTATATTTCCCTCTGCTAGCTATTTAGGTCTTAGGCCAGAGCTGGGCATCTAGCGATAAATAGGAAATGCTACCTGGCTATTTCTAGTTGCGCGGCAGGCTTAGTTCATGGTCAGTATAGTTCCATCTTCCGAGAGCTTGTCCCTCTATAGGCTTGCTATGATCTCTGCCTGCAGAGATCATGACAGTTTGACCGGCCAATAAAGTGTTAAAGACCCAGGTTGAGAAAGGAGAGTTATAAGAAGTCTGCTGGAATTTTTTTTTTTTTTTTTCCTCCAGTCTGCCTTGCTGCAGTCTTTTTTCTCTCTCTCCTCCTAATCTCTGTATGGCTCTGTGTGCACCTGACAATAATGGATCTCCAGAGTGTAACTGCGGGTTTGAATAATCTCATCACGAAAGTACAAAATTTACAAGATTTTGTGGTACATGCTCCGGTATCTGAGCCGAGAATTCCTTTGCCGGAGTTCTTCACAGGGAATAGAGCTAGCTTCCAGAATTTCCGAAATAATTGTAAGCTTTATTTGTCCCTGAAGTCTCGTTCAGCTGGAGACCCTGCTCAGCAGGTTAGGATTGTGATTTCCTTGCTCAGGGGTGACCCTCAAGATTGGGCCTTCTCATTGCCAGCAGGGGATCCTGCGTTACGCGATGTGGATGCGTTTTTTCTGGCCTTGGGCTTGCTTTATGAGGAACCTCATTTGGAACTTCAGGCAGAAAAAACTTTGATGGCACTATCTCAGGGGCAAGACGAAGCTGAAGTTTTCTGCCAAAAATTCCGTAAATGGTCTGTGCTTACTCAGTGGAATGAGTGCGCCTTGGCGGCAACTTTCAGAGAAGGTCTCTCTGATGCCGTTAAGGATGTTATGGTGGGGTTCCCTGTGCCTGCAGGTCTGAATGAGTCCATGACAATGGCTATTCAGATTGATAGGCGTCTGCGGGAGCGCAAACCGGTGCACCATCTGGCGGTGTCTATGGAAAAGACGCCAGAAAGTATGCAGTGTGATAGAATTCTGTCCAGGAGCGAGCGACAGAATTTTAGACGGAAGAATGGATTGTGTTTCTATTGTGGGGATTCTACTCATGTTATATCAGTATGCTCTAGGCGTACAAAGAAGCTTGATAAGTCTGTTTCCATTGGCACCATTCAGTCTAAGTTTATTTTGTCTGTAACCCTGATTTGCTCTTTGTCATCCATTGCCACGGACGCCTATGTTGACTCTGGCGCCGCTCTGAGTCTTATGGATTGGTCCTTTGCCAATCGTTGTGGTTTTGATTTAGAGCCTTTGGAGACTCTTATTCCTCTGAAGGGGATTGACTCCACCCCATTGGCTAATAATAAACCACAATACTGGACACAAGTTACCATGCGTATCTATCCGGATCACCAGGAGATTATTCGTTTCCTGGTGCTGTATAATTTACATGACGATTTGGTACTGGGATTGCCATGGTTGCAGTCTCACAACCCAGTCTTGGACTGGAGAGCAATGTCTGTGTTGAGCTGGGGATGTAAGGGTATTCATGGGGACTTACCTTTGGTTTCTATTTCGTCGTCCATTCCCTCTGAAGTCCCTGAGTTCCTCTCTGATTATCAAGACGTCTTTGACGAACCCAAGCTTGGGTCGTTACCTCCGCACCGTGAGTGCGATTGTGCCATAGATTTGATACCGGGTTGTAAATATCCAAAGGGTCGTTTGTTTAATCTGTCTGTGCCGGAACATGCTGCTATGCGGGAATATATAAAGGAGTCTTTGGAAAAGGGACATATTCGTCCATCTTCTTCTCCCTTGGGAGCTGGGTTTTTCTTTGTCTCAAAAAAAGACGGCTCTTTGAGACCATGTATTGATTATCGGCTTCTGAATAAGATCACTGTTAAGTATCAATACCCATTGCCATTGCTTACTGATTTGTTTGCTCGTATAGAAGGTGCTAAGTGGTTCTCTAAAATTGATCTTCGTGGGGCGTATAATTTGGTGCGGATCAGGCAGGGGGATGAGTGGAAGACCGCATTTAATACGCCCGAGGGCCACTTTGAGTATTTGGTCATGCCTTTTGGTCTTTCTAATGCCCCTTCAGTTTTCCAGTCTTTTATGCATGATATTTTCCGCGATTTTCTGGATAAATTTATGATAATATATCTGGATGATATTCTGATTTTTTCTGATGACTGGGACTCTCATGTCCAGCAGGTCAGGAGAGTTTTTCAGGTTCTGCGGTCTAATTCTTTATGTGTGAAGGGGTCTAAGTGCGATTTTGGGGTCCAGAAAATTTCCTTTTTGGGGTATATTTTTTCTCCCTCTTCCATTGAGATGGATCCCGTCAAGGTGCAAGCTATTTGTGACTGGACTCAGCCCTCCTCTCTTAAGGGTCTTCAGAGATTTTTGGGCTTTGCCAACTTTTACCGCCGATTTATTGCTGGTTTTTCGGATGTCGTTAAACCACTGACTGATTTGACCAGACAAGGCGCTGATGTTGCTAATTGGTCCCCTCATGCTGTAGAGGCCTTTCAGGAGCTTAAGCGCCGTTTTGCCTCTGCCCCTGTGTTGCGTCAGCCTGATGTGAATCTGCCTTTTCAGGTTGAGGTTGACGCTTCGGAGATCGGAGCTGGGGCAGTGTTGTCGCAGAAAGGTTCCGACTGCTCCGTCATTAGGCCTTGTGCCTTCTTTTCTCGCAAATTTTCGCCCGCAGAGCGGAATTATGATGTTGGGAATCGGGAGCTTTTGGCCATGAAGTGGGCGTTTGAGGAGTGGCGCCATTGGCTCGAGGGGGCTAGGCATCAGGTGGTGGTATTGACTGACCACAAAAATTTGATTTATCTTGAGACTGCCAGACGCCTGAATCCTAGACAGGCGCGCTGGTCTTTATTTTTTTCTCGCTTTAATTTTGTGGTGTCATACCTACCGGGTTCTAAGAATGTTAAGGCAGATGCCCTTTCTAGGAGTTTTGACCCGGACTCTCCTGGTAATTCTGAACCCACAGGTATCCTTAGGGAGGGAGTAATTTTGTCGGCCGTTTCTCCTGATCTGCGGCGGTCCTTGCAAGAGTTTCAGGCGGATAGACCGGATCGTTGTCCGCCTGATAGACTGTTTGTTCCGGATGATTGGACCAGCAGAGTCATCTCTGAGGTACATTCTTCTGCATTGGCAGGTCATCCCGGAATTTTTGGTACCAGGGATTTGGTGGCAAGATCCTTCTGGTGGCCTTCCCTGTCACGAGATGTGCGAGTCTTTGTGCAGTCATGTGACGTTTGTGCTCGGGCCAAGTCTTGTAGTTCTCGGGCTAGCGGACTGCTGTTGCCCTTGCCTATTCCTAAGAGGCCTTGGACACACATCTCGATGGATTTTATTTCAGATCTGCCTGTTTCCCAGAAGATGTCTGTCATCTGGGTGGTCTGTGACCGTTTCTCTAAAATGGTCCATTTGGTTCCTCTGCCCAAGTTGCCTTCTTCTTCTGAGTTGGTTCCTCTGTTTTTTCAGAATGTTGTCCGATTGCACGGTATTCCTGAGAATATTGTTTCTGACAGAGGTACCCAATTTGTGTCTAGATTTTGGCGGGCATTCTGTGCTAGGATGGGCATAGATTTGTCTTTTTCATCTGCTTTTCACCCTCAGACTAATGGCCAGACCGAGCGGACTAATCAGACCCTTGAGACATATCTGAGGTGTTTTGTCTCTGCTGACCAGGATGATTGGGTTGCTTTTTTGCCATTGGCAGAGTTCGCCCTCAATAATCGGGCCAGCTCTTCCACCTTGGTGTCCCCGTTTTTCTGTAATTCGGGGTTTCACCCTCGATTTTCCTCCGGTCAGGTGGAATCCTCGGATTGTCCTGGAGTGGATGCGGTGGTGGAGAGATTGCATCACATCTGGGGGCAGGTTATGGACAATTTGAAGTTGTCCCAGGAGAAGACTCAGTGTTTTGCCAACCGTCATCGTCGTGTTGGTTCTCGGCTTTGTGTTGGAGATTTGGTGTGGTTGTCTTCTCGTTTTGTCCCTATGAGGGTCTCTTCTCCTAAGTTTAAACCTCGGTTCATCGGCCCTTATAGAATATTGGAGATTCTTAATCCTGTTTCTTTCCGTTTGGACCTCCCTGCGTCCTTTTCCATTCATAACGTTTTTCATCGGTCGTTATTGCGCAGGTATGAGGTACCTGTTGTACCTTCAGTTGAGCCTCCTGCTCCGGTGTTGGTTGAGGGTGAGTTGGAGTACGTTGTGGAGAAAATTTTGGACTCTCGTGTTTCCAGACGGAGACTCCAGTATCTGGTCAACTGGAAGGGTTACGGCCAGGAGGATAATTCTTGGGTCAATGCATCTGATGTTCATGCTTCTGATCTTGTTCGTGCCTTCCATAGGGCTCATCCTGGTCGCCCTGGTGGATCTGGTGAGGGTTCGGTGCCCCCTCCTTGAGGGGGGGGTACTGTTGTGAATTTGGATTCTGGGCTCCCCCGGTGGCCGCTTGTGGAATTGGACTTGTCATCCTCCTTCCTGTTTCACCTGGTTCCATCAGTAGTGGGTGTCGCTATTTAAGCTCATTTCTCTGGTGGTTTCTTGCCGGTCAACAATGTTATCTGATGCCTCTCAGTGCTTGTTCCTGCTTCTAGACAACTACTAGATAAGTTGGACTTTTGTCCATGTTTTGTTTTGCCTATTTGTTCCAGTTCACAGCTGAAGTTTTGTTACTGTGTCTGGAAAGCTCTCGTTGATCAGGGATTGCTACTCTGGCGTTATGAGTTAATGCTAGAGTTTAAGGTAATCTCTGGATGGTGTTTTGTTAGTGTTTTTCTGCTGACCATGAAAGTATACTATCTGTCTTCTGCTATCTAGTAAGCGGACCTCAAATTTGCTAAGACTATTTTCCTGCTGCGTTTGTTGTTTCATCTGAACTCACCGTCATTATATGTGGGGGGCTACTGTCTTCTTTGGAATATTTCTCTAGAGGTGAGCCAGGTCTTATATTTCCCTCTGCTAGCTATTTAGGTCTTAGGCCAGAGCTGGGCATCTAGCGATAAATAGGAAATGCTACCTGGCTATTTCTAGTTGCGCGGCAGGCTTAGTTCATGGTCAGTATAGTTCCATCTTCCGAGAGCTTGTCCCTCTATAGGCTTGCTATGATCTCTGCCTGCAGAGATCATGACACTGCTCCTAGGCCCAAAACTATTAACTGGATTAGATGCAGTAAAAATTGAGATACACAGGCGGTATAGTTTGTTTCACAGGCGGGCTACTCTGCTGACGTGCAGACACTGCTCCTAGGCCCAAAACTATTAACTGGATTAGATGCAGTAAAAATTGAGATACACAGGAGGTATAGTTTGTTTCACAGGCGGGCTACTCTGCTGACGTGCAGACACTGCTCCTAGGCCCAAAACTATTAACTGGATTAGATGCAGAAAAAATTGAGATACACAGACGGTATAGCTTGTTTCACAGGCGGACTACTCTGCTGACGTGCAGACACTGCTCCTAGGCCCAAAACTATTAACTAAATTAGATGCAGTAAAAATTGAGATACACAGGCGGTATAGTTAGTTTCACAGGCGGGCTACTCTGCTGACGTGCAGACACTGCTCTGAGGCCCAAAACTATTAACTGGATTAGATGCAGTAAAAATTGAGATACAAAGGCGGTATAGTTTGTTTCACAGGCGGGCTACTCTGCTGACGTGCAGACACTGCTCCTAGGCCCAAAACTATTAACTGGATTAGATACAGTGAAAATAGAGATACACAGGCGGTATAGTTAGTTTCACAGGTGGGCTACTCTGCTGACGTGCAAACACTACTACTAAGCCCAAAACCCCAAAACGATTTACTGGGTTAGATGCAGTAAAAAGAGAGATACACAGGCGGTGTATCTAGCTTCACAGGCCGGCTACTCAGATGACTATCTGACAATGCTACTAGCCCAAAAGGATTGGCTCAGCTAGATTACACCAAATGCTGTGACTAATACTTGCACAGCACTGGCTCAGACCTGCCTGGCAAACAGTGCTATGAACTGCTGTAACCTACCCTGAAAAGGGCTGATATTACAACTAGTCCTGACTCCTCCCGACTCCCTAAACCTATCTCTCTGACAATTCGCTCCAAAAAAACACTCTTAGTCTGTATAGCGCCCACAGCAGCAGCGGTGCCGTCTAACACTAAGCTGCAGCAGTGAGGAAATGGTGGCGATGGGGCAAATGGCTGGTTCTTATATGGCAAGGACATGTGACATACACAGCCAATGACACATGCCCTTGCTTATGTGCATCACATGCACATTGCTGTGTGTGTGTGCACTGCTGATAGGCTGAGAGACTGCACCGCCCCTCTGTAAATGCGGTAAAGAAAAAAAAAAAGGAGATCGGCGTTATTTCAGCACATATCTGTCCCCCGCCCACTATACACTAAAACAGTCCATTAACAATGATAAACAGTTTTAATGTGCAAATCAAGCTAGGCTTTTGGTGAAGGAACAGTTATCGAACAGAAACTCGAACAGCCGAATTTTAAGCAAATTGTTCGGGTTCCTCAAACGACTCGAACACCGCCCCAAACAGCTTGAATTTGAAATTGGCGAACAGTTCGACTCAAACACCGCTCATCTCTACTTGTGTTAGAGGTATAAATTAGGAGTATCCCAATCCTCAGATCTAATGTATATATTCAATGCATTCAGCTGATTCCCTATAAAGAGGCAAATGGTTGCCCTTGACCAAAGTGCAAAAATAAGTTTTCCAAGGTATAATATTTGCAGTGGCCATTGTACCAGAAAGACCAGTTTTCTGCACTTTCCTGTTTATTGAAAAAGTTTTGCCAGCATCGGAAAGCAACGGAAAGAGGTGAAGTATATGTCCTAAAATTAGGAAAACCCTCTGATGCCATTTTTTAGTACAAAAGATATAAAAGCAGTTCTTAGTGTAATATCATAAATATCTATGGTTTCCCTGATGGTACAATGATGGTTTGCTCAAACTGAAATTTTAGATCTCTTTAGGAAAGTCTACATTTGTCCAACCAGGACAAAATTCTCAATGTTCGTAGCTGTAGAATAAAAGGCCCTGTTGTGAGGGTACAGTAAGGCTGTCTTCATATAATATTTGTGTTAGGCTACGTTCACATTAGCGTTAAGCTAATGTGCGTCGGGTTTGCGTCGGCGACGCAGCGGCGACGCATGCGTCATGCGCCCCCTATACTTAACATGGGGGACGCATGCGTTTTTTTTTGTTGCGTTGTGCCACACATGCGTCTTTTTTGCCGCAAGCGTCGGACCAAGAAAACGCAACAAGTTGCATTTTTCTTGCGTCCGATTTTCGGCAAAAACCGACGCATGCGTCGCAAAACGCAGCGTTTTTGCGTGCGTTTTGCCGCGTTTTTGCGTGCGTTGTGCGTTGCGTCGCCGACGCAGCGGCGCACAACGCTAGTGTGAACTTAGCCTTAGAGGTATAAACTAGGAGTATCACAATCCTCAGCTCTAATGTATATATCCAACGTATTCAGCTGATTCCCTATATACAGGCAAATAGTTGCAATTGACAAAATTGCAAAAATTAGTTTTCCAAGGTATAATTTTTGCAGTGGTCATTGTACCAGAAAGATTTTCTGCACTTTCCTGTTTATTGAAAAAGTTTTGCCAGCATATAATATATTTAGAGAAAACAATAAAACACTATTCCGGTTTCAGTTAGGAGAATGGGGATCTATTTCTACCTTTACTATATTTGAAGGGAACAAAACATTTTTTTATCCACAAACTGGGTGAAAATATAACACGTTTTAACCATAAAACTTAGTGCTTCAGTCTTGGTTGCATTCAAGTATTTTCCCAACTGGAAGCTGATGATCCAGCACTAACCTCTGAGCTCTAATGTCATTGCATTCAATATTGACTGTAAGATGATCACTTTCATCACGTTTCTCATTTCTTTCAGTGACCTGTTACCGGACAAAGAAGGAAAAGTGCGATCAGCCCTTCAACATGTTGTGAAATGTAACCTTGAGAAAGAAGATATGATGGAGCCGATCGTCTTACCACCTGCCGATTGTGTCATCAGTGCTTGGCTCCTGGATTATATCTGCAAAAACCAAGATGATTACATGAGATATCTCAGGAAGTTCTCTTCACTGCTGAAACCTGGAGGACGCATTATATTACTTTCGAGTTTAGAGATGACATATTTCAAAGTTGGGAAAGAAAAGTTTCAGGCTTTCAGTTTTGATGCTGATTTTGCCAGGAAAGCTCTAGTTGCAGAAGGTTTTATCATTGACCGCTGTGAGGTTAAGAAGAGAACAGCTGTGAGTGACCTTACTGACTTTAAGGGTGTCATATTCATTGCAGCTCACAAAGACAAGTAGGTCTGAGATGTCACAATTTCATTCTCCATGTCACGTGTTGTATGTGAATCTTAAATTCTATCATGATTCTTAATCTAGTGCGTGATACAATTGTAAAAAAAAATCTAATTGATCTGTCAAAACGTGTTACATTTTCCATGATGGGGTTGGATGTTTAGTAATAAAAGTGCACACAATAAAGCAGTTTTAAGGCGACAGACGTCCGATTTACCTGTTTGTGCCCTTTTGAAGCATAACATTTCTCACATTTAGTCTAAACTTTGCAAAAATTTACTTATGGGCATTGATCATATTGAGTGGGATGTGCCACATACTAAATGCATAAAAGCATTAACTGAAATCAGAATAAATCACAGTAAGAGTATGTGCACAAGTTGCATATTTACCTGTGGAATTTTCTGCTCAGATTCTTCCTCTCTTGGCAGAAAATGCAGGAGCGTTTTTGATGTGTTTTTTGTGCATTTTTTCATGCTTTTTTTATGCGGATTTGTCTGCGTTTTTGTAACCTAAATAAAACTAACATACTTAAAAAAAAAGAATTGTGATGTCATTTCTTGTCCAATCTCTTCATTTACATACTCCATTGAAGAATAATGTTTACACACTGTCATGTCCCACGACTTGGGAAATCATTCAATGTTTTGCATTGTTTGTGTTCCATCCTTTCTTTCTAGGCAGAAGTTTGCCTTTCCCTTTATTTTGTCCCAACTCTCTCACTGTAGTCCTGTGATGTATGTTTGTTCACGCCCTTATTCTCCATTTTGTCATCATCCCCATATCTGTATGCATCCTATTACATGTCCTCTGTTGAATATTCCTTTTTACCTGCTGCTTTCATCATAATACAAGAATTTCGGTTAAAGCAATCCTCTTTTCCTGGAGTCTTCTTACATGAGATCGTGGCTGAGTTAAGCTATCTGATAAATCGGTATGAACGTGAGTACAGGTCAATACGGAAGCGCCCAAAAGAATAGGTCTATCCAGGCACCACTGCGTTCTACATACCCATGAGTCAGAATAGTAAAAAGGAATAGCCTGCCTTCAGAGACAGTAACTCAAGGTCTGTGCTGAACCTCAGTGGAAAAGGACATTTCCCAGATACACAGTAACCCAGTTCCCAGCCAGACCCCAGCGTGCATAGAAGCACACACTGCAGATAAACAGTGAGAAGTATAACCCTCATCATCCACTCTTCCTGCCTGCAAACAAATCATGTCTGAAGCGAGGTATACAATGTCCCTACCAGACTTACAAACACAGGACAGAGACCCAGATCCCCATCCACCAGCTAGTGAAAGGGGAAAGCGTACAGTCAAACCTACATGGAAAGTCATGGAGAATTTAGAGACTGAAAAATGTGTTGTATATAGTGATGTGTCTTCACTATGGGAGAAAGTGCTGAGTCACATAGACACTGTATCAAGGCCTGCTTCTCATGAGTTACCACTTGAGGGAGCCCTAGAACAATTATGCACAGCATACCAAAGGTATATGGAGAAGACTGACCAATACATTACTCTCCTGAAGAAACTGAATCTGCCAGAGACTTTAAAAGAACTGCAAAGTTTCCAGCAGCTTAATTCTGAAAGGGACTGCACCGTACGTGACATTAAGACAAAGATAGAGGCTAAAATTGCACGGACACCAGATGCATCATCTCGCTCATCCAAATCGTCTAAGCACTCAAAACGCTCATCTAGGTCAAGTTCATCAAAATATTCCACTCTCAGCCAGCAGCTTATAAGGGCACGTGCTAAGGTAGAAACGTCTAAGATACAAGCAGCCTTTGCGCAAAGGAGAGCAGATATGGACGCAGCCACAGCACAAAAGAGAGCAGAAATGGATGCAGCCACAGCACAAAAGAGAGCAGAAATGGATGCAGCCACAGCACAAAAGAGAGCAGAAATGGATGCGGATGCAGCACGCAAGGAAGCTCTGGAGAAGGAATGTGAGCACGCAACAGCCATGGCGGAGTTAAGGATCCTGGAGCGAGCTATCAGTGGGAGTCAAAGAGACAGCATCAGTTTGTGTGAAGTGGAGGCGGAGGACCCTATTGAACGCACAAGAGACTACGTGCTAAGCCAAAATGGCGAACCGCAGATCATCACTAACACTTCTGATGGCGTTCATGCTTCTCCAGGACACCAGGATGCCGATCAACTTACAGTACCCTACACTCAAGGTCAGTACAATGCTCCCAAACTTGAACTTCCTTCGTATTCCAGTATGCGCCAAGACCCTGCATCTCATCAAACTCCACAGGCTATTATCTACACGCAACCCAATATACCGGCAGGTCATTATACTCTCGACAACCGCACAGTGCCAGCTCCGCATGTAGCAGAGACTATACCCACCAAACCGGTTGCTGGACTAAATGCATATGCCACTCCATACTTACCCACGTTTCAAGTCCAAGACGTCTCCACTCCTATGTACAACACCGCTCAGCCCACATTCGTGCATCCTAAGTCAGAAAGAACAGACATGTCCGACTTCGCAAGGTACATGATTCGCCGCGAACTTACTAAAACCGGTCTCACAAGGTTTGACGACCAACCTGAAAATTACAGAGGTTGGAAAAATGCCTTTAGAACCGTAACTAGTGACCTCGGCATCACTGCTGCCGAAGAGCTGGACCTGCTAATCAGATGGCTAGGACCACAATCCACAGAGCGTGTCAAGAGACTCAGGTCTGTACATATCAGTAATCCAATGGCTGGTCTCATGGCTGCATGGGAAAGACTAGAGAAAAACTTTGGCAGTCCAGAAGCCATAGAGGACGCACTGTTCAAGCGATTACAGAGTTTTCCAAAGATATCAAGCAAGGACAGTTCAAAGTTCCTAGAGCTCAGTGACTTGCTGTTAGAGCTCCAGCTGGCCAAGGCAGACACCCACCTACCTGGCCTCAGCTACCTGGACACTGCTCGTGGAGTAAATCCCATTATCTCCAAGCTACCGTACAACGTGCAAGAAAGGTGGACTACACTAGGGTCAAAATACAAGAAAGACCATCAAGTGTCATTTCCTCCATTCTCCTACTTCTGTGAGTTTATAAAAGACGTGGCAGAGCGCAAGAACGACCCAAGCTTTTCTTACCAAGAATCCAGTGGCCCAGCTTCACCTCCTTCTAAATACGTCAGCGCACGCTCGAACGACAGAAACCGCAGAGGTCCAGTGTCAGTGAAGAAGACGGATATTCTTCCCTTACCAACACCAGCCCCAGACAAGAGTAACAAAGGTGAAAAGATAGAGAACCCAAATCGTGAATGTCCCATCCACAAGAAGCCACATCCCTTAAAAAAGTGCATCGGCTTCAGGAAGAAACCGCTCCAGGAACGCAAGGAGCTTCTAAAGAGGTTCGGGGTATGCTACAGATGTTGTGCTTCTACTGAACACCTTGCTAAAGACTGTAAAACTACAATTAAGTGCATGGAGTGTGACAGTGAGGACCACGTACAAGCACTCCACCCATTCCGTCCTGACTCTACACTTACTCCTTCCCCCACCACGAGCCATGGCGGGGAGGACGCAGCTCAAACTGCAAGCCATACCACAATATCTTCTTCATGCACAGAAGTCTGCGGAGAAGACCTCTGGGACAAGTCCTGTGCGAAGATTTGCCTGGTGAACGTATATCCCAACGGTCACCCAGAGAAAGCCGTGAAGGTGTACGTCCTTCTGGATGATCAGAGCAACCGATCACTTGCAAGGTCAGAACTCTTTGATATGTTTAACTTAAAGGGAAATGCCTACCCTTACACCTTAGGTACCTGCAGTGGTGTTACAGAGGTTTATGGGAGAAGGGCCAGTGGTCTTACAGCGACATCTCTCGAGAACACCGTCGAGATACCGTTACCTACACTGGTCGAGTGCAACCAGATTCCATCCAATCGAGAAGAGATCCCAACGCCAGAGGCTGCTCTTCATCACCAACATCTCAAGGGGATAGCAAACAAGATACCAGCCCTCAACAACAGTGCAGATATCCTGATTCTGCTAGGCAGAGACATCCTCCGGCTGCACAAGGTGCGTCAGCAAATTAATGGACCACACGATGCACCATTTGCCCAACGCTTAGATCTAGGCTGGGTAATCATAGGCAATGTTTGCATACACAAGATGAAGAGACCTAACAACATCTCCTCTTACAAGACACACATTTTGTCAAATGGTCGCAGCACCCATTTCCAACCATGCCCACATCACTACTGGGTGAAAGAGAAAGTGAGCAACACCAAGTGGCAACAGGAATCCTTCAACAACATGAACACACTCCAGTCCTGGGAAGAAAACCTCGGGTCATCAGTGTTCGATTCCACAAGTAATGACAACAAGTTGGCACCCACAAGGGAAGATAAAGAATTTATAAAGGTTATGGATAAAGAATTTGTTCAAGACGACTCCAACAGTTGGGTAGCTCCTTTACCCTTTCGTTTCCCAAGAGTGAGGTTGCCGAACAACCTGCAGCAAGCAACTGCAAGGTTCTCATCCTTAAAACGTACCCTAAAGAGGAAACCAGAGATGGAGAAGCATTTCATTGACTTTATGCAGAACATCTTTGACAGAAATCATGCTGAACCTGCGCCACCACTGAGGGAGGGAGAAGAATGTTGGTATCTTCCATCCTTTGGTGTCTATCACCCTCGCAAGCCTAATCAGATCAGAGTGGTGTTTGACTCCAGTGCTCAGTTTGAAGGCCTCTCTCTCAATAACCTGCTCCTAACTGGGCCCAACCTGAACAACAGCCTCCTTGGAGTATTGATCCGCTTCAGACAAGAACCTGTTGCCATAATGGCCGACATTCAGCAGATGTTTCATTGCTTCATTGTGAAAGAAGACAACAGAAACTATCTTAGGTTCCTATGGCACAAGGACAACAACGTCAACAATCAGGTCATAGACTACCGGATGAAGGTCCATGTCTTCGGCAACAGTCCCTCACCTGCTGTGGCGATCTATGGACTGAGACGGACAGCCCAGGAAGGTGAGAGAGAGTACGGTTCCGATGCTCGGCAATTTGTAGAGAAGAACTTCTACGTGGACGATGGGCTCAAGTCCTTGCCCACAAGCGAAGATGCAATTGACCTACTCTCCAGAACACAGGAAATGCTATCCACATCAAACCTCAGACTCCACAAGATTATCTCTAACAGTCAAGAAGTAATGAACGCGTTTCCATCTGAGGACCATGCCACAAACCTAAAGGACCTCAACTTGGGTTCCGATGTTCCTCCAACACAGCGCAGCCTTGGTCTACTGTGGGATATCAAACGGGACACCTTCACTTTCCAAGTGTCACCCTATGACAAACCCTTTACCAAACGAGGAGTCCTATCTGTCATAAATAGCATCTATGATCCTCTCGGGTTTGTAGCACCCATCACTATTCAAGGCAAGATACTGTTAAGACAGCTTACGGCCGAGAACACGGATTGGGAAACCCCGCTCCCAACTCAGAAACAGCAAAGGTGGGAGGCGTGGAAGAAGTCTCTGAAGTTCTTAGCGCAACTCCAAGTCCCACGTTGTTATTCTCCAAGATCACCTTTGACTGCAATCAGAAGAGAAGTCCATATTTTCTCTGACGCATCTACAGAAGCCATAGCCGCAGTAGCTTATCTGATGACCTTAGGAGCTAACAAGGTACACTGTGGTTTCATCCTGGGTAAAGCCAAATTAACTCCAAAGCCTGCACACTCTGTACCCAGACTCGAGCTTTGCGCTGCGGTATTGGCAGTAGAAATTGCTGAAGTTGTACAAGACGTAATGAACGCGTTTCCATCTGAGGACCACGCCACAAACCTAAAGGACCTCAACTTGGGTTCTGATATTTCTCCAGCCACACTTCTCACACAGAAGATTGGAGCTGCTACAGTTCCACCTGGGAACTTCGATAACAAGGACATTTACAGACGTCAGTGGAGGCAAGTACAACACCTGGCTAACGTGTTTTGGCATCGATGGAAGACCAAATATTTACACTTGCTTCAAAACCGTCACAAATGGCAGACGCCCAGTCCCAATATCCAAGAAGAAGACCTTGTTCTCTTAAAGGACAAAGAGGTTCATCGTAATGACTGGCCAATGGGACTTATCACCAAAGTCCTACCCGGTGAGGACGGAAAGACTCGTAAGGTAGAAGTTAAGGTGACAAAAGGGGGCTCTACCCGAACCTTCTTCCGCCCGGTCACTGAACTCGTGCTGCTTCTACGAAAGGAGGACATCACATGAACTGAACATGCTCCTGGACGTTGTTCACGGCGGGGAGCATTCCTCCTCATTCCCCAGTTTATTGAATGTTGACATTTTCCATTGGATTGAACCCTTAACATTCCCATTGGATTCTGGGTTGGTGGAAGAGTTTGCATGTTTGCGGCTTCCCCAATCTGAAGATGGGTTTTATATACTTGAACTTATCTTTCGGTGTGATCTACGGGTCAACAACAACGAGTTGGACTTAAAAATCTTTTATGTTTATTATTGCATGCATGTTTTCTTCCTCTTGTTTTTTCAGGTTCGAACGACTTCGAAGAATTACGGACATCGTGAAATCCAAGGATTTCAGACGGGGAGTGTCATGTCCCACGACTTGGGAAATCATTCAATGTTTTGCATTGTTTGTGTTCCATCCTTTCTTTCTAGGCAGAAGTTTGCCTTTCCCTTTATTTTGTCCCAACTCTCTCACTGTAGTCCTGTGATGTATGTTTGTTCACGCCCTTATTCTCCATTTTGTCATCATCCCCATATCTGTATGCATCCTATTACATGTCCTCTGTTGAATATTCCTTTTTACCTGCTGCTTTCATCATAATACAAGAATTTCGGTTAAAGCAATCCTCTTTTCCTGGAGTCTTCTTACATGAGATCGTGGCTGAGTTAAGCTATCTGATAAATCGGTATGAACGTGAGTACAGGTCAATACGGAAGCGCCCAAAAGAATAGGTCTATCCAGGCACCACTGCGTTCTACATACCCATGAGTCAGAATACACACACAGAGATAGATCTGTAGATAGATAGATAGCTAATAGATAGATAATAAATACCGTATATACTCGAGTATAAGCCGACCCCCCTAATTTTGCCACAAAAAAACTGGGAAAACTTAATGACTCGAGTATAAGCCTAGGGTGGAAAATGCAGCAGCTACCGGTAAGTTTCAAAAGTAAAAATAGATACCAATAAAAGTAAAATTAATTGAGACATCAGTAGGTTAAGTGTTTTTGAATATCCATATTGAATCAGGAGCCCCATATAATGCTCTATACAGTTCATGATGGGCCCCATAAGATGCTCCATACAAAATACGCCCCATATAATCCTGCATAAAGGTTAATAATGGCCCCATAAGATGCTCCATTGGCACATTTGCCCAATATAATGCTGCACAAATGTTGATTATGGCTCCATAAGATGCTCCATAGAGATATTTACCACACATAGTGCTGCACAAATGTTATGGCCCCATAAGATACTCCATAAAGATATTTGCCCCATATAGTGCTGCACAAACATTGATTATGGCCCCTGTTATGATCCTTAGTGGTTGAGGATCACAAATTACTCCAGCAAGGAAACAAAAATAGGACAAGCTCTAGGGAGGTGGAAAACTGGACTGACCGCAAATCTGAACCTATCCAAACACACTAGAGGTAGCCGGTGAACGTGCCTAAAATTCCTAGACGTCTCGAGCCAGCCTGAGGAACTAACTACCCCTAGAGAGAAAGAAAGACCTCTCTTGCCTCCAGAGAAATAATCCCCAACAGATATAGAAGCTTCCAACAGACAATAACGGTTAGGTAAGAGGAAGGCACATACACAGGGGTGAAAGCAGATTCAGCAAATGAGGCCCACTAATACTAGATAGCAGAAAATAGAAAAGGGATCTGTGCGGTCAGTAAAAAACCCTTACAAAAATATCCACACTGATATTTCAAGAACCCCCGCACCAACTAACGGTGTGGGGGGAGAAACTCAGTCCCCTAGAGCAACCAGCAAGCACAGAAATCACATTTTAGCAAGCTGGACAAAAAAACATGATAAACGCTGATAATCAGAAAAATGAACAAACAAGAACTTAGCTTGACTTGGAGAGACTGGGAGCAAGGTAGTCACAAGGAATCTGAAGAGCACTGAATACATTGATAGCAGGCAAGGAACTGAGTATCCAGGTGAGTTAAATAGGAAACCAACCAAGGATAACGAACCAGCTGATGCAGCCAACCTGCAGAAAGACAACACTACACAGTACCGCTTGTGACCACTAGAGGGAGCCCAAAAATAGAGTTCACAACAGTACCCCCCCCTTGAGGAGGGGTCACCGAACCCTCATCAAAACCCCCAGGGCGATCAGGATGAGCCGCGTGGAAGGCACGAACCAAATCGGCCGCATGAAAATCAGAGGCGACAACCCAGGAATTATCCTCCTGACCATAGCCCTTCCACTTAACCAAATACTGCAGCCTCCGTCTAGAAATACGAGAATCCAAGATCTTCTCCACCACGTACTCTAATTCGCCCTCAACCAGCACCGGAGCAGGAGGCTCAACAGAAGGAACCACAGGTACCACATACCTCCGCAACAAAGACCTATGGAACACATTATGGATGGCAAACGATGCTGGGAGATCCAAACGAAAAGACACCGGGTTAAGGATTTCCAAGATCTTATAAGGACCGATGAAGCGAGGCTTGAATTTAGGAGAGGAGACCTTCATAGGAACATACCGAGAAGACAGCCACACCAAATTCCCAACACGAAGTCGGGGACCCACACCGCGGCGGCGGTTGGCAAAGCGCTGAGCCTTCTCCTGTGACAACTTCAGATTGTCCACCACATGGTTCCAAATCTGCTGCAACCTATCCACCACAGAATCCACCCCAGGAGAGTCAGAAGACTCAACCTGACCCGAGGAAAAACGAGGATGGAAACCAACGAGAAGAAAACCGGTGCTTCAGCTCCCGAAAGGCCTCCACGGCCGCAGGAGACCAATTAGTCACATCAGAACCCTTCTTGGTCAAATTCGTCAAAGGTTTAACCACGCTAGAAAAATTAGCGATGAAACGACGGTAAAAATTAGCAAAACCCAAGAACTTCTGAAGACTCTTAACAGACGTGGGCTGAGTCCAGTCATGAATAGCCTGGACCTTGACTGGGTCCATCTCCACAGTAGAAGGAGAAAAAATAAAACCCAAAAAGGAGACCTTCTGTACTCCGAAGAGGCATTTTGAGCCCTTCACAAACAAAGCATTAGCACGCAGGACCTGAAACACCATCCTGACCTGCTTCACATGGGACTCCCAATCATCAGAAAAAAACAAAATGTCATCCAGATAAACAATCATAAATTTATCCAGATATTCTCGGAAAATGTCATGCATGAAGGACTGAAACACAGAAGGAGCATTAGAGAGTCCAAAAGGCATCACCAAGTACTCAAAATGGCCTTCGGGCGTATTAAATGCTGTTTTCCATTCATCTCCCTGCTTAATGCGCACAAGGTTATACACACCACGGAGATCTATCTTGGTGAACCAACTGACACCCTTAATCCGAGCAAACAAATCAGACAATAGTGGCCTGCTATACTGTTATGATCCTTAGTGGTTGAGGATCACAAATTACTCCAGCAAGGTAACAAAAATAGGACAAGCTCTAGGGAGGTGGAAAACTGGACTGACCGCAAATCTGAACCTATCCAAACACACTAGAGGTAGCCGGTGAACGTGCCTAAAATTCCTAGACGTCTCGAGCCAGCCTGAGGAACTAACTACCCCTAGAGAGAAAGAAAGACCTCTCTTGCCTCCAGAGAAATAATCCCCAACAGATATAGAAGCCCCCAACAGATAATAACGGTTAGGTAAGAGGAAGGCACATACACAGGGGTGAAAGCAGATTCAGCAAATGAGGCTCACTAATACTAGATAGCAGAAAATAGAAAAGGGATCTGTGCGGTCAGTAAAAAACCCTTACAAAAATATCCACACTGATATCTCAAGAACCCCCGCACCAACTAACAGTGTGGAGGGAGAAACTCAGTCCCCTAGAGCAAACAGCAAGCACAGAAATCACATTTTAGCAAGCTGGACAAAAAAACATGATGAACGCTGATAATCAGAAAAATGAACAAACAAGAACTTAGCTTGACTTGGAGAGACTGGGAGCAAGGTAGTCACAAGGAATCTGAAGAGCACTGAATACATTGATAGCAGGCAAGGAACTGAGTATCCAGGTGAGTTAAATAGGAAACCAACCAAGGATAACGAACCAGCTGATGCAGCCAACCTGCAGAAAGACAACACTACACAGTACCGCTTGTGACCACTAGAGGGAGCCCAAAAATAGAGTTCACAACAGGCCCCATGAGATGCTCCATAAAGATACTTGCCCCATATAATGCTGTACAAATGTTAATTATGGCCCCATAAGATGCTCCATAAAGATATTTGCCCCATATAATGCTGCACAAATGTTAATTATGGCCCCATAAGATGCTCCATAAAGATATTTACCCCATATAGTGCTGCACAAATGTTGATTATGGCCCCATAAGATGCTCCATAAAGATATTTACCCCATATAGTGCTGCGCAAATGTTGATTATGGCCCCATAAGATGCTCCATAAAGATATTTGCCCCATATAGTGCTGCACAAACGTTGATTATGGCCCCATTAGATGCTCCATACAAACACTTGCCCCATTTGCTGTTGCTGCGATAAAAAAAAATCACATACTCACCTCTCGTCGCACTTTAAATATTCATCACCTCTCCTCGTTCCGGGTGCCGCTCCATCTTGAGCATCTTCTGCACTGACGTTCAGGTAGAGGGCGCGCACTAACCACGTCACCGCGCCCTCTGACCTGAGCATCACTGCAGAAGACGCTGAAGACTGAGCGGCGGCTGGAACGAGGAGAGGTGAATATTGCGCAGCTCTCCCCCTCCCCATTATACTCACCTGCTCCTGGCGCGGTGCAGTCCCTGGTTCCCCGGTGCCGCAGCTTCTTCCTGTATTGAGCGGTCACATGGTACCACTCATTACAGTAATGAATATGTGGCTCCACCCCTATGGGAGGTCGAGCTGCATATTCATTACTGCAATAAGCGGTACCATGTGACCGCTCAGTACAGGAAGAAACTAAGGCGCCGGGAGAACCAGGGATGTGCAGGGACCGCGCCAGGAGCAGGTGAGTATTATTACACAGCTGCTGCTCCCCCCTCCCCTGCCGACCCCTGGGTATGACTCGAGTATAAGCCGAGAGGGGGACTTTCAGCCCCCAAAAGTGGGCTGAAAATCTCGGCTTATACTCGAGTATATTCGGTAGATACATGATGGATAGATAGATATCAAATATATAATAGATACATCTATAGATACTGTAGATGGATATATAGATAGATAATAGATAGATATATCTATAGATAGATTTACCTATCTATCTATCTAGCAGCACATGTGCATGAATCTAGCCCACTGTTAATCTATGGGACAGCACACATCAGCGTTTTTTTTCCTCTGGTGTATTCGACATGCGTGTAAAATCGCAGCAGGCTGCAATTGGCACCGAGACTCGACCCAGACTCGCCAATGCAAGCCTACACTGTGTTCCAAATTATTATGCAAATAATATTTTCTCATATTTTCTCTAAATTACCTATCTTAATTGCAGTCATTGTTATTTTCCAGTCATCTAGTATTCTAGTATAATTGCAATGTTTTGGAACAAACTGCCTATGAAAACAGTATCTTTTTTAAAAAAATATACACTCAAAATGCATGTTGCAAATTATTATGCACAGCAGAGTTTTCAACATTTTTTTTTTATTTTGAACAAAAAAATGGTCAATTGTGAAGTTATAAGCATTATCAGCTTATTACAAAATGAAATCAAACAGTTTTCAAGTGAAAACTTTATTCTAGGTGATGTTACATTTGCACATAGGACCCCTTGTTCGAAAGAAGCTTCTGAACTCTCTCGTCCATTGAATTTGTCAGTTTTTGGATAGTTTCTTCTTCAATTGTTTTGCATGTAGACAGAATACCCTCCCAGAGCTGTTGCTTAGATGTGACCTGCCTCCCGTCATCATAGACACTCCTTTTGATGATGCTCCAGAGGTTCTCAATGGGGTTGAGGTCAGGGGAAGATGGTGGCCACACAATAAGTTTGTCCTCTTTTATGCCCATAGCAGCCAGAGATGCAGATGTGTTTTTTGCAGCATGAGACGGTGCATTATCATGCATGAAAAGGATCTTGCTGCAGAAAGCACAGTTCTTTCTCTTGAACCATGGCAGGAAGTGTTGTTTTAGAAACTCCACATAGATTATGGAGTTCATCTTTACCCCTTCAGGGATCATAAAGGGGCCGACAATCTCTCTCCCCATGATTCCAGCCCAAAACATTACTCCACCTCCTCCTTGTTGGTGCCTTAGCTGTGTTTTCATGGAGTGTCCATCAACCAGATATCCTCCACTCCATCCATCTGGACCATCGAGCGTTGCACAGCACTCATCAATGAACAAAACAGTTTGGAAGTCAGTCTTCATGTATCGTTTGGCCCACTGGAGCCGTTTCTGCTTGTGTGCAGTGGTTAGAGGTGGTCGACAGGATGGCTTACGCACAGCTGCAAACCTCTGAAGGACCCTGCATCTTGTTGTTCTGGGGACGTTGGAGGCACCAGCAGCTTCAAAACTTGTATGCTGCTATGACAAGGCATTTTTGCAGCTGCTCTTTTAACCTTACGCAATTGCCTGTTGGAAAGAGTCCTCAATTTTTCCTTATCAGCACGCACACGTGTGTGCTGGGAATCAGCTACATACTTCTTGATTGTGCGATGATCACGATGAAGTGTCTTGGCAATGTTGATTGTAGTCATGCCTTGACCTAAATACTCCACAATTTGTTGCTTCTCAGCAACCTTATCACTCCTAAACTCTTTGTGCATAATAATTTGGAACACAGTGTATGTGCGTGAGAAAAAAAATTGAACAGCACATAGACCATGCGAGTGCAGTCTGATTTTTACACACTGATTGCCTTTGAAAAGAAGGCAATTCATCTGCCGCCTACAGTAAAATCAGACAGGTTTGAATAGAATAGATAGAATAGACATACACATAGAATACATAGATATACAGTATACTGTAGATTTCGGTGACACACACATATATATGTATATACAGTACAGAGCAAAAGTTTGGACACACCTCTCATTTAAAGATTTTTCTGTATTTTCATGACTATGAAAATTGTAAATTCACACAGAATGCATCAAAACTATGAATTAACACATGTGGAATGATATACTTAACAAAAAAGTGTGAAACAACTGAAAATATGTCTTATATTCTAGGATCTTCAAAGTAGCCATCTTTTGCTTTGATGACTGCTTTCCACAGTCTTGGCATTCTCTTGATGAGCTTCAAGAGGTAGTCACCGGAAATGGTTTTCACTTCACAGGTGTGCCCTGTCAGGTTTAATAAGTGAAATTTCTTGCCTTATAAATGGGGTTGGGACCATCAGTTGTGTTAAGCAGAAGTCTGGTGGATACACAGCTGTTAGTCCTACTGAATAGAATGTTATAATTTGTATTATGGCAAGAAAAAAGAAGCTAAGTAAAGAAAAACGAGTGGCCATCATTACTTTAAGAAATGAAGGTCAGTCAGTCCGAAAAATTGGGAAAACTTTGAAAGTGTCTCCAAGTGCAGTTGCAAAAACCATCAAGCGCTACAAAGAAACTGGCTCACATGAGGACCGCCCCAGGACAGGAAGACCAAGAGTCACCTCTGCTTCTGAGGATAAGTTTACCCGAGTCACCTCAGAATTGGCAGGTTAACAGCAGCTCAGATTAGAGACCAGGTCAATGCCTCACAGAGTTCTAGCAGCAGACACATCTCTACAATAACTGTTAAGAGGAGACTTTGTGCAGCAGGCCTTCATGGTAAAATAGCTGCTAGGAAACCACTGCTAAGCACAGGCAACAAGCAGAAGAGACTTGTTTGGGCTAAAGAACACAAGGAATGGACATTAGACCAGTGGAAATCTGCTTTGGTCTGATGAGTCCAAATTTGAGATCTTTGGTTCCAACCACAGTGTCTTTGGCCAAGCAGAAAAGGTGAACGGATGGACTCCACATGCCTGGTTCCCACCGTGAAGCATGGAGGAGGTGTGATGGTGTGGGGGTGCTTTGCTGGTGACAATGTTGGGGATTTATTCAAAATTGAAGGCATACTAAACCAGCATGGCTACCACAGCATCTTGCAGCAGAATGCTATTCCGTCTAGTTTGCGTTTAATTGGACCATCATTTATTTTTCAACCGGACAATGACCCCAAACACAACTCCAGGCTATTTAAGAGAGTTTTGATGCATTCAGTGTAAATTTACAATTTTCATAGTCATGAAAATACAGAAAAATCTTTAAATGAGAGGTGTGTCCAAACTTTTGCTCTGTACTGTATATTGCATAGATAGTAGAAAAGCCAGCAATTCAGCAGCCATGTACTGTAAAATAGCTGTAGAAGCCAACAAGATAGAAGAGATGGATTACATATAGTAAATACACATAGAATAGATATACAGATGTCATATATACAATTAGTACAGTGCATGTGCAGCTTACAGTACATGTATTTAATTAATAAAAGATTGTTTTTCTGAAAAAAATGGCATGGGCTCCCGCATAATTTTCTTAACAAGCAGAGGGAAAGCCGGTGGATGGAATCTGATGTTTATAGCCTGGGAGGGAGGTATTACCCATGGAGCTTCCCAGGCTATTAATATTTGCTCACAACTGTATATTTAGCCTTTACTGGCTATTTAAATGGGGGACCCTAACAAAAAAATGATGTACGGTCACCCTATAATTGATAACCTGCAAAGGCTATGCAGAGAGCTGCGGGCTGATATGAATAGCCTAGGAAGGGGCCATGGTTACTGCCCCCACAAGCTAAACACATCAGCTCTCAGATTCCTCAAAAAGGTACATTTCTAAGATATGCCAATTCTGGCTCTTAGATTTGCTCTTCCCACTTGCCCTGTAGTGGTGGCAAGTGGGGTGATAATTGGAGGGGATGATGTCACCTTTGTATTGCCAGGTGACATGAAACCCCGACGTTAGTAATGGAGAGGTGTATATGATGTACACAACAGTCTCAGTGTCTCCTATATGATGTATGAAGCTGTCTCTGTGTCTCCTATTTGATGTATGCAACAGTCTCAGTGTCTCCTATGTGAAGTATGTTGCAGAGTCACAGTTTGTGCACATCCCCAGTCACCTCTGCGACCATACACTCCCGGCTATTCTCATACCTGCTTCTTTTATATCTGCATCTCCGAGTGGGACCCTGGATCTGAGCTGTGCCGACCATACCAGGGAACCCCTCCAGCTCAGGGTTCAATGGGGTCCCATAACCTCTAATGCCACAACCTCTAGAGGGAGCCTATTGGGATTACACTCCGTCCCTAGGTTGGCGACCCCTATGGCAGGTATCTCAATATCTTTGGGTACTGCACCCGGTACAACACTTTCCTTGAGGGTTGACCTTGGTCTCCAACAGGGACCAAAACAGGGGAAAATCTCTCCCCAACGCAGCCCCATATGGAAGTGTCTTTGCCACATGCTTAATGTCCACACAAAGTGTGGAAAAATTAACCTCCACGGTTGGGTACTCCCTGATTTCCCCATGGATAGCCATAGCCGCCACTTTTGTTCCTTTGGGGTTGTCCCCGGCAACAAGGGACCGATGGACCAAAGTCACTTTACTCCCCATGTCCAAGAGAGCCTCTGTTCAGCACCCATTCATAAGTACCTGGCACAATTCTGGTTCGCTGCCGGCTGTGCCCGTAGTGGTGATACAGACAGGCTGGGCACACATAGACTCTGGACCAGTGTTCCCACAGTCCATGGGCTTAAATGTCAACAAACAGTTACTAGCCCCATGCCCGGGCTCTGGTGTAATGTCCTGAGTAGATTTATTCCACTCAATCAATTCTATCAGCAGTTCCAGGTGGCCTAGGTCCCTCAGCTCGACCTAACATTGCATGGTGGCCGGCAGAGCCCTCACCATCCGGTCAGCCACGATTCTCTCCATCATCTAATACGGAGAACAGAAGTCAGTCTGGAGCCACTCCTCCAATTGCAACAAGTCATTTGCTTGAGACCTGGCAGACTGAGTCTCTACATAGGACCACTGGTACACCCAATGATCGCCCCTTACCTTTGAGGTCTCTTCAGGACTCTGCTGTTTACCACTCACTTTAAGGGTCTCCTGTTGTGAATTTGCTTTTTGCTCCCTCTAGTGGTTACTAGTTTTTTGACTCTGGTTTTTCTGTCTTTCCTTTTATCCGCACCTGGGTCGTTAGTTAGGGGTGTTGCTATATAAGCTCCCTGGACCTTCAGTTCAATGCCTGGCAACGTAGTTATCAGAGCTAGTCTGCTGTGCTCTTGTCTACTGATCCTGGTTCCAGTTATATCAGCTAAGTCTGCCTTTTGCTTTTTGCTATTTGTTTTGGTTTTGTATTTTTGTCCAGCTTGTTCCTAATCTATATCCTACCTTTGCTGGAAGCTCTAGGGGGCTGGTGTTCTCCCCCCGGACCGTTAGACGGTTCGGGGGTTCTTGAATTTCCAGTGTGGATTTTGATAGGGTTTTTGTTGACCATATAAGTTACCTTTCTTTATTCTGCTATCAGTAAGCGGGCCTCTCTGTGCTAAACCTGGTTCATTTCTGTGTTTGTCATTTCCTCTTACCTCACCGTCATTATTTGTGGGGGGCTTCTATCCAGCTTTGGGGTCCCCTTCTCTGGAGGCAAGAAAGGTCTTTGTTTTCCTCTACTAGGGGTAGTTAGATTCTCCGGCTGGCGCGTGTCATCTAGAATCAACGTAGGAATGATCCCCGGCTACTTCTAGTGTTGGCGTTAGGAGTAGATATATGGTCAACCCAGTTACCACTGCCCTATGAGCTGGATTTTTGTATTCTGCAGACTTCCACGTTCCTCTGAGACCCTCGCCATTGGGGTCATAACAGTTTGCCAGGCCAGTATTAAATGTTTAATGCATTGCAGAAGAGGGATTATAAGAAAGAAGATTCTGAGTTTTTTTTTTTTTTTTCTCCTTCCCCTTTACCTCAGAGTGGCTATGCTTGCTGCAGACATGAATGTCCAGACCTTGATTACAAGTGTGGACCAGCTGGCTACTCGTGTGCAGGGCATACAAGACTATGTTATCAGAAATCCTAGGTCAGAACCTAAAATACCGATTCCTGAACTGTTTTCCGGAGACAGGTTTAAGTTTAGGAATTTCGTGAATAATTGTAAATTGTTTTTGTCCCTGAGACCCTGTTCATCAGGAGATTCTGCTCAGCAAGTAAAAATTGTTATTTCGTTCTTACGGGGCGACCCTCAGGATTGGGCTTTTTCGCTGGCGCCAGGAGATCCGGCATTGGCTGATCTTGATGCGTTTTTTCTGGCGCTCGGTTTACTTTATGAGGAACCCAATCTTGAGATTCAGGCAGAAAAGGCCTTGCTGTCTATGTCTCAGGGGCAGGACGAGGCTGAAGTGTATTGCCAAAAATTTCGGAAATGGTCCGTGCTGACACATTGGAACGAGTGTGCACTGGCCGCTAATTTTAGAAATGGCCTTTCTGAAGCCATTAAGAATGTTATGGTGGGTTTTCCCATTCCCACAGGTCTGAATGATACTATGGCACTGGCTATTCAAATTGACCGGCGGTTGCGGGAGCGCAAAACCGCAAATTCCCTCATGGTGTTGTCTGAACAGACACCTAATTCGGTGCAATGTGATAGAAAAACCGCAAATTCCCTCATGGTGTTGTCTGAACAGACACCCGATTTAATGCAATGTGATAGAATCCTGACTAGAAATGAGCGGAAAATTCATAGACGCCGGAATGGCTTGTGCTACTACTGTGGTGATTCTACACATGTTATCTCAGCATGCTCTAAACGTATAGCTAAGGTTGTTAGTCCTGTCACCGTTGGTAATTTGCAACCTAAATTTATTCTGTCTGTAACTTTGATTTGCTCACTGTCATCTTATCCTGTCATGGCGTTTGTAGATTCAGGTGCTGCCCTGAGTCTCATGGATCTCTCATTTGCTAAGCGCTGTGGATTTACTCTTGAACCATTAGAAAATCCTATTCCTCTTAGGGGTATTGATGCTACACCATTGGCAGCAAATAAACCGCAGTATTGGACTCAGGTTACCATGTGCATGACTCCTGAACACCGCGAGGTGATACGTTTCCTGGTTTTACATAAAATGCATGATTTGGTCGTTTTAGGGCTGCCATGGTTACAGACCCATAATCCAGTCCTGGACTGGAAGGCTATGTCAGTCTCAAGTTGGGGCTGTCGTGGTATTCATGAGGATTCCCTGCCTGTGTCTATTGCTTCTTCTACGCCTTCGGAAGTTCCGGAGTATTTGTCTGATTATCAGGATGTCTTCAGTGAGTCTGAGTCCAGTGCACTGCCTCCTCATAGGGACTGTGACTGTGCTATAGATTTGATCCCAGGCAGTAAATTTCCTAAGGGAAGACTGTTTAATCTGTCGGTACCAGAACATACCGCTATGCGTTCATATATCAAGGAGTCTCTGGAAAAAGGACATATTCGTTCGTCTTCTTCCCCTCTTGGTGCGGGATTCTTTTTTGTGGCAAAAAAGGACGGATCTTTGAGACCTTGTATTGATTATCGGCTTTTAAATAAGATCACTGTCAAATTTCAGTATCCTTTGCCGCTGTTGTCTGACTTGTTTGCCCGGATTAAGGGTGCCAAGTGGTTCACCAAGATAGACCTTCGTGGTGCGTACAACCTTGTGCGCATTAAGCAAGGTGATGAATGGAAAACCGCATTCAATACGCCCGAAGGTCATTTTGAGTACTTGGTGATGCCTTTTGGGCTCTCCAATGCGCCTTCAGTTTTTCAGTCCTTTATGCATGACATTTTCCGGAAGTATCTGGATAAATTTTTGATTGTTTATCTGGATGATATTTTGGTTTTTTCTGATAATTGGGATTCGCATGTGGAGCAGGTCAGGTTGGTCTTTAAAATTTTGCGTGAAAATTCTTTGTTTGTCAAGGGCTCAAAGTGTCTCTTTGGTGTACAGAAGGTTCCCTTTTTGGGGTTCATTTTTTCCCCTTCTGCTGTGGAGATGGACCCAGTCAAGGTCCGAGCTATTCTTGATTGGACTCAGCCCTCGTCAGTTAAGAGTCTTCAGAAGTTCTTGGGCTTCGCTAACTTCTACCGTCGTTTTATCGCTAATTTTTCTAGCATTGTGAAACCTTTGACGGATATGACCAAGAAGGGCTCCGATGTAGCTAACTGGGCTCCTGCTGCCGTGGAGGCTTTCCAGGAGTTGAAACGCCGGTTTACTTCGGCGCCTGTTTTGTGCCAGCCTGACGTCTCACTTCCCTTTCAGGTTGAGGTGGATGCTTCGGAGATTGGGGCAGGGGCTGTTTTGTCGCAGAGAGGCCCTGGTTGCTCTGTTATGAAGCCTTGTGCCTTTTTCTCTAGGAAGTTTTCGCCTGCCGAGCGAAATTATGATGTGGGCAATCGGGAGTTGTTGGCCATGAAATGGGCATTTGAGGAGTGGCGTCATTGGCTCGAGGGTGCTAAGCATCGTGTGGTGGTCTTGACTGATCACAAAAATCTTATGTATCTCGAGTCTGCTAAACGCCTTAATCCGAGACAGGCCCGCTGGTCATTGTTTTTCTCCCGCTTTGATTTTGTTGTCTCGTATTTACCAGGTTCAAAGAATGTGAAGGCCGATGCTCTTTCTAGGAGCTTTGTGCCTGATGCTCCTGGAGTCGCTGATCCTGTTGGTATTCTTAAAGATGGAGTTATCTTGTCAGCTATTTCTCCGGATCTGCGACGTGTATTGCAGAGATTTCAGGCTGATAGGCCTGAGTCTTGTCCACCTGACAGACTGTTTGTCCCGGATAAGTGGACCAGCAGAGTCATTTCCGAGGTTCATTCCTCGGTGTTGGCAGGTCACCCGGGAATTTTTGGCACCAGAGATCTGGTGGCCAGGTCCTTTTGGTGGCCTTCCTTGTCAAGGGATGTGCGGTCATTTGTGCAGTCCTGTGGGACTTGTGCTCGAGCTAAGCCTTGCTGTTCTCGTGCCAGCGGTTTGCTCTTGCCCTTGCCTGTCCCGAAGAGACCTTGGACACATATCTCCATGGATTTCATTTCTGATCTTCCGCTATCTCAGGGCATGTCCGTTATCTGGGTGATATGTGATCGCTTCTCCAAGATGGTCCATTTGGTTCCTTTGCCTAAGCTGCCTTCCTCTTCCGATCTGGTTCCTGTGTTTTTCCAGAACGTGGTTCGTTTGCACGGCATCCCTGAGAATATTGTGTCAGACAGAGGATCCCAGTTCGTTTCCAGGTTCTGGCGATCCTTTTGTAGTAGGATGGGCATTGATTTGTCGTTTTCGTCTGCTTTCCATCCTCAGACTAATGGACAGACGGAGCGAACCAATCAGACTTTGGAGGCTTATTTGAGGTGTTTTGTCTCTGCTGATCAGGACGATTGGGTGACATTCTTGCCGTTGGCTGAGTTTGCCCTTAATAATCGGGCTAGTTCCGCCACCTTGGTTTCGCCTTTTTTCTGCAACTCTGGTTTCCATCCTCGCTTTTCTTCGGGTCATGTGGAGCCTTTTGACTGTCCTGGGGTGGATTCTGTGGTGGATAGGTTGCAGCGGATCTGGAATCATGTGGTGGACAACTTGAAGTTGTCACAGGAGAAGGCTCAGCGCTTTGCCAACCGCCGCCGCGGTGTGGGTCCCCGACTACGCGTTGGGGATTTGGTGTGGCTTTCTTCCCGCTTTGTTCCTATGAAGGTCTCCTCTCCCAAATTTAAACCTCGTTTTATTGGGCCTTACAAGATATTGGAAATCCTTAATCCTGTATCTTTTCGTCTGGATCTTCCTGTGTCGTTTGCTATTCACAATGTATTTCATAGGTCCTTGTTGCGGCGGTACATTGTGCCTGTAGTTCCTTCTGCTGAGCCTCCTGCTCCGGTGTTGGTTGAGGGCGAGTTGGAGTACGTGGTGGAGAAGATCTTGGATTCTCGCCTCTCCAGGCGGAGGCTTCAGTACCTGGTCAAGTGGAAGGGCTATGGTCAGGAGGATAATTCCTGGGTGGTCGCCTCTGATGTTCATGCGGCCGATTTAGTTCGTGCCTTTCATGCCGCTCATCCTGATCGCCCTGGTGGTCGTGGTGAGGGTTCGGTGACCCCTCACTAAGGGGGGGGTACTGTTGTGAATTTGCTTTTTGCTCCCTCTAGTGGTTACTAGTTTTTTGACTCTGGTTTTTCTGTCTTTCCTTTTATCCGCACCTGGGTCGTTAGTTAGGGGTGTTGCTATATAAGCTCCCTGGACCTTCAGTTCAATGCCTGGCAACGTAGTTATCAGAGCTAGTCTGCTGTGCTCTTGTCTACTGATCCTGGTTCCAGTTATATCAGCTAAGTCTGCCTTTTGCTTTTTGCTATTTGTTTTGGTTTTGTATTTTTGTCCAGCTTGTTCCTAATCTATATCCTACCTTTGCTGGAAGCTCTAGGGGGCTGGTGTTCTCCCCCCGGACCGTTAGACGGTTCGGGGGTTCTTGAATTTCCAGTGTGGATTTTGATAGGGTTTTTGTTGACCATATAAGTTACCTTTCTTTATTCTGCTATCAGTAAGCGGGCCTCTCTGTGCTTGTCATTTCCTCTTACCTCACCGTCATTATTTGTGGGGGGCTTCTATCCAGCTTTGGGGTCCCCTTCTCTGGAGGCAAGAAAGGTCTTTGTTTTCCTCTACTAGGGGTAGTTAGATTCTCCGGCTGGCGCGTGTCATCTAGAATCAACGTAGGAATGATCCCCGGCTACTTCTAGTGTTGGCGTTAGGAGTAGATATATGGTCAACCCAGTTACCACTGCCCTATGAGCTGGATTTTTGTATTCTGCAGACTTCCACGTTCCTCTGAGACCCTCGCCATTGGGGTCATAACAGTCTCCATTTTAACATGCTGAAGCTCTGCTAGCGTCCACTGCAGCGCCTTTTGCTGTTGCTGAAACTGCTGCTCATGCTGCTGCAAAACGTCTTGCTGCGAACTCTAAAACTGCAGAAGTCTCTTGATAAAGTCTTTGCTGATTGAGCACAACCTGCTCCAAAAGCTACTCCATTTCTCCAGCAGACTTGCACAATGATCTACAGCACTCTCTGGGTATGCCTTAGTTCACATGACCCACATTCTTTCCACCATATATGATGCAGCTGTAGGACCATATGCAGTTTGGAGATCCCACAGGAGAACATCTGCCGCCTCATCAAGATCAGGCCCAGGTATTGTAAGGAGATCATACAGGCACGTGGGGACCACACACACACTACAGAGCATCATTTCCTTGTCTTGAGGCATTACCATTGAAGTTGGATCAGCCTGTAATTTGATGTTCCACGCTGATTTTGAGTATCATTCCAAATCCAGACTTTATGGGATACTACTTTTGATTTACACTGATCATTTTTATGTTTTATTGTTTTCAATGCATGCCACTATGTAATGACTAACGTTTTGCAACTGAAATATTTCATTCAGTGATATCTAAGATGTGGCATTTTAGTGTTCCTTTTTTTGGAGCAGTATATATACATAGAAAAGACATATATAAAGTCACTGAAACGGTATGTTACAGTGCGTGTGTAGCTTACTGTACTTTTTAATTAATAAATGAAATTAAAAAAAAAAATGGATTGGGATGCCCCTAAATTTTTTTAATCAGCAGAGGTAAAACGGACAGTAGGACGCTAATGTCGCAACTGTATACTTAGCCTTTACTGGTTATTAAAATGGAAGACCCCCCAAAAAATTACGTGGGATCCCCCTTATAATAACCAGCAAAGGATAGGTAGACAGTTGAGGGCTGATATTAATAGACTAGGAGGTGCCATGGATATTGTCCCCTGCCAGACTAAACACATTAGTTCTCAGCACCAGCAATGGGAAGTGGGGTGATGACAAGTGGGATGGAGCTACACTTGCAAAGCACTGCTTATATATCTACTCATATCTATCGACATTGGGGTAAATAAGTATTTGATCCCTTGCTGATTTTGTAAGTTTACCCACTGACAAATAAATGAACAGTCTATAATTTAAGGGTAGTTTAATTTTAACATTGAGAGATAGAATATCAAAAATATAATCCAGAAAATCAAATTGTATTAATTATATAAATGTATTTGCATTTTGAAGTGAGAAATAAGTATTTGATCCCTTGCACAGCAGTCAGATGTTTTTTGTAGTTGCACACGTCAGGAGAAATTTTGGTCCACTCTTCTTTGCAGATCTTCTCTAAATCATTAAGAACTTGAGGCTGTCGCTTGGCAACTCGGAGCTTCAACTCCTTCCAGAAGTTTTCTATGGGGTCTGGAGACTGGCTAGGCCACTCCATGACTTTAATGTACTTCTTTTTGAGCCATTACTTTGTTGCAATGGCTGTATGTTTTGGGTCATTGTCTTGCTGGAAGACCCAGCCACAACCCATTTTTAATGTCCTGGTGGAGAGAAGGAGGCTGTCACTCAGGATTTTACGGTACATGGCTCCATCCATTCTCCCATTGATGTAGTGAAGTAGTCCTGTGCCCTTAGCAGAGAAACACCCCCAAAACATAATGCTTCGACCTCCATGCTCCTTGTGTGCACAATAAAATGGAACTTTTTATCTCATCACTACCTTTTTGGAGTGACAAGATTTTTTTTATTATAACGTGATTAGGCCGGATACACTACTTGAGCACCTCTCTCCTTATTTTTATGAGTGCCGTATATAACGTGTTGCAGTTCTTTGTGCCATAGGCAGCATTTCTCTTCCTCCAAATACGGCGAGTTGAGTTAATGCTAAAGAGCTACATTTTTCTCTCATCTGACCACAGCACCTTCTCCCAATCACTCACATCCATCATCCAGGTGCTCATTGGCAAACTTCAGACGGGCCTGCACATGTGCCTTCTTGAGCAGGGAGATCATGCGGGCACTGCAGGATTTTAAACCTTTACGGCGTAATGTGTTACCAATGGCTTTCTAGGTGACTGTGGGTCCCAGATGCCTTCAGATCATTAACAAGTTCCCCCCGTGTAGTTTTATGCTGATGTCACCTTCCTAATGATCAAGGATACCCCACAAGGTGAGATTTTGCATGGTGTCCCAGATCAATGTCTATTGACAGTCATTTTGTATTTCTTCCATTTTCTTACTATTGCACCAACAATTGTCTCCTTCTCAACCAGCATCTTACTTAAGGTTTTGTAGCCCATTCCAGCTTTGTGCAGATCTATGATCTTGTCCCTGACATCCTTATAAGGATCTTTGGTCTTGCCCATGTTGTAGAGATTAGAGTCTGACTGATTAATTGAGTCTGTGAACAGGAGTCTTTTATAAAGTTGACTATGTAAGACAGCTGTCTTTAATGCAGGTAACAAGTTGATTAGGAGCATCTAACCGGTCTGTAGGAGCCATAACTCTTAATGGTTGGTAGGGGATCAAATACTTATTTCTCACTGCAAAATGCAAATATATTTATATCATTTATACAATGTGATTTTCTGGATTTTAATTTTGATATTCTTTCTCTTGATGTTAAAATTAACCTACCCTTAAAATTACAGACTGTTCATGTCATTGTCAGTGGGCAAACTTACAGAATCAGCAAAGGATCAAATACTTATTTCCCCCACTGCATATATATTGAAGAATGTTTCCTTGGAAAACTATCATAGAAAGTTCTTCTATGTAAAAGCTAATGTTAAAATTGCACTGCATGCGGACTGCATTTGCATGTGATTCAGATATCAATCATATGCTAGGTGATAAAAGTATAAATGATTTTATTTGTCAATGCATTTCAAAGTATATAAATGTCTTCTTCAGGACCACCACAATAGCAAGAGTGTTTGTCCTGAATGAGTTTATGTACTTCAAAACACATTGACAAATTAAATCACTTATACTCGGACTGGCATTGTTCATCTTTCCTATAAGGCAGCGCAGAATTTACAAATTTGTTTCTCCATTACCTGCACTTTCATCTTCTTGCGAGTCTGCAGCAGACTTAAGCATTATCAATAATTGTGTACACACAACCCGATCAGGTGAGCACCGTAATGCAACTTTTTTAACATTCCTATCCATATAAGACCCTATTTGCTCTTTATGTCATCCCAGTCGTTCTTTTCTTTGGATCTTTAATGAAAGGAAAAGGCTACTTTTCATTTTGGTTAACTCTTTCGGCATAGTTAATTGATAATTTAGAACTCAATCATAGTCTTCCTGTGAAAAAAGAAACAGGGAAACAGCAAGTGCAATAGGGTCTTATCTGATGGGCAAATTTATATAGGTGAGAGGCAAATAACTGCTCACTTTTTGTAGTTGTTTTACCCACAACTAAGGATTAACAGCTGCTGCAATACCCTTAGGTTGGAAGATGCTGCCTTTCTAGATGCCAAACATGTAGGGCAGGGACTCAACCATGGTGCTTGAGCATCCGTGATACTCGAACGAGTACCGAGCGTGTCCGAGTACCTCAATGCTTCGATTGTCAAGCAGGGGTGAGTATGGTCGGTCATGACTACTAAATAATAATTCTTATTGCTTGTGTCCCAAACACATTGTTAGGGCTGGCGGAGCGCACCAAATAATTATAAAGATGGAATAAGGTGCGTTCGCGGCCTGCCGTGCAGAGATGATATCTGCTGCTAGGTAATGGCGGATAGTAAATGGCGGTATAATGAGAACACACATGCTTCATCTGGTATGAAGGAAGCGAACCCTATTGTGCCACAGGGCTGCAATGCTGCAGAAAGAATGCAAGTATAGAGTCACAGGACTCTGCCCCAAGACACGGGGTTAGAGTCCCTCTAGACCACTTGCGCTCGACACCACAACTGCGGTGCCAGGGAAAGTCTAAATAATAATTTACCACATTGAGTGCATGCAGCGCTGCTCTGGCGGACGCCACAAACCACCCTAACTAGGGCCAGGAAAGCGCACTAATTTCGCAAGGCGGTCGGGAAAATGTCAGCGTCTAGTGACAGTTGGAGGAGGTACACTAGAAACGGCGACGTTTGCCTCAAAGTTGTCCTTCAAGGGGATAATTACCTTAGGCCCATCCACTCTTATGGTAGAGCTATGCGTGGACTCTGGGGCGGAGGGTAATTTTATGTCATCTGCTTTCGCCCAGCGTCACGCAATACCCCCGGTTATGCTTGCCAAACCAGTAACCGTTCGAGTGGTAAATGGGTCGACACTACCCTCACAGATTACCCACCAAACCATTCCTATCATGCTTTCTGTGTCTCCATCACATCAGGAGATTATCTCCCTATTAGTCATTCCTGAGGGAATTGATGAGGTCCTGTTGGGGATACCATGGCTATGCTATCATTCTCCTCAAATAGAGTGGTCCTCAGGGAGAATTTTGGGATGGAGTAAATCCTGCGAGGGTAGATGTCCGAGAGAGTGCGTTCAGGTTGCTACAACACAGGTACCCGCAGATCTTTCCTCTCTCCCCAAGCACTATTGGCCCTATGCAGATGTGTTCTCCAAATGGGCTGCGGAGACCCTTCCGCCTCACCACCCCTATGACTGTCCTATTGACTTCTTGCCTGGTGCTGAGCCTCCCCGAGGTCGAGTCTATCCGTTATCTCTACCGGAGATGGAGGCAATGTCTCAGTACATCCAAGAGAATCTGGCAAGAGGATTCATTAGGAAGTCAGTGTCACCTGCAGGGGCTGGGTTCTTCTTCGTACAGAAGAAGACTGGAGACTTACGTCCATGCATAGACTACAGGAGTCTTAACGCCATCACCATTAAGAACAAGTACCCATTACCCCTGATATCTGAGCTTTTTGATAGGCTACGGGGAGCAAGGGTATTTACAAAATTAGATCTGCGGGGTGCCTATAACCTGATTCGCATCCTTGAGGGGGACGAATGGAAGACGGCTTTTAACACCAGGGATGGGCACTATGAATACCTGGTGATGCCCTTCGGGCTCTGTAATGCTCCAGCCGTTTTCCAAGACTTTGTGAACGACATTTTCTGGGATATGCTCAGTCGTAGTCTATCTGGATGATATTCTCATCTACTCTCCAGATATTGACTCCCATCGGAGAGATGTTCGCAAAGTCTTCGACCTCTTAAGGGCAAACTCCCTCTACGTCAAGTTGGAGAAGTGTGTGTTTGAGCAGGAGTCCTTGCCTTTCCTTGGTTATATCATCTCTGCCCAGGGTTTGGCTATGGATCCTGCCAAGCTACAGGCTGTGATGGACTGGCAAGAACCCCATTCTCTTAAAGCGGTGCAGCGCTTTATGGGGTTCATTAATTACTATCGCCAGTTCATTCCACACTTCTCAACTTTGGTAGCTCCCTTGGTTGCCCTCACCAAGAAGGGAGCAAATCCCAAGTTGTGGTCAGAGGAGGTCTCCAAGGCCTTTCTCGCTATTAAGTCACACTTCGCTAGCGCTCCCATCCTACATCGCCCCGATGTAGATAAGCCATTTATCATGGAGGTGGATGCCTCATCCTTTGGTGCTGGAGCAGTCCTTTTCCAAAAGGATGTTCAAGGTCAGAAGCATCCTTGCTTCTTCTCCAAGACCTTCACACCAGCGGAGAGGAATTATTCTATCGGGGACAGGGAGTTGCTAGCCATGAAGTTGGCTTTTTCAGAGTGGAGACACCTCTTGGAGGGAGCTCGCTTTCCCTTCCAAGTGTTCACTGACCACAAGAACTTGGTATATATACAGACGGCCCAGCGGCTGAATTCTCGCCAGGCTAGATGGTCCCTGTTCTCCTCCCGGTTCCATTTTACTCTCCATTTTCTCTTCGGGGAGAAGAACATTCGTTTCGACGTTCTCTCCTGCTCCGTAGTGTCATCTGAGGAGGAGGAGGAGCCTCGGCTTATTGTCCCTTCTGAGAGCCTGAGAACTGTGGCTCCGGTTTCGCTAGAGTCTGTGCCCCCGGGCAAGACTTTCGTACCAGCGAATTTGCAACCGGAGGTTCTCTCTTGGGCTCACTTCTCCAGAGTGGGTGGACATTTTGGGACCAAGAGGACATCTGAGCTTTTTGGCGAGGACGTACTGGTGGCCGCATATGGCCCGTGACGTCGGGGACTATATTCGGGCATGTGTCTCCTGCGCCAAGAATCGGTCTCCTCGGCAACGGCCTGCTGGGTTACTTCACCCCATGCCGGTGGCAGACAGGCCCTGGGAGATGGTTGGGATGGACTTTGTGGTGGGCTTACCCAAGTCTTGTAGCCGCACCATTATCTGGGTAGTCACCGATCATTTTTCTAAGATGGTGCATTTGGTGCCGCTTCCATGGTTACCTTCTGCACGGGCCTTGGCGGCGTTGTTCATAAAACATATTTTCCGCTTACATGGAATGCCTGATAAAATTGTCAGTGACCGGGGTCCCCAGTTTGCGTCTCGGTTTTGGAGAGAGCTCTGCCGTTTACTCAGCATAGAGCTGAATCTCTCCTCTGCATATCATCCCGAGAAGAATGGGTTGGTAGAGAGAACCAACCAGACTCCGGTGACATATTTGCAAAATTTTGTCTCTGCTAGGCAGGATGACTGGGCATCTTTGCTACCTTGGGCGGAATTTGCCTTGAACAACGCCGTAGCCGATTCCACTGGTCAGACTCATTTTCTCTTTAATTATGGCCAGCATCCGCGTGTCCCTGTGCCCATGCCCGTGTCATCCACCGATTCTAGGGTGGCAGACTGGGCGGTGTTGGCACGTGACATCTGGGACCGCACACAGGATGCCATCCGAGCCTCCAAGGGGAGAATGAGGGTTTCGGCTGATATACACCGGCGCCCCGCTCCGACCTTTGCTCCTGGCGACTTAGTGTGGCTCTCTGCCCGTAACAACAGGCTGCGAGTTGAGTCCACTAAGTTTGCGCCTTGCTACATTGGCCCGTTCAAGTTTCTGGAACAGGTCAACCCTGTGGTCTACCGTTTGGCTATTCCTCCATGCCTTGGTATCACCGATACTTTTCACGTTTCCCTCTTAAAGCCCGTTCATTTGTCCCAGTTTTCTGAGTCATCTGCCAGGACATCGGGTTCATCCATGGATGAGTTTGAGGTGAATGCTATCGTGGGGTGCAAGGTGATACGTGGCAAGAAATTTTATCTGGAGGACTGGAAGGGTCACAGTCCAGAGGATAGAACCTGGGAGCCTGTGGAGCACATTCGGGCTCTGCTGCTCATTGCAGCTTTTGAGCATAGCAAGGCTCAAGGAGGGAGGGGCCCTAGGAGGGGGAGTAATGTTAGGAGTCGAGTTTCCTCTGCTGCACAGGGGGAATCTCAATCCGTGTCTGCTGCGGTCTCCCATTCTGCATCGGCCGCTGTGGAGCCTGCTCAGCGGAGACGTCGGTCCCAGCGTCTCACTAAGACTGATACTGTGCAAAGGGTTACTGCTGCCTCTCCAGGCTCTGCTATTGTACCCTGCACTGATCTGCAGCAAGCAGGCTTTTCTCGGACTAAGTCCTGCTTTGCACACACTGAGCATGCCCAGGGTAAGATCTCTCAGTGGAGATCAAGGGTCCCATGCTCAGGTACTGCAGCCAAACCTATTGGTCCTTCTAGGAAGGTCCTGAAGGTGCGCAGGCTCTGTAGCAGCCTCTCATTGGTCCTCCTAGGAAGGTCCTGTACGTGCTGCAGCTTTTTAAGTCTCGCATGGCAGCACGGCCATGCGCTAGTATCTTCCTAAGTTATGTGCTTTGCGCCAGTGTGGTCATGTGTTTGTATGTGTTCAGGGACCCGGCTGAAATAAGCCCCTAGAATGCTGGCACCTCTGGCGAGGAGATTGTGTTTGTGTGTATTCAGGGATCTGGCTGAAATAAGCCCCTAGAATGCTGGCACCTCCGGCGAGGAGTTTTGTGTGCATGCATTACCACTGACTGCTCTCATTTGGGTAGTTAGCCTGTGCCTCTGTGAAAGTCTAACAGGGCACAGAGCTTTGCTTTCTCGGCCGCTCTGTGAAGCTAACAGAGCTGGTTCATACCGCCATATAGTGCCACCAATTACTTAACAGCAGGTTCTTTCCTGCACGGTGGATCCCGGGTTGCGAACACACCAATCCCATCTAATAAATATATTCGGTGCGTTCCGCCAACCCTAACAGTGTGGAAGTGGGAAACGCTAAATGTGTGGTTGGAACGGTACGAAGCAATCCAGGGCAGGGCAAGGCCTTTGATGCCAAGGGAAGAAGGAATCTGTAGCACTAGGCAGTGGTCGACTGTGTCGAAAGCAGAGGATAGGTCGAGAAGGAGGATGGAGAACTGTCTGTTAGCTTTGGCTGTGAGTAAGTCATTAGTAATTTTGGTCAGATCAGTTTCAGTGGAGTTGTGGGGCAGAAGCCAGATTGGAGGTTGTCAAGAAGAGAGTAAGATGAGAGGTGGGAGGAAAGTTGAGCATGAACATGCTGCTCAAGGAGTTTGGAAGCAAATGGGAGCAGTGATATGGGGCGATAGCTGGGCATAGCAGTTGGGTCAAGGTTAGCTTTTTTGACGATTAGTGTGATAGTGGCATGTTTGAAGGCAGAGGGGAAGGTACCAGAAGATAGCGATAGGTTAAAGAGGTGGGATAGGGCTGGAATGAGCATGTTAGTGAGGTTGGGGAGCAGGTGGGAAGAAATGGGGTCAAGTGCACAGGTGGTGAGGTGTGATTTGGAAAGGAGGTAAGTTCTCCTTTAGTGATGTTGGAAAAGGAAGTTATTAGGGAAGGGCAGAGGTCTTGTATATGGATTGGTTGGGGTGAGGGAACAGTAAAGGTTTGCCTTGTTTGATCGATCTTGTTTTTGAAGCATGTGGCAAACTCCTCAGAATAGATGAGGGGAGATGGAGGTGGCAGTGGTGGGCGGAGGAGAGAATTAAATGTGCTGATCAGTTGTTTTGGGTTGTATCATAGTGAAGATACAAGGTTAGTGAAATAGGTCTGTTTAGCAGAAGTGAGGGCTAGTTTGAAGGCAAGTGTAGCTTATTTGAAAGCATTGAAGTCGCCTGGCAGGTGTGATTCTTTCCAATGCAGCTCTGCGACCCTGGATGCTTGTCCGAGATATTTGGTGAGGTTGTTATGCCAGGGTTGCCTATTGTTTTGTCACACTTTGCCATGCATGAGAGGGGCGACTGAAGCTATGGCTGATCCGTGTCGTGGAATGAAGATGTGGAGGACATGGGTAGAAGAGAGTCTGAGAGTCTGTGAATGTCTAGTTGTGCAAGGTTTCTGCAAGGATGTGGTAGTGGCTGGACATAGGGGGCGGGTGAGGACAAGGATGAGAAGGTGAGTAGATTGTGGTCATATAGGGGAAGAGAGAGGTTATGAGATTAGATAAGAAACAGAGGCCGGTGAAGATGAGGTCTAGTGCATGTCTGTTTGTGTGGGTGCCTGTGGAGGACCACTGTGTAAGTCCAAAGGATGAAATAAGGGCCAGGAGCTTGGAGGCTGCAGGCTGGCAGGAGTCAGTAGGGATATTAAAGTCACCCATTATGATGGTGAGGATGTCATCAGAAAGTGAAGAAGCCAGGTGCAGAATTGGTCAATGAAGGAAGTGGCTGAGCCTGGTGGTCGGTATATGACAGCCATGTGGAGATTAGACGGAGAGTAGATATGGACAGAGTGAACCTCGAAACAAGGGAGGATAAGGGAGGGTGGGAGTGTTGGATAGGGTTGAAGGAGCAGTTTTTAGAAAGAAGGAAACCTACTCCTCCCCCATGTCTGTTGCCATTGCAAGGAGTGTGGGTAAAGTGGAGGCCACCATAGCTCAGTGCAGCAGGAGAGGCCATGTCCGGGGGGGGTCAGCCAGGTCTCAGTGAGGGCCAGGAAGGAAAGGTTGCATGAAGTAAAGAGATCGTGGATCACATGGAGCTGGTTGCAGACATAGCGGGCATTCCAAAGTGGCCCAGAGAGAGGAAGCAGGGTGGTGGAGGTCAGTGGCACAGATTTTAAGTGTGAGGGGTTGTGGTAGTTTCTCATAGTGGGAGAAGGATAGGGGTGAGGATTAGTGTAGAGTAGAGTAGAGTAGAGTGTAGAGTAGACGACAAAGCTCTCTCCAGAACCGAGATGCAAACTGGGGACCCCGGCCATTGACAATTTTGTCTGGCATGCCGTGTAGGCGGAAAACATGCTTAATAAACAACGCCGCCAAGGCGCGTGCAGAAAGTAGCCATGGAAGAGGCACCAAGTGCACCATGTTGGAAAAATGGTTGGTGACTACCCAAATAATGTTGCAGCTACGGGACTTGGGTAAGCCCACCGCGAAGTCCATCTTGACCATTTCCCAGGGCCTGTCCACCACCGGCACGGGGTAAAATAGCCCAGCAGGCCGTTGTCGAGGAGACATATTCTTGGCTCAGGAGACACACACCCGAATATAGTCTCCGACATCATGGGCCATATGCGGCCACCAGTACTTCCTTGCCAGAAGCTAAGATGTCCTCTTAGTCCCAAAATATCCACCCATCCTGGACCAATGAGCCAAAGAGAGAACCTCCGGTCGCAAATTAGATGGCACAAAAGTCTTGCCTGGGGGCATAGACTCTATCAAAACCAGGGCCACAATCCTCAGGCTCTCTAAAGGGGCATTTAGCCGAGGCTCCTCCTCTACTGATAAAACTACGGAGAGGGAGAGAACATCGGCACGGATGTTCTTTTCTCCGGAAAGATAATGGAGGGTGAAGTGGAAGTGGGAAAAGAAAAAGGACCATCTAGCCTGGTGAAAGTTTAGCCGCTGGGCAATCTGCAAATAAACCAAATTTTTGTGGTCAGCATATACTTGGAAGGGAAAACGAGCACCCTCCAGGAGGTGTATCCACTCGGAGAAGGCCAACTTCATAGCTAGCAACTCCCTGTCCCCGATGGAATAATTCCTCTCTGCTGGATTGAAGGTCTTGGAGAAAAAGAAGCAAGGATTCTTCCAACCTTGAGCATCCTTTTGGAAGAGGACTGCTCCAGCACTAACGGATGAGGTATCCACCTCCATTATAAATGGTTTATCTTCATCAGGGCAATGTAGGATGGGCGCGCTAGCAAAATGGGTCTAAATAGAGAGGAAGGCCTTGGAGACCTCCTCCGACCACAATTTGGGATTTGCTCCCTTCTTGGTAAGGGCTACCAAGGGAGGTACCAAAGTTGAGAAGTGGGGAATGAACTGGCTATAATAGCTAATGAATCCCATAAAGCGCTGCACTGCTTTGAGAGAATGGGGTTCCTGCCAGTACATCACAGCCTGTAGCTTGGCAGGATCCACAGGCCAATCCCTGGGCAGAGATAATATAGCCAAGGAAAGGCAAGGACTCCTGCTCAAACACACACTTATCCAACTTGGCATACAGGGAGTTTGCTCGTAGGAGGTCAAAGACTTTGCTAACATCTCTATGGTGGGAGTCTATATCTGGATAGTAGATGAGAATATCATCCAGATAGACTATGACCGAGGTAAAGAACATGTCCCGGATGATGTCGTTTACAAAGTCCTGCGAGATGGCAGGAGCATTACAGAGCCCAAAGGGCATCACCAGGTACTCGTAATGGGCATCCCTGGTGTTAAATGCTGTCTTCCATTTGTCGTCCTCACGGATGCGAATAAGGTTGTAAGCACCCCGCAGATCAAGTTTACACTCGCTCCCCGCAACCTATCAAACAACTCAGATATCAGGGGCAGAGGGTACTTGTTCTTAATGGTGATGGCGTTAAGACCTCTGTAATCTATGCATGGATGTAATTCTCCTTTCTTCTGCACAAAGAAGAATCCCGCCCCTGCAGGTGACACTGACTCCCTAATTAATCCTCTTGCCAGATTCTCCTGGATGTACTGAGTCATTGCCTCCGTCTCCAGGATAGTGGATAGACTCGACCCCAGGGAGGCTCAGCACCAGGCAAGAGATCAGTAGGACAGTCATAGGGGCGGTGAGATGGAAGGGTCTCCACAGCCTTCTTGGAGAACACGTCTGCATAGGACCAATAGTGCTTGGGGAGAGAGGAAAGATCTGCAGGTACCTCTGTAGTAGCAACCTGAATGCACTCCCTCATACACCTGCCCTCTCAGGACTCACTCCATCCCAAAAATTTTCCCTGTGGACCACTCTATATGAGGGGAGTGGTAACGCAACCAAAGTATCCCTAACAGGACCTCATCAATTCCCTCGGGAATGACAAGCAGGGAGATTATTTCCTGATGGGACGTTGACATAGAAAGGGTAAATGGGATGGTTTGATGTGTTATCTGTGAGGGCAGTATCGACTAGTGTTGAGGATTCCGATACCGCAAGTATCGGGTATCGGCCGATATTTGCTGTATCGGAATTCCGATACCGAGATCCGATATTTTTGTGGTATCGGGTATCGGTATCGAAACAACATTAATGTGTAAAATAAAGAATTAAAATAAAAAATATTGCTATACTCACCTCTCCGACGCAGCCTGGACCTCACCGAGGGAACCGGCAGCGTTGTTTGCTTAAAATTCGCGGGTTTACTTCCTTACGTGAAGTCCCGGCTTGTGATTGGTCGCGTGCCGCTCATGTGGCCGCGACGCGACCAATCACAGCAAGCCGTGACGTAATTTCAGGTCCTTCAGGATTTTAAAATTACGTTCCGGCTTTGTGATTGGTCGCGTCGCGGTCACATGGGCGACGCGACCAATCACAAGCCGTGACGTCACGGGAGGCTGGACACGCGCGCATTTTAAAATGCGCGCGTGTCCTGCCTCCCGTGACGTCCCGGCTTGTGATTGGTCGCGTCGCCCATGTGGCCACGACGCGACCAATCACAGCAAGCCGTGACGTAATTTTAGGTCCTTCAGGATTTTAAAATTACGTTCTGGTTTGTGATTGGTGGCGTCGCGGTCACATGGGCGACGCGACCAATCACAAGCCGTGACGTCACGGGAGGCAGGACAAGCGCGCATTTTAAAATGCGCGCGTGTCCAGCCTCCCGTGACGTCACGGCTTGTGATTGGTCGCGTCGCCCATGTGACCGCGACGCGACCAATCACAAAGCCGGAACGTAATTTTAAAATCCTGAAGGACCTGAAATTACATCACGGCTTGCTGTGATTGGTCGCGTCGCGGCCACATGGGCGGCACGCGACCAATCACAAGCCGGGACTTCACGTAAGGAAGTAAACCCGCGAATTTTAAGCAAACAACGCTGCCGGTTCCCTCGGTGAGGTCCAGGCTGCGTCGGAGAGGTGAGTATAGCAATATTTTTTATTTTAATTCTTTCTTTTACACATTAATATGGATCCCAGGGCCTGAAGGAGAGTTTCCTCTCCTTCAGACCCTGGGAACCATCAGGGATACCGTCCGATACTTGAGTCCCATTGACTTGTATTGGTATCGGGTATCGGTATCGGATTGGATCCGATACTTTGCCGGTATCAGCCGATACTTTCCGATACTGATACTTTCAAGTATCGGACGGTATCGCTCAACACTAGTATCGACCCATTTATCACTCGCACAGTCACTGGTTTGGAGAGCATTACCAGGGGTATTGCGTGCTGTTGGTCAAAGAAGATGACATGAAGTTGCCCTCCACCCCGGAATCAACGCAAACCTCTACCGTTTGAGTGGATGGGCCTATGGTTATTGTCCCCCTGAAGGACAATTTGGAGGAAAATGCTGCTGTGTCTAGAGAACCACCGGACACTAAAAGAGGATGTTTTCCTGACCGCTGAGAGCATCTGGAGGCAAAATGTCCTGATTGCTGACAGACATGACAGACCTTGAAATCAAGAGCTGTCCGAAACTTAGATCCCACTTTTGACACCTCCATGGCCTCAAGTAGCTTGGACACCTGGACCGGAGATTCCAAAGGTTTTGCGAAGATGCGAGCCAGCCGAAACCTCTGCCTGTTGTGAATTCCATTCTCGGGCTCCCTCCTGTGGTCATGAGCGGTAATGTGTGAGTTTGTTCTAGGGCTCCCTCTGGTGGCCTTTAGCGATATGGCTGGTCTTGGCTGGGCTCTGCTGATTCATTTCCTGCTATTCTGGGCCTATTTAATTCACCTGGCTCTTCATTTGTTGCCTGCTGTCGGTGTATTCAGTCCTGTTTCTGAGTTCTCCTGAATATTCCTTGTGACCTGTCTCCTGCTGGAGAAGCTAAGTTTGTTTGCTCATTATTTCCTTGAAAACGTTTCTCAGTATATAATGAGTTCAGTCCAGCTTGCTTTTATGTGATTTTTTGCTGGCTGGTTAGTTCTGGGGTGCAGAGTGCGCCCCTCACATCGTGAGTCGGTGTGGGGGTTCTTGCATTCTCTGCGTGGTTTATTTTTGATAGTTTTTGTACTGACCGCACATACTCCTATCTATTTTCAGTCTATCTAGTGTTAGCGGGCCTCATTTGCTTAACCTGTTTCATTTCTACGTTTGTCTTTTCCCCTTAACTCACTGTTATTATTTGTGGGGGCTATCTATAACTTTGGGGTTATTTCTCTGAGGCAAGTGAGGTCTTTGCTTTCTCTCTAGGGGTAGTCAGTTTCTCAGGCTGTGAACATGGTGTCTAGGATTTTAGGAACGCTCCACGGCTGCCTTTAGTGTGTGTGGATAGGATCAGAATTGCGGTCAGTATAGCTGCCACATCCCCAGAACTTGTCCTATATTCTGGTCATATGTGTCAGGTCAGTTTTGAGGTCCTACCACCGGACCATAACAGTACAGCAGGCCACAAAGTGTTAATGCAGCAGAAGAGGGAGAAGAGAAATCCTGAAGTCATTTTTATTTTTTTCTGCACTGTGTTTAGCCTCTCCCCTCCCCTTAATCTTTGGGTGGTTCTGAATTTAGTTGCAGATATGGACATTCAGAGTCTGTCTTCTAGTGTGGATCATCTCACTGCAAGGGTGCAGGGCATTCAGGATTATGTAGTCCGCAGTCCTATGTCAGAGCCTAAAATACCAATTCCTGAACTGTTCTCCGGAGACAGATCTAGGTTTTTGAACTTTAAGAATAATTGTAAGTTATTCCTTTCTCTGAGACCTCGCTCCTCTGGTGATTCTGTTCAGCAAGTTAAAATTATTATCTCTTTGTTACGTGGCGACCCTCAAGATTGGGCATTCTCTCTGGCACCAAGAGATCCTGCATTGCTAAATGTGGATGCGTTTTTTCTGGCGCTTGGAGTACTTTATGAGGAACCAAATCTGGTAGACCAAGCAGAGAAGGTTTTGCTGGCTCTCTCTCAGGGTCAAGATGAAGCAGAGGTTTACTGTCAGAAGTTTAGGAAGTGGTCTGTGCTCACTCAATGGAATGAGTGCGCCCTGGCGGCGATTTTCAGAAAGGGTCTGTCTGAAGCCCTTAAAGATGTTATGCTGGGATTCCCCACGCCTGCGGGTCTGAATGAGTCAATGTCTTTGGCCATTCAGATTGATTGGCGTTTGCGGGAACGCAAACCGGTGCACCATCTGGCGGAATTTTCTGAGCAGAAACCTGAACCTATGCAATGCGACAGGATTCTGACCAGAGTTGAACGGCAAAACCACAGACGTCAGAATGGGGACCTGGACACAGATTGGAGACGCCTCATCTCATTATGGGTAAATGACATAACTTTTTAAATACATGAATGAGGGAATAAGTTGCCTGCAGTATAGGATGTGGATCTTAGCAATTGGCATTTCACTTTATTGATTATCCACTGCGGATGGTACTAATGTGGCAATGCAAGGGGGAAGGAATCAGCTTTTGTATTGATACATGAACCTGTTGGATTAAATCAGTATAAAATAATATATATGAAATATGATGATCCCCCATTGCTTGGCATTTTGCAACTTGATCTGCCCTACCCTGTGTCACAAACTTGCACTTTAGTGTGATTCACATTAGTTTTTACATATGACCTTTGTAATTAATTGTCTAAATGTATTTATGGTTGTCCTATGGCATGAAATAAAATAAAAGTAGTTATTTAATCTAAATTTGAAGTTTTGGTATGTTAATCTGCTCATTGTTCTCCGGATAAATGATATTTATATGAGTTGTTATACCTACATGGGTCAGTGATTATTTCTGGTGTTGTATAGAAAGACGTCAGAATGGGTTGTGCTTTTACTGTGGTGATTCTGCTCATGTTATCTCAGAGTGTTCTAAGCGCACAAAAAGGTTCACCAAGTCTGTCACCATTGGTACTGTACAACCTAAATTCATTTTGTCTGTTACTTTGATTTGCTCTCTGTCATTCTACTCAGTTATGGCTTTTGTGGATTCAGGTGCCGCCCTGAATTTGATGGATTTGTCATTTGCCAGGCGCTGTGGTTTTATCTTGGAGCCTTTACAATTTCCTATTCCACTAAAGGGAATTGATGCTACGCCATTGGCCAAGAATAAACCTCAGTACTGGACTCAAGGGACCATGTGCATGGCTCCTGCACATCAGGAGGTGATTCGCTTTCTTGTGCTACATAATTTGCATGATGTTGTCGTGTTGGGTCTGCCATGGTTGCAGGCTCATAATCCAGTCCTGGATTGGAAAGCAATGTCTGTGTCAGGTTGGGGTTGCCAGGGAATTCATGGCAATGCCCCTTTGGTGTCAATTGCTTCTTCTACTCCTTCTGAAGTCCCTGAATTTTTGTCGGACTACCAGGATGTATTTGATGAGCCCAAATCCAGTGCCCTACCTCCTCATATGGATTGTGATTGTGCCATAAATCTGATTCCTGGTAGTAAGTTCCCTAAGGGATGACTTTTTAATTTATCTATACCTGAACATGCCGCTATGCGGAGTTATATAAAGGAGTCCTTGGAGAAGGGGCACATTCGCCCGTCCTCGTCCCCTTTGGGTGCGGGGTTCTTTTTTGTGGCCAAGAAGGATGGTTCTCTGAGACCCTGTATAGATTATCGCCTTCTAAATAACATCACGGTCAAGTTTCAGTACCCCTTGCCACTGTTGTCCGATCTGTTTGCCCGGATTAGGGGGGCCAGTTGGTTCACCAAGATAGATCTTCGTGGAGCGTATAATCTTGTGCGCATAAAGCAGGGCAATGAGTGGAAAACCGCATTTAATACGCCCGAAGGCCATTTTGAGTACCTGGTGATGCCTTTTGGGCTTTCTAATGCCCCCTCTGTGTTTCAGTCCTTCATGCACGACATCTTCCGAAAGTATCTGGATAGATTTATGATTGTGTACCTGGATGATATTTTGGTCTTTTCTGATGATTGGGAGTCTCATGTGAAGCAGGTCAGGATGGTATTTCAGGTCCTGCGTGCCAATGCCTTGTTTGTGAAGGGCTCTAAATGTCTCTTCGGAGTCCAGAAGATTTCCTTTTTGGGCTTTATTTTTTCTCCTTCTACTATTGAGATGGATCCAGTCAAGGTCCAGGCTATTCATGACTGGACTCAACCTACATCTGTGAAGAGTCTTCAGAAGTTCTTGGGTTTTGCTAATTTTTACCGCCGCTTCATCACTAATTTTTCTAGCGTGGTTAAGCCTTTGTCGGATTTGACCAAGAAGGGTTCTGATGTGACGAATTGGTCTCCTGCGGCCGTGGAGGCCTTTCAGGAGCTGAAACGTCGGTTTTCTTCGGCTCCTGTCTTGCGCCAGCCCGATGTCTCTCTTCCCTTTCAGGTCGAGGTTGATGCTTCTGAGATTGGAGCAGGGGCTGTCTTGTCACAGAGAAGTTCTGATGGCTCTGTGATGAGACCATGTGCTTTCTTTTCAAGAAAGTTTTCGCCTGCCGAGCGGAATTATGATGTTGGTAATCGTGAGTTGTTGGCAATGAAGTGGGCATTTGAGGAGTGGCGACATTGGCTTGAAGGAGCCAAGCATCATGTGGTGGTCTTGACGGATCACAAGAATTTGACTTATCTTGAGTCTGCAAAACGGTTGAATCCGAGACAGGCTCGATGGTCGCTGTTTTTCTCTCGTTTCGATTTCGTGGTTTCTTATCTTCCCGGTTCGAAAAACGTGAAGGCTGATGCCCTTTCTAGGAGTTTTGTGCCTGACTCCCTGGAAGTTTCTGAACCTACTGGTGTCCTCAAAGAGGGGGTGATTTTGTCTGCCATCTCTCCTGATCTGCGACGGGTGTTGCAGGAGTTTCAGGCCAATAGACCTGACTGTTGTCCACCAGAGAGATTGTTTGTCCCGGACAGATGGACCAGTAGAGTTATTTCCGAGGTTCATTCTTCGGTGTTGGCAGGTCATCCTGGGATTTTTGGTACCAGGGATTTGGTGGCGAGGTCCTTTTGGTGGCCTTCCTTTTCGCGGGATGTGCGTTCCTTTGTGCAATCCTGTGGGATTTGTGCTCGGGCCAAGCCTTGCTGTTCTCGTGCCAGTGGATTGCTTTTGCCCTTGCCTGTCCTGAAGAGGCCTTGGACGCATATTTCCATGGATTTTATTTCGGATCTCCCTGTCTCTCAGAGGATGTCTGTCATCTGGGTGGTTTGTGATTGTTTTTCTAAAATGGTCCATTTGGTACCCTGGCCTAAGCTGCCTTCCTCTTCCGATTTGGTGCCACTGTTTTTTCAGAATGTGGTTCGTTTACATGGTATTCCGGAGAACATTGTGTCTGACAGAAGATCCCAGTTTGTGTCCAGATTTTGGCGGTCCTTTTGTGCTAAGATGGGCATTGAATTGTCTTTTTCGTCGGCCTTCCATCCTCAGACGAATGGCCAAACCGAACGAACTAATCAGACCTTGGAAACTTATTTGAGATGTTTTGTTTCTGCTGATCAGGATGATTGGGTGACTTTTTTGCCATTGGCTGAGTTTGCCCTCAATATTCGGGCTAGTTCTGCTACTTTGGTTTCTCCATTCTTTTGCAATTCTGGTTTTCATCCTCGTTTTTCCTCGGGTCAGGTTGAGCCCTCTGACTGTCCTGGGGTGGATTCTGTGGTGGATAGGTTGCAGCAGATTTGGAACCACGTAGTGGACAATTTGACGTTATCACAGGAGAAGGCTCAGCGCTTTGCTAACCGCCGTCGCTGTGTGGGTCCCCGACTTCGCGTGGGGGATTTGGTGTGGTTGTCTTCTCGTTTTGTTCCGATGAAGGTTTCCTCTCCTAAGTTCAAGCCTCGTTTCATCGGTCCTTATAAGATTTTGGAAATCCTCAACCCTGTGTCATTTCGTTTGGACCTCCCATCATCGTTTGCCATTCATAATGTGTTCCATAGGTCATTGTTGCGGAGATACGTGGTGCCTGTGGTCCCTTCTGTTGATCCTCCTGCTCCGGTGTTGGTTGAGGGGGAGTTGGAGTACGTGGTGGAGAAGATCTTGGATTCTCGTGTTTCGAGACGGAAGCTTCAGTACTTGGTTAAATGGAAGGGCTATGGTCAGGAGGATAATTCCTGGGTTGTCGCCTCCGATGTCCATGCGGCCGATTTGGTTCGTGCCTTTCATTCGGCTCGTCCTGATCGGCCTTGGAGCTCTGGTGAGGGTTCGGTGACCCCTTCTCAAGGGGGGGGGGGTACTGTTGTGAATTCCGTTCTCGGGCTCCCTCCTGTGATCATGAGCGGTACTGTGTGAGTTTGTTCTAGGGCTCCCTCTGATGGCCTTTAGCGATATGGCTGGTCTTGGCTGGGCTCTGCTGATTCATTTCCTGCTATGCTGGGCCTATTTAATTCACCTGGCTCTTCATTTGTTGCCTGCTGTCAGTGTATTCAGTCCTGTTTCTGAGTTCTCCTGAATATTCCTTGTGACCTGTCTCCTGCTGGAGAAGCTAAGTTTGTTTGCTCATTATTTCCTTGAAAACATTTCTCAGTATATAATGAGTTCAGTCCAGCTTGCTTTTATGTGATTTTTTGCTGGCTGGTTAGTTCTGGGGTGCAGAGTGCACCCCTCACATTGTGAGTCGGTGTGGGGGTTCTTGCATTCTCTGCGTGGTTTATTTTTTATAGTTTTTGTACTGACCGCACAGACTCCTATCTATTTTCAGTCTACCTGTTTCATTTCTACGTTTGTCTTTTCCCCTTAACTCACCGTTATTATTTGTGGGGGCTATCTATAACTTTGGGGTTATTTCTCTGAGGCAAGTGAGGTCTTTGCTTTCTCTCTAGGGGTAGTCAGTTTCTCAGGCTGTGAACGTGGTGTCTAGGATTTTAGGAACGCTCCACGGCTGCCTTTAGTGTGTGTGGATAGGATCAGAATTTCGGTCAGTATAGCTGCCACATCCCCAGAACTTGTCCTATATTCTGGTCATATGTGTCAGGTCAATTTTGAGGTCCTACCACCGGACCATAACATCTGCCTACACTGGGCTCGCTCGAACCTATGCTCGTTAAAACAAAGGTTGATGTGAATTGATACCGCTATTAGCTCCTCCAGTGTGGCAGGAATCTCCCTAGTGGCCAAAGTGTCCTTCACATGGTCAGCCAGCCCCCTCCAAAAAACTGTGATGAGGACTTTATGCGACCACTCCAGCTCAGATACTAAAGTCCGGAAGTGGATGGCAAAATTGCTGACCATGGATGAGCCTTGTGTCAATGCCAGCAGTTAGAGTGCCATAACATGGTGACTTGAGTTCCCAAAAAGAACTGTTTCATGTTACCGTGGAGCACTCTGTACCACATGATCTTCGCGCTTCCACAGCTGCGTAGGCCACTACAGCGCCCTGTCCGACAGGAGGGATATGATAAATCCCACCCTTGGCTTACTCTGTGGGAAAACGTGCTGTCAGGAGCTCAAGGTGTACTGCTCACTGGGTCACGAATCTCCTACACAGCTTACTGGCTCCAGAAAACTTATATGGCAGCTGAAGGCGGGATAAGGTCGGGACAGGGGTGGCAGTGGACAAACTTGCTGCAGCCACGCTAGCAGCCTGAACAACTACTGCAGTAACTAGTGATGGGCAGTCCGGCTCTTTTTGGTGATCCGGCTCTTTCGGCTCCGCTCACTATAAAGAGCCGGCTCTTTTGGCTCGTGAATCGGCTCTTTTTTTAAATAAAACTAGATTTTACACTGTCATCGTTCCCAGTCTTTGCCTGTAAAGTGACAGCCTCATGATACACCTGTGTAAGTATCTAGTGGAGCAGTAAAGACTGTTTTTTAGCATTGCTGTTTCTGCAGATTGTTGGCTCTTGTGAACAGAGCCCGCGCTACTCGGTTGTAGTCCTAAGTTGGGTTCACACTGCGTTAGCAGCAGCCCGCTCAGCACATACGCTAACGGGCTGCTGTTAACGCAAGTGCCGACGTTTACATTGCGCTAGCGCAGATAGAGCATCTTCTAGCTCTATCTGCGCTAGCAGTGACGGACCCGAAAACGCTGCAGCCCGCGTCTCAGGGTCCGTCACTCAATGATGGCATATCCCTAGCGCTCGCCCATTGTGGGTGTGCGCTACTGATGCGTCCGACATTGGAGTCAATGGCGGCCGTAGCGGACTGCGTTACACCGCGTTTATGCCGCTGTGTAACGTAGTCCGTCTAACGGACGCCACTAACGCAATGTGAACCCAGCCTAACCTGTATTACTTTGTAATATGGGCCATTTTTTGTACACGTCCTTTCTGAATTAGTAAGTGCTGTGCTATATGTTGGTGCTGTATAAGATTGTAATTCATAAAAATAAAGGCATGCTGCAAGCACTGTGCTAAGGCTACTTTCACACTAGCGTCGGTGCGGGGCCGTCGCCATGCGTCAGCCCGATGTACTGACGCACGTTGTGAAAGAAATGAACAACGGGGGCAGCGGATGCAGTTTTTCAACGCATCCGCTGCCCCATTGTAAGGTCCGGGGAGGAGGGGGCGCGGTCGAAAATGGCAGACGTGACGCACAAAAAAAGTTACATGGAACTTTTTTGTGCCGACGGTCCACCAAAACACAACGCATCCGTCGCACGACGGATGCGACGTGTGGCCATACATCGCAATGCGTCGCTAATGAAAGTCTATGGTGAAAAAACGCATCATGCAGATAATTCTGCAGGATGCGTTTTTTCTCCAAAACAACGCATTGCGACGTACACCAAACAACGCTAGTGTGAAAGTAGCCTTACACGCACACTGTATACACACACTGTACACACACTACACACACATACACTGTATACATACACAATGTATACACTGTACACACACACACACACACACTGTGCAAAGCATACGGAATAGTAAACTCAGTTTATTTCAACACAACGTGGAACAGAAATGTATAAATGCTACTATACCATGGTATCAACTTCTCCTGCTGGTGGTGCACAGCACTACAAATCCCAGCAAGTCAAACAGAATATGGCACTGCAACCCTAGTTACATACCAACTTTATTAACAGTTAAGTTACAGTAAATATGATTGAGGTAGTATTACAGATAGAACAAGTTTAAAGAGATTGTCCATGACTAACATTGATGGCCTGGCCTTAGGGTACCGTTACGCTAAACGATTTACCAACGATCACGACCAGCGATACGACCTGGCCGTGATCGTTGGTAAGTCGTTGTGTGGTCGCTGGGGAGCTGTCACACAGACCGCTCTCCAGTGACCAACGATGCCGAAGTCCCCGGGTGACCAGGGTAAACATCGGGTTACTAAGCGCAGGGCCGCGCTTAGTAACCCGATGTTTACCCTGGTTACCATTGTAAATGTAAAAAAAAACAAATACTACATACTCACATTCTGATGTCTGTCACGTCCCCCGCCGGCGGCTTCCCGCACTGACTGTGAGCGCCGGCCGTAAAGCACAGCACAGCGGTGACGTCACCACTGTGCTCTGCTTTTACTTTACGGCCGGCGCTCACAGTCAGTGCGGGAAGCAGACGCCGGGGGACGTGACAGACATCAGAATGTGAGTATGTAGTGTTTGTTTTTTTTTTACATTTACAATGGTAACCAGGGTAAACATCGGGTTACTAAGTGCGGCCCTGCGCTTAGTTACCCGATGTTTACCCTGGTTACAAGCGAACACATCGCTGGATCGGTGTCACACACACCGATCCAGCGATGTCAGCGGGTGATCCAGCGACGAAAGAAAGTTCCAAACGATCTGCTACGACGTACGATTCTCAGCAGGATCCCTGATCGCTGCTGCGTGTCAGACACTGCGATATCGTAACGATATCTCTAGAACGTCACGAATCGTACCGTCGTAGCGACCAAAGTGCCACTGTGAGACGGTACCTTTACTGTAGGTGATCAATGTGGCGAGACGCTGCAGAGAAGCGAGTGCAGCCCCAGCCTCCTGTGATGCCACGTGTGAGACCACCTCAAATGAAACCGTGCACTCTGAACTACGCAAAACAAATCCCCCAAACTATACGGTGGAATTGCTTCCCCACCTTCATTTTACCTCACTGTGAACTTTTTTTTTCCTGGTTTTTCAGGACATTATATGGTAAAATGGGCTCATTCAGAACTAAAACTTGTCCTGCAAAAAAAGAAACACAAAACCCCAAGCCCTTACAAAGGCTCCTGAAAGGTGTGGCAGAAAAAGAATAATAGCTGCAACATGAAGGGGTTAATCACCATGATTTGTAGATATTTTGGGTGCATTAAAAAGGTTGCAAAAGTGTAAAGACAAGAGCTGCAGAGTGTCAGATAATTGGAGATGGCACAGAACTGCAGCCATTATTAGAGGGAGCTGATACTAACAGCATGGCCACCTCTCCAGCACAAGCCTGGCCTGACGGGAGGCTACAGGCTGCACAGCTGCGGTACCTGTGTGAGGTGAATGCCCGGGTGCTGAGGGGAACAATACAGCGACACTTCAACCGCACCCAGCTGTGCCTCCTGGGGACTGATTTTGGGATCACATCACTGGACTCACCGGCATTTCTTTACACTCCACAGACTCACATCTCCCTCTCTCCTGTCTGCTCCTCCCACATGAGTCACAGTCACACTCACTGAGCTGCTGAATCTGATAGGCTGCAGGCGCCAGACAAGGAAGGAAAAAAAAAAAAGATTCGGTTCACTCACGCTGCAGAGCCGGCTCCCATCGTTCACAGCAGGGAGCCGGCTCTTTGTGTCGGCTCGTTCACGAACGACACATCACTAGCAGTAACATCCACAGCTGAGGTTGTGCGCTCGAGTGCCGCCAACCTGCCCTCCAGCTGCTGGATGTACCGCTGCAGTCGCTGTTCATTCACTATTACTAAACAATAAAGCACTTGGCACTCAGAGATTCATTTGCAAAAAAACGTGGAAGTTTTTATTTATTTGTGCGACCAGTTCAAGAGTGTTTAAACGTTTTCGGTCATACGACCTTCATCAGAAACATCTCTCATGAAACTGAAAAATATGCAAATAACAATTACAAGATTGTAAAAGACATCTGATATACAATTAGTTAACACATTTGTACACAAAAAGAGAACAAGTCTGGTTACAATGGATGTTTGTACAGAAGATATCAGCACATGATGAATAAATAAATAAATAAACAATGACAACCGTGACGGTCAGGGATAATCCAGACTGGTGATCCGTGAGTCGTAGAATTCTCAGGCTAGGCTATAGGAAGCTGTGATCGTGGATAAGGATAACAAACAGTTGTACACCCTTAATGCTGAGATTTAACAACAATTTGAGCTAATGCCCAGAAGGATACTGTGAGAGCAGTGCTGCAGGGTGTCTGATTGTGGCACTAGGAGCAAGAAGAGTGAACACCTACAATAGAAATGTGACATTGTGAATAAACAGAAGGAGGCGAGATGGAAAGGGTGAGCTCCAGCAATATATGTCCGCCCACCCTGTATAAAGGTACTACCATGTATATAGCACACACTCCATGAGGGTATGATATCCCCAAAAAAAGGGGTGCTGATAATGTACAGTGGTGATATTCACTAAGATCCCCAGCAGAAAAGTTTATGTAAAATACCTGGAGGCAGGACAGCGCAATACATAGGCCTGAAAGACCCATATATATGTATGAAGGACCTGGCAAAACCACCTGGAGAGTATGATGAGGACCATGTTATTAGTTATGAGAAGCAGGGCAAACAGAGGGTGTATTTCTCTAAATAGTGATATACATTAAGCCGATAATTACCTCGGGGGTCCTGGAGGATATGTAAGAGGAAGAGCGCTCTGGGAGGGCAAACAACCGCTGCAGGAAATGGCGCTACAAAGATAAATGCACAATGGGAGAAATGTCCCTTAGAATCGTGCAGAGCGGGGTGAGCTCCAGTAAATGAGCCATATATATTTACCAAATAGATCCAGGTCCGGGGTGCCGAGGTGCTAAGGGTCCGGTGTAGCCAGAAGCCGCTGTGTGACAGCGGTACTTCCGGGTATAAGAGCGCCCTGAGAGCGGGTCATGTGACCCGCCTCGTCATAGAACACATGATCGCGGCCATCAGGGCCGCGCCTGCGCAGAGTGAGGGGCTACCATGAGCAGGGACAGAGCGCTGTATTGAGAGCCCTGCGCCTGCGCAGATTCATAAGGGAAGCGAAGTGCTGTGGATAAGCGCTGTGTGACTTATGGGTGAGCGCTGTAAAAATAAATAATAAACAACGCTGGTAGTATCACTACTGATATAAGATCTAGAGGGGTATCCTGTGGTTGAAAATGAAGAAAAAAAGGGGCTGGCTTGCACAGAGTGTGTGTATGGTGACCCCTGAATAGAAGGAACATAACACATATATACTATACCATATGTGGTGCCACCAGTGCCCAGTGCGTGACATAATTTTAACGATTCTAAAAGACAGTAAAAGAGAATGGTATTAGGTTAAATACTTGAACAACAAAGCAAAAACAGCAACATTAATAAAACAATAAAATACAAAGGAGCTCCAATAAACATGGTTAGCATTATTGTAGAAAAGCTGAAATATCATAGTCTCTATTTAACCCCTTGGGTTCCAGGGTCTGCAGTGTAAAAATCCAGAAGGCCTCCCTCTTTTTAAGCATTTTAATACGATTCTGGCCTCTCCTTAGGGGGTCTATTTGTTCTAAGACCTGAAACCTAAGTTGGGAGATATTATGGTTCTTTTCAAGAAAATGGGACGGGAGGGGAAGGTGGTTTTTTTTGCAACGAATGGTTGACTTGTGCTGAGACACCCTGTCCCGGACTGTTTGAGTGGTCTCTCCCACATAGGCCAGACCACATGGGCATTTAATCAAGTACACTACGAATGAAGACTCGCATGTGTAGAAGCCTTTGATTGGTATAGCTCTGCCTGTGTGGGGATGAAATACTGAGGGGCCCTTTTGTACATTACTGCACTGGAGGCAGTTGAGGCAAGGGAAAGTGCCTCGTCTTTGGGTCTGCAGAAAGGACTGTCTTGGAAGAATCGTACCTGAACCTACATCTGCTTTAACCAATCTATCTTTAAGGTTTTTGGCCCGTCTGAAACAGGGCATGAAAGGTACCTTAAACTCAGGGATATGTGGGTAGCTTTTTGCGAGTATGCCCCAATGCCTCCTGATGGTGGATTGTACCAAACCAGAGAACGGATGAAAGGTGGTGACAAAGGGAATTCTTTTACACCCCTCAGTGGATTTCCTGGATGCCATGTCATGTTTGGCCTTCGTGAGAACCCCCTGTGGATAACCCCTGGCCATTTCAGTTAACCTAGCCTGTTTAGTGTCCTTATTGGAGACAATCCTGTCAACCCTTTGGAACTGTGACTTAGGAATAGAGTTTTTTATGGATGGGGGGTGTGTTGTGAATTTGGTTTCTGGGCTCCCCTGGTGGTTACTGGTGGTACTGAACTTGTGTGCTTCATCTCCTCTGTTCACCTGTTTTCATCAGGATGTGGGAGTTTCTATTTAGCCTTGCTCCTCAGTCATTTCTATGCCGGCCAACAATGTTACCAGAAGCCTTTCTGTTGCATGTTCCTGCTCCTAGACTACTATCAGCTAAGTTGGACTTGTAGTCCTAAGATTGTTTTTGCATTTTTGTTCCAGTTCTCTGTGTTTGAATATTTCTGAGGCTGGAAGCTCTTGTGAGCTGAAATTGCCACTCTGGTGTCATGAGTTGATATTAGAGTCTTAAAGTAATTTCAGGATGGTGTTTTGAAAGGGTTTTCAGCTGACTGTGAAGTTCCCTTTTCTGTCTTCCTACTATCTAGTAAGCGGACCTCAATTTGCTAAACCTATCTTCATACTTCGTATGTCAATTTCCTCTAAAATCACCGACAATATATGTGGGGGCTACTGTCTGCCTTTTGGGGAAAATTTCTCTAGAGGTAAGCCAGGTCTGTATTTTCCTCTGCTAGGGTCAGTCAGTCCTCCGGCTGGCGCTGGGCGTCTAGGGATAAAACGTAGGCACGCTACCCGGCCACTGTTAGTTGTGCGGTAGGTTTAGCTCACAGTCAGCTCGAGTTCCCATCTTCCAAGAGCTAGTCCTTTTGTATGCTTTACTACGGTCTCTTGCCATTGAGAACCATGACAGTTTGGCCGGCCAAGGGTTAAAATAATTGGCAGAAGAAAGGAGAGAAAAGAAATCTGCAGATAATTTTTTTTTTTTTTCTCTGAGTTTGCTCATTAGTTGATTCACTTGCATCTCTGCTTACTGCAGCCTTCGTCTCTCTCTCCTTCTAATCCTTGAATGGTTCTGATTTCACCTGATTAAAATGGATTCTCAGAGTTTAGCTACAGGTTTGAATAATCTCGCTATGAAGGTTCAAAGTTTACAGGATTTTGTAATTCATGCTCCTATATCTGAACCTAGAATTCCTTTACCTGAATTTTTCTCCGGGGATAGATCTCGCTTCCAGAATTTCAAACATAATTGTAAATTATTTTTGTCTCTGAGATCTCGCTCCGCTGGAGATCCTGCACAGCAGGTCAGGATTGTAATTTCCTTGCTCCGGGGCGACCCTCAGGATTGGGCATTTGCTTTGACACCAGGGGATCCTGCGTTGCTCAATGTGGATGCGTTTTTCCTGGCTTTGGGGTTGCTTTATGAGGAACCTCATTTAGAGATTCAGGCTGAAAAAGCCTTGATGGCCCTGTCTCAAGGGCAAGATGAGGCTGAAATATACTGCCAAAAATTTCGTAAGTGGTCTGTGCTTACTCAGTGGAATGAGTGCGCCCTGGCGGCGAATTTCAGAGAGGGTCTCTCTGATGCCATTAAAGATGTTATGGTGGGGTTCCCTGTGCCTGCAGGTCTGAATGAGTCCATGACAATGGCTATTCAGATTGATCGGCGTTTGCGGGAGCGCAAACCTGTGCACCATTTGGCGGTGTCTACTGAGAAGGCGCCAGAGATTATGCAATGTGATAGAATTCTGTCCAGAAGCGAACGACAGAATTTTAGGCGAGAAAATGGGTTGTGCTTCTATTGTGGTGATTCAACTCATGTTATATCAGCATGCTCTAAACGTACTAAGAAGATTGATAAGTCTGTTTCAATTGGCACTTTACAGTCTAAGTTTATTCTATCTGTGACCCTGATTTGCTCTTTATCGTCTATTACCGCGGACGCCTATGTCGACTCTGGCGCCGCTTTGAGTCTTATGGATTGGTCCTTTGCCAAACGCTGTGGGTTTAATTTAGAGCCTCTGGAAGTTCCTATACCTCTGAAGGGTATTGACTCCACGCCATTGGCTAGTAATAAACCACAATACTGGACACAAGTAACTATGCGTATTAATCCGGATCACCAGGAGATTATTCGCTTCCTTGTGTTGTATAATCTACATGATGTGTTGGTGCTTGGATTGCCATGGCTGCAATCTCATAACCCAGTCCTCGACTGGAAAGCAATGTCTGTGTTAAGCTGGGGATGTCAGGGGACTCATGGGGACGTACCTTTGGTTTCCATTTCGTCATCTATTCCCTCTTAGATTCCGGAATTTTTATCTGATTATCGTGATGTTTTTGAGGAGCCTAAACTTGGTTCACTACCTCCGCACAGAGATTGCGATTGTACTATAGATCTGATTCCGGGCAGTAAGTTTCCAAAGGGTCGTTTATTTAATCTATCTGTGCCTGAACATGCTGCTATGCGGGAATATATTAAGGAGTCCTTGGAAAAGGGACATATTCGTCCTTCGTCATCTCCCTTAGGAGCCGGTTTTTTCTTTGTATCTAAAAAAGATGGCTCTTTGAGGCCGTGTATTGATTATCGGCTTTTGAATAAAATTACGGTTAAATATCAGTATCCTTTGCCACTGCTTACTGATTTGTTTGCTCGAATAAAGGGGGCCAAGTGGTTCTCTAAGATTGATCTTCGTGGGGCGTATAATTTAGTGCGAATTAAGCAGGGGGATGAGTGGAAAACCGCATTTAATACGCCTGAGGGCCATTTTGAGTATTTAGTAATGCCTTTTGGTCTTTCAAATGCCCCTTCAGTCTTTCAGTCTTTTATGCATGACATTTTCCGTGAATATTTGGATAAATTTATGATTGTGTATCTGGATGATATTTTGATTTTTTCGGATGACTGGGACTCTCATGTCCAACAGGTCAGGAGGGTTTTTCAGGTTTTGCGCTCTAATTCCTTGTGTGTAAAGGGTTCTAAGTGTGTTTTTGGGGTTCAAAAGATTTCGTTTTTGGGGTACATTTTTTCCCCCTCTTACATTGAGATGGACCCTGTCAAGGTTCAGGCTATTTGTGATTGGACGCAACCCTCTTCTCTTAAGAGCCTTCAGAAGTTTTTGGGCTTTGCTAATTTTTATCGTCGATTTATAACTGGTTTTTCTGATGTTGCTAAGCCGTTGACTGATTTGACTAAGAAGGGTGCTGATGTTGCTGATTGGTCCCCTGCTGCTGTGGAGGCCTTTCGGGAGCTTAAGCGCCGCTTTTCTTCCGCCCCTGTATTGCGTCAGCCTGATGTTACTCTTCCTTTTCAGGTTGAGGTCGACGCTTCAGAAATCGGAGCTGGGGTGGTTTTGTCACAGAAAAGTTCCGACTGCTCCGTGATGAGACCTTGCGCGTTCTTTTCTCGTAAATTTTTGCCCGCTGAGCGAAATTATGATATTGGTAATCGGGAGCTCTTGGCTATGAAGTGGGCTTTTGAGGAGTGGCGTCATTGGCTTGAGGGGGCTAGACATCAGGTGGTGGTATTGACCGACCACAAGAATTTGATTTATCTTGAGTCTGCCAGGCGCCTGAATCCTAGACAGGCGCGCTGGTCGTTATTTTTCTCTCGGTTTAATTTTGTGGTTTCTTACCTACCGGGTTCTAAAAATGTGAAGGCGGATGCCCTTTCTAGGAGTTTTGAGCCTGATTCCCCTGGTAATTCTGAACCTACAGGTATCCTTAAGGATGGAGTGATATTATCTGCTGTTTCCCCAGACTTGCGACGGGTCTTGCAGGAGTTTCAGGCGGATAGACCTGATCGTTGCCCGCCTGGTAGACTGTTTGTTCCGGATGATTGGACCAGTAGAGTCATCTCGGAGGTCCATTCTTCTGCGTTAGCTGGTCATCCTGGAATCTTTGGTACCAGGGATTTGGTGGCTAGGTCCTTCTGGTGGCCTTCCCTGTCGCGAGATGTGCGAGGTTTTGTGCAGTCTTGTGATGTTTGTGCTCGGGCCAAGCCTTGTTGTTCTCGGGCTAGTGGATTGTTGTTATCTTTGCCTATTCCGAAGAGGCCGTGGACTCACATCTCCATGGATTTTATTTCTGATCTCCCTGTTTCTCAGAAGATGTCTGTCATCTGGGTGGTGTGTGACCGTTTCTCTAAGATGGTCCATTTGGTCCCCTTGCCTAAATTGCCTTCCTCATCCGAGCTGGTTCCTCTGTTTTTTCAAAATGTGGTTCGCTTGCATGGTATTCCGGAGAATATCGTTTCTGACAGGGGAACCCAATTCATGTCTAGATTTTGGCGAGCGTTCTGTGCTAGGATGGGCATTGATTTGTCTTTTTCGTCTGCTTTCCATCCTCAGACTAATGGCCAGACCGAGCGAACTAATCAGACCTTGGAGACTTATTTGAGGTGTTTTGTGTCTGCGGATCAGGATGATTGGGTTGCCTTTTTGCCCTTGGCGGAGTTTGCCCTCAATAACCGGGCTAGTTCTGCCACCTTGGTTTCTCCTTTCTTCTGTAATTCGGGGTTTCATCCTCGTTTCTCTTCCGGTCAGGTGGAGTCTTCAGATTGTCCTGGAGTGGATGCTGTGGTGGAGAGGTTGCATCGGATTTGGGGGCATGTGGTGGACAATTTGAAGTTGTCCCAGGAGAAGACTCAGCAGTTTGCCAACCGCCGTCGTCGTGCTGGTCCTCGTCTTTGTGTTGGGGACTTGGTGTGGTTGTCTTCTCATTTTGTCCCTATGAAGGTTTCTTCTCCTAAGTTTAAGCCTCGGTTCATCGGCCCGTACAAGATATTGGAGATTCTTAACCCTGTGTCCTTTCGTTTGGACCTCCCTGCATCTTTTTCTATTCATAATGTCTTCCATCGGTCATTGTTGCGCAGGTATGAGGTACCGGTTGTGCCTTCCGTTGAGCCTCCTGCTCCGGTGTTGGTTGAGGGTGAGTTGGAGTACGTTGTCGAGAAGATCTTGGACTCCCGTGTTTCCAGACGGAGACTTCAGTATTTGGTCAAGTGGAAGGGCTACGGTCAGGAGGATAATTCTTGGGTGACAGCCTCTGATGTTCATGCCTCCGATTTGGTCCGTGCCTTTCATAGGGCTCATCCTGATCGCCCTGGTGGTTCTGGTGAGGGTTCGGTGCCCCCTCCTTGAGGGGGGGGTACTGTTGTGAATTTGGTTTCTGGGCTCCCCGGTGGTTACTGGTGGTACTGAACTTGTGTGCTTCATCTCCTCTGTTCACCTGTTTTCATCAGGATGTGGGAGTTTCTATTTAGCCTTGCTCCTCAGTCATTTCTATGCCGGCCAACAATGTTACCAGAAGCCTTTCTGTTGCATGTTCCTGCTCCTAGACTACTATCAGCTAAGTTGGACTTGTAGTCCTAAGATTGTTTTTGCATTTTTGTTCCAGTTCTCTGTGTTTGAATATTTCTGAGGCTGGAAGCTCTTGTGAGCTGAAATTGCCACTCTGGTGTCATGAGTTGATATTAGAGTCTTAAAGTAATTTCAGGATGGTGTTTTGAAAGGGTTTTCAGCTGACTGTGAAGTTCCCTTTTCTGTCTTCCTACTATCTAGTAAGCGGACCTCAATTTGCTAAACCTATCTTCATACTTCGTATGTCAATTTCCTCTAAAATCACCGACAATATATGTGGGGGCTACTGTCTGCCTTTTGGGGAAAATTTCTCTAGAGGTAAGCCAGGTCTGTATTTTCCTCTGCTAGGGTCAGTCAGTCCTCCGGCTGGCGCTGGGCGTCTAGGGATAAAACGTAGGCACGCTACCCGGCCACTGTTAGTTGTGCGGTAGGTTTAGCTCACAGTCAGCTCGAGTTCCCATCTTCCAAGAGCTAGTCCTTTTGTATGCTTTACTACGGTCTCTTGCCATTGAGAACCATGACAGGGGTGGCAACTGGTAAAATGTAATAGGCCATTCCTGTCTGTAGGCTTGGTGAATAGGTCTATGCCGAGCGTTCCCCCCCTCTCCCAATAAATCAAGGTGTCCAAGAAACTGATTCTGTTTGTATCGTGCTGTATAGAAAATTTGAGTTCAGGCCAGATGTTGTTGATATGATTATCAAAGGTTATAAGTGACTCCATGGGCCCATCCCAAATGCAAAAAATGTCATCAATATATCTCCGCCAAATGATGCAGTGAGCCAAGAACAGGGGATGACCATAGACAAAGTCATTTTCAAAGGCTGCCATATATGCAACAGCATATGGAGGCGCTACGTTAGAGCCCATTGCTGTGCCTTGTTGCTGGACATAAAAGGAATCTTGGAACATAAAGTAGTTCTCCTTAAGTACCAAGTCCAAAAGGTCAGCGCAGAAATGACGAATTTTCATGTCTATCCCGGCCTCGCTCAGGAGTCTATCTGTGGCTGCCAAACCTTTTTCATGGATGATAGACATATAAAGGCTATTGACATCCCACGTGATCAATAGACAGGTGGGGGAGAGGGGGCCCAGAGACCTGATGACCTTGATGAAATCGTTAGTGTCAAGTAAGAAGGATCGGGTGGTTTTAACCAATGGGGTAATGATTTTTTCCAGTATAATGGCCAGTGGAGATAAAACGGAGTCCGTTAGTGCCACAATTGGTCGTCCTGGGGGTTTTATCAATCTCTTGTGGATTTTGGGCAAAATATAGAATATTGGAGTGATGGGGTCTGTCTTGATGAGGAAATCCCCTATTTTAGTATCAATAGTGCCCGCCTTAAGATGGTACTCTACAATTGGTTTAATTTTTTGGATTAGTTGGTTTAGTGGGTTCTGTGCTATTTTTTTGTATACTGAAGTGTCATTTAGTTGCCTAAATACCTCCTCCAGATAGTTAGATTTATCCATGATCACGGTAGCACCACCCTTGTCCGCTGGTTTAATTACAAGTGAATTATCTGCTGATAATTGGTCCAGAGATAATTTCTCGGACTGTGACAAATTAGTATGACAGTGAAAATGCCCTTGTTCCACCCCCCGAGTAAATACATGAATGTCTTTTTCTACTAGGGAAACAAACGTCTCCACTGGTGGATTATCACGTGGTGGCATATAGGAGCTGGAAGTCCGTAATCCCAACCCCCGGAGTTCAAGAAGAGGGGCGCTTCCCTGGGATGATGAAGCCAACACAGGTGGTTGGTTAGAGAAATGGACCCATAGCCGGAGGTTCCGAAAAAACCTCTGTAGGTCCATGTTCAATTCAAAAGAGTTAAATTTGTACATAGGGCAAAATGATAAGCCCTTTTGAAGTAAGGATAGTTGATGTGGATCCAGGTTCTTGGAGGAGATATTAATCACCAGTGGGAGGTCCTTACCTGAGAGCGTGTTGACATCTGGCTTCTGGACTCCCCTGCGACATTGGCCCCCCCGCCTCGTCCTCCTTTCTGGCGGCTGCGGCCGTGTCCTAAAAAAGAATGGGAGGTAGAAGTATTTGAGGTGCCGGGTCTGCTCTCGGTGGAACCAGAAGAGCTGAGGGAGCTGTGTCGTCTGGTGAAATGCCGAGTATCCCGCCACTGATATACGCGGTTTTGTAAATAGTCTTCTGTATCCCTCAAAAATTTCGATCTTTTCTTTTTCTCCAACTCCAACCTGTGTGTTCGCAGCATGTCTTGATTCTTTATCTTGAGTTCTTGAAACTCCTCCTGAGGTAGGGTACTGGATAATTGGTTCTCGATTGCATTTATCTGGGCATTCACTGTGTCTAGGTTTTTTTGCAGGTAGGAAAGGGTTAACGTCATCAGGTCTGCCGAACATTTGTTAAGGATATGTTCAAATTTTGTACAATAGTCCTTGTCTTCCCTGAAAAATGTAGGTTGTAAGGAAACCCGCAGGCCTCTCGGGATCCGTTGGACCCGAAGGTATTCAGCTAGTGTGATAATATGGAGCTCCAAATTAATAGCTCTTCTGGACTCACGTTCCAGGTCTCGATTCTTGAGTTCCTGGGTGGGAATCTGAAGAAAATCACTAGGGGCAGTTACTTTAGAAAGGATTTCCGTCACTTCCGTTGCATTGAAGGAAAAAGTCTCATTAGACATCGTCCAGGGTGCCCGTGTAAGGAAGTATTCAAATATATAGATAGTCCACGGCACTCAAGGTTCCTAGGTGGTGCAAATGTGTTAACTAATTGTATATCAGATGTCTTTTACAATCTTGTAATTGTTATTTGCATATTTTTCAGTTTCATGAGAGATGTTTCTGATGAAGGTCGTATGACCGAAAACGTTTAAACACTCTTGAACTGGTCGCACAAATAAATAAAAACTTCCACGTTTTTTTGCAAATGAATCTCTGAGTGCCAAGTGCTTTATTGTTTATATACGGGTTGGATACCCTACTTGTGCACCACCTAGGAACCTTGAGTGCCGTGGACTATCTATATATTTTCATTCACTATTACTAGCCAGACCTTCGCGCTAGTATAATGTTAGGGCTGGCGCAATGCACACAAATAATTATAAAGATGGAATAAGGTCCGTTCGCTGCCTGAGGTCCACCGTGCAGCTTCACCCAATAGGTAAGAAGCGAACCCTGTTGCGTGCCAGGGCTGCAATACCGCAGAGAGAACGCAAGTATAGAATCACAGGACTCTGCCTCAAGACACGGAGTTAGAGTCCCTCTAGACCATTTGAGCTTGGCACCACAACTGCAGTGCCAGGGAAAGTCTACATAATAATTTACTGCACTGAGTGTGTGCAGCGCCGCTCTGGTGGATGCTAATAACCACCCACACTAGGGTCAGGAAAGAGCACTAATTGTGCAAGGCACCGCACTGACGGACGCTGTTACTAGATGCTGTGTAATCGTGCCTAGTGCTGGATGGCTGTTGTGAATTTGCTTTTTGCTCCCTCTAGTGGTTACTAGTTTTTTGACTCTGGTTTTTCTGTCATTCCTTTTATCCGCACCTGGGTCGTTAGTTAGGGGTGTTGCTATATAAGCTCCCTGGACCTTCAGTTCAATGCCTGGCAACGTAGTTATCAGAGCTAGTCTGCTGTGCTCTTGTCTACTGATCCTGGTTCCAGTTATATCAGCTAAGTCTGCCTTTTGCTTTTTGCTATTTGTTTTGGTTTTGTATTTTTGTCCAGCTTGTTCCAAATCTATATCCTGACCTTTGCTGGAAGCTCTAGGGGGCTGGTGTTCTCCCCCCGGACCGTTAGACGGTTCGGGGGTTCTTGAATTTCCAGTGTGGATTTTGATAGGGTTTTTGTTGACCATATAAGTTACCTTTCTTTATTCTGCTATCAGTAAGCGGGCCTCTCTGTGCTAAACCTGGTTCATTTCTGTGTTTGTCATTTCCTCTTACCTCACCGTCATTATTTGTGGGGGGCTTCTATCCAGCTTTGGGGTCCCCTTCTCTGGAGGCAAGAAAGGTCTTTGTTTTCCTCTACTAGGGGTAGCTAGATTCTCCGGCTGGCGCGTGTCATCTAGAATCAACGTAGGAATGATCCCCGGCTACTTCTAGTGTTGGCGTTAGGAGTAGATATATGGTCAACCCAGTTACCACTGCCCTATGAGCTGGATTTTTGTATTCTGCAGACTTCCACGTTCCTCTGAGACCCTCGCCATTGGGGTCATAACAGTTTGCCAGGCCAGTATTAAATGTTTAATGCATTGCAGAAGAGGGATTATAAGAAAGAAGATTCTGAGTTTTTTTTTTCTCCTTCCCCTTTACCTCAGAGTGGCTATGCTTGCTGCAGACATGAATGTCCAGACCTTGATTACAAGTGTGGACCAGCTGGCTACTCGTGTGCAGGGCATACAAGACTATGTTATCAGAAATCCTAGGTCAGAACCTAAAATACCGATTCCTGAACTGTTTTCCGGAGACAGGTTTAAGTTTAGGAATTTCGTGAATAATTGTAAATTGTTTTTGTCCCTGAGACCCTGTTCATCTGGAGATTCTGCTCAGCAAGTTAAAATTGTGATTTCGTTCTTACGGGGTGACCCTCAGGATTGGGCTTTTTCGCTGGCGCCAGGAGATCCGGCATTGGCTGATCTTGATGCGTTTTTTCTGGCGCTCGGTTTACTTTATGAGGAACCCAATCTTGAGATTCAGGCAGAAAAGGCCTTGCTGGCTATGTCTCAGGGGCAGGACGAGGCTGAAGTGTATTGCCAAAAATTTCGGAAATGGTCCGTGCTGACACATTGGAACGAGTGTGCACTGGCCGCTAATTTTAGAAATGGCCTTTCTGAAGCCATTAAGAATGTTATGGTGGGTTTTCCCATTCCCACAGGTCTGAATGATACTATGGCACTGGCTATTCAAATTGACCGGCGGTTGCGGGAGCGCAAAACCGCAAATTCCCTCATGGTGTTGTCTGAACAGACACCTAATTCGGTGCAATGTGATAGAAAAACCGCAAATTCCCTCATGGTGTTGTCTGAACAGACACCTGATTTAATGCAATGTGATAGAATCCTGACTAGAAATGAGCGGAAAATTCATAGACGCCGGAATGGCTTGTGCTACTACTGTGGTGATTCTACACATGTTATCTCAGCATGCTCTAAACGTATAGCTAAGGTTGTTAGTCCTGTCACCGTTGGTAATTTGCAACCTAAATTTATTCTGTCTGTAACTTTGATTTGCTCACTGTCATCTTATCCTGTCATGGCGTTTGTAGATTCAGGTGCTGCCCTGAGTCTCATGGATCTCTCATTTGCTAAGCGCTGTGGATTTACTCTTGAACCTTTAGAAAATCCTATTCCTCTTAGGGGTATTGATGCTACACCATTGGCAGCAAATAAACCGCAGTATTGGACTCAGGTTACCATGTGCATGACTCCTGAACACCGCGAGGTGATACGTTTCCTGGTTTTACATAAAATGCATGATTTGGTTGTTTTAGGGCTGCCATGGTTACAGACCCATAATCCAGTCCTGGACTGGAAGGCTATGTCAGTCTCAAGTTGGGGCTGTCGTGGTATTCATGAGGATTCCCTGCCTGTGTCTATTGCTTCTTCTACGCCTTCGGAAGTTCCGGAGTATTTGTCTGATTATCAGGATGTCTTCAGTGAGTCTGAGTCCAGTGCACTGCCTCCTCATAGGGACTGTGACTGTGCTATAGATTTGATCCCAGGCAGTAAATTTCCTAAGGGAAGACTGTTTAATCTGTCGGTACCTGAACATACCGCTATGCGTTCATATATCAAGGAGTCTCTGGAAAAAGGACATATTCGTCCGTCTTCTTCCCCTCTTGGTGCGGGATTCTTTTTTGTGGCAAAAAAGGACGGATCTTTGAGACCTTGTATTGATTATCGGCTTTTGAATAAGATCACTGTCAAATTTCAGTATCCTTTACCGCTGTTGTCTGACTTGTTTGCCCGGATTAAGGGTGCCAAGTGGTTCACCAAGATAGACCTTCGTGGTGCGTACAACCTTGTGCGCATTAAGCAAGGTGATGAATGGAAAACCGCATTCAATACGCCCGAAGGTCATTTTGAGTACTTGGTGATGCCTTTTGGGCTCTCCAATGCGCCTTCAGTTTTTCAGTCCTTTATGCATGACATTTTCCGGAAGTATCTGGATAAATTTTTGATTGTTTATCTGGATGATATTTTGGTTTTTTCTGATAATTGGGATTCGCATGTGGAGCAGGTCAGGTTGGTCTTTAAAATTTTGCGTGAAAATTCTTTGTTTGTCAAGGGCTCAAAGTGTCTCTTTGGTGTACAGAAGGTTCCCTTTTTGGGGTTCATTTTTTCCCCTTCTGCTGTGGAGATGGACCCAGTCAAGGTCCGAGCTATTCTTGATTGGACTCAGCCCTCGTCAGTTAAGAGTCTTCAGAAGTTCTTGGGCTTCGCTAACTTCTACCGTCGTTTTATCGCTAATTTTTCTAGCATTGTGAAACCTTTGACGGATATGACCAAGAAGGGCTCCGATGTAGCTAACTGGGCTCCTGCTGCCGTGGAGGCTTTCCAGGAGTTGAAACGCCGGTTTACTTCGGCGCCTGTTTTGTGCCAGCCTGACGTCTCACTTCCCTTTCAGGTTGAGGTGGATGCTTCGGAGATTGGGGCAGGGGCCGTTTTGTCGCAGAGAGGCCCTGGTTGCTCTGTTATGAAACCTTGTGCCTTTTTCTCTACGAAGTTTTCGCCTGCCGAGCGAAATTATGATGTGGGCAATCGGGAGTTGTTGGCCATGAAGTGGGCATTTGAGGAGTGGCGTCATTGGCTCGAGGGTGCTAAGCATCGTGTGGTGGTCTTGACTGATCACAAAAATCTGATGTATCTCGAGTCTGCTAAACGCCTTAATCCGAGACAGGCCCGCTGGTCATTGTTTTTCTCCCGCTTTGATTTTGTTGTCTCGTATTTACCAGGTTCAAAGAATGTGAAGGCCGATGCTCTTTCTAGGAGCTTTGTGCCTGATGCTCCTGGAGTCGCTGATCCTGTTGGTATTCTTAAAGATGGAGTTATCTTGTCAGCTATTTCTCCGGATCTGCGACGTGTGTTGCAGAGATTTCAGGCTGATAGGCCTGAGTCTTGTCCACCTGACAGACTGTTTGTCCCGGATAAGTGGACCAGCAGAGTCATTTCCGAGGTTCATTCCTCGGTGTTGGCAGGTCACCCGGGAATTTTTGGCACCAGAGATCTGGTGGCCAGGTCCTTTTGGTGGCCTTCCTTGTCAAAGGATGTGCGGTCATTTGTGCAGTCCTGTGGGACTTGTGCTCGAGCTAAGCCTTGCTGTTCTCATGCCAGCGGTTTGCTCTTGCCCTTGCCTGTCCCGAAGAGACCTTGGACACATATCTCCATGGATTTCATTTCTGATCTTCCGCTATCTCAGGGCATGTCCGTTATCTGGGTGATATGTGATCGCTTCTCCAAGATGGTCCATTTGGTTCCTTTGCCTAAGCTGCCTTCCTCTTCCGATCTGGTTCCTGTGTTTTTCCAGAACGTGGTTCGTTTGCACGGCATCCCTGAGAATATTGTGTCAGACAGAGGATCCCAGTTCGTTTCCAGGTTCTGGCGATCCTTTTGTAGTAGGATGGGCATTGATTTGTCGTTTTCGTCTGCTTTCCATCCTCAGACTAATGGACAGACGGAGCGAACCAATCAGACTTTGGAGGCTTATTTGAGGTGTTTTGTCTCTGCTGATCAGGACGATTGGGTGACATTCTTGCCGTTGGCTGAGTTTGCCCTTAATAATCGGGCTAGTTCCGCCACCTTGGTTTCGCCTTTTTTCTGCAACTCTGGTTTCCATCCTCGCTTTTCTTCGGGTCATGTGGAGCCTTCTGACTGTCCTGGGGTGGATTCTGTGGTGGATAGGTTGCAGCAGATCTGGAATCATGTGGTGGACAACTTGAAGTTGTCACAGGAGAAGGCTCAGCGCTTTGCCAACCGCCGCCGCGGTGTGGGTCCCCGACTACGCGTTGGGGATTTGGTGTGGCTTTCTTCCCGCTTTGTTCCTATGAAGGTCTCCTCTCCCAAATTTAAACCTCGTTTTATTGGGCCTTACAAGATATTGGAAATCCTTAATCCTGTATCTTTTCGTCTGGATCTTCCTGTGTCGTTTGCTATTCACAATGTATTTCATAGGTCCTTGTTGCGGCGGTACATTGTGCCTGTAGTTCCTTCTGCTGAGCCTCCTGCTCCGGTGTTGGTTGAGGGCGAGTTGGAGTACGTGGTGGAGAAGATCTTGGATTCTCGCCTCTCCAGGCGGAGGCTTCAGTACCTGGTCAAGTGGAAGGGCTATGGTCAGGAGGATAATTCCTGGGTGGTCGCCTCTGATGTTCATGCGGCCGATTTAGTTCGTGCCTTTCATGCCGCTCATCCTGATCGCCCTGGTGGTCGTGGTGAGGGTTCGGTGACCCCTCACTAAGGGGGGGGGTACTGTTGTGAATTTGCTTTTTGCTCCCTCTAGTGGTTACTAGTTTTTTGACTCTGGTTTTTCTGTCATTCCTTTTATCCGCACCTGGGTCGTTAGTTAGGGGTGTTGCTATATAAGCTCCCTGGACCTTCAGTTCAATGCCTGGCAACGTAGTTATCAGAGCTAGTCTGCTGTGCTCTTGTCTACTGATCCTGGTTCCAGTTATATCAGCTAAGTCTGCCTTTTGCTTTTTGCTATTTGTTTTGGTTTTGTATTTTTGTCCAGCTTGTTCCAAATCTATATCCTGACCTTTGCTGGAAGCTCTAGGGGGCTGGTGTTCTCCCCCCGGACCGTTAGACGGTTCGGGGGTTCTTGAATTTCCAGTGTGGATTTTGATAGGGTTTTTGTTGACCATATAAGTTACCTTTCTTTATTCTGCTATCAGTAAGCGGGCCTCTCTGTGCTAAACCTGGTTCATTTCTGTGTTTGTCATTTCCTCTTACCTCACCGTCATTATTTGTGGGGGGCTTCTATCCAGCTTTGGGGTCCCCTTCTCTGGAGGCAAGAAAGGTCTTTGTTTTCCTCTACTAGGGGTAGCTAGATTCTCCGGCTGGCGCGTGTCATCTAGAATCAACGTAGGAATGATCCCCGGCTACTTCTAGTGTTGGCGTTAGGAGTAGATATATGGTCAACCCAGTTACCACTGCCCTATGAGCTGGATTTTTGTATTCTGCAGACTTCCACGTTCCTCTGAGACCCTCGCCATTGGGGTCATAACAGATGGCACAGTTTGGCGCTAAGTAGCTCAAACACCCAAAACTTTCAACAACACTAGGAATGGGGATGATTAGGAGCTTTCACCTGATTCAGGCATACATCCACACACACACGATAACAGATTTATACTAGTGCATGGCCGAGCGGCCATGCAAACCTTTTATAGTTAAACATACCAGAACCAATAATATGAAAAGACCATATTCATAGGAGATACTCTTTAGAGAGCAATATGAAAATCATAAAAGAGAGAAGAGCCAATAACTCCCAAATGTAACTATCTTGTACTCAATAAATACTATTTGCCATAGAAGAAGTTTAGACAAATGTATATATAACTTTATTAATATTCAAGTACAAAAACAGGCAAACACTGAGTGCGAATAATAAAATCAGGATCACTGGACAGGTCAAACAGACGATGATGCAAACAGGCAATGACCGGCTATCCGTATGAAACAGGATACTCATCACAAATATACATATATTAATAGTAATGTACAGACAACATATATATGAGTAGCCACAATATAACTATGTGTCAAAAATGGGCAGGAGCAACATGCTACCGAACAGCTACCTCCCCAATGGGTATAAGGTGCAATGAAGTCATCGGACTAGTGACGAGAAGTAAATACAAACATGCACCCATGCAGGAGGAGATCAAAAGCATGTGCAATGAAGGTGCATCTTACCCATAGGATACTGCCAGTCATTGCGCAGATACCCCCTTCATTGCACCTTATACCCATTGGGGAGGTAGCCGTTCTATAGTATGTTGCTCCTGCCCATTTTTGACACATAGTTATATTGTGGCTACTCATATATATGTTGTCTGTACATTACTATTAATAAAGTATATGTATATTTTTGATGAGTATCCTGTTTCTTACGGATAGCCGGTCATTGCCTGTTTGCATCATCGTCTGTTTGACCTGCTCAGTGATTCTGATTTAATTATTCACACTCAGAGTTTGCTTGTTTTTGTACTTGAATATTAATAAAGATGTATATACATTTGTTTAAACTTCTTCTATGGCAAATAGCATTTATTGAGTACAAGATGGTTAAATTTGGAAGTTATTGAAACTTTTTATAGTTGTAGCTCTTCAGGACCTTCCTAGTGGTCCAATCGGAGCCCCTACAGGACCTGAGTATGTGACCCCCGACCTCCAATGAGTGGTCGTCCCGTGGGCATGCTCAATAGAAGAAAAGCAGGACTTAGCCCCTGGAACGTCTGCTCGCCGCTGATCAGTGATGGTTACAAAAGCTGAGCCTGGAAGCACAGCATTAAACAAGCGCACAGTGTCAGCTTGAGCCACACACTGGGAATGATGTCTCTGCTGAGCAGGTTCCACTGCGGCTGGAGGAGAATAAGAGACCACAACCGACATGGTTCGAGATTCCCCCTGTGCAGCATCCATATAAAAAAAAATAAGTTGTGCAAAATCTACACCCTCCGTAGCAATAAAGATATCACAAAGCTGGATTGATACAAAAATATACTTTATTAGTTTTTTCACTACCGAAAAGTAAATTCAAGAATTCTGTGTACTCCTGAAGAGGTAGTCATTTATGGGTTAAGCAACTTGTTTTCATTACATTTTAACATTATTATTATTATTATTATTATTCATTTTTATAGCGCCATTTATTCCATGGCGCTTTACATGTGAAATACGGGGCAAATATAGACAAACACATTAAACATGAGCAAAAACAAGGCACATGGCTACATAAGGAGGGAGGACCCTGCCCGCGAGGGCTCACAGTCTGCAGGGGATGGGTGATGATACACTAGGAGAGGGTAGAGCTGGTTGACGATCTTTCAAATTCCAATTAAATGTAGGATCATATGATTCTCTAAAGCAACATAAGAACTCATGTTATCATAAGTAAATGTAATCCTTACTAAGATGCTTTGTAAATGCACTCTTAATGATTATATAAAACCTCGAGCACCAGTGCAAAAAGAGTCACCAGTTTGTAATAGAAGATTAGACAATGGATTCCAGCACCTGTAAGAGCTACCATGAAGATGATTTTGATTCCAGAGAAAATCTGGAGTTTTATTTTTCAGATAAACCCGATATGGTCTTTCGAGAGGATTCCTTGATATTCCCCATTGAAAATCTTACAAAAACTTTCACAGAGGGTATGTATCTAATTCTTTTTGAGTTTAATTAGTTTAATAAGATACAAAATAAGCAAACTTGGTTATAAAGGGTTTGGGTAATAAAAGAGGTTAAACACACTGCTCCAGGCATATCCACCAAATGGAGCATAGCAAAGCTCTAGTTATTACAAACAGAAGAATATAGAGGCTTTAGGGTTAAGAGTGTCAGTGTTCTCCCCTCAGTGTTCCCCAACACTTTAGAAAATACAGTGATTGTAATAAAATGATAATTTAAGAATCAAAATTTCGGCTGGTACATTCACATGTGCACATTTTCAGATGCAAATTTTGAAGAACATCCAGAGAAAATCCACAACAAAATTTTCAGGTGTTTCATATGGACTTTCTATGGATTTTGTTGTGCATTTGTCATATAGTCTTCCCTTGAGTTTCCCCTATAGATTAAAAATATGCTGTAAAATTCTAGACCACAGGTCAATTTTTGCACTAAATGGTATTTGAAGCATGTGTATAAGGCTTCTTGAAAACTTATCTTAGACATTCTATTAGTTTGAATGAGCAATATGTGCTTCAAGAATAACCATTGCTTTATTTTTTTTTCTTTAAATCAATGGTAAACATGAAAATACAGCAGACTCAATGTGTCCTATGTGATGTACATACATAAGTACCATTGTCTCCTATGTGATGTATATGCCTGTTTCAATGTCTCCTGTCTGATGCACAAACACAAATTCCAGTGTCTCCTATGTGATATATAAAGCTGTCTCAGTGTCTCCTATATGATGTATACAACAGTATCAGTGTCTCCTATATGACGTATAAAAGCTGTCTCATTGTCTCTTATATGATGTATACAACAGTTTCAGTGTCTCCTATATGATGTATGAAACTGTCTCAGTGTCCCCTATATGATGTATGCAACAGTCTCAGTGTCTCCTATGTGAAGTATGTTGCAGAGTCACAGTTTATCTTATGGTTACCATTTTTAAAGTTTCACCAAATAGTGCTCAAATCATGTAAAACATAACCTTTAATTAATCTCAATAAAACTTTTAAATAGTACAATCAACACCCCATACTATGATATGAGTCTGCTAATACACTGCTCAAAAAAAAATAAAGGGAACACTAAAATACAATATCCTAGATATCACTGAATGAAATATTTCAGTTGCAAATCTTTATTCATTACATAGTGGAATGTGATGAGAACAATAAAACATAAAAATGATCATTGGAAATCAAAATGAATATCCCATGGAGGTCTGGATTTGGAATGATATTCAAAATCAAAATGGAAAATCAAATTACAGGCTGATCCAACTTCAGTGGAAATGCCTCAAGACAAGGAAATGGTGTTCAGTTGTATGTGTGTTGGCTCCATGTGCCTGTATGACCTTCCTACAATGCCTGGGCATGCTCCTGAGGAGGCGGCGGATGGTCTCCTGAAGTATCTCCTCCAGACCTGGACTAAAGCATCCGACAACCCCTGGATAGTCTGTGGTGCAACGTGACATTCGTGAATGGTGCGAGACATGATGTCCCAGATGTGTTCAATCGGATTCAGGTCTGGGGAAAGGGTGGACCAGTCCATAGCTTCAATGGCTTCATCTTGCAGGAACTGCTGACATACTCCAGCCACATGAGGACTGGCATTGTCCTGCATTAGGAGGAACCCAGGGACAACCGCACCAGCATATGGTCTCACAAGGTGTCTGAGGATCTTATCTCGGTACCTAATGGCAGTCGGGCTACCTCTGGCGAGCACATGGAGGGATGTGCAGCTCTCCAAAGAAATGCCACCCCACACCATTACTGACCCACTGGCAAACTGGTTACGCTGAAGGATGTTGCAGGCAGCAGATCGCTCTCCATGGCGTCTCCAGACTCTTTCACATCTGTCACATGTGCTCAGTGTGAACCTGCTTTCATCTGTGAAGAGCACAGGGCACCAGTGGCGAACTTGGCAATCCTAGTGTTCTGTGGCAAATGCCAAGCATCCTGCACGGTGTTGGGCTGTGAGCATAACCCCACCTGTGGACGTCGGGCACTCAGACCATCTTCATGGAGTCGGTTCCTAACCGTTTGTGCAGACACATGCACATTTGTGGCCTGCTTGAAGTCATTTTGCAGGGCTCTGGCAGTGCTCCTCCTGTTCCTCCTTGCACAAAGGCTGAAGTAGCGGTCCTGCTGCTGGATTGTTGCCCTCCAATGGTCCCCCTCCACATTTCCTGATGTACTGCCCTGCCTCCTGGTAGCGCCTCCAGCCTCTGGACTCTACACTGACAGACACAGCAAACCTTCTTGCCACAACTCGCAATGATTGCTATCCTGGATGAGCTGCACTACCTGAGCCACTTATGTGGGTTTTAGAGTCCGTCTCATGTTACCACTAGTGTGAAAGCACAACCAACATTCAAAAGTGACCTAAGCATCAGCCAGAAAGCATTGGTACTGAGATGAGGTCTGTGGTCCCCACCTGCAGAACCACCCCTTTATTGAGTGGGTCTTGATAATTGCCAATAATTTCCATCTGTTGTCTATTCCATTTGCACAACAGCAAGTGAAATTTATTGCAAAACAGTGTTGCATCCTAAGTGGACAATTTGATTTCACAGAAGTTTGATTTACTTGGAGTTATATATACAGTTAGGTCCATATATATTTGGACAGAGACAACATTTTTCCAATTTTGGTTATAAACATTACCACAATGAATTTTAAACAAAACAATTCAGATGCAGCTGAAGTTCAGACTTTCAGCTTTCATTTGAGGGTATCCACATTAAAATTGGATGAAGAGTTTAGGAGTTTCAACTCCTTAACATGTGCCACCCTGTTTTTAAAGGGACCAAAAGTAATTGGACAGATTCAATAATTTTAAACAAAATGTTCATTTCTAGTACTTGGTTGAAAACCCTCTGTTGTCAATGACTGCCTGAAGTCTTGAACTCATGGACATCACCAGACGCTGTGTTTCCTCCTTTTTGATGCTCTGCCAGGCCTTCACTGCAGTGGTTTTCAGTTGCTGTTTGTTTATGGGCCTTTCTGTCTGAAGTTTAGTCTATAACAAGTGAAATGCATGCTCAATTGGGTTCAGATCAGGTGACTGACTTGGCCATTCAAGAATATTCCACTTCTTTGCTTTAATTAACTCCTGGGTTGCTTTAGCTTTATGTTTTGGGTCATTGTCCATCTGTAGTATGAGACAACGACCAATCAGTTTGGCTGCATTTGGCTGGATCTGAGCACACAGTATGGCTCTGAAGACCTCAGAATTCATTCGGCTGCTTCTGTCCTGTGTCACATCATCAATAAACACTAGTGACCCAGTGCCACTGGCAGCCATGCATGCCCAAGCCATCACACTGCCTCTGCCGTGTTTTACAGATGATGTGGTATGCTTTGGATCATGAGCTGTACCACGCCTTTGCCATGCTTTTCTCTTTCCATCATTCTGGTAGAGGTTGATCTTGGTTTCATCTGTCCAAAGAATGTTCTTCCAGAACTGTGCTGGCTTTTTTAGATGTTTTTTAGCAAAGTTCAGTCTAGCCTTTTTATTCTTGATGCTTATGAGTGGCTTGCACCGTGCAGTGAACCCTCTGTATTTACTTTCATGCAGTCTTCTCTTTATGGTAGATTTGGATATTGATACACCGACCTCCTGGAGAGTGTTGTTCACTTAGTTGGCTGTTGTGAAGGGGTTTCTCTTCACCATGGAGATTATTCTTCTATCCTCCACCACTGTTGTCTTCCGTGGACGCCCAGGTCTTTTTGCATTGATGAGTTCACCAGTGCTTTCTTTCTTTCTCAGGATGTACCAAACTGTAGATTTTGCCTCTCCTAATATTGTAGCAATTTCTCGGATGGGTTTTTTCTGTTTTCGCAGTCTAAGGATGGCTTGATTCACCTGCAAGGAGAGCTCCTTTGACCGCATGTTTACTTCACAGCAAAACCTTCCAAATGCAAACACCACACCTCAAATCAACTCCAGGCCCTTTATCTGCTTAATTGAGAATGACATAACGAAGGGATTGCCCACACCTGCCCATGAAATAGCCTTGGAGTCAATTGTCCAATTACTTTTGGTCCCTTTAAAAACAGGGTGGCACATGTTAAGGAGTTGAAACTCCTAAACCCTTCATTCGATTTTAATGTGGATACCCTCAAATGAAAGCTGAAAGTCTGAACTTCAACTGCATCTGAATTGTTTTGTTTAAAATTCATTGTGGTAATGTCTGTAACCAAAATTAGAAAAATGTTGTCTCTGTCCAAATATATATGGACCTAACTGTATATATATTGAGCAGTGTATATGGGCAAATAAGGAAGAGGAATATTTTACCCTAATAATAGGTTACTATAATATCCCTTCCTAAAAGTGGAGGTCGGCACCCTATAAACTGCGCATTGGTGCCCCTGCTCAACGTAGACTCCTTCTCCCTTTCCCTAGAAAACCCTTTTACTGAATTCACACAAAGCAAATGATAGAACATTTTTGTATTTGGGAAATTCAGACTTTTTTGTAAATAAGTGGTGTTTAAATCTTCTGCTCTGTGAGTTTGACACACAAATTAAGGCCGGTTTCACACGTCAGTGGCTCCGCTACGTGAGGTGTCAGTTTTCTCACGTACCGGAGACACTGACACACGTAGACACATTAAAATTAATGTGTCTCTGCACATGTCATTGATTTTTTGCGGATCGTGTGTGTGTCCATGTGCAAAACACGGAGACATGTCAGTGTTTGTGGGATCGCATGGATCACTCGGACCCATTAAAGTCAATGGGTCCGTGTAAAACACATACCGCACACGGATGCTGTCCGTGTGCAGTCCGTGTGCCATGCAGGAGACAGTGCTACAGTAAGCGCTGTCCCCCCAGCGTGGTGGTGAAGCCGCCATTCATTTCTTCTCTCCAGCAGCGTTCGCTGGAGAGAAGATATGAAAAATCATTTTTTTTTTGTGTTTAAAATAAAGATCCCTGTCACCAACCCCCTCCCACCCCCTGTGCGCCCGCCCGCTGGAAATAAAATACTCACCCAGCTCCCTTGCTGCTTCCTCTCAGCGCCGCAGCTTTTTCCTGTATGAGCAGTCACGTGGTGCCGCTTATTACAGTGATGAATATGCGGCTCCACTTCCCATAGGGGTGGAGCCGCATATTCTTCACTGTAATGAGCGGTACTACGTGACCGCTCATACAGGAAGAAGCAGTGGCGCTGAGAGGAAGCAGCGAGGGAGCCGGGTGAGTATTTTATTTCCAGCGGGCGGGCACACAGGCGGTGGGAGGGGGGTGGTGACAGGGACCTTTATTTTAAACACAAAAAAAAAGATTTTTCATATTTACTCTCCAGCGAACGCTGCTGGAGAGAAGAAATGAATGGCGGCTTCAGCACCAGATGCAGGGGACAGCGCTTATCTCTAGCGCTGTCTCCTGCACGGTCCGTGTGGTACCCAGTCGGCACACGGGTGGCACACGGCTGCCGCACGTGTGCCACACTGATGTGCCACGTGAGCACATGGACACACAGACACGGATAACTCCGGTACCGATTTTTCCGGTACCGGAATTATATGGACGTGTGGGACAGGCCTAAAAATGGCAATATTGGGTGCAGCGATAATACATGGCACAGTGACAGATGGAAAAAGATTAATGCTGTGGCACAAAATATTAAAAGTCTGCAACAGTGTTTAAAACTGTTAGTTTGACATAGAAAAAACAAATCACAATAATGGTCGCAGCAGTCAGACAACGCACAGTGACAGATAGCAAAAAAAGTTATGATGTGACAAACTAAATTTTAACAGTCTGAACTACAAATAAAAATGGGGGGTTCAATCTGCTTGTTTGATACAGAATTTTCTAAAAAGCATTACACAGACTCCGCACAAGTGACCTCAGACATATATACCGTCATGTTTTACCTATCGCCACATAGTCCTAGATTTGCCACAACATAATAATGTTGCTTAGTGCATCCCGGGCTATATAGATTGAAGAGGAGACCAAATAATAGTCTGTAAATATATAACAAAATACAGCAATTTTTTTTTATACATATATATATATTATATATATACCGTCATGATCGGCTGTGCTATAACTGCTACTGTAAGGCATTAAGGGGAGACCTGCCAGGTGATGTGATCTTCCTTCTCTACCTCATACTGTCTTAAATTAACCAAGAATTATTCTGATTTGCAAACTTCAGTGAATTTTGTAAAATTTGTATCTATTTCAATTTGTGCAAAATTGATATTTGCTTCTGTAAGATTTGAAGAAAAAATGCATTATGGATAGATTTTGCAGCAGAATTGTGCACTTGGAACCAGATTTACCGTATTTTCTTGTTGGGTTGAGAAAATCGTTCTAACCAAAAGTTCTAATTTCACCATTCTGCCTGCCCATTGGACAAGCAGTCTCTATTCTGTGGCATCTATCATTTTACATGTACATGATTTCTGCTGTTTATTACAGATCCTGAGCCGGCACCATGCGCCTGCAGTAAATGTTCGGCACCTATGAAAGCAGCCTTACGTTTGTGCAGTCAATATATCATGTAATTGCAGGAAGGGGTTAACGAAAATGGATTGAAAGTTCTGTTTTGATTTTCCCATTCAGTATTCAATGACACAATTTGACTATTATTATGACTTTTCCACCTCTATGTATGTTTCAATATTTCAAATTTTTTTCTGCAGGTCATGTTAAAGGCGATATCTTGATTGACCTTAGTTCTAGTTCTATGGTTCATCATCTGTTTGCAGCCTGTGACTTTTTCAAGCACATCATAGTGCTGAAGATGAGAGACAGATGCATCATGGAGATGAAAAGATGGGTGGACTCACGTACAGGAGCGTTTGATTGGAACCATGCCACACAACTTCATGTAGACAGAGCGGGAAAGAGGTGAAGTATATGTCCTAAAATTAGGAAATCCCTCTCATGTCATTTTACACAAAAGACATAAAAGCAGTTCTTAGTGTAAAATTATTAATATCTATGGTTTACCTGATGGACGGTACAATGATGGTTTTTTCAAACTGAAATTTCAGATCTCGGTAGGAAAGTCTACATTTGTCCAATCGGGACAAAATTCTCAATGTTCGTAGCTGTAGAATAAAAGGCCCTGTTGGAAGGGTACAGTAAGGCTCAGTTCATATAATATTTGTGTTAGAGGTTTAAATTAGGAGCATGCCAATCCTCAGCTCTAATGTATATATTCAATGTATTCAGCTGATTCCCTATATAGAGGCAAATGGTTGCCATTGACCTAAGTGCAAAAATAAGTTTTCCAAGGTATAATTTTTGCAGTGGCCATTGTACCAGAAAGATCAATTTTCTGCACTTTCCTGTTTATTGAAAAAGTTTTGCCAGCACCTAATATATTTAGAGAAAACAATAAAACACAATTTTTGTTTCAGTTAGGAGAATGGGGATCTATTTCTACCTTTACTGCATTTGAAGGGAACAAAACATTTTTTTATCCACAAACTAGGTGAAAATATAATACGTTATAACTAGGGTTGAGCGACCTTTACATTTATAGGATCGGGTTTCACGAAACGCGACTTTTTCAAAAGTCGGGTCGAGTGAATTCGGCCGATCCTATAAAAAAGTCGGGGTCGGCCGAAACTCGAAACCCAATGCAGTGCTTTGGGTTTCCAATGGTTCCCAGGGTCTGAAGGAGCGGAAACTCTCCTTCAGGCCCTGGGATCCATATTTAAGTGTAAAATAAAGAATTAAAATAAAAAATATCGCTATACTTACCCTCTGATGCGCCCTGGTACTAAGCGGGAACCTTCCTTCCTTAGAATCAGCCTTCCAGGACCTTGCGGTGACGTCGCGGTGACGTCGCAGCTTGTGATTGGTCGCGCGGCCGCCCATGTGACCGCTCGCGCGACCAATCACAAGCCGTGACGTCACCGTGATGTCACCGAAGGTCCTGGAAGGGCTGATTCTTAGGAAGGAAGGCTGCCGGAAAGAAGCCGAGGGTGAGTATATTCCTATTAGGTATATACTCACCCTCGGACGCGCCCTGCTTCTTTCCGGCAGCCTTCCTTCCTAAGAATCAGCCCTTCCAGGACCTTCGGTGACGTCACGGTGACCTCGCGGCTTGTGATTGGTCGCGCGAGCGGTCACATGGGCGGCCGCGCGACCAATCACAAGCCGCGACGTCACCGCAAGGTCCTGGAAGGCTGATTCTAAGGAAGGAAGGTTCCCGCTTAGTACCAGGGCGCATCAGAGTGTAAGTATAGCGATATTTTTTATTTTAATTCTTTATTTTACACTTAAATCTGAATTCCGATACCAATTCCCGATATCTTAAACATATCGGGAATCGGTATCGGAATTCCGATTCCAGATTCAGAAGATCGCCGACTTCATGGCCGACCCCACACAGGGGTCGGGTCGGGTTTCATGAAACCCGATTTTGCCAAAAGTCGGCGACTTCTGAAAATTGCCGACCCGTTTCGCTCAACCCTAGTTATAACCATAAAACTTAGTGCTTCAGTCTTGGTTGAATTCAAGTATTTTCCCAACTGGAAGATGATGATCCAGCACTAACCTCTGAGCTCTAATGTCATTCCATTCAATATTGACTGTGAGACTTTCATCACGTTTGCCATTTCATTCAGTGACCAGTTACCGGACAAAGAAGGAAAAGTACGATCAGCCCTTCAACATGTTGTGAAATGTAACCTGGAGAAAGAAGATATGATGGATCCGATCGTCTTACCACCTGCCGATTGTGTCATCAGTGCTTGGCTCCTAGATTATATCTGCAAAAACCAAGATGATTACATGAGATATCTCAGGAAGTTCTCTTCGTTGCTGAAACCTGGAGGACGCATTATATTACTTTCATGTTTAGAGAGTACATATTTCAAAGTCGGGAAAGAAAAGTTTCAGGCTTTCAGTTTTGATGCTGATTTTGCCAGGAAAGCTCTAGTTGCAGAAGGTTTTATCATTGACCGCTGTGAGGTTAAGAAGAGAACGGCTGTGAGTGACCTTACTGACTATAAGGGTGTTATATTCATTGCGGCTCACAAAGACAAGTAGGTCTGAGATGTCACAATTTCATTCTCCATGTCATGTGTTGTATGTGAATCTTACATTCTATCATCATCCTGAATCTAGTGCGTGATACAATTATAAAAAAATCTAATTGATCTGTCAAAACGTGTTAATGATGATCATTTATGTTTACAATTTCCATGATGGGGTTGGATGTTTAGTAATAAAAGTACACACAATAAAGCAGTTTTAAGGCGATAGATGTCCGATTTACCTGTTTGTGTCCTTTTGAAGCATAACATTTCTCACATTTAGTCTAAATTTTGCAAAAATTGACTTATGAACATTGATCATATTGAGTGGGATGTGCCACATACTAAATGCATAAAAGCATTAACTGAAATCAGAATAAATCACGGTAAATGTTTGACAGATATTTGGTGACCATAAAATTAGTACCAATCAATGAAAGCAGATGTTTAGTGAAATGTTTTCAGTAAACCTCACAATTTTAACAGTATAAAATGCCAAAGAGTACCCATACCACTTCAGTATTAGTTGTCAATCATATCATGTACAATATAGCCTATCATATAACTGCTAAAAACCCAAAAGGTATGGACTGGGATATAAACTGGTGTGCATGCAGCGTGTAAACGCACATTCACACTTGGCCCCTAAACAGAAAAAAAAAAAAACAAAGGCAGGAACATAACGATTAAATATCCTGCAGTAAATAAATAAATAGCATAGTCCATGAAAACAATATACGGTACTTAGTTAACATGTTTTTTCATTAAAAAAAAATGCGAAAGCCATCTGGCCTCTTCACAGTGACTAAAATTGTGACAGTCCTAACTCTAATATTAACAAATTACCATTTGTCAATTGGCATGCATGTGGATAAGGGCTGAGAAGGACTGAGTCCATCTAGTGGACACATAGACTTGAGAGACCAAATCAATATAATGCCCAGCTCAAAGGAAAGGCAGGCCACACCTTTATATGCACATGATGCAAACGGACAGTGCATGTAAAGGCTGCCGCAAAAAATAGAGAGCAGGTGCGGCTGATGGGAATATAGATCATCTGGCGCCTGCTGTCTAAATACATAATAAAAACAAAAATCGGGTTCTCCCTGTATTTTTGTATAACCAGCCAGGTAAAACTAATAGCTTTGTGCTGCAACCCTCAGCTGTCAGTGTTAGCAAAGTTGGTTATCAAGAATAGAGGGGTCCCCACACCATTTTTTTAAATCATTTAAATAAATAATTTAAAAAACAGTGTGGGTCCCCCCATTTTTGACAACCACCCAAGCTAATGTAGACAGCTGGGGGCTGGTAATCTCAGGCTGATAAGGGGTCATGGATATTGCCCCCATCCTAGAAATAGCAGCCCGCAGCCACCCAGAAAGGACACATCTGTTATATGCAACATTTCTTGCACTTTGCCTGGCTCTTCCCACTGCCCCTGTGGTGTTGGCAAGTGGGGTTCATATTTGTGGGGTTGATGTCACTTTTGTATTGTGTGGTGAGATCAAGCCCATGGCTTAGTAATGGAGAGGTAAGTAAAGACACAGTATTTTATTTGAAATAAAAAAACACACTTTTCCTTTTGTATTTAAAAATAGCAAACACAGTTATACTTACCTAACGCCCATTCCATTGAAGCCCTCGTCTCCTGTAATAAAACAAAAATAAAAAACAACAATGTCTCTCATCTGTCCATCATTCTGTGCCACGCTGCAATCCATCTCTTGGGATAAACAGTTTTCAACCTGGACGGTGCCAAGATACAACCGCCCAGACTGAGAATCACTAATGAATGAGCTGTCATGAGTAGTGTTGAGCATTCCGATACCGCAAGTATCGGGTATCGGCCGATATTTGCTGTATCGGAATTCCTATACCGAGTTCCGATATTTTTGTGATATCGGAAATCGGAATCGGAAGTTCCCAGTGTATGGTTCCCAGGGTCTGGAGGAGAGGAGACTCTCCTTCAGGCCCTGGGATCCATATTCATGTAAAAAATAAAGAATAAAAATAAAAAATATGGATATACTCACCCCTCCGGCGGACCCTGGACCTTAGCGATGTAACCGGCAGCCTCCGTTCCTAAGAATGCAGTGAGTGTAGGGCCTGCGATGACGTCACGGCTTGTGATTGGTCACGTGAGCGGTCACATGAGCGGTCACGCGACCAATCACAAGCTGCGACGTCATCGAAGGTCCTTCACTCTGCATTCTTATGAACGGAGGCAGACGCTTGGACCGGTGAGAGCCAGGGGCCGTCCGAGGGGTGAGTATATCAATATTTTGTATTTTTATTCTTTATTTTATACATGAATATGGATCCTCTCCTTCAGACCCTGGGAACCATTCCGATATTTTGTGTCCCATTGATATGCATTGGTATCGGGTATCGGTATCGGCGATATCCGATATTTTTTGGGTATCGGCTGATCCAATCCGATACCGGTACCTTTGCATATCGGAAGGTATCGCTCAACACTAGTTATGAGTGCAGCATCAGTGACCTGCGGTGATGTAATCCCCAAATCTGAGGACTGGTTTTTCCAGGAGGACAATGCACGATGCCACACAGCTAGGTCAATCAAGGTGTGGATGAAGGACGACCACATCAAATCCCTGTCATGCCAGCCCAATCTCTAGACCTGAACCTCATTGAAAATCTCTGGAATGTAATCAAGAGGAAGATGGATAGTCACAAGCCATCAAACAAAGAAGAAATGCTTACATTTTTGTACCAGGAGTGGCATAAGGTCACCCAAAAGCAGTGTGAAAGATTGGTGGAAAGCATGCCAAGAGGAATGAAAACTGTAATTAAAAATCATGGTTATTCCACAAAATAATGATTTCTGAACTCTTCCTGAGTTAAAACATTTAGCATTGTTGTTTCTGGATGATTATGAACTTGTGTTTTTTTTTGCATTAATTGAGGTCTGCAAGCAATGCATGTTTTTGTTATTTTGACCATTTCTCATTTTCTGAAAATAAATGCAAAATTTATTCACTGGAACTTCGGAGACATGTTGTCAGTAATTTATAGAAAAAAAGAACAATTTACATTTTACTCAAAAATATACCTATAAAGAGAAAAATCAGACAAACTGAAAATTTTTCAGTGGTCTCTTAATTTTTGCCAGAGCTGTATAGTGAAGTTCTGTAGCTGTATAGCCACTCAGTGTGATATATAGAGAAGTGCTGCAGCTGTAAATTCACTCATTATGATATATAGAGAAGTGCTGCAGCTGTATAGCCACTCAGTGGGACTGAATTAATTGCTCTGAGATAATCTTCAGTAACAGGACCTCAAGAACAACCTTTTTATTCTTCACACACTGCATACAAGAATGGCAGTTTTAAACCCTTCAGTGTTAATTTGGTCTCTCTTACTTCCTCTCTCTCAGATTACTGACATGGCCGCTGGACCAGAGTCCTGTGAATTTATTTGCTCATTTCAACTGTTTATTCTTATCTTTTGCCAAAAACTAAAATCCCAAGCGCAGAGAGGGAAAGACTAAAGGCACCGTCTCACATAGCGATTTACCAACGATCACGACCAGCGATACGACCTGGCCGTGATCGTTGGTAAGTCGCTGTGTGGTCGCTGGGGAGCTGTCACACAGACAGCTCTCTCCAGCAACCAACGATCAGGGGAACGACTTCGGCATCGTTGAAACTGTCTTCAACGATGCCGAAGTCCCCCTGCAGCACCCGGGTAACCAGGGTAAACATCGGGTTACTAAGCGCAGGGCTGCGCTTAGTAACCCGATGTTTACCCTGGTTACCAAAAAAAACAAACAGTACATACTCGCCTTTCGGTGTCCCTTGCCGTCTGCTTCCTGCTCTGACTGAGCCGCTGTACAGTGAGAGCAGAGCGCAGCGGTGACGTCACTGCTGTGATCTGCTCTCACTTTCCGGCCGGCAGTCAGTCAGAGCAGGAAGCAGACAGCAAGGGACCTGACGGACATCAGATGGTGAGTATGTAGTGTTTGGTTTTTTTTACATTTACGCTGGTAACCACGGTAAACATCGGGTTACTAAGCGCGGCCCTGCGCTTAGTAACCCGATGTTTACCCTGGTTACCAGTGAAGACATCGCTGGATCGGTGTCACACACACCGATTCAGCGATGTCAGCGGGACCTCAACGACCAAAAAAAGGTCCAGGCCATTCCGACACGACCAGCGATCTCGCAGCAGGGGCCTGATCGCTGGTACGTGTCACACATAGCGAGATCGCTACTGAGGTCGCTGTTGCGTCACAAAACTAGTGACTCAGCAGCGATCTCGCTAGCGATCTCGCTATGTGAGACGGGGCCTTAAGGCTAAAGGTACCTTCACATTAAGCGACGCTGCAGCGATATTGACAACGATGCCGATCGCTGCAGCGTCGCTGTGTGGTCGCTGGAGAGCTGTCACACAGACAGCTCTCCAGCGACCAACGATGCCGAAGTCTCCGGGTAACCAGGGTAAACATCGGGCTACTAAGCGCAGGGCCGCGCTTAGTAAAACGATGTTTACCCTGGTTACCATTGTAAATGTAAAAAAAAAACAGTACATACTAACCTTCTGATGTCCGTCAGGTCCCTGGCCGTCTGCTTCCCACACTGACTGTGAGCTCCGGCCGGCCGTAAAGTAAAAGCTGAGCACAGCGGTGATGTCACCACTGTGCTGTGCTTTACGGCCGGCCAGCGCTCACAGTCAGTGCAGGAAGCAGACGGCCAGGGACCTGACGGAAATCAGAAGGTTAGTATGTACTGTTTTTTTTTACATTTACAATGGTAACCAGGGTAAATATCGGGTTACTAAGCGCGGCCCTACGCTTAGTAACCCAATATTTACCCTGGTTACCATTGTAAAACATTGCTGGCATCGTTGCTCTTGCTGTCAAACACGACGATACACGCCGATCTGACGACCAAATAAAGTTCTGGACTTTCAGCAACGACCAGCGATATCACAGCAGGATCCAGATCGCTGCCGCGTGTCAAACACAACGATATCGCTATCCAGGACGCTGCAACGTCACGGATCGCTATCGTTATCGTTGCAAAGTCGTTTAGTGTGAAGGTACCTTAATTCATGAATAAGATTTGTTGATGCCAGACTAAGGAGAACCAAAAACATTTTACCTCCATACTCAGAAATCCAGCAGGAGTTCTTCAATTTGGACATATAAAAAACAATTCCCTTCGGAGTAAATGTCTGTAAACATTATGAGCTCCAAAAAACAATATCTAGACCCGGACTGAATAGAGAACCCTGACATAAATATAATTTAGGAAATGTTTTTGTTTAATTTTAAAAAAGGTAACAAAGTAAAAAGTACAAATAAAATCATCAGCGGACACAAAATAAAAACATTGCTAAATAGCATTTCTTATTGTTTGTCTCCCAAACACATACCAAAAAAATGAGGTGGGTAAAAACTATACCATACATAGCTATAAAGATCTCTCAAAGCTGCGCTAATGCAAAAATATATTATACTTGTTTTTTATCACTGCCAAAAAGTAAATTCAAGAGTTCTGTGTACTCCTGAAGGGCTAGTCATTAATGGGTTAAGCAACTTATTTTTGTTACAATTTAACATGTCAAGATCCTTATCCTTCCATATAAATGTAGTTCATATAATTCTGTAAAGCAACATAAGAACTCGTGATATGGTAAGTAAATGTTTTCCTCACTCACATGCTTTAATTGATTCCTACTTATTATATGAACACCTTGTGAACCAGGGCAAAAAGAGTCACCAGTCTGTAATACAAGATTACGTGATGGATTCCAACACCTATAAGCGCTACCATGAAGATGACTTTGATTCCAGACAAAGTCTGGAGAATTATGTTTCAGATAAACCTGATAATGTCTTTGCGGAGGATACCTTGATATTTCCCATAGAAAATCTTACAAAAACTTTCACAGAGGGTATGTATCTAATTCTTTGTGAGTTTGATTGGTTTTATCAAGATACAAAATAAGAAAACTTGGTTATGTGGGGTTTGGGTAATAAAAGAGTTAAAGCAGGCTGCCCCAGGCATATTCACCAAAGTGAGCATAGCAAAGCTCTAGTTATTACAAACAATGAAGAATATAGAGACTGCGGAATAAATAGCATGTGTTCTCCCCTCCGTATTCTCCAGTACGTTAGAAAATATGTTGATTATAACAATAAAGGATCATTTAAGAATTCACATTTCAGCTGGTACATTCACATGTGCAAATTTTGATGAACATTCAGAGAAAATACAAAGCAAAATTACCAGGTGTTTCATATGGACTTTCTGTGGATTTTTCATACAGACTTCCCTTGAAATGGCCCTAAAGATTAAAAATCTGCTGTAAAAAACTGCACTCCAGGTCAGTTCTTGCATTAAGTGGAATTTGACATATGTATGTAAGGTTTCTTGAAGAGTTATCTAAGATATTCTATTAATTTGAATGAGCAATGGGTGCTTCAAGAATAACCATTGCTTTAATTTGTATAAAAAAAAATCATTGCTACACATGAAAATTTAGCAGACTCAATGTCTCCTTGTCATGAGGGTGTCACATCCCCCTCGAAGACCTGGAGTTAGACGGTCAAGTCGGGTAATAAATCTCAGTCCTCTTTAGAGATGATGTGATTCATGTCCTAATTTAAATGGATTTCCCTTTCCCTCAGTGCTGAGAGGGTTTAGAACTCTTTCAATGCTGGCTGAGACCATACAGCCTGGTTGTTCTCAGCTGCAACTGCTTACCCTTTACTCCCTCTATGGTCGTTTAGTCCCTGGTCGTTTAGTCCCTGTCGGTGAAAGATTGTGTGCTAAAGCTAAGTAGTTGAAGTTTAGAGTTGGATTTGTGGTGTTCTGTACTTTGCTGTTGTACATGTGTGTTTATCTCCTGTTCCTTTTTCGCATTTAGTTTACTCCTCCCTGTCCCTATCCTCCTCCCTATTGTTGGTTAGTGCTTTTGTATGATATAGGTTTTCAATGTCTTATCTTTATGTCTGGTTTACCTTTCATTTCTGTCCCATGCCTCATGGGGTGGGGGAGAGACAGATTAGGGTTTTTACATGAGCATAGTAAGGTCAGAGACTCAAGCCTCTCTTCCTTGAAGATTACCACCGGAATAGGAATATTTAGGGTCCCAGCTCCAGGGACAATTTGAAACTCCTACATGATGTACATCCAGTGTGTCTTATGTGATGTATATTACAGCCTCAGTGTCTCCTATGTGATGTGTACAGCTGTCTCAGAGTTCCTATGTGATGTATACAGCTGTCTTAGTGTCTCCTATGGGATGTATAATGCAGGAATAATACAAAAGCTGGAATGACAAATAGCACATTAGGGTCTTATCCGGTTTACAGAGAGAAAGGGTATAACAGGATTTGCTCACTGGATATGGTTTTTTGAAAACCGGATACCGTTTTGACAGTAACAACCACTTTGATAGTTTTCAAAGGCCACTGCAGAACCACCCATGAAAATAGCATGCAAACTGGGAGAAGGGAGGGATGAAAGTCTTCGCTGCCAGAAATCCAATATATGATACGACACCAAATAAAATATGGAAGCAGTATTTTTTTGTCAACACATACCAGGTGATGTGATCTCTCTTCTCTATCTTATGCTGTCTGAAAATAAAAAATAATTATTCTTCAGTGAATTTTGAAAAAAATTTATCAAATCTATTATTTGTTTTTGTAGGAATTTTATGTTGGAGAAAAAATACATTTTTGGAGGATTTTGCAGCAGAATTGTGCACTTGGAAATAAATTTTCCATATTGGCTGGTTGGGATGAGAAAATTGTTGCATCTAAAAGCTCTTCGATATTTGACTTCACCATTCTGCCTGCCGATTAGACAATTAGTCTCTCTCCTGTGGCATCTATTATTTCACATGTACATGAGTACTGCTGTTTATTGCAGATCCTGAGCTGCCACCGTGTGACTGCAGTAAATGTACTGCACCCATGTTAGTGGCCTTCCATCTGTGCAGTGGATATATGATGAATTTGCAGGAAGAGAATGCATCACAAGTTCTGTTTTGATTTTCCAATTCAGTGTTAAGACACAATTTAGGGAGAGACTAAGGTATAAGGGTATTTTCCCACGGTTAGTAAATGCTGCGGGTTGGACATTGCATACATCCACATTGTCCAAATGTTGCAGCATAGTGGATTTAAAGAAACCCCATTTCCACTGTGTGCACAGACGCCCATAGCTCACCCGTGGAGACGGACATGTGGTGCATCTTCCCAGACTGCAGCATGCCTATCTATCTTGCGCAGACGCGAGTCTCCGCAAGATAAATATCACCCGTACAATGTATTGGGCTCGGTGATTTCACACGGTTCAATGATCAAATGCGGAATCACCTGGGTTCAAATGCCGGCAGCAGCGCTTTGGACGCATCGGACATGTGCTGCCTAATACTGAACATCTGCACATATCCTAAAGAGGTTGGTGACTGTTATTGTGACTGTTTCACCTACATGTATGCATGTTTTAATATTTGGACTTTTTTCTGCAGGTCATGTTAAAGGCGATATCTTGATTGACCTCAGTTCTGGTTCCTTGGTTCATCATCTGTTTGCAGCCTCTGAGTTTTTCAAGCACATCATAGTGCTGAAGATGAGAGACAGATGCATCATGGAGCTGAAAAGATGGGTGGACTCACGTACAGGAGCATTTGATTGGTGTCATGTTGCAAAACTTCATGTAGACAGAGATGGAAAGAGGTGAAATATATATCCACACATTCGGAAAACCCTCTGATATCATTTCTAAAATACAAAATATATGAATGCAGTTTAGTGTAATATCATATATCTTTTGGTCACCTGATGTTACAATGATGGTTTGTTCAAAATGAAATTTTAGATCTCAGTAGGAAATTCTACATTTGTCCATTCAGGACAAAATTCTCAATATTCGTAGCTGTAGAATAAAGAAAACTGTTGGAAGGGTACAGTAAGGCTCTGTTCATATTGTACTTGGGTTAGAGGTAGAAATAATAAATCACGGAGTATATTCATAAAATCAGCGTAGGATTTAAAAAAATATTGTTTACAGATTGAAAAATGGCAAATAATTCCTAACTTAAGGTTCTTAAATAAGATAAGACTTTTAATTCTTAGTTTTATATCTATAAGGTTAAAGTACAGTATGAAAAATACACATTCTGTGGTGGTCAATGTTTTAGAAACCTTTTCCGTGGTATAGGAGATGGGTTAATTGTTAAATTTTATTCAGGTAATAGATATAGTGGTCTTTAGTAAAAAAAAATCTCATAGGGAAATATCAAAATGACAAGGGATAGTCCTATTCGGACTGTGTGTATGCAACCAAATAGGATTCAAAATTTTCTTTGGAGAATATAACTTCCAAATGAATTAGTATACTGCATTATTCATTTGTGGCTCACTCATAAATTCTCACCTATCCACTTTTCATACACTAGTGATCTTCTCATGGAATATAATTCTTATCTAAAGTTGTACTAATTTCACCCACTATTCTACAAGTTGATTCCTATCTAGGCTAACTATATCGCACTAATATCCATTTCGGACCTATTGGTAAACTGTTTCTGCATAGTGTAGCCGCGGACCACACTTTATTGTGAGCTAATGAGCAGCCTCATTTCCCCTGAAGACGCCAGTTATGGTGAAACATGTTGGGGAGGCAGCTGTTTTTTTTATTTTAAAACCATTTATGTGTTAGTCAAGAAATATGGAGCAATAAAATGTGGTCCATGGCCACACTATGCAGTAACAGTTTACAGACAGGTCCGAAATGGATATTAGTGAGAGATGCTCTTGACTCAACATTAACCTCCAAGTTCTAATGTGATTTCATTCAATATTGACTGTGACGATCACTTTCATCACGTTTCCCATTTCTTTCAGTGATCAGTTCCAGGACAAAGAAGGAAAAGTGAGATCAGCCCTTCAACATGTAGTGAAATGTGATCTTGAGAAAGAAAATATGATGGATCCGATCGTCTTACCACCTGCCGATTGTGTCATCAGTGGTTGGCTCCTAGATTATATCTGCAAAAACCAAGAAGATTTCATGAGATACCTCAGGAAGTTCTCTTCATTGCTGAAACCTGGAGGACACATTGTATTAATTGGATGTTTAGAGATGTCATCTTTCACAGTCGGGAAAGACAAGTTCCATGCTTTCAGTTACAATGAGGATTTTGCCAGGAAAGCTCTAGTTGGAGAAGGTTTTATTATTGACCGCTGTAAGACTAAGAAGAGAACAGTTGTAAGTGACCTTACTGACTATAAGGGCATGATATTCATTGCAGCTCACAAAGACACGTAGGTTTGAGATGACTCAAGTTGAGTCTCCATGTCAAGTGTTATATGCAAATCTTAATAAGGATGAAAGCATTCTGTGTTTAGTGCGTGATGAAAGTGTAAAAAAAGCTAATTGTCCTGTCTTTATTGTAAAAAATGTGTTGGGCATCGTGTATCCCAGAGGAAATATCATTTATAAAGTGCAAAAAAATGATGATGATCTATTCACATTTATATTTTCCATAATGCAGTTGAATGTATAGCATTAAAAGTGCACACAATAAAGAAGTTTTAAGGCGACAGAAGTCTAATTTACCTGTTTGTGTCCTTTAGTAGCATAACATTTCTCACATTTACATGGTATAAATTTTCCAAAAATTGATTTCTGAGCATTAATCATATTGAGTGGGCTGTACCACATTCAAAATACATAAAAGCATTAACTGAAATCAGAATATATCAGATTTTTGACAAAAATGTGATGGCCACCTACCAGCTATGAAATTGGTACGAATCAATGAAAATAGAGGGTGTAGAGAGTTGATCTCTAGATTGACAATAAATTGCTTCACCCAACCACTAACCATGAGTGGAGAAAAAGCTTTGGCGTTATCCTTCATACTCTCTGAAAAAAGGCCAAGAAAGCAAAAATTCTGCCGGGGTATGTAAACTTTTGAGAACAACTGTATGTCTATTTCCTTCTTTGTTAGGGAAATGTGTCTAGGTTGTATCTTTGGCTATGTACCTGAGGAAGTGGACAGGACATCCACGAAATGCGTAGTTTTATAGCCCTGAATAAAGTGTGCAACTCTTCTGAACTCTGTGATTCCCTTGCCTGATTTTGGAGGAGTGCAGAATTGTTGGCATCTTGAATATCCTATTCAGAATTTCTTGAAGCTCCTTCGTTGGTCCGGTGCCATCTGCAGCCCTCCTATCATACTTACTATATGTGTTGTGCATACTCACAACGTGTAAAGGTAAGAATTTTGCCTTACAGTAAACTAATTGTTATTTTGGTAACTGCGCTATTGCGCCCCTCTCTTTACCCTTTCTAGGTGGTATCTTTCTGAGAACACTATAAATATTGTGCTAAGGGTAAAGTGTCTTTATCAAGTAAAAAAAATAAATGTGCAAAACTTGACAACAGATACGTTTTTAAATGCCCAAAATGGCTGCCAATTAAATATGGGAATGACCACAAGGATATTTAAACCAATAGGGAAATTGAGATTGGGAGGGAAGATCAATGGGAAATTGAGAAATGATTAAGATGAGAGAAAAAAAATGAAGAACCTAAACTCATGGATATTAAACTGTAAATAGAGGACAAAGTGGATTGGAACTATAAATATCTATCCAAGTTACTTTAAATGGCACCTTTAGCAAAAAGGATTTATATGCTGAAATGTGGACTGGTGGCTGGACCACACAATTAGCACAAAGGATTTATATGCCAAGTTGTAGACTGGTGGCTGGATCACGTAATTAGCACAAAGGATTTATATGCCAAGTTGTAGACTGGTGGCTGGATCACGTAATTAGCACAAAGGATTTATATGCCGAGTTGTAGACTGGTGGCTGGATCACATAATTAGCACAAAGGATTTATATGCCGAGTTGTAGACTAGTGGCTGGATCACGTAATTAGCACATGGATTTAGATGCTGAAATGTGGACTGATGGTGGCTGGACCACATCATTAGCACAAAGGATTTAGATGCTGAAGTGGCAACTTATGGTCGCATCACAGAATTAGCACTCCAGATTTATATGCTGGAAGGTCAATTTGACACAGGATCCTATCTATCTTTACTAGCTGAGAATAAATAAACCGCCTAGGTAACTCTCTAAATACTTGCGCCAGCAGCCTCACTATGCTGTTAGACTCGCAAAATGACCCCGATGTGACTTCGGGAGCCAATGACTCAAGCCCTTCTGTCTGGACTTTATGGATGGTTTCTGAGCCCTGATTGGCTGCAGGATTAAGTTAATAAACAAACAAAAAAAATTACAGTTTTCCACTCCTCTGACCACCCCTTCCCCTCATCAAACGCGTCCCACCGGCTCATCATGCAGCACTATTTTCCTAGTTAAAGTCCTAACAAAAGCATTAGTGGAAAGTCAATCACTTACTGACCTTTGGCCAAATTTTGCCAATTTTGATTAAAATGCTCGGGAATCGGAACACGAATTCGAATGTGCAAGGTTTGTGCTGAGTTTGAGACTGGCAAATGTTTTCTGAAAAAGTTCGCATATCTCTACTTATAACTGTCTTTAATATAGACCTTAATGGAAATGATGAGAAAAAGGATTGCTAAAGGGAAAATGGCGCCAATTGTTTTTTTCTTATGGGCATTGTAAGAGACGATTATTGTATAACTGGTTTAAGCACAGTATGGTTATTGGTGAATGAAGTGCATAGTAGAGATGAGTGAATTTTGTAAAATTCCCATCGGGTTAGATTTGCCCTAAAAAAAAATCACATTTGGCATGAACTGATTAAGCGCAAATAGAAGTTCTTCCAAACCCTCCAATTAGCCTATCGAGGCATATATGACCCAATGAAGTCTCCTTCAGCTGGCTTTCAGAGGTGTAAAGATGTTTTCACAAAAATGCATACTCACCTTTATTTGACCTTCAAATATTAGTTTTCTAACAAGCCATCCAAAAAGTATCCCTTTTGGTAAGTAGCAACAAGTTTGTTCTTTGAAAAGTGAGAGATAAATGACTTCCTTTAGCCAAATTTTAAAAAAAAAACACTTTTGGAGGTGAGTAGATTCAGATTTATTATAATTACCTTTTGCAGGGAAGTGTTCTCATCAGAAGCAGCACAGTGAAGAACTTGATGAACAGGCAGGAGATGTCTACTGTGCATCAATCAGAGGTGGCAGCAGAAGAATAAAGACTGTGTGCACAATGAAGAAGCCATGATTTATTTTAGTTTTAAAAAAATCCACTTTTTTAACCCCTTCACGACATGCACCGCACATGTACGATACATGTCGGGTCTCACCCTTTGATGTGGGCTTCGGCACGTAGCCCTCATCTTTTCAGGAACATGTCAGCTTATTTCAACAGCTGACATGTGCCCCTAACAGCAGCGGGTGGAATTGTGATCCACCCGAGGCTGTTAACTGCCAATCTCTGGTGCGTCACTAATCCCATCCATCAGTGCCCGTGTCACATGACAGAGGGTCGCCGATAGGTTGGCATGATAACCCGGGTCTGCAGGAGTCCCTGTGGATAGCTATGAGCGCTGCCCAGAGGTCATCGCTTATAGCAAGTGGGCATTTCTGTTACACAGAGCAGGGCTGCAGCCCTGCTCTGTGTAGCACAATCAGATGATCACATCATCTAGTCTTCCATGGAGACTCTTTAAGCAAGTATGAAGTAAAAAAAAAAAAAATACACATTTGGTATCGCCGGGTTCAGAATCACCCAATCTCTCATATATATATATATATAGAATTATTATGATCGGTAAACGGCGTAACAAGAAAAAAGTCAAAACCCCAGAATTACGGTATGTTTTTTTGGTCGCCGCAACATTGCATTAAAATGCAACTGGCGATCAAAAGATCGTATTTACACCAAAATGATATCAATAAAAACATAAGCTCAGGGTGCAAAAAATAAGCCCTCACCCAGAGCCAGATCCCGAAAAATGGAAACGCTATGGGTCTCTGAAAATAACGCAATTTTTTTAAACAAACTTTATACACTGGAGCACCATATATGGACCCATCATACACTGGAGCATCATATATGGGGCCCATCACACACTGAAGCATCATATATGGAACCCATTATATACTGGAGCATCATATAAGTGACCCACCATACACTGGAGCATCATACATGGGCCCATCATGCACTGGAGCATCATATATGGGTTCCCTTTATACACTGGAACATCATATATGGGGCCAATTATACACTGGAGCATCATATATGGGGCCCATTATATATGGAGCATTATATGGATCCATCATACCTAGAGAGTTAAGTTTCAGCAAGGCAAGGAATTAAATTAACCCCTTAATGACCGTTGATACGCCTTTTAACTGTTAAGCAGTTAACAGTACTTATTCCTCAGCGCCACTGTTTAACGGCGATGAGATATAAGGGTATAGCACCCCCCAGCATCAGAAAATCTCCAGGGTATTGGCTACAGGAGGTAGCTGAGACCCCAGAGAACATGATTCGGGTCGATATTTACCGTCCTCAGTCTTGTGATCGCCATTATTCACCGACTAAATTTGACAGCAAAAGAGAAGTCAGATTTCTCATTCATTTCCCTCTCCTCTGATACGATCTAGCATACTAGCGATGACAGAAATAGGCTTCTCCGAGCCTCCCCCAGTACGTTCACCATCGCTGGACCCTCCGGCTCTGTCCCCGACTCTCCGCGTCTTCTTCCTGGAAGAGAATGGCAGGCACATGTGCCGTGCGCCCGCCGAGATCTGCTGGCCGGTATCTGGCAACAATAGGAGATTTTTCCTCTTGGTTTATTTTGATCACTGTGATAGACCCTATCACATTGATCAAAATAAAAAAAAATAGTAAATCAAACTCGCCTTTGTCACCTCTTTAGTTAGGTAAAAATAATAAAATAAAAATGTATTTTTTTCCCATTCTTTGCAATTAAGGTTAGGGTTGGGGCTATGGTTAGGGTTAGAGCTAGGGTTGGGCTAGAGCTAGGGTTGGAGCTAGGGTTAGGGTTAAAGCTAGGGTTAGGGTTGGGGCTAGGGTTACAGTTGGGGCTAGTGATGGGGTTAGGGTTGTGTTGGGGTTAGGATTGTGGTTAGGGTTGGGATTAGCGTTATGGGTGTGTTGGGGTTAGGGCTGTTTTAGGATTGGAGTTAGGGTTGTGCTAGGGTTGGAGTTATAATTATAATTGGGGGGTTTCCACTGTTTAGGTACATCAGGGGGTCTCCAACCGCGACATGGCGCCTGCCATTGATTCCAGCCAATTTTACATTCAAAAGGCAAAGCCCTGTCATGCGCCAAAACAGTGGCTTCCCCCATATACGGTGTTAGGTGTCAAGTTCCCGCCGCTGCACAGGGGGAATCTCGAACCATGTCTGCTGCGGTCTCCCATTCTCCTCCAGCTGCAGTGGAACCTGCTCAGCGGAGATGTCAGTCCCAGCGTCTGGCTCAGCCTTATACTGTACGAATGGTTACAGCTGCCTTTCCAGGCATTGCCTTTGTAATGAGCACTGGTCAGTGGCGAGCAGGCTTTTCTAGGACTAAGTCCTGCTTTTCACGCACAGAGCATGCACACGGGAGGACCTCTCATTGGAGGTTGGGGGTCACATGCTCAGGCCCTGTAGCAGCTCCTATTGGTCCACCAGGAAGGTCCTGAAAGAGCTGCAACTATAAAAGGTTTGCATGGCCGCACGGCCATGCGCTAGTATCAAATGTGTTTGGCTTATGCCAGTGGATTCTATACCACTCTTTACATATGTGGTGTGAGGCTGTGGCTTTGGGACTGTACACTCAGGCAGGCAGCTAGCGTCAGTGGGGTCAATTAGTCGCTTGGCTTGGCATCTGGTTCCTTCATGTGTGTGGTTAGCAAAGAAGAGTTCCAGAGCAAGCACAACCCTAGTTAGAGTAATAGTTTCTGTGTATAGCGCGACTCTGTGAGGCAACAGAGATCGCTTTCAGTTCACACGGGATGAAGCTTAACCCACATGTGAGCTCAGAGTTTTTCCACTGTTACTTTGCAGCAGATATCTCTGCACTGTGGACCCCGGGCTGCGAACGCACCTTGTAGCTACCTATCTATAATCAGTGCGTTCTGCTAGCCCTAACATACGGGGTATCAGTGTACTCAGGAGAATTTTCACAACACATTTTGGGGTCCATTTTCTCCTGATACCCTTGTGAAAAAAGCAAAGTTTGGGACCAAAGTACATTTTTTTGTGAAAAAAGTAAAATGATCATTTTTTCCTTCCACATTCCAAAAATTCCTGTGAAGCACCTGAAGGGTTAATAAATGTATTGAATGTGGTTTTGAGCACTCTGAGAGGTGCAGTTTTTAGAATCGTGTCATTTTTGTGTATTTTCTATCATATAGGCCCCTCAAAGTCACTTCAAATGTGATCTGGACCCTTAAAAAAATAGTTTTATAAATTTTGTTGGAAAAATGAGAAATCACTGGTCCACTTTTAACCCTTATAACGTCCTAACAAAAAAATTATGTTTCCAAAATTGTTCTGATGTAAAGTAGACATGTGGGAAATGTTATTTATTTACTATTTTGTATGATATATCTCTCTGATTTAAGGGCACAAAAAATAAAAGTTTGAAAATTGCAAAATTGTTAACATTTTTGCCAAATTTCAATTTTTTTCATAAATAAACGCAAGTCATATTGAAGAAATGTTACCACTGTCTTGAATTACAACATGTCATGAAAAAACATTCTCAGAATCAGCGTGATCCATTAAAGCATTCCAGAGTTATAACCACATAAAGTGACAGAGGTCAGATTTTTTTTCCCATTTAGGGGTATTGACATAACCTGTCAGCTCGCTGGGCTTTACTTGCCACCACAAGAGCCCATATTATTTATATTTTGACAGATTCCCCCTCCCCCTAATGGACCTCCCGAATGGAGGAGGAAACACATTGGGAGAATACACAAATCTTTATGGGTAATCTTTGAACAGGTCCATACTTGGGTACTGCCCTTGTTAGGGCAGGAGCAATGCAGGGGCACGACATGGAGTATTAAGAGATCAGAGCAACTTCTTTCTCCCCCCTCTACTGTTTATGCTTCCTCTTTGCTCCTATGTGGTGAACATGTTACTGAAAAATGAAGCGAGAATACAACTTTGGTGAGACCAAACCAATTTTTGTATTATGAGCACTGTTACATTTGAGCACTAGCACTTTATGCATACGTTACCTTGTCTATTTTCATGTATTTTTTGGCCATCAACCTTTTAGGGTAATTAGTAAAAGTTATGTTTTAATTTAATTCCTTGCCCTGCTGAAACTTAATTGTACCTATTGGGAAGGTTAATTGTGATCAGCCATATTTTCTGCACTCCTGCTGATATTCATCATACACTGGAGCATCATATATGGGGTCCATGATATATGGAGCATTACAGTAGAGAAAATATGTATTTAGTCAGCCACCAATTATACAAATTCTCCCACTTAAAAAGATCAGAGAGTTCTGTAATTGACATAATAGGTAGACCACAACTATGAGAGTCAAAATGAGAAAACAAATCCAGAAAATCAACCGCATGATATAAAACAGAAAGAACACTATTGGAAATAGACATAAAAGAACAAGTTATTATATCAGTGTAGAATGGTTATTAATAATGAAACATCCCATTCCTTGTAGAATTTATTCCCTGGCGGTCTTCTCTAGTTTCCAAATGAATGATCCAGAATGTTTTCCTGGTAAGCAGGAGATAATAAAATAATAGTTGATCGGCACAAGATGCTGACGAAAAGCAGGAAAAAATCAATTTGATCTGATTTTGTTAACAGCTTGTAATTATTTAACATGTGATATATCTTATTCGTTATAATTGTTGCTTAGAAATCAATTATTTCATAACTTAGAGCAAGTAAGTGTGAGAATCCTGTCTTGGTAAATGACACAAATAGATAAATGGGACATCTGTCATCTTATAATGACTTTATTGTGTGCACTTAAAATAATAAAAATCTAACTTCTTCATGTAAGACACGAGTGTGAATGGATGTTCATCAGTATTTTGAACCCTGTAAATGATATTTCCCCAGTGATAAGTGATGCACAACACTTTTCATAATAAAGAAAGAACAATTATTTTTATACACTTGGATCAAAAGACTCAGATTAAGAAGATTAATAGGATTTAAGCTTGATATAAGATTTGACTCAACTTGAGTCATCTCAGACCTACATTTCTTTGTGAGCAGCAATAAATATCATACTCTTATAGTCAGTAAGGTCACTCATAGCCGTTCTCTTCTTAACCTCACATCGGTCAATGATAAACCCTTCTCCAACTAGAGCTTTCCTGGCAAAATCCTCGTCATAACTAAAAGCATGGAACTTGTCTTTTCCAACTTTGAAATATGTCATCTCTAAAGCTCCAATTAATATAATGTGTCCTCCAGGTTTCAGCAACTTCAAGAACTTCCTGAGATATCTGATGTAATCATCTTGATCTTTGCTGATAACATCCAGGAGCCAAGTACTGATGATACAATCTGCTGGTGGTAAGACGATCGGATCCACCATATTTTCTTTTTCGAGTTTACATTTCACAACATGTTGAAGGGCTGATCGCACTTTTCCTTCTTTATCCTGTAACTGATCACTGAAAGAAATGGAAAAACTATGAAAATGATTATCACACACTGATTGAACACAAAGTCATTAGAGCTTCGTGCTTAACCCTGGATTATCAGCTTCAATAATGGGGAAAGACTTGAATCCAACCAAGATTATTGTATTTTTACAAACTGTTTATTTGGATATAAATGTTTATGAAAACAATAAAGGTAGTCGTAGGTCCCCATTCACCTTACTGATGCCATAAATTGTGTCGTATTATTCTCTTATAAAGTAATACATGCTATTAACACTTTTTTTTACTAAACAGAAAAGTGCAGCAAATAGCACTGTCTTATATGGAGAACCACTGCACAATATATAATCTGTGGTCAGTTGTGATCATTTTACACTATGTATCTAATCAGAGGAATATATTTGATATTTACATCTGAGCTGAGGTTTGGGATACTCCCATTTTATACCTCTAACTCAAATTTGATATGTACTGAGCATTATTGTTCCTTTCCAACAATACCAACTTATTCTACAACTACCAACCTTGAGAATTGTAATCTGATTGGATAAATGTTTATTTTTTTTTACAAATATCAAAAATTTAATTTTGAACAGACTATCATTGTAATGTAAGGTAGATGTCATGTGTCTGGGTTTGAAGCTTTCATCCGGTGCTTTGTGGTTGGCTTATCTACCTGCTGAGCCACAGCAGATACATTTTTTTCTCTGGGTGATAATTGTCTTATCTTTGCTTTAGTCTTTTTAGATTAACAGGTATTTTCATTTGTCTGCCCTATCACCTTTCGAGTGATGCTATATATACTTCTCACCCTGCTGGTATTTCTTGCTGGTAATAGTCTCATTTGGATGTCCAGCCATACTGCCTTTGTTTATGCCAGTCAGAGAAAGACCAGCTAGGATTTACTTCGCTGCTGATTATGCTTTTTACCCTGCACCTATCTTTTGTTTCTTGATTAGGAAGTAGGCGGCATACTCTGTAGCTGTACGTACCTTATCTTTTCATTTTCTATGTCGTTATTTGTCTTGGCTCACTCTGGAATCTTTATCTCAACACTCCTTTGCTTGTGTAGGTAAATTGCACTCTTCTCTGCCCCCCCCCCCCCTGGGTTTTTTAGGAGAAACATGAAGCTCTCGACTGCCTTTTAGGAAGCTTAGGTCTGAGCTGCCATAGTTTAGTCTGTTGTTAGGGCTATTTCAGCCAAATTAGCAACCTCTTAGGGACTGCGTGGTCAGAATCTCTAGTCTGTACAGGAACAGGCTGGGTCAGTTTTGGTTTCTAGTGTTTACCTATTTTACCATGTGAGTTGTTACAAAATCATAACAGTAGACAAAATATGTATGATATTATGACAAGACAACAGTTATATCTTTTGTAAGGAGCAAACTAATGTTTGGACAAATACCTCACCTGCTTTCTACATGAAGTTTTGTGATATGGCTCCAATCAAACGCTCCTGTACATTCGTTCACCCATCTTTTTAGCTCCATGATACATCTGTCTCTGGCCCTGAGAACTATGATGTGTTTGAAAAACTCACAGGCGGCAAACAAGTGATGAACCAAGGAACCTTGACTTAGGTCAATCAAAACATCTCCTTTGAAATGACCTGCAGAAAAAAAATCTAAATATTGTAACATACATACATACTGTATAGGTGAAAAAGTCAACATAAAAGGATTTAACAACACTACCTTTACGTTAAACTATGAGTAAGATTCAACATTTGCATTTAATAAGTCACTTTTCTTTTTATCTATTGTGATATTTGTTGACTTTTTTTGTGCCAAATTGTATCAATTGATGCATGTGATTTCTGAATTTTGTACACAAAAATTATTTTTGTCCTTGACCTGTTTGGTAACAGTTTTTGTTTATATGCACACAGCATCAGAACCACAGTCAGTACATGAATGCAACATCAGAACCACGCTTAGTACATCAGTGCAGCACCAGAACCAATGTCAATACATGAGCGCATCTTCAGAATCACCATCAGAACATGACTTATACTTTAGGGGAAGTCCAGCCTGTATACTGGACTACTCTAACTTTTGTGTAGTGACCATAACTTACTGATCTGATGAAGGGCGATACACAGATATGTAACTTTTCGGGTGTATCAACTGCGTGTGGCAATGCATTTTAAACTTATCTAATAAATTCTAATTGAGCATCCTCGTTTGCCTTTGGTGTGCAGTTCCTTCCCTCTACCTACTATAGTTAGACAGGAGCTCTGAGGATTGACTCAAAGAACATGCACCCTCCACAAATTATATTATTTTTAAAGAGTCTGTCACCTTCATGAAAAAATAAAAGGACTCCTTATAATCACCTCACCACTTGCTGTTTTGGCTCCTTCATTCCTTATCGTCATTCATCTGGTCGTCGCTGCATCTTCATATTGCCGTTGGTCGTACTGACATCACCTGGTCTATCACAATAGTATCTCATAGGGATGAGGGGTTCTGTTACTGCTGTGAATGTTGTGCTCAGAACTCTACCAGGCTTATAAAACCTGGAAGTGCTGGGGTTTTCAGTGCTAAGAGTGTAATAGCAAAGAACCAAAAATGGTCCAGCACCTCCTAACATAATGAAGCAAGTGTGAACATGTGCAAGCTGCTTTGACAGTAGTAATTACACTGTATTCGCTAAAATGTATGCAAACATTGAAGATATGACATGTAAACTGCAATACTTCTATATAGAATATACTTATAAAATTCAGGTAATATTGGCCAATTCGTGTATGCAACCGGCCACGACAAGGAATACATTTTTGGTGCTACACTGACCTTTTTATAGGATACATGCCTACAGATGTTAAGGGCAGGTAGGCTCAAGCACTAATTGAAAACACCCTAAGACTCATGGGACAAACAATACCTGAAACCCCATGATTTGGTGGGGTGATAATGGGTGCATCATATTGTGTGGAGGAAAGTACCATGGGGGTCATCATACTGTATGAGGGGCTGTGGGGCTCATCATAGTGTGTGGGGTGGCTTGGTTTCCATAATATAGTGTGGAGTTCTTTCGGGATAATCATATTGTGTAGTCATCTGTGTGTATATGTATTGTATTTGTTTTTTATTTATAATTTTCTGGTGCACTATTACTTTTTTGGACAGGTCTCAGGGGGCATAAATAGTTTATGTGGGGGGACTGTGGGGACATTAAAACTATATGTGCATGAACCTGAGACATTATTACCATATGTGGGGGGGTGTCAGGTTCATTATTACTTTGTTGCTAATGGGACACTCAGGGAACATTATTACTGTACTTTTTAGAAGTAGTTAGGGGGACTATATGAAATTTTAAGTGGACACTTAAGAGTCATTATTACAGCCCAACAAGTGCAGTGATTAACTAATAAACAAGCAATCCCTGCATGTGTTGTAGCTATCGAACAGCCACGAGACATGCATCTGCGGGGAATCGAACATATTTTTTGAGCACGCCAAAGTCACTGGGTTAGCGCCCGAGCATGCTCCGATAACACCTTATCACAGCACGTTCACTGCTCTCTAGTGTCTAGTTAAAACCATCAAAACAGAACAATTAGGATACATACCCTCTGTAAAAGTTTTTAGGAGATTCTCAGTGGGAAATATCAAGGAATCTTCTTCAAAGGCGCTATCAGGGTCATTTGCAACGTAATCCTCCAAATGTTGCCTGGAATCAAAGTCATCCACATGGTAGCGCTTATAGGGGCTGGAATCCATCGTCTAATCTTGTATCACACAGTGATTTCTTCTACATCGCCGATCAAGGTCTTTATCTCAATTTACAAAACATATTAGTACTTCCCATATCACAAGCTCTTCTATTCATTCAGAGTCATGCGACCCTACATTTACGTAGTGATTAAAAAACCAAAATGCTTAACCCTGTAAGGACCAGGCCTTCAGGAATATACAAAACTATTGACTTCCCAGCTCCCCGTCTGATTCATTTTCATATTATACTGGTATTTTTTAATATTTTTTCTATCTACTATCCACCTTTCAGACAGGTCTTCCATTTGTTGGGTCCAAAGATGTGACTTAGAGCATAAAGAATTATAGTAGTGTGCACCCAACTCCATATGACTGCATGCAGCACATTACACGTCAACAGTGTTTCAAAGGTAAGGTCCCGCAATTTGTATTTTTGCATTATTGATTATATAATCAGTTATTTTAAAAAGTAAAAATAAATTCATTAACTTTTTTTTTATTCAATCATGGGGGGCTGCCATTTGCATTTTCTAATGTGTAACGTTACGACACTTTACTGCACACACCTCAAATACGGCAGCCCCTGTACATAGGGGTCTGCTATCAGACTGCATCTCCTACACTGCGGCTGCCTCCTGTTGTGATTTGCCCCCTTGGCTTTGAGAGGAGATTGGTGCCATTTTGTGAAGCCTGCAGCTTATGGTTCTGGCTAGACTTTCCCCCCGTCCACGCTTAGTGCTCAGCGTGAGCCAAGCGATGACAGGAACTGCCGAGTGATGGGAGATGTGGGGGGTAGAGGTCCTGGATGAGGTGAGTATTGGCGGCAGGGAGTGTTGATCGCAAACTGACATCACAAGTAATAAATTAACCCCCTCTAATACCCTGGCGCACCAAGAAACAAGCACAACTGTAGACCACTTATGCTAGTGATATTACCCCCTGCGCAACTTCCCATCACCACGGTAGTTTTAGCGTTAATATTTTTTTCCTGCTTTCTGTTGTCTAAAAATACGGTACAAGCTTCAAACTAAATCTAGCGTGAAAATTCTCCTGCAGTGCAGATTTTCACAATGGATTTTTAATGTTTAGGGCAAATTCAAGGCAAATTTGTTTGAAAAATCTACAACAAAATCCAAATACAGCATCTGCAAATTTTGAAGTGGATTTTCTCTGGATGTTCATCAAAATCTGCATCTGAAAATTTGCACATGTGAATGTATCAGCTGAAATGTGAATTCTATCATAATAAACATATTTTCTAAGGTGCTGGAGAATACAGAAGGGAGAACATTGGCACTACTAATTACCCTAGAGACCCTATATTTTTCACTGTTTGTTCCCTGTTGTTCATTGTTTGTTCACTGTTTATTCACTAGAGCTTTGCTATGCTCACTTTGATATGCCTGGAGCAGTGTGTTTTACCTTTTTAATTACCCAAACCACAAATAATCAAATTTGCTTAATTGGTATCTTGCTAAAACCAATTAAACATAGAAACAATTAGATACATACCCTGTGTGAAACTTTTTGTAAGATTTTCAGTGGGAAATATCAAAGAATCCTCTGCAAAGACAATATCAGGTTTATCTGAGAAATAATTCTCCAAACTTTCTCAGTAATCAAATCTATCACCATGGTAGAGCTTATAGCTACTGGAATCCATCGTCTAGTCTTATATTGGAGATGGGGTGATTTTTTTGCACTGGTGGTCAAGGTCTTTATATAATCAGTAGGAATCAATTAACAATCCAAAAGAAGAAAATGTCCAGCTTCACCAAATCCGTGAAAAAAAGGTTTCTTTATTCACAAACTTGTAACATAGAGGATACAAACTTCAGCACAAACCATATGGGTGTCAATCTCAACATGTTTCTGGAGACTAAGCTCCCTTAATCATGACATTCCAAATGACCCATGTATCCCACTTAAATAACTCTAGACCAGTGAACACACCGGTAAAATAAATGATTGATGGAACTAGATTGGGGAGTGGGCATGAAGTAAACGATTGTGAAAGGTTACATAGCATGATAATCTATTTAAACAACATGAACTTATGAGAAATTGGACAACAATAAAACAAAAATATTACAAAGAATTATTATACAATTTAAAAAGATCTACACAATGAAATCTGTCACAATTTTCATAGTTAATATTTGCTACCAAAATGTCCAATAGAACTAGAAACAGGGATTTTTGGTACTCACCGTAAAATCTGTTTCTTGGAGCCTTCATTGGGGTGACACAGGCAACCATGGGTGTATGCTGCTGTCGCTAGGAGGCTGACACTATGCAAATAAAGGAAAATAGCTCCTGCTTCGCAGTATACAACTACCGACAGGCACAGAGTACCTCAGTTAGTGTTAAAGCAGTAGGAGAAGCAACCAAAAACTCAACATATGTACCAACCCAACAACGAAGGCACACAGGCCCAATGATGGTACAAACAATTAGGGAGGGTGCTGTGTCCCCCAATGAAGGCTCCAAGAAAGAGATTTTTGGGGAGTACCAAAAATCCCTCTTTCTTTATTGCTTCATTGGGGGACACAGGTAACCATGGGACATCCCAAAGCAGTCCCTAGGGTGGGAACAGAAAAGATGCAAAGAAAAAACAGAGTCAAGTCGGCCGTTGCATAACCGCCGCCTGCAGCACCTTTCTTCCCAGGCCTTCCTCAGATGAGGCATCACTATGAACCCTGTAAAAACAACCAGGCCACGGCTTTACAATCTGGAAAGCCAAGGCCTGGTAAAAGACAGTCCAGGAGGCCCCACAGCCGAGCGGAGTGAGCCTTCATCCCCAGAGGAGGCTGTTTATCCCGAATGCGATATACCTCCAATATTGCTGAATGAACCCAAAGGCAATAGTGAATGTAGAAGCTGGGAGCCCGTTATGACGACATTCAGAGATGACAAACAGGGCATCAGATTGGCAAAAGGGATCAGTCCTTGAAAAGTGAACTCGGATAGCTCTAACGGGATCCAGCTTGTGGAGGAACTTCTCCAGGGCATGGACCAGAGAGAGACAAAGAGAAGGAAGGACAATGTCTTCATTAATGTGAAATGAAAAGACCACCTAAGGTAGGAAGAGAGGAACAGGCCTGAGAACTACCTTGCCCTGAGAATCACGAAGGAGGGACGGCAGGACAATGCCGCTAACTCGGGAACTCTCCTGATGGACGTAATGCAACGAAGAAGACAACTTTCCATAGCAGGAGAGAAAACGTGATGTCTTGAATGGGCTCAGCAGGAAGATGCCAAAGACAAGGTAAAAATCCCATTGATCTATCAGAAGACGATAAGGAGGTGCCAGGTGGGCGACTCCTTGAAGAAAGGTCTTTACCTGGGAACAAAAAGCCAGATTTTTTGGGAAAAGAATTGACAGAACGATAGACCAGAGTCAAGACCCACTTGTAGAAGACCAAGAATGGAAGGAAAAGAACAGGACATAGGGACCAAACCCTTGTCCTCACTCCCACCAGAAGAAAGCCTTTTAGTATCTGTAGCAGATACGCAAGGATGCTGGTTTTCTGGCCCTAATCATGGTCTGAGTGACCTGATGGAAAAAAACAGCCTCCCTGAGGACTACGACCTAAACGGCCATGCTCGTAAACTCAGACTGTGAACTCTGGTGGAAGAGGAGGCTTTGAGAGAGAGGATCTGGATGGCTTGGAAGCTTCCAGGGGGCGTCCATGAGTAAGTTCACCAGGCACTTCTTGGCCAGTTGAGCTATCAGGATTACAGGGATCCCTTCTGCCTTAATCCCTTTTATGACTCTCGGGTCAAAGGGAGAGATGGAAAAAAAAAATAAGGCAGTTGGATTTGTGACCACGATATTACTCAAGCCTCGTAACAGATGGCTAGCGGATCCCGGGACCTGGCAACGAACCAAGAAACCTTGCGGCGGGGCTGAACGACCACTCGCCCGAAGTGAGGACCTGATGGCTCAGAAAATCAGCTGCCCGATTTTCTACCTCCAGAATGTGCACGGTTGATATGGTGTAAACATGACGTTCTGCCCATCGCAGAATCCTTGTTACCTCTATCACAACCTGTTTGTTGCAAGTTCCGCCTCAACAATTTATGCAAGCCACGGCCATGGCGTTGTTCGACTGTATGCTGACCGGCTGGCTCGGAAGGAAGGTATGCCAGTGGCATAGAGCAAAGGAAATTGCCCTGATCCCCAGGAGATTGATGGGAGAGAGCGACCTCTTCGGCGGTCCAGTGGCACTGCGCTGTGTGACAAAGAAAAAACAGCTCCCCAACTGAGGAGACTGGCATTGTTGGTGAAGACCTGCCATCAGAGAGGAAGGAAGAACTTTCTTCATAAGACTGATGGCGATGGCGTCACCAGGTGAGGGACTGCCTCACCAAGAGAGGTAGAAGCATGGGACCGTCCGGGGAGACGGACCTCTTGTTTGAAGACGACCAGAAGGCCAGCAGAAGAGGACGGGTATGGAAATGGGCAAAAGGAAAGGCTTCAATGGCGGCAATCCTTTTCCCTAGAACTCTCCTGCAAGAGCGAAGGGGAGAGAAGGTGGTCGCTTTAGAGTATGGGGCCCCTGGAAGAGGGATGAAAACCTCTCCTTTGGAAGGAAGACACGGGCTTGGGTTGTGTCGAACCTTAAACCTAGAAACACCAGGTGCTGGGCAAGGGTGAGGGAGAACCTCTCTCTGTTGATATTCCAGCCAAGATGGACCATAGCGTCCAGAGTAAACTGAAGACTCTGGTCGCAGTCTCGGCGGGACGGTTCCTTGATCAGAAGATCGTCCAAGTAGGGAAATATGAGAATCCCCTTGGAATGAAGGATGTCCATGACCGCTGTCATGACGTGAATAGTCTGGGAGCAGAGGCCAGGTCAAAAGGGAGGGCCGTGAACTGATAAAGATCCTCCTGGATTGCAAACCATAGGAACCTCTGATGCTGAACACAAACAAGAAAGTGAAGAAATTGTCCCGTTCCATGGAAGTGATTACCAAACATAGGGACTCGGTCCTGAAAGGCAGATGCGAACATGATATTTAAATCGCTTGAGGTAAAAAAACAGAAGGGGGTGGTCCGTCTTTCTTCGGGACTATGAAAAGAATAGAGTAGAACCCCGAAAAACCGTTGATTCCTGGGGATGGGTACGATCACTCCTGTGCATGGTATGGAAAAAGACGGCCTGAAGAACCCCTGGGGCTGGCGACATATGTCTTGGTGGGCAAGACAGAAGGGAACGTCTTCCTGGAGGAGAAGAAAAGTCAATTTTGTAGCCAGAAGTCACTATTTCTCTCTAGATTGAGGCAACCCTTTCCTATTAAAAGGAACTATAGACTTGGACCGGGGAAGCAAGGTGCTTTTCCCGCCGGGATATCCAAAATTATTTGATCCAGCTTGGATCCAAAAAGGTCTAGTGGCTTGGAAGGCAAAGCCAGAGAGACCAGAGAATGTGGAGTATAGCAGCGATGTTGCTAGTAGCCGTGGCGGATCAACCAGCCACATCAAAAGGAAGCGGTCACGAGACATTTGCCGGCATGGGTAGTCTGATCTACCAGCTTTGGCATCTCATCCGAAGAAGCCTAGAATACTCTAACGAAGCATTCTTGCCCAGGCAGACATGGATTTTGATACCCAGGTGGAGGCAAATATGGGACAGACAGAGGCGCCAGCTGAATCAAAGGCTGACTTAGCCAAGGATTCAATCTGTGTATCCGTAGAATCCTTAAGAGATGCACTGTTCAGCAGAGATAAGACTGTCTCGGAAGACAGGTGAGAATCTGGCGGATCCACATTAGGGAATTCTGCCCATTTATCAACAAGATGTGGGCTAAAGGGATAGAGAATGAATAGCTTCTTCCTTCCTGGAAAGCGCTTTTCAGGGTGTTCCCAGTGTTTAGACATAATCATAACACATTCCCTGTGATTAGGGAAATGCCGGGAAGGACATCTTACCCATTTGAAGACAATGGAGTGCTCCTGGGCAGGTGCCTCATCCTCCCTTAGGTTCAGAATTTGGGCAATTTGCCAAGATGAAGCTATTGAGCATATCTTGCATCTTTTAGGTCTGGTCAGTATAGGACTCAGACTGGGAATCCATATCCGACACCAAAAAACCACCTCCAAGGAGGGGGGAATGGGAAAGAGCCCGCTTCTTTTGCTTTGTACCCGATTTGTCCCTGGTAAGGTCAGGGTCAGGTGCGTGCGAATCACCGTGAGAGGCGTTCATAGCACTGGTGGCAGAAGACCGAGGAGGGGGCATGGTAATGAACCCACTGCTTTGCTTTGTACCCGATTTGACCATGGTAAGGTCGCGGTCAGGTGCGTGCAAATCACTGGTGTTCGGAGCACTGGTGGCAGAAGACAAATGTGGAAGTCGCTCCAGGACCTGGACCAGGTACTGTGAAACTTTTGTCAGGTCTGAGACCGACTGCGACATGGCAACAACCCACTCCGGAGGGACGGGAGTGCTCTCATCCTGGGCTGGTCTGAATGCCACTTCTCTTTAACAGATGGCACAGGCGTCGTGGATTATAGGGACAGGAATGGGCCTCCCTGAGATGGGGCAAGCGTGAGGGACTAGGGCTACTGCTGGGGAGAGCTAAGCCCTTGTGAAGAGAAAAAATAACCGGTCTGAGCTGGTCCTACCTGATAACAGAGATGGCGCTGTGACTGCTCAGGTTGCAGAGTCCCCCAGATCCAGTGCAGGTTAGTGATGGACGCCTGCTGTGCCCTTTGGAGCCAGAAGTCGATGGTGACAGACACTGCATGAATCTTCACACGCCTTGAAGACAGAGACACACTATGCGGGGGGCGTGTCTCGGGTGATCGGGAGAGAAGAATAGAGAAAAACACACTCTCATTATGCCAAGAAAACGTGCTCATCGAAAGGGGGGGCTAAGCGTGCGGCATGCCCTGATTGACCGAGGGTCCAGTAAGGGGCGTGGCTAAGTGGAAGGCGACCGCTGAGTGGCCGTGGCCCGGTAAGGGGCATGGCTACACAAGAGTTCAGAGAAGGGGGTTAAATTAACAGAGGACATGGCATTATGCACCCGCAGAGACAGAACCAGAAAAAAAGGCATTAACAAAAGTCCTAGTCCGGGCATCAAAATTGGCCACGTCTCATGGCATAAGGGAGTAGGGACCCCTTCTATTGGTTATGCCACCGGAGTAGTGAACTGGGCAGGGAGAGGAGATCCCGTGATGGGGGAGAAAGCGCGCAAAAAATACGCGCGCTTAGTGCGGGGGCGTGACTCTGGCCAGGACAGAAAAAGGGGAATGAAGAAAAAATGGCCGCTGTCGTTCAGTGACACCATATTCTGTGTGCGTCCTGACATGGGTAAACAGTGAGGCAAAGAAAGAGAAGGTTCCAGGCTGCAATATACCCATGAAGGGAACGCGCCATGTGAAAACAAAAAGGCGCGGATGCCTCAGACCCGGTGTAGGGATGGAGCGCATAATCGTGACAAACTGCTGGTACCTTGAGAGATGTCCGGCTCCTGAGGTGAGGATCGTTCAGGGGCCCTTGTGGAGAGGGTCACTGTAGATGAAAAACCTTCTTCCCATACCATCTCCGAACAGTGTAGAAGACGGCATCAACCCCTTACAAGAAGGGGGAAGGTCACCGCTGGTGACCACTGTCTTCCTCTCAGCCCTCTCCGAAGAGAGGGGTGAGGAGGGAAATGGCAAGGACCAGCCACCAGAATCAGCCCTGGAGCACCCGTGAAGGTGACAGGGGATTGTGTCTTGCCTGCGGGCCTGAGAGTTGCGATGTGGGTGACTCGCTCAGCCGCATAATATGGGAAGGCAGGGTGAGAAATTACACCCTGTTTCCCTGAAGCTGTATCTAAAAGACAAAGGGAAAATGTTAATAAAACACAACGATACCTGTAAGGAAAAAAAAAAGGATTAACTGCGGATCTGGGATAGATCCAGGTCCGCCTCCTGCAGACACTAAGCACAAATTGAGGTACTCTGTGCCTGTTGGTGGGTGTATACTGCGGAGAAGGAGCTATTTTCCTTTTTTTGCATAGTGTCAGCCTCCTAGCGACAGCAGCATACACCCATGGTTACCTGTGTCCCCCAATGAAGCGATAAAGAGATTTATTTTATCGGTGTGTTCACCGGTCTAGGGTTATTTAAGTGGGATACATGGGTCATTTGGAATGTCATGATTAAGGGAGCTTAGTCTCCAGAAATGCGTTAAGATTCACACCCATATGGTTTGTGCTGAAGTTTGTATCATCTATGTTACAAGTTTGTGAATAAAGAAACCTTTTTTTCACGGATTCGGTGAAGCTGGACATTTCCTTCTTTTGGATTCTACACGCCTGGACACAGCGGGTCCGTGCTCCCGAAGCTCAGCTTATGCATCACTGGTGAGCTGGTTTATATTTCTTCTCATCAATTAACAATGCATGTTAGTAAAGCATTACATTTACTCGTCATGAGTAGGGTTGAGCGAAATGGATCGGTCATTTTCATAAGTCGCCGACTTTTGGCAAAGTCGGGTTTAATGAAACCCGACCCGATCCCAGCATGGGATTTGCCATGCGGTACGCAATCTTCGCGCCAAAGTCGCTTTTCATATGACGCGTTCAGCGCCATTTCTCAGCCAATGAAGGTGGACGCAGAGTGTGGGCAGCGTGATGACATAGGTCTCAGTCCCCACCATCTTAGAGAAGGGCATTACAGTGATTGGCTTGCTCTCTGCGGCATCACAGGGGCTATAAAGGGGCATTCCCGCCGACCGCCATCTTACTGCTGACGAGCTGAGCATAGGGAGAGGTTGCTGCCGCTTCGTAAGAAGCAGGGATAGCGTTAGGCAGGGTACATTAACCCCCAAACCGCTTGTGCTGTAGCGATTTCCACTGTCCAACACCACCTTTTCTTTGCAGGGACAGTGGAGGCTAGATTTATCTTCATCAGCTCTGTACTGTAGCTTATTGGGCTGCCCTAGAAGGCTCCCTGATAGCTGCATTACTGTTTGTACGCCGCTGTGCAAACCAACTGCTTTTTTCAAAGCACAAATCCTGCTGCTCCTTCCTTTCTGCACAGCTATCTTGTTTGTTTGTCCACACTTTTGTGTGCAGCAGTCCTTTTTATTGCTGCCTGCCATACTTTTCTGAGATTATTGTAGGGAGATAGTAATTGTAGTACAGTCCCTTTTTTTTTTCTTTTTTTTAAATATATCTTCAAGCCACTTTCAGCCCCTGAAACTGTGTAGTGTAAAACAGTGGGCCTGTATTTTTCTGCACTGTCCCACACCTAAAAAGGGAGATTAATATTGCCTAATCTGTGCATCTGCGCCAGTCCTGTCTGTGGTATCTGTCAGTCATTTTCAGCCACAGAAACTATACTGTAATACAGTGGGCCTGATTTATTGAGTAGTCTCCCATATAAAAAAAAAAAGGGAGATTAATATTGGCAAATCTGTGCATCTGCGCCAGTCCTGTCTGTGGTATCTGTCAATCATTTTCAGCCACAGAAACTATACTGTAAAACAGTGGGCCTGATTTATTGACTAGTCTCCCATATAAAAAAAAGAGGGAGATTAATATTGCCTAATCTGTGCATCTGCGCCAGTCCTGTCTGTGGTATCTGTCAGTCATTTTCAGCCACAAAAACTATACTGTCATACAGTGGGCCTGATTTATTCACCAGTCTCCCATATAAAAAAAAAGAGGGAGATTAATATTGGCTAATCTGTGCATCTGCGCCAGTCCTGTCTGTGGTATCTGTCAGTCATTTTCAGCCACAGAACCTATACTGTAATACAGTGGGCCTGATTTATTGACTAGTCTCCCATAAAAAAAAGAGGGAGATTAATATTGCCTAATCTGTGCATCTGCGCCAGTCCTATCTGTGGTATCCGTCAGTCAATTTCAGCCACAGAAACTATACTGTAATACAGTGAGCCTGATTTATTCACCAGTCTCCCATATAAAAAAAAAGAGGGAGACTAATATTGCCTAATCTGTGCATCTGTGCCAAACCTGTCTGTGGTATCTGTCAGTCATTTTCAGCCACAGAAACTATACTGTAATACAGTGGGCCTGATTTATTGACTAGTCTCCCATATAAAAAAAAGAGGGAGATTAATATTGCCTAATCTGTGCATCTGCGCCAGTCCTGTCTGTGGTATCTGTCAGTCATTTTCAGCCACAGAAACTATACTGTAATACAGTGGGCCTGATTTAGTCACTAGTCTCCCATATAAAAAAAGGGAGATTTATATTGCCAGTGTGTGCATCTGCGTCAGTCCTGTTAGTGGCATATCTGCCAGCCTCTTTCTGCCAATCAAACTGTGTAGTGTAATGCAGCGGGCCTGATTTTTCTGCTGTCTCCCACACATAAAGAGGGAGATTTATATTGCCAGTGTGTGCATCTGCGTCAGTCCTGTTAGTGGCATATCTGCCAACCTCTTTCTGCCATTAAAACTGTGTAGTGTAATACAGTGGGTCTGATTTATTGACTAGTCTCCCGTATAAAAAAAAGAGGGAGATTAATATTGCCTAATCTGTGCATCTGCGCCAGTCCTGTCTGTGGTATCTGTCAGTCATTTTCTGCCACAGAAACTATACTGTAATACAGTGGGCCTGATTTATTCACCAGTCTCCCATATAAAAAAAAAGAGGGAGATTAATATTGCCAGTGTGTGCATCTGCGTCAGTCCTGTTAGTGGCATATCTGCCAGCCTATTACTGCCAATCAAACTGTGTGGTGTAATACAGTGGGCCTGATTTTTTTGCTGTCTCCCACACATAAAGAGGGAGATTTCTATTGCCAGTGTGTGCATCTGTGTCAGTCCTGTTAGTGGCATATCTGCCAGCTTCTTTCTGCCAATCAAACTGTGTAGCGTAATACAGTGGGCCTGATTTATCTGCTGTCTCCCACACATAAAGAGGGAGATTTATATTGCCAGTGTGTGCATCTGCGTCAGTCCTGTTAGTGGCATATCTGCCAGCTTCTTTCTGCCAATCAAACTGTGTAGTGTAATACAGTGGGCCTAATTTTTCTGCTGTCTCCCACACATAAAGAGGGAGATTTATATTGCCAGTGTGTGCATCTGCGTCAGTCCTGTTAGTGGCATATCTGCCAGCCTCTTTCTGCCAATCAAACTGTGTAGTGTAATACAGTGGGCCTGATTTTTCTGCTGTCTCCCACACATAAAGAGGGAGATTTATATTGCCAGTGTGTGAATCTGCGTCAGTCCTGTTAGTGGCATATCTGCCAGTCTCTTTCTGCCAATCAAACTGTGTAGTGTAATGCAGCGGGCCTGATTTTTCTGCTGTCTCCCACACAAAAAGAGGGAGATTTATATTGCCAGTGTGTGCATCTGCGTCAGTCCTGTTAGTGGCATATCTGCCAGCCTATTTCTGCCAATCAAACTGTGTAGTGTAATACAGTGGGCCTGATTTTTTTCTGCTGACTCCCACACATAAAGAGGGAGATTTATATTGCCAGTGTGTGCATCTGCATCAGTCCTGTTAGTGGCATATCTGCCAGCCTATTTCTGCCAATCAAACTGTGTGGTGTAATACAGTGGGCCTGATTTTTTTGCTGTCTCCCACACATAAAGAGGGAGATTTATATTGCCAGTGTGTGCATCTGCGTCAGTCCTGTTAGTGGCATATCTGCCAGCCTCTTTCTGCCAATCAAACTGTGTAGTGTAATACAGTGGGCCTGATTTTTCTGCTGTCTCCCACACATAAAGAGGGAGATTTATATTGCCAGTGTGTGAATCTGCGTCAGTCCTGTTAGTGGCATATCTGCCAGCCTCTTTCTGCCAATCAAACTGTGTAGTGTAATACAGCGGGCCTGATTTTTCTGCTGTCTCCCACACATAAAGAGGGAGATTTATATTGCCAGTGTGTGAATCTGTGTCAGTCATGTTAGTGGCATATCTGCCAGCCTCTTTCTGCCAATCAAACTGTGTAGTGTAATACAGCAGGCCTGATTTTTCTGCTGTCTCCCACACATAAAGAGGGAGATTTATATTGCCAGTGTGTGCATCTGCGTCAGTCCTGTTAGTGGCATATCTGCCAGCCTATTTCTGCCAATCAAACTGTGTAGTGCAATACAGTGGGCCTAATTTTTCTGCTGTCTCCCACGCATAAAGAAGGAGATTTATATTGCCAGTGTGTGCATCTGCATCAGTCCTGTTAGTGGCATATCTGCCAGCCTCTTTCTGCCAATCAAACTGTGTAGTGTAATACAGTGGGCCTGATTTTTCTGCTGTCTCCCACACATAAAGAGGGAGATTTATATTGCCAGTGTGTGAATCTGCGTCAGTCCTGTTAGTGGCATATCTGCCAGTCTCTTTCTGCCAATCAAACTGTGTAGTGTAATGCAGCGGGCCTGATTTTTCTGCTGTCTCCCACACAAAAAGAGGGAGATTTATATTGCCAGTGTGTGCATCTGCGTCAGTCCTGTTAGTGGCATATCTGCCAGCCTATTTCTGCCAATCAAACTGTGTAGTGTAATACAGTGGGCCTGATTTTTCTGCTGACTCCCACACATAAAGAGGGAGATTTATATTGCCAGTGTGTGCATCTGCATCAGTCCTGTTAGTGGCATATCTGCCAGCCTATTTCTGCCAATCAAACTGTGTGGTGTAATACAGCAGGCCTGATTTTTCTGCTGTCTCCCACACATAAAGAAGGAGATTTATATTGCCAGTGTGTGCATCTGCGTCAGTCCTGTTAGTGGCATATCTGCCAGCCTATTTCTGCCAATCAAACTGTGTAGTGTAATACAGTGGGCCTAATTTTTCTGCTGTCTCCCACGCATAAAGAAGGAGATTTATATTGCCAGTGTGTGCATCTGCATCAGTCCTGTTAGTGGCATATCTGCCAGCCTCTTTCTGCCAATCAAACTGTGTAGTGTAATACAGTGGGCCTGATTTTTCTGCTGTCTCCCACACATAAAGAGGGAGATTTATATTGCCAGTGTGTGAATCTGCGTCAGTCCTGTTAGTGGCATATCTGCCAGTCTCTTTCTGCCAATCAAACTGTGTAGTGTAATGCAGCGGGCCTGATTTTTCTGCTGTCTCCCACACAAAAAGAGGGAGATTTATATTGCCAGTGTGTGCATCTGCGTCAGTCCTGTTAGTGGCATATCTGCCAGCCTATTTCTGCCAATCAAACTGTGTAGTGTAATACAGTGGGCCTGATTTTTCTGCTGACTCCCACACATAAAGAGGGAGATTTATATTGCCAGTGTGTGCATCTGCATCAGTCCTGTTAGTGGCATATCTGCCAGCCTATTTCTGCCAATCAAACTGTGTGGTGTAATACAGTGGGCCTGATTTTTTTGCTGTCTCCCACACATAAAGAGGGAGATTAATATTGCCAGTGTGTGCATCTGCGTCAGTCCTGTTAGTGGCATATCTGCCAGCCTCTTTCTGCCAATCAAACTGTGTAGTGTAATACAGTGGGCCTGATTTTTCTGCTGTCTCCCACACATAAAGAGGGAGATTTATATTGCCAGTGTGTGAATCTGCGTCAGTCCTGTTAGTGGCATATCTGCCAGCCTCTTTCTGCCAATCAAACTGTGTAGTGTAATACAGCGGGCCTGATTTTTCTGCTGTCTCCCACACATAAAGAGGGAGATTTATATTGCCAGTGTGTGAATCTGTGTCAGTCATGTTAGTGGCATATCTGCCAGCCTCTTTCTGCCAATCAAACTGTGTAGTGTAATACAGCAGGCCTGATTTTTCTGCTGTCTCCCACACATAAAGAGGGAGATTTATATTGCCAGTGTGTGCATCTGCGTCAGTCCTGTTAGTGGCATATCTGCCAGCCTATTTCTGCCAATCAAACTGTGTAGTGTAATACAGTGGGCCTAATTTTTCTGCTGTCTCCCACGCATAAAGAAGGAGATTTATATTGCCAGTGTGTGCATCTGCATCAGTCCTGTTAGTGGCATATCTGCCAGCCTCTTTCTGCCAATCAAACTGTGTAGTGTAATACAGTGGGCCTGATTTTTCTGCTGTCTCCTGTTGTGAATTCTGCTCTTGGGCTCCCTCCGGTGGTTATAAGTGGTACTGCTGCTGTCTTTGGATCGCAGCAGGTATCAGGTGTTTCCACTTATTACCAATTCTGACTGGGCTATTTAGTCTGGCTAGATCCTTTAGTCAGTGCCAGTTGTTCATTGTTTCTGTAGGATTCACATCCCTTCCTGGTCTCTCCTACTTGCTGTTCATTTCAACAAAGATAAGTTCTGCTTGTTTTTGCAGCCCACATGTTGTGGGCCTTATTGTTCAGTGCATTTCATGTTTTTTCTTGTCCAGCTTAATCTGTGTAAGGATTTATGCAGCCAAACTGGAATCTCTGGAGAGGCAGATATACCCTCCATGTCTTTAGTTAGATGTGGAGTTTTTGTATTCTCTGTGGTGGATATTTTCTAGTATTTTACTACTGACCGCGTAGTACTCTGTCCTATCCTTCCTATCTAGCTAGATTGGCCTCCTTTGCTAAATCCTGTTTTCAGTCTGTGTATGTTTTTTCCTCTCCTCTCGCAGTCAATATTTGTGGGGGCTGTCTATCCTTTGGGGATTTTCTCTGAGGCAAGATAGTTTTCCCTTTTCTATCTATAGGGTTAATTAGTCCTCCGGCTGTGCCGAGGTGTCTAGGATTGGTAGGTACATCCCACGGCTAATTCTAGTTGCGGTGTTAAGTTCAGGGTCTGCGGTAAGTACAGATACCACCTTCTCCAGAGTACGTCTCATGCTGCTCCTAGGCCACCAGATCATAACAGTACAACTGGCCAACAATGAGTTAACCGCATCTCAGAAGAAGGGAAAGAAAGTGCTGAGCCATTTTTTTTTCTGTACTCTGTTGTGTTTTTTTTCCCTCTTTACCTCTGGGTGGCTCAGGAGTTTGGCGCTGACATGGATGTTCAGGGACTTGCTTCTCGTGTGGATCAACTTGCTGCTAGAGTACAGGGTATTTCTGATTATATCTTTCAGACTCCGGTTTTAGAGCCTAGAATTCCAACTCATGATCTGTGTTTTGGGGACAGGTCCAAATTTTGGAGCTTTAAAAATAACTGTAAACTGTTTTTTGCTCTGAAGCCCCGTTCCTCTGGTGATCCCATCCAGCAGGTTAAAATTGTCATATCTCTGTTGCGTGGTGATCCTCAGGATTGGGCGTTTTCCCAGGAATCTCTGAATCTGGCCTTGCTTAATGTAGACACCTTTTTTCAGGCGCTTGGGTTATTGTATGATGAACCTAATTCTGTGGATCATGCTGAGAAAACCATGTTGGCCCTGTGTCAGGGTCAAGAAGCGGCAGAATCGTATTGCCAGAAATTTAGAAAATGGTCTGTGCTGACTAAATGGAATGAGGATGCTTTGGTGGCAATTTTCAGAAAGGGTCTTTCTGAATCCGTTAAAGATGTTATGGTGGGGTTCCCTATGCCTGCTGGTCTGAGTGATTCTATGTCTCTGGCCATTCAAATTGATCGGCGCTTGCGTGAGCGCAGAGTTGTGCACACTATGGCGTTGTCTTCCGAGCGGAGTCCTGAGCCTATGCAGTGTGATAGGATTGTGTCTAGAGCTGAACGACAAGAATTCAGACATCAGAATAGGTTGTGTTTTTACTGCGGCGATTCTGTTCATGTTATTTCTGATTGCCCTAAGCGTGCCAAGAGAATCGCTAATTCCTTTACCATCAGTACTGTACAACCTAAATTTCTGTTATCTGTGACCCTGATCTGCTCATTATCGTCATTTTCTGTCATGGCATTTGTGGATTCAGGCGCCGCTTTAAATTTAATGGACTTAGAATTTGCCAGAACTTGTGGTTTTCCCTTACAGCCTTTGCAGAGTCCTATCCCTTTGAGGGGCATTGATGCTACACCATTGGCTAAAAATAAACCTCAGTTTTGGACACAGCTAACCATGTGCATGGCGCCAGCCTATCAGGAAGATTGTCATTTTCTGGTGTTGCATAATTTGCATGATGCTATTGTGCTGGGGTTTCCATGGTTACAGGTGCATAATCCGGTGTTGGATTGGAAATCTATGTCTGTGACTAGTTGGGGCTGTCAGGGGGTTCATGATGACGTTTCTTTGATGTCAATTTCCTCCTCCCCCTCTTCTGAAATTCCTGAGTTTTTGTCAGATTTCCAGGATGTTTTTGATGAGCCCAAGTCCAGTTCCCTTCCACCGCATAGGGACTGTGATTGTGCTATTGACTTGATTCTAGGCTGTAAGTTCCCTAAGGGCCGACTTTTCAACCTGTCTGTGCCAGAACATGCCGCCATGCGGAGTTATGTTAAGGAGTCTTTGGAGAAGGGGCATATTTGGCCATCTTCTTCTCCATTGGGAGCAGGTTTTTTTTTTTGCCAAGAAGGATGGCTCCTTGAGACCCTGTATTGATTATCGCCTCTTGAATAAGACCACGGTCAAATTCCAATACCCTTTGCCTTTGCTTTCTGATTTGTTTGCCAGGATTAAGGGGGCTAGTTGGTTTACTAAGATTGACCTTCGAGGGGCATATAATCTTGTTCGTATTAAGCAGGGTGACGAATGGAAAACTGCGTTTAATACGCCGGAGGGCCATTTTGAATATCTTGTGATGCCATTCGGACTCCCTAATGCTCCATCTGTGTTTCAGTCCTTCATGCATGATATATTTCAGAATTATCTTGATAAATTCATGATTGTATATTTGGATGATATTTTGATTTTTTCAGATGATTGGGAGTCTCATGTGAAACAAGTCAGGATGGTATTTCAGATGCTTCGTGATAATGCCTTGTTTGTGAAGGGGTCTAAGTGCCTCTTTGGAGTACAGAAGGTTTCTTTTTTGGGCTTCATTTTTTCTCCCTCATCTATAGAAATGGATCCGGTAAAGGTTCAGGTCATTCATGATTGGATCCAGCCCACATCCGTGAAGAGCCTTCAGAAATTTTTGGGCTTTGCTAATTTTTATCGCCGTTTCATTGCCAACTTCTCCAGTGTGGTTAAACCCCTGACCGATTTGACGAAGAAAGGCGCTGATGTGACGAATTGGTCCTCTGCGGCTGTTTCTGCCTTTCAGGAGCTTAAACGCCGATTTACTTCTGCCCCTGTGTTGCGTCAGCCGGATGTTTCTCTTCCTTTTCAGGTTGAGGTTGACGCTTCTGAGATTGGGGCAGGGGCCGTTTTGTCTCAGAGGAATTCTGATGGTTCCTTGATGAAACCGTGTGCCTTCTTTTCTCGAAAGTTTTCGCCTGTGGAACGCAATTATGATGTCGGCAATCGTGAGTTGTTGGCTATGAAGTTGGCATTTGAGGAGTGGCGACATTGGCTTGAGGGGGCCAAGCACCGTATTGTGGTCTTGACCGATCATAAGAATCTGATTTACCTCGAATCTGCCAAACGGCTGAATCCTAGACAGGCCCGATGGTACTTGTTTTTCTCCTGTTTTGATTTTGTTGTCTCGTATCTTCCGGGTTCTAAGAATGTTAAGGCTGATGCCCTCTCTAGGAGTTTTTTGCCTGATTCCCCTGGGGTCCTTGAGCCGGTCGGCATTCTGAAGGAGGGGGTGATTCTTTCTGCCATCTCCCCTGATTTACGACGGGTTCTTCAGGAATTTCAGGCTGATAAACCTGACCGCTGTCCAGTGGGGAAACCGTTTGTTCCTGACAGATGGACTAGCAAAGTGATTTCTGAGGTTCATTGTTCTGTGTTGGCTGGCCATCCTGGGATTTTTGGTACCAGAGATTTGGTTAGTAGGTCCTTTTGGTGGCCTTCTTTGTCACGGGATGTGCGTTCTTTTGTGCAGTCCTTTGGGACTTGTGCGCGGGCCAAGCCTTGCTGTTCCCACGCTAGTGGGTTGCTCTTGCCTTTGCCAGTCCCTGAGAGGCCTTGGACGCATATTTCTATGGATTTTATTTAAGATCTTCCTGTTTCCCAGAGGATGTCGGTTATCTGGGTGATTTGTGACCGGTTTTCTAAGATGGTTCATTTGGTACCTTTGTCTAAATTGCCGTCCTCTTCTGATTTGGTTCCGTTGTTTTTTCAGCATGTGGTTCATTTGCATGGCATTCCGGAGAATATTGTGTCCGATAGAGGTTCCCAGTTTGTTTCTAGGTTTTGGCGGGCCTTTTGTGCTAGGCTGGGCATTGATTTGTCTTTTTCTTCCGCATTTCATCCTCAGACAAATGGCCAAACTGAGCAAACTAACCAGACTTTGGAAACTTATTTGAGATGCTTTGTATCTGCCGATCAGGATGATTGGGTGGCTTTCTTGCCATTGGCCGAGTTTGCCCTTAATAATCGGGCTAGTTCTGCTACCTTGGTTTCGCCCCTTCTTTTGTAATTCTGGGTTTCATCCTCGTTTTTCTTCAGAGCAGGTTGAGCCTTCTGATTGTCCTGGGGTGGACTCTGTGGTTGACAGGTTGCAGCAAATTTGGGCTCATGTTGTGGACAATTTGGTGTTGTCTCAGGAGGAGGCTCAGCGTTTTGCTAACCGTCGTCGGCGTGTGGGTTCCCGGCTTCGGGTTGGGGATTTGGTCTGGTTGTCTTCCCGTCATGTTCCTATGAAGGTTTCTTCCCCTAAGTTCAAGCCTCGGTTTATTGGTCCTTATAGGATTTCTGAGATTATCAATCCAGTGTCTTTTCGTTTGGCCCTTCCAGCCTCTTTTTCCATCCATAATGTTTTTCATAGATCTTTGTTGCGGAAATATGTGGTGCCCGTTGTTCCCTCTGTGGATCCTCCTGCCCCGGTATTGATTGATGGGGAGTTGGAGTATGTTGTTGAGAAGATTTTGGATTCTCGTTTTTCGAGGCGGAGGCTTCAGTATCTTGTCAAATGGAAGGGTTATGGCCAGGAGGATAATTCTTGGGTTGTTGCCTCCGATGTTCATGCTCACGATTTGGTTCGTGCCTTTCATTTGGCTCGTCCTGATTGGCCTGGGGGCTCTGGTGAGGGTTCGGTGACCCCTCCTCAAAGGGGGGGTACTGTTGTGAATTCTGCTCTTGGGCTCCCTCCGGTGGTTATAAGTGGTACTGCTGCTGTCTTTGGATCGCAGCAGTTATCAGGTGTTTCCACTTATTACCAATTCTGACTGGGCTATTTAGTCTGGCTAGATCCTTTAGTCAGTGCCAGTTGTTCATTGTTTCTGGAGGATTCACATCCCTTCCTGGTCTCTCCAGCTTGCTGTTCATTTCAACAAAGATAAGTTCTGCTTGTTTTTGCAGCCCACATGTTGTGGGCCTTATTGTTCAGTGCATTTCATGTTTTTTCTTGTCCAGCTTAATCTGTGTAAGGATTTATGCAGCCAAGCTGGAATCTCTGGAGAGGCAGATATACCCTCCATGTCTTTAGTTAGATGTGGAGTTTTTGTATTCTCTGTGGTGGATATTTTCTAGTATTTTACTACTGACCGCATAGTACTCTGTCCTATCCTTCCTATCTAGCTAGATTGGCCTCCTTTGCTAAATCCTGTTTTCAGTCTGCGTATGTTTTTTCCTCTCCTCTCACAGTCAATATTTGTGGGGGGCTGTCTATCCTTTGGGGATTTTCTCTGAGGCAAGATAGTTTTCCCTTTTCTATCTATAGGGTTAATTAGTCCTCCGGCTGTGTCGAGGTGTCTAGGATTGGTAGGTACATCCCACGGCTACTTCTAGTTGCGGTGTTAAGTCCAGGGTCTGCGGTCAGTACAGTTACCACATTCTCCAGAGTACATCTCATGCTGCTCCTAGGCCACCAGATCATAACAGTCTCCCACACATAAAGAGGGAGATTTATATTGCCAGTGTGTGAATCTGCGTCAGTCCTGTTAGTGGCATATCTGCCAGCCTCTTTCTGCCAATCAAACTGTGTAGTGTAATACAGTGGGCCTGATTTTTCTGCTGTCTCCCACACATAAAGAGGGAGATTTATATTGCCAGTGTGTGCATCTGCATCAGTCCTGTTAGTGGCATATCTGCCAGCCTCTTTCTGCCAATCAAACTGTGTAGTGTCATACAGTGGGCCTGATTTTTTTGCTGTCTCCCACACATAAAGTAGGAGATTTATATTGCCAGTGTGTGCATCTGTGTCAGTCCTGTTAGTGGCATATCTGCCAGCCTCTTTCTGCCAATCAAACTGTGTAGTGTAATACAGTAGGCCTGATTTTTTCCTGCATTCTCCCACACATAAAAAAGGGAGATTTAAATTCATAACAAGTTTACGTACACCTTCTACCTGGTTTTACAGGACCATATAACGGTTGTTAGTTTGGTTACATTTTTCCAAGAATGAGGAAGTCTGGTGGAAGAGGTCATGGCCGTGGGCGGTCATTGCCAGCTTGTAATGATGGTAGTGGTGGTGGTCGTGGAGCATCAGGTGGTCATGGGAAAAGCAATATAGCCCCTAAATCTCGAGTTGTTAAGCCAGCGTCATCATCTGGCTACACAAGACCTCGAACGCTCCCTTTTCTGGGAGTAGGAAAACCGCTGGTAAAGCCGGAGCAGCAGGAAAAGGTTTTGGCTTTCCTTGCTGACTCTGCCTCTAGCTCTTTCGCCTTCTCTTCGGATAGTTCAAAATTAAAAAGTAGCCAGTCAGTGGTGGATGCTCCTGGTCAGGAACAAGTTGATTCCTTGTGTCCTTCCCCCAAAACAACAGTGAAGGATGCGTCAGGCGACACAACAGGTTACTCCATGGAGCTCTTTACACATACCGTGCCTGGGTTAGAAAGGGAAATTGTTAACAGGCCATGCCCATTACAAGATGAATCGGACATGGTGTGCACAGATGCACAGCGTCAGCCACAGCTAGATTATTATGCTGTTCCATTGACTCAGATCACAACATTGCCCTCGCAGTGTACCGAGCCAGAATCTGACCCTGATGAGACTATGGTGCCCTGTCCCGAACGCTATAGCACCGGCTTACACGGTGACACAGAGGAAGGTGCACAGAACATAGAAGAGGAGGTGATAGATGACCCAGTTGTTGACCCCGATTGGCAGCCATTGGGGGAACAGGGTGCCGCTGGCAGTAGCTCTGAAGCGGAGGAGGAGGAGCCGCAGCAGGCATCAACATCGCAACAGCTGTCATCTGGCAGGCCCGTATCTGGCCAAAAACTTGTGTCAAAACAAAAAACAGTTGTAGGACAGCGTGGCCATCTGGTTAAAGTAGCACAGTGTGCAATGCCCGAAAAGGTATCCGATAGTAGGAAGAGTGCAGTCTGGCAATTTTTTAACCAAGATCCGAATGATCAGCGCAAAGTGATCTGTAAGAAAAGCTCAAGGACCTTTAGCAGAGGTCAGAATGTCAAAAATTTAAATACAACTTGCATGCGTAGACATTTAACCGCCATGCACTTGCAAGCCTGGACTAACTACCAATCGTCCCCTAACGTTTTTGCACCTGCTCGCAATGAAGCTGGTCAGCAACGCTACATTCCTTCCCTCACTGTAAGCCCACCGTTTACGACACCACCTGCAGCAAATGTGCAGGTATAGGAGGTACCTATAATATAGGTGAATCTAATGAAAATGTAGAGTCCCTGTGGGTGGAGATAAGGGGAGGGGGAAAAAATAATAAATTACTGATAGGGGTTTGTTATAAATCTCCAAAAATAATGGAAGCAATGGAGAATATCCTTGTAAAGCAAATAGATGAAGCTGCGACTCAAGGAGAAGTCATTATTATGGGGGACTTCAACTACCCTGAAATAGATTGGGGAACAGAAACCTGCAGTTCCAGTAAAGGTAATCGGTTTTTGACAACTATGAGAGACAATTACCTTTCACAACTGGTTCAGGACCCAACAAGAAGGGGGGCACTGCTAGACCTAATATTAACCAACAGGCCAGACCGCATATCAAATATAAGGGTTGGGGGTCACTTGGGGAATAGTGATCACAAAATAATAAGTTTTCATGTCTCCTTTAATAAGATGTGTAGTAGAGGGGTGACAAGGACACTAAACTTCCGGAGGGCAAATTTCCAACGGATGAGAGAGGATCTTGGTGCAATTAACTGGGACGATATCCTGAGACATAAAAGTACACAAAGAAAATGGGAGACATTTATTAGCATCCTGGATAGGACCTGTGCACAGTATATACCGTATGGGAATAAACATACTAGAAATAGGAGGAAACCAATATGGCTAAATAAAGCTGTAAGGGGCGCAATAAGTGACAAAAAGAAAGCATTTAGAAAATTAAAGGAAGTAGGTAGTGAGGAGGCATTAAATAAATACAAAAATTTAAATTAATTATGTAAAAAGCAAATCAAGGCAGCAAAGATTGAGACAGAGAGACTCATTGCTAGAGAGAGCAAAAATAACCCCAAAATATTCTTTAACTACATAAATAGTAAGAAACTAAAAAATGATAGTGTTGGCCCCCTTAAAAATAGTCTGGGTGAAATGGTGGATGAGGATGAGGAAAAAGCCAATATGCTAAATGACTTTTTTTCATCAGTATTTACAAAAGAAAATCCCATGGCAGCCAATATGACTAGTGATAATAATTCCCAATTTAATGTTACCTGCTTAACCCAGCAGGAAGTACGGCGGCGTCTAAAAATCACAAAAATTGACAAATCTCCGGGCCCGGATGGGATACACCCCCGAGTACTGCAGGAATTAAGTACAGTCATTGATAGACCATTGTTTCTAATCTTTAAAGAGTCCATAATAACAGGGTCTGTACCACAGGACTGGCGTATAGCAAATGTGGTGCCAATATTCAAAAAGGGGACAAAAACTGAACTCGGAAATTATAGGCCAGTAAGTTTAACCTCTACTCTGGGTAAAATCCTGGAGGGCATTCTAAGGGATGCTATACTGGAGTATCTGAAGAGGAATAACCTCATGACCCAGTATCAGCACGGGTTTACTAGGGACCGTTCATGTCAGACTAATTTGATCAGCTTCTATGAAGAGGTAAGTTCCGGACTGGACCAAGGGAGCCCAGTGGATGTAGTGTATATGGACTTTTCAAAAGCTTTTGATACGGTGCCACACAAAAGGTTGATACATAAAATGAGAATAATGGGGATAGGGGAAAATATGTGCAAGTGGGTTGAGAGTTGGCTCAGGGATAGGAAACAAAGGGTGGTTATTAATGGAGCACACTCGGACTGGGTCACGGTTAGTAGTGGGGTACCACAGGGGTCAGTATTGGGCCCTCTTCTTTTTTAACATATTTATTAATGACCTTGTAGGGGGCATTCAGAGTAGAATTTCAATATTTGCAGATGACACTAAACTCTGCAGGGTAATCAATACAGGGGAGGGCAATTTTATATTACAGGCTGATTTATGTAAACTAGAAGCTTGGGCTGATAAATGGCAAATGAGCTTTAATGGGGATAAATGTAAGGTCATGCACTTGGGTAGAAGTAATAAGATGTATAACTATGTGCTTAATTCTAAAACTCTGGGCAAAACCGTCAATGAAAAAGACCTGGGTGTATGGGTGGATGACAAACTAATATTCAGTGGCCAGTGTCAGGCAGCTGCTACAAAGGCAAATAAAATAATGGGATGCATTAAAAGAGGCATAGATGCTCATGAGGAGGACATAATTTTACCTCTATACAAGTCACTAGTGCGACCACACTTAGAATACTGTGCACAGTTCTGGTCTCCGGTGTATAAGAAAGACATAGCTGAACTGGAGCGGGTGCAGAGAAGAGCAACCAAGGTTATTAGAGGACTGGGGGGTCTGCCATACCAAGATAGGTTATTACACTTGGGGCTATTTAGTTTGGAAAAAAGAAGACTAAGGGGTGATCTTATGTTAATGTATAAATATATGAGGGGACAGTACAAAGACCTTTCTGCTGATCTTTTTAATCATAGACTGGTGACAGGGACAAGGGGGCATCCTCTACGTCTGGAGGAAAAAAGGTTTAAGCATAATAACAGACGCGGATTCTTTACTGTAAGAGCAGTGAGACTATGGAACTCTCTGCCATATGATGTTGTAATGAGTGACTCATTGCTTCAATTTAAGAGGGGACTGGATACCTTTCTGGAAAATTATAATATTACAGGGTATATATATTAGATTCCTTGATAAGGCGTTGATCCAGGGAACTAGTCTGATTGCCGTATGTGGGGTCGGGAAGGAATTTTTTTCCCCATGATGGAGCTTACTCTTACCACATGGGGTTTTTTTGCCTTCCCCTGGATCAACATGTTAGGGCATGTTAGGTTAGGCTATGGGTTGAACTAGATGGACTTAAAGTCTTCCTTCAACCTTAATAACTATGTAACTATGTCGCAAGGCCAAAGCAGTCAGGGAATCACCAGGTTCTTGGGAGGAAACACTGTATCTAGGCCAACAGCAAGAATACCATCACCAACCCTCTCTCAGTCTGCCATGTCCACCACCACCCCCGCTAGTTCCACCATATGCAGCTCTCCAGTCCAGCTCACCCTACAAGAGACTCTCATTAGGAAAAGGAAGTACTCAGCCTCTCATCCGCGTACACAGGGTTTGAACGCCCTCATTGCTAGACTAATCTCGTTAGAGATGATGCCCTACCGGTTGATTGAAAGCGAAGCTTTCAAAGCCCTGATGGCCTACGCTGTACCACGCTACGACCTACCGAGTCGACACTTCTTTGCGAGAAAAGCCATCCCAGCCCTCCACCAGCATGTAAAAGACCGCATTGTCCATGCACTCTGGCAACTTTGTCAGTAGAAAGGTGCACCTCACAACAGATGCATGGACCAGTAGGCATGGCCAGGGACATTACGTGTCCATCACGGCACACTGGGTTAATGTGCTGGATGCAGGGTCCACAGGGGACAGCCAGATTGGGACAGTTCTGCCTAGCCCATGGTGTAGGAAACAGTTGGCTGTAGGCGTTCGCCACCCCTCCTCCTCCCCCTCATCCTCCAGCAGAAGCTAGAGCTCGTCCACAGACCGCATTCGCACGACCTCTCCATCCGCAGCTGCCACTGTTGCACCTGAGGTGTCCCATTATGGAACAGCTAGTGGCAAGCGTCAGCAGGCTGTGTTGGAATTGAAGTATTTGGGTGACAACAGACACACCGTGGAAGTTCTGTCCGCGTTCTTGCAGCAAGAAACTCAGTCATGGCTGGGCAGTGTACATCTTGAGGCAGGCAAGGTAGTCAGTGATAACGGAAGGAATTTTATGGCTGCCATAGCCCTTTCACAACTGAAACACATTCCTTGCCTGGCTCACACCTTGAACCTGGTGGTGCAGTGCTTCCTGAAAAGTTATCTGGGGTTACCCGACCTGCTCCTGAAGGTGCGCTGACTTTGCTCACATATCCGTCGTTCACCCGTACACTCCAGCCGTATGCAGAACAATCAGCGATCTTTGAAGCTTCCCCAGCACCGCCTAATAATCGACGTTGCAACAAGGTGGAACTCCACACTGCACATGCTTCAGAGGCTGTGTGAACAGAGGCGTGCTGTTATGTATTTGTGGGAGGATGCACATACACGGGCAGGCAGTTGGATGGCAGACATGGAGTTGTCAGGTGTGCAGTGGTCGAAGCTACAAGACCTGTGTCAAGTCCTTCAGTGTTTTGAGGTATGCACACGCCTGGTTAGTGCAGACGACGCCATCATAAGCATGAGCATCCCCCTAATGCGTCTGCTGATGCAAAGTTTGACGCACATAAAGGAGAAGGCGTCTGCAGCCGAGGACGAGGGAAGCCTTGATGACAGTCAGCCATTGTCTGCTCGGGGAAGTCTCCTGGACGAGGTGGCGGACGAAGGGGAGGAGAACGAGGTGGATGAATATCTATGGAAGGAGGAAGGTTCTCAGGGGCCAATACAAACTGGTGGCTTTGCAAGGTCAGGTACAGGGTTTTTGAGGGAGACAAGTGATGTTGATTTGCCAGAAAGTGCTACTCAACCCAGCACAAGCAGTGAATTGACACCTGGAACATTGGCCCACATGGCTAATTATGCCTTGCTTATCCTAAAAAGGGACCCCTGCATTATCAAAATGATGACCAATGATGATTACTGGTTGGTCTGCCTCCTGGATCCACGCTATGAAGGGAAATTGCAAATTATCATGCCACATTAGAACCTTCAGCAAATATTGGCTACCAAACAAGCAACTCTTGTAGACCGCTTGGTTCAGGCATTCCCAGCACACAGCGGCAGTGATGGTTCTCACAAGAGTTGCAGGGGGCAACATGGCAGAGGTGTTAGAGGAGCACAAATCAGAAGTGGCGTTCGACAGAGGGGTTTTATGACCAGGTTGTGGAGTGATTTCGCAATGACCGCAGATACGACAGGTACTGCAGCATCAATTCAAAGTGACAGGAGACAACATTTGTCCAGTATGGTTACTAACTATTTTTCCTCCCTTATCGATGTTCTCCCTCACACGTCATTCCCATTTGAATACTGGGCATCCAAAATAGACACCTGGCCTGAATTGGCAGAATATGCATTGCAGGAGCTTGCTTGCCTAGCAGCTAGTGTGCTATCAGAAAGAGTATTCAGTGCTGCTGGTTCAATACTGACCGAAAAAAGGACTCGTCTGGCTACCCAAAATGTTGATGATCTAACCTTCATTAAAATGAACCAATCATGGATTTCGAATTAATTTGCCCCACCTTTCCCTGCTGACACCTAGCTTTCCTATAAAAAGGTCTTGCTTTTGGACTGGTCTTACTGACTGTTCCAATTTCTCAATTTCCAGCTGCTGTATGTCCAGCATACCACATTTTTAAACCTCCCTAAATGGGCCGACTCCCCCCACGGGGCCGTGGTCAGTCACCACTTGGCGCAAGCACCCGTGAGAGTGCCATTTGTCTGAAGAGGTGGGTGTGCCCACTTTTGGGCGACGGCACAGGCACAGGGTCCCTCATAGTACAATGAAGTGTCTCTGGCGGTGGTGGTGCGCACCCAACGTCAGACACACTGTTGTAACATGAGGGGCCCTGGGCCAGTACCGCCTTCCACGAGAGAGTGTTCCCCCCCAGCTCAAACAGTGCTCTACCACTTGCAAAATTATCTCTCACTGCTCCACCACTGTTTAGTCTATGCGGTTAAATCCTTCAATGGCACTTCCAATAACAATTTGTTAACATGTATGATGCTAGTAAAAATATTCAGGGGCCCTGTCCTACATTTACACCAGTTAATACTTTGCACCAAATACCAATGCCTGCAAGTCAGCAGAGGAGCCCACCCCTGTACCTTGGTATGCCACCTGTTTGTTTGTTTATTTATTTATTTTTTGGCGAGACATTAACATGTATTTATTATTTTGGAGTACTAACTGTGTCAGACACTCCTTCCAATAGTCCTCTGCTGACCACACCAATGCTGCCTGTGCACCCCTGCAACCTAATTAAACCTGCATTGAGCCTATTTTTTGTTATTTTAGGCCTAGAAAGTCTGTCTGCGGTCACTCCTTCCAATTGTCCTCCGCTGACCACAGCAATGCTGCCTGTGTACCCCTGTAACCTAATTAAACCTGCATCGAGCCAAGTTTTTTAATTTAAGGCCTAGTAAGTCTGTCTGCGGTCCCTCCTGCCAATTGTCCTCCGCTGACCACACCAATGCTGCCTGTGCAGCCCTGCAACATAATTAAACCTGCATTGAGCCTATTTTTTTTATTTTAGGCCTACTAAGTCTGTCTGTGGTCCCTCCTTTCAATTGTCCTCCGCTAACCACACCAATGCTGCCTGTGCACCCCTGCAACATAATTAAACCTGCATTGAGCCTAATTTTTGTTATTTTAGGCCTGCTAAGTCTGTCAGCGGGCCCTCCTTCCAATAGTCCTCCGCTGACCACACCAATGCTGCCTGTGCACCCCTGCAACCTAATTAAACCTGCATTGAGCCTATTTTTTGTTATTTTAGGCCTAGAAAGTCTGTCTGTGGTCACTCCTTCCAATTGTCCTCCGCTGACCACAGCAATGCTGCCTGTGTACCCCTGTAACCTAATAAAACCTGCATCGAGCCAAGTTTTTTAATTTAAGGCCTAGTAAGTCTGTCTGCGGTCCCTCCTGCCAATTGTCCTCCGCTGACCATACCAATGCTGCCTGTGCAGCCCTGCAACATAATTAAACCTGCATTGAGCCTATTTTTTTATTTTAGGCCTACTAAGTCTGTCTGCGGTCCCTCCTTCCAATTGTCCTCTGCTAACCACACCAATGCTGCCTGTGCACCCCTGCAACATAATTAAACCTGCATTGAGCCTAATTTTTGTTATTTTAGGCCTGCTAAGTCTGTCAGCGGGCCCTCCTTCCAATAGTCCTCCGCTGACCACACCAATGCTGCCTGTGCACCCATGCAACCTAATTAAACCTGCATTGAGCCTATTTTTTGTTATTTTAGGCCTAGAAAGTCTGTCTGCGGTCACTCCTTCCAATTGTCCTCCGCTGACCACAGCAATGCTGCCTGTGTACCCCTGTAACCTAATAAAACCTGCATCAAGCCAAGTTTTTTAATTTTAGGCCTACTAAGTCTGTCTGCGGTCCCTCCTTCCAATTGTCCTCCGCTAACCACACCAATGCTGCCTGTGCACCCCTGCAACCTAATTAAACCTGCATTGAGCCTAATTTTTGTTATTTTAGGCCTAGTAAGTCTGTCTGCGGTCCCTCCTTCCAATAGTCCTCCGCTGACCACACTAATGCTGCCCGTGTACCCCTGTAACCTTTTTTAAACCTGCATCAAGCCACCTTTGTGGTGTAAGGCCTACTACCAGTGTCTGTCTGCGCCACTCAATACAGCTGTCCTCCTCTTAAAAAAGCTGAGCTGCAATTGTCAGGTTGGAAATCGGAATTTGAAAACTGCATTGGGGCTACAAGTTTGGTTGGGTTCTACAAACGGTGTCTGCCGCTCCAAGGTGTTCTCCAGGTTAACTTTCCTGAGCTTCAATCTTCAGGCTCTCATTAAGCAGTTGTTAATGTTTCACTGCAGTTGGCCTACTAGTTTGGTTGGGGCCTACTAATGGTGTCTGCTGCTCCAAGGTGTTCTCCAGGTTTACTTGCCTGAGCTTCAATCTTTAGGCTCTCATCAAGTAGTTGTTAATATAACACGGCATTAGGCCCACTAGTTTGATTGGGGCCTACTAACGGTGTCTGCCGCTCCAAGGTGTTCTCCAGGTTTACTTGCCTCAGCTTCAAACTACAGGCTTTCGGCCTATAGGGAATTTTAAACTGCATTTGGGCTACTAGTTTGGTTGGGCCTTAGTAACAATGTCTGCTGCTCCTTGGTGTTCTCCTCCACTGAATATAGCTGAGCTTCAATCTTCAGGCTTTGGGCCTATAGGGAATTTTAAACTGCATTTGTGCTACTTGTTTGGTTGGGGCCTACTAACGGTGTCTGCCGCTCCTTGGTGTTCTCCTCCACTGAATATAGCTGAACTTCAATCTTCAGGCTTTCGGCCTATAGGGAATTTTAAACTGCATTTGGGCTACTTGTTTGGTTGGGCCCTAGTAACGATGTCTGCTGCTCCTTGGTGTTCTCCTCCACTGAATATAGCTAAGCTTCAATCTTCAGGCTTTGGGTCTATAGGGAATTTTAAACTGCATTTGGGCTACTTGTTTGGTTGGGGCCTACTAACGGTGTCTGCCGCTCCCTGGTGTTCTCCTCCACTGAATATAGCTGAGCTTCAATCTTCAGGCTTTCGGCCTATAGGGAATTTTAAACTGCATTTGGGCTACTTGTTTGGTTGGGGCCTACTAACAGTGTCTGCCGCTCCTTGCTGTTCTCCTCCACTGAACAAAGCAGTGCCCCCTGCTTACTACTGTTACTAATTTTGAACTGCATTTAGCCTAGTTACTTATTTGGGCCTACTCACTGTGTCAGCCTCTCATTACAGTTGTCCTCCACTGAACAAAGCAATGCCGCCTGGTTAGTCCTGTTACCAATTTTGAACTGCATTTAGCCCACTTTATTATTTGGGCCTATATCTGTGTTTCCTCCTCATCCTGCCCATTGCTCAGCCAGTACTAGATGAGTCTGCTGGTACATTGACCCAGACCACTACATTCCCCTTGCACGCTACACAGCCAGAATCTGACCCTGCTGAAAGTCAGGTTCCCCTTCCCGCATACTATACCACCTTACACGAGGACAAAGAGGAAGGTGCAGATGAAAGTGCAGGTTCCTTCATCAGGTGGGGGGGCATACTCGTTGGCGACATCGCTGGCACAGGGCCCCTCATAGTACGCAAAAGTGTCGCTGCCGGTGGGAGGCGCCCCCGCCGTGCAAACACACCGCCGTACTTTGAGGGGCCCTGTGCCAGTGCCAATGCGAACGAGTGGGCCCCTGTTATGATCCGGTGACCTTGGAGCCGCATGAAACTTTCTCTGGAGTGGGTGGAAACTATACTGACCGCAGATCCTGAACTAACACTGCAACTAGAAGTAGCCGTGGGGTGTGCCTAACAAACCCTAGACACCTCGACACAGCCGGAGGACTAAATACCCCTAAAGATGGAAATAGGAATACTATCTTGCCTCAGAGCAGAACCCCAAAGGATAGGCAGCCCCCACGAATATTGACTGTGAGTAGGAGAAGAAAAGACACACGCAGGCAGAAAACAGATTTAGCAAAAGAGGCCACTCTAGCTAAATAGGAAAGGATAGCACAGAGTACTAGGCAGTCAGTATTAAAACCCTTCACAAAATATCCACAGCAGATAATACAAAAACTTCCACAATCTAACTAAAGACGTGGAGTGAATATCTGCAACCCCACAGAATCCAACAAAGACTGAGAAAATACTGACACAATCTAAGCTGGACAAGAAAACACAAAAGAATAGCACTGAATTATGAAGCACACAGCATGTGTGCCACAGAAACAAAACCAGACACTTATCTTTGCTGATTTGGCAGAAAGGCAGAAGGAACCAGGCAGAGGTCCAATACCTCCCAACAACAATTGCCAACTGGCAAGGACTAATGAATCCTGCATGCCTAAATACCCTAGTCAGAACTGCAATCAGCAGATACACCTGACCAGGACTGCAACTCAGGGACAACTGCATTACCACCTACAACCACCGGAGGGAGCCCAAAAGCAGAATTCACAACAGGCCCCCCCTGCTTGCTCAGGATCACAGCACTTGCAAAGTTGAAATACTTACCTCTCCCTGCTCCACCGCCGTGACGTAGTCAATGTTTCCTGGGCCCACTAAAAACTTGAACCAGCCCTACCCCCACAACTTTATCCAAATTACCCCCAATTTCCAATGCCTAACTATTATTATAAAGTTAATTAAGATTGACAAGCTTCAGTAACAAGAATGGATGTTTTTGCCATTAAAATGGGCACTGTAGGTGTTTTCCTGGCCTCCACTCACTGCCGACTATGCTTCCCCATTGACTTGCATTGGGTTTCGTGTTCCGGTCGATCCACGACTTTTGGCGATAATCGGACGATTTCACTCGACTCGACTTTTGACAAAGTCGGGTTTCGCGAAACTCGACTCGATCCTAAAAAAGTGAAAGTCGCTCAACCCTAATCATGAGTTCTTATGTTACTTTAGAGAATCATATGATCCTACATTTAGTTGGAATGTGAAGGATCTACATATATTTATGTTAAAATGTAACAAAAACAAGTTCCTTAACCCATTATGGTCCAGCCCTTCTGGATTACACAGAATTCTTGACTTTATCTTTTGTCAGCGAAGACCTATAAAATATATTTTTGCATCAACACAGCTTTGTGAGGTCTTTGTAGCTTACAATATGGAGTTTCTACACGTCTCATTGTTTGGTATGTGTTTGGGGGACAAGCAATAAGAAACACAATTGGGCAATGTTTTTATTTTTTGTGTACACTGCTGATTTTAGTTTTACTTTGTCTCTTTTTTAAATTCAGACAAAAACATTTATTAAACAAATTATATTTCTTACCAGAATGTCATAGCTTTCTATGTACAGAAAAAGAAGTCTCGCACTCAACTTAGGTATATTTGCAGATTTATTTGGTGCTGAAGTAGCACTGGAGAAACGTTTCAGCCTCAACTAGGCTTTCGTCAGTCACTACAACATTCAGAATGAAAACAAAATATAATATAGTGTATAAATAAACAGCCAAGTACAAAAAACAAAGTATATACAATTTATCAAGAGAGCCATACTTGTAGGATAATATAAACTTTATGTCAGAGTATAACCATATGTAATATTCTCGCTCAATATGATGATTAGAGATAAATGAAATATATTCTGGAACAAACACATACCGTGCTGTGCCTTTCACGCTGCATGGACATTAGTACTGGTCAGGACACAAGTCATGTGTGATGCCTAAAATGGCGTGATAGAAGAGAGCAATGGTTCATAACCGTGTAAACGGAAAGGGTATGCATAGTGGTATGCTTAGTAAGATGTTGGTACTTACACTAGGTGGTCGCCTTGTGAAAACGTACAATGGTGATAGAAACCGGATTCTGAGTAAACTGTAAATCACTGAAGGTAGGTATAGGCCAGTGGTATATTGTGATATATGTTATATGTGCAAAAACCTCCATGTATGTTTACCTCAGATGGGCTGGCCCGGGTTAACGGAATTATGTACACAAGGTAACCAGATGAGGGATCCGTGGCTGGAGAAGATACCAAATAGGGACTAAGTGTCATTCAGGGTGAATACTCTATTCGTGCGTCCCTAGATACGGTGTGTTACTGACATACCTGGAGGGAAGCCCATCTGAGGTAAACATACATGGAGGTTTTTGCACATATAACATATATCACAATATACCACTGGCCTATACCTATATTTCTTCCTCCTTTCTCCTCCACTATCAGTGATTTACAGTTTACTCAGAATCCGGTTTCTATCACCATTGTACGTTTTCACAAGGCGACCACCTAGTGTAAGTACCAACATCTTACTAAGCATACCACTATGCATACCCTTTCCGTTTACACGGTTATGAACCATTGCTCTCTTCTATCACGCCATTTTAGGCATCACACATGACTTGTGTCCTGACCAGTACTAATGTCCATGCAGCGTGAAAGGCACAGCACGGTATGTGTTTGTTCCAGAATATATTTAATTTATCTCTAATCATCATATTGAGCGAGAATATTACATATGGTTATACTCTGACATAAAGTTTATATTATCCTACAAGTATGGCTCTCTTGATAAATTGTATATACTTTGTTTTTTGTACTTGGCTGTTTATTTATACACTATATTATATTTTGTTTTCATTCTGAATGTTGTAGTGACTGACGAAAGCCTAGTTGAGGCTGAAACGTTTCTCCAGTGCTACTTCAGCACCAAATAAATCTGCAAATATACCTAAGTTGAGTACGAGACTTCTTTTTCTGTATATAGAAGGATTTGGGTACCTAGTCTCTGCACCAGAAATAGCAGTGCACATGGTGTTTTCTCCATATAGCTTTCTATGTAGTCTGGGGTAGAAAATGTTTCTTGGAGCACATAATGCTTACAGACATTTACCCTACAGGGCATTGTTTTATAGGCACAATTTGTAGAACTGCTGCTCGATATCTGAGTAGGGTTGAGCGAAACGGGTCGATCATTTTCAAAAGTCGCCGACTTTTGGCTAAGTCGGCGTCTCATGAAACCCGATCCGACCCCTGTGCTTGTCGGCCATGCGGTACGCGACTTTCGCGCCAAAGTCGCGTTTCAATGACGCGAAAAGCGCCATTTCTCAGCCAATGAAGGTGAACGCAGAGTGTGGGCAGCGTGATGACATAGATCCTGGTCCCCACCATCTTAGAGAAGGGCATTGCAGTGATTGGCTTGCTGTCTGCGGCGTCACAGGGGCTATAAAGGGGCGTTCCCGCCGACCGCCATCTTACTGCTCCTGATCTGAGCTTAGGGACAGGTTGCTGCCGCTTCGTCAGAAGCAGGGAGAGCGTTAGGCAGGGTCCACTAACCACCAAACCGCTTGTGCTGCAGCGATTTCCACTGTCCAACACCACCTTCGGTGTGCAGGGACTGTGGAAGCTATTTTTTTTTTTTTTTTCCCTCAGCGCTGTAGCTCATTGGGCTGCCCTAGAAGGCTCCGTGATAGCTGTATTGCTGTGTGTACGCCACTGTGGAAACCAACTGCTTTTTTCAAAGCACATATCCTCTTGTTCCTTCCTTTCTGCACAGCTATCTTTTTTGTTTGTCCACACTTTTTATTTAATTTGTGCATCAGTCCACTCCTATTGCTGCCTGCCATACCTGGCTTACATTACTGCAGGGAGATAGTAATTGTAGGACAGTTTTTTTTTTTTTTTTGTTTTTTTTGTGGGAGATTAAGATTGGCATTTCTGCTACAGTGCCATCCCTGTGTGTGCCATCTCTCACTGAGTGGGCCATAGAAAGCCTATTTATTTTTTCCGTGATTTGTGTTCTAAATTCTACCTCAACACAAAAACACTACATCAATCAGTGGGAGAAAAATATTGGCCTCAGTCAGGGCTTGTGTGCCACTGCTGTGTGTGCTATCTCTCATTCAGTGGGCTATAGCAAGCCTATTTTTTTTTTTTTTTTTTTTTTTTTTAATATTATTTGGTTTCTAAAGTCTCCCTGAAAAAAAAAAAAAACCTAAAAAAACAGTGGGAGAGTAATATTGCCCTTTCAGCTTGTGTGCCAGTCTTGACTCCTGGGTGTGCCACCTCTCTCCCTCTCATTCAGTGGGCCATAGAAAGCCTATTTATTTTTTTTTTAAAATATTATTGGGTTTCTAAAGTCTCCCTTAAAAAACAAAAAATACATAAAAAAACAGTGGGAGAGTAATATTGCCCTTTCAGCTTGTGTGCCAGTCTTGACTCCTGGGTGTGCCACCTCTCTCCCTCTCATTCAGTGGGCCATAGAAAGCCTATTTATTTTTTTTTTTAAATATTATTGGGTTTCTAAAGTCTCCCTTAAAAAACAAAAAATACATAAAAAAACAGTGGGAGAGTAATATTGCCCTTTCAGCTTGTGTGCCAGGCTTGACTCCTGGGTGTGCCACCTCTCTCCCTCTCATTCAGTGGGCCATAGAAAGCCTATTTATTTTTTTTTTAAAATATTATTGGGTTTCTAAAGTCTCCCTTAAAAAACAAAAAATACATAAAAAAACAGTGGGAGAGTAATATTGCCCTTTCAGCTTGTGTGCCAGTCTTGACTCCTGGGTGTGCCACCTCTCTCTCTCATTCAGTGGGCCATAGAAAGGCTATTTTTTTTTTGGTTTTTTTAATATTATTTGGTTTCTAAAGTCTCCCTGAAAAAAAAAAAATACCTAAAAAAACAGTGGGAGAGTAATATTGCCCTTTCAGCTTGTGTGCCAGTCTTGACTCCTGGGTGTGCCACCTCTCTCCCTCTCATTCAGTGGGCCATAGAAAGCCTATTTATTTATTTTTTTAAATATTATTGGGTTTCTAAAGTCTCCCTTAAAAAACAAAAAATACATAAAAAAACAGTGGGAGAGTAATATTGCCCTTTCAGCTTGTGTGCCAGTCTTGACTCCTGGGTGTGCCACCTCTCTCTCTCATTCAGTGGGCCATAGAAAGGCTATTTTTTTTTTTGTTTTTTTAATATTATTTGGTTTCTAAAGTCTCCCTGAAAAAAAAAAAATACCTAAAAAAACAGTGGGAGAGTAATATTGCCCTTTCAGCTTGTGTGCCAGTCTTGACTCCTGGGTGTGCCACCTCTCTCCCTCTCATTCAGTGGGCCATAGAAAGCCTATTTATTTATTTTTTTAAATATTATTGGGTTTCTAAAGTCTCCCTTAAAAAACAAAAAATACATAAAAAAACAGTGGGAGAGTAATATTGCCCTTTCAGCTTGTGTGCCAGTCTTGACTCCTGGGTGTGCCACCTCTCTCTCTCATTCAGTGGGCCATAGAAAGGCTATTTTTTTTTTGGTTTTTTTAATATTATTTGGTTTCTAAAGTCTCCCTGAAAAAAAAAAAAAAACATACAAAAAACAGTGGGAGAGTAATATTGCCCTTTCAGCTTGTGTGCCAGTCTTGACTCCTGGGTGTGCCACCTCTCTCCCTTTCATTCAGTGGGCCATAGAAAGCCTATTTATTTTTTTTTTTAAATATTATTGGGTTTCTAAAGTCTCCCTTAAAAAACAAAAAATACATAAAAAAACAGTGGGAGAGTAATATTGCCCTTTCAGCTTGTGTGCCAGTCTTGACTCCTGGGTGTGCCACCTCTCTCTCTCATTCAGTGGGCCATAGAAAGGCTATTTTTTTTTTGGTTTTTTTAATATTATTTGGTTTCTAAAGTCTCCCTGAAAAAAAAAAAAAACATACAAAAAACAGTGGGAGAGTAATATTGCCCTTTCAGCTTGTGTGCCAGTCTTGACTCCTGGGTGTGCCACCTCTCTCCCTTTCATTCAGTGGGCCATAGAAAGCCTATTTATTTTTTTTTTTAAATATTATTGGGTTTCTAAAGTCTCCCTTAAAAAACAAAAAATACATAAAAAAACAGTGGGAGAGTAATATTGCCCTTTCAGCTTGTGTGCCAGTCTTGACTCCTGGGTGTGCCACCTCTCTCTCTCATTCAGTGGGCCATAGAAAGGCTATTTTTTTGGGGGGTTTTTTAATATTATTTGGTTTCTAAAGTCTCCCTGAAAAAAAAAAAAAAAACATACAAAAAACAGTGGGAGAGTAATATTGCCCTTTCAGCTTGTGTGCCAGTCTTGACTCCTGGGTGTGCCACCTCTCTCCCTTTCATTCAGTGGGCCATAGAAAGCCTATTTATTTTTTAAAAAAATATTATTGGGTTTCTAAAGTCTCCCTTAAAAAACAAAAAATACATAAAAAAACAGTGGGAGAGTAATATTGCCCTTTCAGCTTGTGTGCCAGTCTTGACTCCTGGGTGTGCCACCTCTCTCTCTCATTCAGTGGGCCATAGAAAGCATTTTTTTTTTTTTCCTTGATTTGTGTTCTAAAATCTACCTCAACACAAAAACACTACATCAATCAGTGGGAGAAAAATATTGGCCTCAGTCAGGGCTTGTGTGCCACTGCTGTGTGTGCTATCTCTCATTCAGTGGGCCATAGAAAGGCTATTTTTTTTTTGGTTTTTTTAATATTATTTGGTTTCTAAAGTCTCCCTGAAAAAAAAAAAAAAACATACAAAAAACAGTGGGAGAGTAATATTGCCCTTTCAGCTTGTGTGCCAGTCTTGACTCCTGGGTGTGCCACCTCTCTCCCTTTCATTCAGTGGGCCATAGAAAGCCTATTTATTTTTTAAAAAAATATTATTGGGTTTCTAAAGTCTCCCTTAAAAAACAAAAAATACATAAAAAAACAGTGGGAGAGTAATATTGCCCTTTCAGCTTGTGTGCCAGTCTTGACTCCTGGGTGTGCCACCTCTCTCTCTCATTCAGTGGGCCATAGAAAGCATTTTTTTTTTTTCCTTGATTTGTGTTCTAAAATCTACCTCAACACAAAAACACTACATCAATCAGTGGGAGAAAAATATTGGCCTCAGTCAGGGCTTGTGTGCCACTGCTGTGTGTGCTATCTCTCATTCAGTGGGCCATAGAAAGGCTATTTTTTTTTTGTTTTTTTTAATATTATTTGGTTTCTAAAGTCTCCCTGAAAAAAAAAAAAAAACATACAAAAAACAGTGGGAGAGTAATATTGCCTTTTCAGCTTGTGTGCCAGTCTTGACTCCTGGGTGTGCCACCTCTCTCCCTTTCATTCAGTGGGCCATAGAAAGCCTATTTATTTTTTTTTTTAAATATTATTGGGTTTCTAAAGTCTCCCTTAAAAAACAAAAAATACATAAAAAAACAGTGGGAGAGTAATATTGCCCTTTCAGCTTGTGTGCCAGTCTTGACTCCTGGGTGTGCCACCTCTCTCTCTCATTCAGTGGGCCATAGAAAGCATTTTTTTTTTTTTCCTTGATTTGTGTTCTAAAATCTACCTCAACACAAAAACACTACATCAATCAGTGGGAGAAAAATATTGGCCTCAGTCAGGGCTTGTGTGCCACTGCTGTGTGTGCTATCTCTCATTCAGTGGGCTATAGAAAGCCTATTTTTTTTTTTTTTTTTTAATATTATTTGGTTTCTAAAGTCTCCCTGAAAAAAAAAAAAAAAACCTAAAAAAACAGTGGGAGAGTAATATTGCCCTTTCAGCTTGTGTGCCAGTCTTGACTCCTGGGTGTGCCACCTCTCTCCCTCTCATTCAGTGGGCCATAGAAAGCCTATTTATTTTTTTTTTAAAATATTATTGGGTTTCTAAAGTCTCCCTTAAAAAAAAAAAAAAACATAAAAAAACAGTGGGAGAGTAATATTGCCCTTTCAGCTTGTGTGCCAGGCTTGACTCCTGGGTGTGCCACCTCTCTCCCTCTCATTCAGTGGGCCATAGAAAGCCTATTTATTTATTTTTTTAAATATTATTGGGTTTCTAAAGTCTCCCTTAAAAAACAAAAAATACATAAAAAAACAGTGGGAGAGTAATATTGCCCTTTCAGCTTGTGTGCCAGTCTTGACTCCTGGGTGTGCCACCTCTCTCTCTCATTCAGTGGGCCATAGAAAGCCTTTTTTTTTTTTTTTTTTTAAATATTATTTGGTTTCTAAAGTCTCCCTGAGAAAAAAAAAAAATAAATTAGGTGGGAGATTAATATTGACATTAGTGCTTGAGTGACAGTCCTGCGTGTGTGTCATCTCTGTGATTTTGTGCCACAGAAAACAGAGTGTGTAACATTGTGCCTGATTTTCCTTGTGGTCTCACCAACCTGTTAAGGGATATTGAAATCATACTGAAGTTATAGCTCACCGTGTAAGTTGTTTGACAGCAACAAATAAAGTTACTTTGGTTAAGATTTTAAAACAATGAGGAAGTCTGGTGCAAGAGGTCGTCGTGGGCGTTCATTGTCAGCTGGTAATGATGGTAGTGGTAGTGGAGCATCAGGTGGTCGTGGGGATAAAAATATTCCACCTAAGTCTGGAGCTGTGGAGCCAGTTTCGTCGTCAGGCTACACAAGGCCTCGAACGCTCTCTTTTCTGGGAGTAGGAAAACCGCTTTTAAAGGCGGAGCAGCAACAGCAAGTTTTGGCTTACATTGCAGACTCAGCCTCTAGCTCTTTTGCCTCCTCTTCCGAAACTGGTAAATGTAAAAGCAGCGCGTCGCTTGTGGATGTTCACGGTCAGGGACAAGTCGCTTCCTTGTCCTCCTCAGCAAAAACTACAACAAGAGAGAAGGATGCAGCAGGCGACACAACGGGTCACTCCATGGAGCTCTTTACACATACCGTCCCTGGCTTAGAAAGTGAAACATTTAACAGGCCATGCCCATTACAAGTATATTCTGACATGGAGTGCACTGATGCACAGCCACAGCCAGAGTACTATGCTGCTCCTTTGACTCAGACCACCACATTGCCCTCTCAGGGTACAGATCCACAATCAGACCCTGATGAGACTATGTTGCCCCGCCACGAACGCTATACCACCGACCGACACAGTGACACAGACGAAGTTGCACACGAGCTCGAAGAGGAGTTAATAGATGACCCAGTTATTGACCCCGATTGGCAGCCATTGGGGGAACAGGGTGCAGGCGGCAGTAGTTCAGAAGCGGAGGTGGAGGAGGGGCCGCAGCAGGCATCAACATCGCAACAGGTTCCATCTGCCGGGCCCGTATCTGGCCCAAAACGCGTGTCAAAGCCAAAACCTGTTGGAGCACAGCGTTGCCATCCGGTTAAAGCTCAGTCTGCAATCCCTGAAAAGGGATCCGAGTCTAGGAAGAGTGCAGTCTGGCATTTTTTTAAACAACATCCAACTGATCAGCGCAAAGTCATCTGTCAAAAATGTTCAACTAGCTTAAGCAGAGGTCAGAATCTGAAAAGTCTAAATACTAGTTGCATGCATAGACACTTAACCACCATGCATTTTCAAGCCTGGACTAACTACCAAACGTCCCTCAAGGTTGTAGCACCCTCGGCCAATGAAGCTAGTCAGCAACGCAACATCCCTTCCGTCACTGTAAGGCCACCATTTTCCGCACCACCGGCAGTATCTGTGCAGGTTTCTTTGCCAGCCAAAAGCAGTCAGGGTCAGGGAATCACCAGTTTTGTAGGAGGAAATATTGCATCTAGGGCACCGGCGGAAACAATACCGTCTCCAACCGTCTCTCAGTCTGCCATGTACACCGGCACACCCGAAAGTTCCACGATCTCCAGCTCTCCAGTCCAGCTCACCCTACATGAGTCTCTGGTTAGAAAAAGGAAGTACTTATCCTCGCATCCGCGTACACAGTGTTTTAACGCCCACATAGCTAGACTAATCTCGTTAGAGATGATGCCCTACCGGTTAGTTGAAAGCGAAGCTTTCAAAGCCCTGATGGAGTACGCTGAACCACGATACGAGCTACCCAGTCGACACTTTTTTTCCAGAAAAGCCATCCCAGCCCTGCACCAGCATGTTAAACAGCGCATCGTCCATGCACTCAGGCAATCTGTGAGTACAAAGGTGCACCTGACTACAGATGCATGGACCAGTAGGCATGGCCAGGGACGTTATGTGTCCATCACGGCACACTGGGTGAATGTGGTGGATGCAGGGTCCACAGGCGACATCAATTTAGGGACAGTTGTGCCTAGCCCACGGTCTAGGAAACAGTTGGCTGTAGGCGTTCGCACCCCCTCCTCCTCCTCCTCCTCGTCCTCCTGCAGAAGCTACAGCTCTTCCACAGAACGCAGTCTGCCAACCACTCCATCGGCAGATGACACTGTTGCACACCAGTTGTCCCATTATGGGCCAGCTACTGCCAAGCGTCAGCAGGCTGTATTGGCTATGAAGTGCTTGGGCGACAACAGACACACCGCGGAAGTTCTGTCCGAGTTCTTGCAACAAGAAACACAGTCGTGGCTGGGCACAGTAGATCTTGAGGCAGGCAAGGTAGTGAGTGATAACGGAAGGAATTTCATGGCTGCCATCTCCCTTTCCCAACTGAAACACATTCCTTGCCTGGCTCACACCTTAAACCTGGTGGTGCAGTGCTTATTGAAAACTTATCCTGGGTTCTCCGACCTGCTCCTCAAAGTGCGTGCACTTTGCTCACATATCCGACGTTCGCCTGTACACGCCAGCCGTATGCAGACCTATCAGCGGTCTTTGAACCTTCCCCAGCATCGCCTAATCATAGACGTTGCAACAAGGTGGAACTCAACACTGCACATGCTTCAGAGACTGTGCGAACAGAGGCGTGCTGTTATTTATTTGTGGGAGGATACACGGGCAGGCAGTAGGATGGCAGACATGGAGTTGTCAGGTGTGCAGTGGTCTAAGATACAAGACATGTGTGAAGTCCTTCAGTGTTTTGAGGAATGCACACGGCTGGTTAGTGCAGACAACGCCGTAATAAGCATGAGCATCCCCCTAATGCGTCTGCTGATGCAAAGTTTGACGCACATAAAGGAGCAGGCGTCTGCACCAGAGGAAGAGGAAAGCCTTGATGACAGTCAGCCATTGTCTGGTCAGGGCAGTGTACAGGACGAGGTAGCGGGCGAAGAGGAGGTGGAGGACGAGGAGGATGATGGGGATGAGTATATTTTTAATGCCGAACCTTTCCCGGGGGCACAGGAAATTGGTTGCGTGTCACGGCCGGGTTCTGGTTTTTTGAGGGACACAAGTGACGTAGATTTGCCTGCAACTGCCCCTCAACCAATCACAACCGGAGATTTGAGAACTGGAACTTTGGCCCACATGGCGGATTATGCCTTACGTATCCTAAAAAGGGACACACGCATTACGAAAATGATGAACGATGACGATTACTGGTTGGCCTGCCTCCTTGATCCACGCTATAAAGGCAAATTGCAAAATATTATGCCACATGAGAACTTGGAACTAATATTAGCAACCAAACAATCAACTCTTGTTGACCGTTTGCTTCAGGCATTCCCAGCACACAGCGCACGTGATCGTTCTCACACGAGCTCCAGGGGGCAGCAGACTAGGAGTGTTAGGGGTGCACACATCAGAAGTGGCGTTGGACAGAGGGGTTTTCTGACCAGGTTGTGGAGTGATTTTGCTATGACCGCAGACAGGACAGGTACTGCTGCATCAATTGAAAGTGACAGGAGACAACATTTGTCCAGTATGGTTACTAACTATTTTTCATCCCTTATCGATGTTCTCCCTCAACCGTCATTCCCATTTGATTACTGGGCCTCCAAATTAGACACCTGGCCAGAATTGGCAGAATATGCATTGCAGGAGCTTGCTTGCCCGGCAGCAAGTGTCCTATCAGAAAGAGTATTCAGTGCTGCAGGTTCAATATTAACCGAAAAAAGGACTCGTCTGGCTACCCAAAATGTTGACGATCTAACATTCATTAAAATGAACCACAACTGGATTTCGAAATCTTTTGCCCCACCTTGCCCGGCCGACACCTAGCTTTCCTATGAAAAGCTCTTGCCTGTGAATTACTTTTCTAATGTCTAATTTGCTGCAGCTGATTGTACAGCATACGACATGTTTACACCTCCCTAAATGGCAAAACTCCCCACACGGGGCCGTGGTATCGCGACTTGGCGCAAGCACCCGTGAGACTGCTGTTTGTCTGAAGAGGTGGGTGTGCTCGCTTTTGGTTGACGGCATTGCTACTGGGTCCCTCATAGTACAATGTAGTGTCTCTGGCGGTGGTGGTGCGCACCCAACGTCAGACACACCGTTGTAACATGAGGGGCCCTGGGGCGGTCCCGCCGGCCTCAAGAGAGTTCCCCCCTACCCCAGCTCAAAATGTGCTCTACCACGTCCAAAATTATGTCGCACAGCTCCACCAATCTTTAGTCTATTCGCTGACATCATTCAATGTCTGGCACTGACAATACAAATTTGTAGACATCTATGATGCAACTTAAAGTAGTCTGTGTCTGTGTCCTATATTGGCACCATTAAATAGTTACTGCCAAATTACTATGTCAGAAACTCAGTAGATGAGCCCACCCCTGTACCTAAGTATGCCACCTTTTTTTTTGTTTTGGTTGTTTTGCGAGACATTAACATCTATTTATATTTTGGGAGTACTGGGACAGACACTCCTTGCACTACTCCTCCACTCACCACCAAGCTGCCTGTGTATCCATGTAACCGCTGTAAAGCTGCCATGAGCCTATTGTTTGTTATTTTAGGCCTTTGATAGCCTGTCTGCGGTCCCTACTTTAAATACTCCTCCACTGACCACCAAGCTGCCTGCCCGTGTATCCATGTAACCGCTGTAAAACTGCCATGAGCCTATTGTTTGTTATTTTAGGCCTTTGATAGCCTGTCTGCGGTCCCTACTTTAAATACTCCTCCACTCACCACCACCAAGCTGCCTGCCCGTGTATCCATGTAACCGCTGTAAAACTGCCATAAGCCTATTGTTTGTTATTTTAGGCCTTTGATAGCCTGTCTGCGGTCCCTACTTTAAATACTCCTCCACTGACCACCAAGCTGCCTGCCCGTGTATCCATGTAACCGCTGTAAAACTGCCATGAGCCTATTGTTTGTTATTTTAGGCCTTTGATAGCCTGTCTGCGGTCCCTACTTTAAATACTCCTCCACTGACCACCAAGCTGCCTGCCCGTGTATCCATGTAACCGCTGTAAAACTGCCATGAGCCTATTGTTTGTTATTTTAGGCCTTTGAAGCCTGTCTGCGGTCCCTCCTTCCACTAGTCCTCCACTGGCCAGACCACTGCTGCCCGTGTACCCCTGGAACCTATTATAAAGTGCCTACAGCCAGCCCATTTTCTTATGTTAGGCCTTTGAAGCCTGTCTGCGGTCCCTACTTTAAATACTCCTCCACTGACCACCAAGCTGCCTGCCCGTGTATCCATGTAACCGCTGTAAAACTGCCATGAGCCTATTGTTTGTTATGTTAGGCCTTTGATAGCCTGTCTGCGGTCCCTACTTTAAATACTCCTCCACTCACCACCAAGCTGCCTGCCCGTCTATCCATGTAACCGCTGTAAAACTGCCATGAGCCTATTGTTTGTTATTTTAGGCCTTTGAAGCCTGTCTGCGGTCCCTCCTTCCACTAGTCCTCCACTGACCAGACCACTGCTGCCCGTGTACCCCTGGAACCAATTATAAAGTGCCTACAGCCAGCCCATTTTTTTATGTTAGGCCTTTGAAGCCTGTCTGCGGTCCCTCCTTCCACTAGTCCTCCACTGGCCAGACCACTGCTGCCCGTGTACCCCTGGAACCAATTATAAAGTGCCTACAGCCAGCCCATTTTCTTATGTTAGGCCTTTGAAGCCTGTCTGCGGTCCCTACTTTAAATACTCCTCCACTGACCACCAAGCTGCCTGCCCGTGTATCCATGTAACCGCTGTAAAACTGCCATGAGCCTATTGTTTGTTATGTTAGGCCTTTGATAGCCTGTCTGCGGTCCCTACTTTAAATACTCCTCCACTCACCACCAAGCTGCCTGCCCGTCTATCCATGTAACCGCTGTAAAACTGCCATGAGCCTATTGTTTGTTATTTTAGGCCTTTGAAGCCTGTCTGCGGTCCCTCCTTCCACTAGTCCTCCACTGACCAGACCACTGCTGCCCGTGTACCCCTGGAACCAATTATAAAGTGCCTACAGCCAGCCCATTTTTTTATGTTAGGCCTTTGAAGCCTGTCTGCGGTCCCTCCTTCCACTAGTCCTCCACTGGCCAGACCACTGCTGCCCGTGTACCCCTGGAACCAATTATAAAGTGCCTACAGCCAGCCCATTTTCTTATGTTAGGCCTTTGAAGCCTGTCTGCGGTCCCTACTTTAAATACTCCTCCACTGACCACCAAGCTGCCTGCCCGTGTATCCATGTAACCGCTGTAAAACTGCCATGAGCCTATTGTTTGTTATGTTAGGCCTTTGATAGCCTGTCTGCGGTCCCTACTTTAAATACTCCTCCACTCACCACCAAGCTGCCTGCCCGTCTATCCATGTAACCGCTGTAAAACTGCCATGAGCCTATTGTTTGTTATTTTAGGCCTTTGATAGCCTGTCTGCGGTCCCTACTTTAAATACTCCTCCACTGACCACCAAGCTGCCTGCCCGTGTATCCATGTAACCGCTGTAAAACTGCCATGAGCCTATTGTTTGTTATTTTAGGCCTTTGATAGCCTGTCTGCGGTCCCTACTTTAAATACTCCTCCACTGACCACCAAGCTGCCTGCCCGTGTATCCATGTAACCGCTGTAAAACTGCCATGAGCCTATTGTTTGTTATTTTAGGCCTTTGAAGCCTGTCTGCGGTCCCTCCTTCCACTAGTCCTCCACTGACCAGACCACTGCTGCCCGTGTACCCCTGGAACCAATTATAAAGTGCCTACAGCCAGCCCATTTTCTTATGTTAGGCCTTTGAAGCCTGTCTGCGGTCCCTACTTTAAATACTTCTCCACTGACCACCAAGCTGCCTGCCCATGTATCCATGTAACCGCTGTAAAACTGCCATGAGCCTATTGTTTGTTATTTTAGGCCTTTGATAGCCTGTCTGCGGTCCCTACTTTAAATACTCCTCCACTGACCACCAAGCTGCCTGCCCGTGTATCCATGTAACCGCTGTAAAACTGCCATGAGCCTATTGTTTGTTATTTTAGGCCTTTGAAGCCTGTCTGCGGTCCCTCCTTCCACTAGTCCTCCACTGACCAGACCACTGCTGCCTGTGTACCCCTGGAACCAATTATAAAGTGCCTACAGCCAGCCCATTTTTTTATGTTAGGCCTTTGAAGCCTGTCTGCGGTCCCTCCTTCCACTAGTCCTCCACTGGCCAGACCACTGCTGCCCGTGTACCCCTGGAACCAATTATAAAGTGCCTACAGCCAGCCCATTTTCTTATGTTAGGCCTTTGAAGCCTGTCTGCGGTCCCTACTTTAAATACTCCTCCACTGACCACCAAGCTGCCTGCCCGTGTATCCATGTAACCGCTGTAAAACTGCCATGAGCCTATTGTTTGTTATGTTAGGCCTTTGATAGCCTGTCTGCGGTCCCTACTTTAAATACTCCTCCACTCACCACCAAGCTGCCTGCCCGTCTATCCATGTAACCGCTGTAAAACTGCCATGAGCCTATTGTTTGTTATTTTAGGCCTTTGAAGCCTGTCTGCGGTCCCTCCTTCCACTAGTCCTCCACTGACCAGACCACTGCTGCCCGTGTACCCCTGGAACCAATTATAAAGTGCCTACAGCCAGCCCATTTTTTTGTTAGGCCTTTGAAGCCTGTCTGCGGTCCCTCCTTCCACTAGTCCTCCACTGGCCAGACCACTGCTGCCCGTGTACCCCTGGAACCAATTATAAAGTGCCTACAGCCAGCCCATTTTCTTATGTTAGGCCTTTGAAGCCTGTCTGCGGTCCCTACTTTAAATACTCCTCCACTGACCACCAAGCTGCCTGCCCGTGTATCCATGTAACCGCTGTAAAACTGCCATGAGCCTATTGTTTGTTATTTTAGGCCTTTGAAGCCTGTCTGCGGTCCCTCCTTCCACTAGTCCTCCACTGGCCAGACCACTGCTGCCCGTGTACCCCTGGAACCAATTATAAAGTGCCTACAGCCAGCCCATTTTCTTATGTTAGGCCTTTGAAGCCTGTCTGCGGTCCCTACTTTAAATACTCCTCCACTGACCACCAAGCTGCCTGCCCGTGTATCCATGTAACCGCTGTAAAACTGCCATGAGCCTATTGTTTGTTATGTTAGGCCTTTGATAGCCTGTCTGCGGTCCCTACTTTAAATACTCCTCCACTCACCACCAAGCTGCCTGCCCGTCTATCCATGTAACCGCTGTAAAACTGCAATGAGCCTATTGTTTGTTATTTTAGGCCTTTGATAGCCTGTCTGCGGCCCCTACTTGCAATACTCCTCCACTGACCACAATGCTGCCTGGAGTGCCTGCCTGTGTATCCATGTAACCGATGTAAAACTGCCATGACTGCCTACTGTTTGTTATTTTAGGCCTTTGATAGCCTGTCTGCAGCCCCTACTTGCAATACTCCTCCACTGACCACACCAATGCTGCCCGTGTACCCCTGGAACCTATTTAAAAGTTCATAGAGCCTAGTTATATATTTTATTTACTATTAATAAGGCCATGATGGACTACGCTGTACCACGCTACAAGCTAACCAGTCGACACTTCTTTTGCGAGAAAAGCCATCCCAACCCTCCACCAGCATGTAGAAGACCGCATTGTCCATGCACTCTGGCAATCTGTGAGTACAAAGGTGCACCTGACAACAGACGCATGGACCTGTAGGCATGGCCACGGAAGATTACGTGTCCATTACGGTGCAATGGGTTAATGTGGTGGATGCATGGTCCACAGGGGACAGCCTACTAAGTCTGTCAGCAGTCCCTAATTCAAATTGTCCTCCACTGTCTAAATCGGAGCTTCCACCTTCTGGCTTTCGGCCTATAGTATCAGAAATTAAACTGCATTTGGCCTTCAACTTTGGTTAGGGCCTACTAACGGCTTCTGCCCCTGCCTGGTGTTGCCCTCAACTAAATAAAGCTGAGCTTCAACCTTCCGGCTCTCATTAAGTGGTTTTAAAAAAAAAAAATGGTGGTTAGGGCCTACTAACGGCTTCTGCCCCTGCCTGGTGTTGCCCTCAACTAAATAAAGCTGAGCTTCAACCTTCTGCTCCAAATTACCATTTTGAAAAATGCAATAGGCTTTTCCGGCCTACTAAAGGTGTCTGTCTGTGTGCCCCTGCCTGGTGTTGCCCTCAACTAAATAAAGCTGAGCTTCAACCTTCTGCTCCAAATTACCATTTTGAAAAATGCAATAGGCTTTTCCGGCCTACTAAAGGTGTCTGTCTGTGTGCCCCTGCCTGGTGTTGTCCTCAACTAAATAAAGCTGAGCTTCAACCTTCTGCTCCAAATTACCATTTTAAAAAATGCAATAGGCTTTTCCGGCCTACTAAAGGTGTCTGTCTGTGTGCCCCTGCCTGGTGTTGCCCTCAACTAAATAAAGCTGAGCTTCAACCTTCTGCTCCAAATTACCATTTTGAAAAATGCAATAGGCTTTTCCGGCCTACTAAAGGTGTCTGTCTGTGTGCCCCTGCCTGGTGTTGTCCTCAACTAAATAAAGCTGAGCTTCAACCTTCTGCTCCAAATTACCATTTTAAAAAATGCAATAGGCTTTTCCGGCCTACTAAAGGTGTCTGTCTGTGTGCCCCTGCCTGGTGTTGCCCTCAACTAAATAAAGCTGAGCTTCAACCTTCTGCTCCAAATTACCATTTTGAAAAATGCAATAGGCTTTTCCGGCCTACTAAAGGTGTCTGTCTGTGTGCCCCTGCCTGGTGTTGTCCTCAACTAAATAAAGCTGAGCTTCAACCTTCCGGCTCTCATTAAGTGGTTTTAAAAAAAAAAATGGTGGTTAGGGCCTACTAACGGCTTCTGCCCCTCCCTGGTGTTGTCCTCAACTAAATAAAGCTGAGCTTCAACCTTCTGCTCCAAATTACCATTTTAAAAAATGCAATAGGCTTTTCCGGCCTACTAAAGGTGTCTGTCTGTGTGCCCCTGCCTGGTGCTGTCCTCAACAAAATAAAGCTGAGCTTCAACCTTCCGGCTCTCATTAAGTGGTTTTAAAAAAAAAAATGGTGGTTAGGGCCTACTAACGGCTTCTGCCCCTCCCTGGTGTTGTCCTCAACTAAATAAAGCTGAGCTTCAACCTTCTGCTCCAAATTACCATTTTAAAAAATGCAATAGGCTTTTCCGGCCTACTAAAGGTGTCTGTCTGTGTGCCCCTGCCTGGTGTTGTCCTCAACTAAATAAAGCTGAGCTTCAACCTTCTGCTCCAAATTACCATTTTAAAAAATGCAATAGGCTTTTCCGGCCTACTAAAGGTGTCTGTCTGTGTGCCCCTGCCTGGTGTTGCCCTCAACTAAATAAAGCTGAGCTTCAACCTTCCGGCTCTCATTAAGTGGTTTAAAAAAAAAAAAATGGTGGTTAGGGCCTACTAACGGCTTCTGCCCCTCCCTGGTGTTGTCCTCAACTAAATAAAGCTGAGCTTCAACCTTCTGCTCCAAATTACCATTTTAAAAAATGCAATAGGCTTTTCCGGCCTACTAAAGGTGTCTGTCTGTGTGCCCCTGCCTGTTGTTGTCCTCAACTAAATAAAGCTGAGCTTCAACCTTCCGGCTCTCATTAAGTGGTTTTTTAAAAAAAAAATGGTGGTTAGGGCCTACTAACGGCTTCTGCCCCTGCCTGGTGTTGCCCTCAACTAAATAAAGCTGAGCTTCAACCTTCTGCTCCAAATTACCATTTTGAAAAATGCAATAGGCTTTTCCGGCCTACTAAAGGTGTCTGTCTGTGTGCCCCTGCCTGGTGTTGCCCTCAACTAAATAAAGCTGAGCTTCAACCTTCTGCTCCAAATTACCATTTTGAAAAATGCAATAGGCTTTTCCGGCCTACTAAAGGTGTCTGTCTGTGTGCCCCTGCCTGGTGTTGTCCTCAACTAAATAAAGCTGAGCTTCAACCTTCCGGCTCTCATTAAGTGGTTTTAAAAAAAAAAATGGTGGTTAGGGCCTACTAACGGCTTCTGCCCCTCCCTGGTGTTGTCCTCAACTAAATAAAGCTGAGCTTCAACCTTCTGCTCCAAATTACCATTTTAAAAAATGCAATAGGCTTTTCCGGCCTACTAAAGGTGTCTGTCTGTGTGCCCCTGCCTGGTGTTGCCCTCAACTAAATAAAGCTGAGCTTCAACCTTCTGCTCCAAATTACCATTTTAAAAAATGCAATAGGCTTTTCCGGCCTACTAAAGGTGTCTGTCTGTGTGCCCCTGCCTGGTGTTGCCCTCAACTAAATAAAGCTGAGCTTCAACCTTCTGCTCCAAATTACCATTTTAAAAAATGCAATAGGCTTTTCCGGCCTACTAAAGGTGTCTGTCTGTGTGCCCCTGCCTGGTGTTGTCCTCAACTAAATAAAGCTGAGCTTCAACCTTCTGCTCCAAATTACCATTTTAAAAAATGCAATAGGCTTTTCCGGCCTACTAAAGGTGTCTGTCTGTGTGCCCCTGCCTGGTGTTGTCCTCAACTAAATAAAGCTGAGCTTCAACCTTCTGCTCCAAATTACCATTTTAAAAAATGCAATAGGCTTTTCCGGCTTACTAAAGGTGTCTGTCTGTGTGCCCCTGCCTGGTGTTGCCCTCAACTAAATAAAGCTGAGCTTCAACCTTCTGCTCCAAATTACCATTTTGAAAAATGCAATAGGCTTTTCCGGCCTACTAAAGGTGTCTGTCTGTGTGCCCCTGCCTGGTGTTGTCCTCAACTAAATAAAGCTGAGCTTCAACCTTCCGGCTCTCATTAAGTGGTTTTAAAAAAAAAAATGGTGGTTAGGGCCTACTAACGGCTTCTGCCCCTCCCTGGTGTTGTCCTCAACTAAATAAAGCTGAGCTTCAACCTTCTGCTCCAAATTACCATTTTAAAAAATGCAATAGGCTTTTCCGGCCTACTAAAGGTGTCTGTCTGTGTGCCCCTGCCTGGTGTTGTCCTCAACTAAATAAAGCTGAGCTTCAACCTTCTGCTCCAAATTACCATTTTAAAAAATGCAATAGGCTTTTCCGGCCTACTAAAGGTGTCTGTCTGTGTGCCCCTGCCTGGTGTTGCCCTCAACTAAATAAAGCTGAGCTTCAACCTTCTGCTCCAAATTACCATTTTAAAAAATGCAATAGGCTTTTCCGGCCTACTAAAGGTGTCTGTCTGTGTGCCCCTGCCTGGTGTTGTCCTCAACTAAATAAAGCTGAGCTTCAACCTGCTGCTCCAAATTACCATTTTAAAAAATGCAATAGGCTTTTCCGGCCTACTAAAGGTGTCTGTCTGTGTGCCCCTGCCTGGTGTTGTCCTCAACTAAATAAAGCTGAGCTTCAACCTTCTGCTCCAAATTACCATTTTAAAAAATGCAATAGGCTTTTCCGGCCTACTAAAGGTGTCTGTCTGTGTGCCCCTGCCTGGTGTTGCCCTCAACTAAATAAAGCTGAGCTTCAACCTTCTGCTCCAAATTACCATTTTGAAAAATGCAATAGGCTTTTCCGGCCTACTAAAGGTGTCTGTCTGTGTGCCCCTGCCTGGTGTTGTCCTCAACTAAATAAAGCTGAGCTTCAACCTTCCGGCTCTCATTAAGTGGTTTTAAAAAAAAAAATGGTGGTTAGGGCCTACTAACGGCTTCTGCCCCTCCCTGGTGTTGTCCTCAACTAAATAAAGCTGAGCTTCAACCTTCTGCTCCAAATTACCATTTTAAAAAATGCAATAGGCTTTTCCGGCCTACTAAAGGTGTCTGTCTGTGTGCCCCTGCCTGGTGTTGTCCTCAACTAAATAAAGCTGAGCTTCAACCTTCTGCTCCAAATTACCATTTTAAAAAATGCAATAGGCTTTTCCGGCCTACTAAAGGTGTCTGTCTGTGTGCCCCTGCCTGGTGTTGCCCTCAACTAAATAAAGCTGAGCTTCAACCTTCTGCTCCAAATTACCATTTTAAAAAATGCAATAGGCTTTTCCGGCCTACTAAAGGTGTCTGTCTGTGTGCCCCTGCCTGGTGTTGCCCTCAACTAAATAAAGCTGAGCTTCAACCTTCTGCTCCAAATTACCATTTTAAAAAATGCAATAGGCTTTTCCGGCCTACTAAAGGTGTCTGTCTGTGTGCCCCTGCCTGGTGTTGTCCTCAACTAAATAAAGCTGAGCTTCAACCTTCTGCTCCAAATTACCATTTTAAAAAATGCAATAGGCTTTTCCGGCCTACTAAAGGTGTCTGTCTGTGTGCCCCTGCCTGGTGTTGCCCTCAACTAAATAAAGCTGAGCTTCAACCTTCTGCTCCAAATTACCATTTTGAAAAATGCAATAGGCTTTTCCGGCCTACTAAAGGTGTCTGTCTGTGTGCCCCTGCCTGGTGTTGTCCTCAACTAAATAAAGCTGAGCTTCAACCTTCCGGCTCTCATTAAGTGGTTTTAAAAAAAAAAATGGTGGTTAGGGCCTACTAACGGCTTCTGCCCCTCCCTGGTGTTGTCCTCAACTAAATAAAGCTGAGCTTCAACCTTCTGCTCCAAATTACCATTTTAAAAAATGCAATAGGCTTTTCCGGCCTACTAAAGGTGTCTGTCTGTGTGCCCCTGCCTGGTGTTGTCCTCAACTAAATAAAGCTGAGCTTCAACCTTCTGCTCCAAATTACCATTTTAAAAAATGCAATAGGCTTTTCCGGCCTACTAAAGGTGTCTGTCTGTGTGCCCCTGCCTGGTGTTGCCCTCAACTAAATAAAGCTGAGCTTCAACCTTCCGGCTCTCATTAAGTGGTTTAAAAAAAAAAAAATGGTGGTTAGGGCCTACTAACGGCTTCTGCCCCTCCCTGGTGTTGTCCTCAACTAAATAAAGCTGAGCTTCAACCTTCTGCTCCAAATTACCATTTTAAAAAATGCAATAGGCTTTTCCGGCCTACTAAAGGTGTCTGTCTGTGTGCCCCTGCCTGGTGTTGCCCTCAACTAAATAAAGCTGAGCTTCAGCCTTCTGCTCCAAATTACCATTTTGAAAAATGCAATAGGCTTTTCCGGCCTACTAAAGGTGTTTGTCTGTGTGCCCCTGCCTGGTGTTGTCCTCAACTAAATAAAGCTGAGCTTCAACCTTCCGGCTCTCATTAAGTGGTTTTAAAAAAAAAAATGGTGGTTAGGGCCTACTAACGGCTTCTGCCCCTCCCTGGTGTTGTCCTCAACTAAATAAAGCTGAGCTTCAACCTTCTGCTCCAAATTACCATTTTAAAAAATGCAATAGGCTTTTCCGGCCTACTAAAGGTGTCTGTCTGTGTGCCCCTGCCTGGTGTTGCCCTCAACTAAATAAAGCTGAGCTTCAACCTTCCGGCTCTCATTAAGTGGTTTAAAAAAAAAAAAATGGTGGTTAGGGCCTACTAACGGCTTCTGCCCCTCCCTGGTGTTGTCCTCAACTAAATAAAGCTGAGCTTCAACCTTCTGCTCCAAATTACCATTTTAAAAAATGCAATAGGCTTTTCCGGCCTACTAAAGGTGTCTGTCTGTGTGCCCCTGCCTGGTGTTGCCCTCAACTAAATAAAGCTGAGCTTCAACCTTCTGCTCCAAATTACCATTTTGAAAAATGCAATAGGCTTTTCCGGCCTACTAAAGGTGTCTGTCTGTGTGCCCCTGCCTGGTGTTGTCCTCAACTAAATAAAGCTGAGCTTCAACCTTCTGCTCCAAATTACCATTTTAAAAAATGCAATAGGCTTTTCCGGCCTACTAAAGGTGTCTGTCTGTGTGCCCCTGCCTGGTGTTGCCCTCAACTAAATAAAGCTGAGCTTCAACCTTCTGCTCCAAATTACCATTTTGAAAAATGCAATAGGCTTTTCCGGCCTACTAAAGGTGTCTGTCTGTGTGCCCCTGCCTGGTGTTGTCCTCAACTAAATAAAGCTGAGCTTCAACCTTCTGCTCCAAATTACCATTTTAAAAAATGCAATAGGCTTTTCCGGCCTACTAAAGGTGTCTGTCTGTGTGCCCCTGCCTGGTGTTGCCCTCAACTAAATAAAGCTGAGCTTCAACCTTCTGCTCCAAATTACCATTTTGAAAAATGCAATAGGCTTTTCCGGCCTACTAAAGGTGTCTGTCTGTGTGCCCCTGCCTGGTGTTGTCCTCAACTAAATAAAGCTGAGCTTCAACCTTCCGGCTCTCATTAAGTGGTTTTAAAAAAAAAAATGGTGGTTAGGGCCTACTAACGGCTTCTGCCCCTCCCTGGTGTTGTCCTCAACTAAATAAAGCTGAGCTTCAACCTTCTGCTCCAAATTACCATTTTAAAAAATGCAATAGGCTTTTCCGGCCTACTAAAGGTGTCTGTCTGTGTGCCCCTGCCTGGTGCTGTCCTCAACAAAATAAAGCTGAGCTTCAACCTTCCGGCTCTCATTAAGTGGTTTTAAAAAAAAAAATGGTGGTTAGGGCCTACTAACGGCTTCTGCCCCTCCCTGGTGTTGTCCTCAACTAAATAAAGCTGAGCTTCAACCTTCTGCTCCAAATTACCATTTTAAAAAATGCAATAGGATTTTCCGGCCTACTAAAGGTGTCTGTCTGTGTGCCCCTGCCTGGTGTTGTCCTCAACTAAATAAAGCTGAGCTTCAACCTTCTGCTCCAAATTACCATTTTAAAAAATGCAATAGGCTTTTCCGGCCTACTAAAGGTGTCTGTCTGTGTGCCCCTGCCTGGTGTTGCCCTCAACTAAATAAAGCTGAGCTTCAACCTTCCGGCTCTCATTAAGTGGTTTAAAAAAAAAAAAATGGTGGTTAGGGCCTACTAACGGCTTCTGCCCCTCCCTGGTGTTGTCCTCAACTAAATAAAGCTGAGCTTCAACCTTCTGCTCCAAATTACCATTTTAAAAAATGCAATAGGCTTTTCCGGCCTACTAAAGGTGTCTGTCTGTGTGCCCCTGCCTGGTGTTGTCCTCAACTAAATAAAGCTGAGCTTCAACCTTCCGGCTCTCATTAAGTGGTTTTAAAAAAAAAAAATGGTGGTTAGGGCCTACTAACGGCTTCTGCCCCTGCCTGGTGTTGCCCTCAACTAAATAAAGCTGAGCTTCAACCTTCTGCTCCAAATTACCATTTTGAAAAATGCAATAGGCTTTTCCGGCCTACTAAAGGTGTCTGTCTGTGTGCCCCTGCCTGGTGTTGTCCTCAACTAAATAAAGCTGAGCTTCAACCTTCTGCTCCAAATTACCATTTTAAAAAATGCAATAGGCTTTTCCGGCCTACTAAAGGTGTCTGTCTGTGTGCCCCTGCCTGGTGTTGCCCTCAACTAAATAAAGCTGAGCTTCAACCTTCTGCTCCAAATTACCATTTTGAAAAATGCAATAGGCTTTTCCGGCCTACTAAAGGTGTCTGTCTGTGTGCCCCTGCCTGGTGTTGTCCTCAACTAAATAAAGCTGAGCTTCAACCTTCTGCTCCAAATTACCATTTTAAAAAATGCAATAGGCTTTTCCGGCCTACTAAAGGTGTCTGTCTGTGTGCCCCTGCCTGGTGTTGCCCTCAACTAAATAAAGCTGAGCTTCAACCTTCTGCTCCAAATTACCATTTTGAAAAATGCAATAGGCTTTTCCGGCCTACTAAAGGTGTCTGTCTGTGTGCCCCTGCCTGGTGTTGTCCTCAACTAAATAAAGCTGAGCTTCAACCTTCCGGCTCTCATTAAGTGGTTTTAAAAAAAAAAATGGTGTTTAGGGCCTACTAACGGCTTCTGCCCCTCCCTGGTGTTGTCCTCAACTAAATAAAGCTGAGCTTCAACCTTCTGCTCCAAATTACCATTTTAAAAAATGCAATAGGCTTTTCCGGCCTACTAAAGGTGTCTGTCTGTGTGCCCCTGCCTGGTGTTGCCCTCAACTAAATAAAGCTGAGCTTCAACCTTCTGCTCCAAATTACCATTTTAAAAAATGCAATAGGCTTTTCCGGCCTACTAAAGGTGTCTGTCTGTGTGCCCCTGCCTGGTGTTGCCCTCAACTAAATAAAGCTGAGCTTCAACCTACTGCTCCAAATTACCATTTTAAAAAATGCAATAGGCTTTTCCGGCCTACTAAAGGTGTCTGTCTGTGTGCCCCTGCCTGGTGTTGTCCTCAACTAAATAAAGCTGAGCTTCAACCTTCTGCTCCAAATTACCATTTTAAAAAATGCAATAGGCTTTTTCGGCCTACTAAAGGTGTCTGTCTGTGTGCCCCTGCCTGGTGTTGTCCTCAACTAAATAAAGCTGAGCTTCAACCTTCTGCTCCAAATTACCATTTTAAAAAATGCAATAGGCTTTTCCGGCCTACTAAAGGTGTCTGTCTGTGTGCCCCTGCCTGGTGTTGTCCTCAACTAAATAAAGCTGAGCTTCAACCTTCTGCTCCAAATTACCATTTTAAAAAATGCAATAGGCTTTTCCGGCCTACTAAAGGTGTCTGTCTGTGTGCCCCTGCCTGGTGTTGCCCTCAACTAAATAAAGCTGAGCTTCAACCTTCTGCTCCAAATTACCATTTTAAAAAATGCAATAGGCTTTTCCGGCCTACTAAAGGTGTCTGTCTGTGTGCCCCTGCCTGGTGTTGCCCTCAACTAAATAAAGCTGAGCTTCAACCTTCTGCTCCAAATTACCATTTTAAAAAATGCAATAGGCTTTTCCGGCCTACTAAAGGTGTCTGTCTGTGTGCCCCTGCCTGGTGTTGTCCTCAACTAAATAAAGCTGAGCTTCAACCTTCTGCTCCAAATTACCATTTTAAAAAATGCAATAGGCTTTTCCGGCCTACTAAAGGTGTCTGTCTGTGTGCCCCTGCCTGGTGTTGTCCTCAACTAAATAAAGCTGAGCTTCAACCTTCTGCTCCAAATTACCATTTTAAAAAATGCAATAGGCTTTTCCGGCCTACTAAAGGTGTCTGTCTGTGTGCCCCTGCCTGGTGTTGCCCTCAACTAAATAAAGCTGAGCTTCAACCTTCTGCTCCAAATTACCATTTTGAAAAATGCAATAGGCTTTTCCGGCCTACTAAAGGTGTCTGTCTGTGTGCCCCTGCCTGGTGTTGTCCTCAACTAAATAAAGCTGAGCTTCAACCTTCCGGCTCTCATTAAGTGGTTTTAAAAAAAAAAATGGTGGTTAGGGCCTACTAACGGCTTCTGCCCCTCCCTGGTGTTGTCCTCAACTAAATAAAGCTGAGCTTCAACCTTCTGCTCCAAATTACCATTTTAAAAAATGCAATAGGCTTTTCCGGCCTACTAAAGGTGTCTGTCTGTGTGCCCCTGCCTGGTGTTGTCCTCAACTAAATAAAGCTGAGCTTCAACCTTCTGCTCCAAATTACCATTTTAAAAAATGCAATAGGCTTTTCCGGCCTACTAAAGGTGTCTGTCTGTGTGCCCCTGCCTGGTGTTGCCCTCAACTAAATAAAGCTGAGCTTCAACCTTCTGCTCCAAATTACCATTTTAAAAAATGCAATAGGCTTTTCCGGCCTACTAAAGGTGTCTGTCTGTGTGCCCCTGCCTGGTGTTGTCCTCAACTAAATAAAGCTGAGCTTCAACCTTCTGCTCCAAATTACCATTTTAAAAAATGCAATAGGCTTTTCCGGCCTACTAAAGGTGTCTGTCTGTGTGCCCCTGCCTGGTGTTGTCCTCAACTAAATAAAGCTGAGCTTCAACCTTCTGCTCCAAATTACCATTTTAAAAAATGCAATAGGCTTTTCCGGCCTACTAAAGGTGTCTGTCTGTGTGCCCCTGCCTGGTGTTGCCCTCAACTAAATAAAGCTGAGCTTCAACCTTCTGCTCCAAATTACCATTTTGAAAAATGCAATAGGCTTTTCCGGCCTACTAAAGGTGTCTGTCTGTGTGCCCCTGCCTGGTGTTGTCCTCAACTAAATAAAGCTGAGCTTCAACCTTCCGGCTCTCATTAAGTGGTTTTAAAAAAAAAAATGGTGGTTAGGGCCTACTAACGGCTTCTGCCCCTCCCTGGTGTTGTCCTCAACTAAATAAAGCTGAGCTTCAACCTTCTGCTCCAAATTACCATTTTAAAAAATGCAATAGGCTTTTCCGGCCTACTAAAGGTGTCTGTCTGTGTGCCCCTGCCTGGTGTTGTCCTCAACTAAATAAAGCTGAGCTTCAACCTTCTGCTCCAAATTACCATTTTAAAAAATGCAATAGGCTTTTCCGGCCTACTAAAGGTGTCTGTCTGTGTGCCCCTGCCTGGTGTTGCCCTCAACTAAATAAAGCTGAGCTTCAACCTTCTGCTCCAAATTACCATTTTAAAAAATGCAATAGGCTTTTCCGGCCTACTAAAGGTGTCTGTCTGTGTGCCCCTGCCTGGTGTTGCCCTCAACTAAATAAAGCTGAGCTTCAACCTTCTGCTCCAAATTACCATTTTGAAAAATGCAATAGGCTTTTCCGGCCTACTAAAGGTGTCTGTCTGTGTGCCCCTGCCTGGTGTTGTCCTCAACTAAATAAAGCTGAGCTTCAACCTTCTGCTCCAAATTACCATTTTAAAAAATGCAATAGGCTTTTCCGGCCTACTAAAGGTGTCTGTCTGTGTGCCCCTGCCTGGTGTTGCCCTCAACTAAATAAAGCTGAGCTTCAACCTTCTGCTCCAAATTACCATTTTAAAAAATGCAATAGGCTTTTCCGGCCTACTAAAGGTGTCTGTCTGTGTGCCCCTGCCTGGTGTTGTCCTCAACTAAATAAAGCTGAGCTTCAACCTTCTGCTCCAAATTACCATTTTAAAAAATGCAATAGGCTTTTCCGGCCTACTAAAGGTGTCTGTCTGTGTGCCCCTGCCTGGTGTTGCCCTCAACTAAATAAAGCTGAGCTTCAACCTTCTGCTCCAAATTACCATTTTGAAAAATGCAATAGGCTTTTCCGGCCTACTAAAGGTGTCTGTCTGTGTGCCCCTGCCTGGTGTTGTCCTCAACTAAATAAAGCTGAGCTTCAACCTTCCGGCTCTCATTAAGTGGTTTTAAAAAAAAAAATGGTGGTTAGGGCCTACTAACGGCTTCTGCCCCTCCCTGGTGTTGTCCTCAACTAAATAAAGCTGAGCTTCAACCTTCTGCTCCAAATTACCATTTTAAAAAATGCAATAGGCTTTTCCGGCCTACTAAAGGTGTCTGTCTGTGTGCCCCTGCCTGGTGTTGTCCTCAACTAAATAAAGCTGAGCTTCAACCTTCTGCTCCAAATTACCATTTTAAAAAATGCAATAGGCTTTTCCGGCCTACTAAAGGTGTCTGTCTGTGTGCCCCTGCCTGGTGTTGCCCTCAACTAAATAAAGCTGAGCTTCAACCTTCTGCTCCAAATTACCATTTTAAAAAATGCAATAGGCTTTTCCGGCCTACTAAAGGTGTCTGTCTGTGTGCCCCTGCCTGGTGTTGCCCTCAACTAAATAAAGCTGAGCTTCAACCTTCTGCTCCAAATTACCATTTTGAAAAATGCAATAGGCTTTTCCGGCCTACTAAAGGTGTCTGTCTGTGTGCCCCTGCCTGGTGTTGTCCTCAACTAAATAAAGCTGAGCTTCAACCTTCCGGCTCTCATTAAGTGGTTTTAAAAAAAAAAATGGTGGTTAGGGCCTACTAACGGCTTCTGCCCCTCCCTGGTGTTGTCCTCAACTAAATAAAGCTGAGCTTCAACCTTCTGCTCCAAATTACCATTTTAAAAAATGCAATAGGCTTTTCCGGCCTACTAAAGGTGTCTGTCTGTGTGCCCCTGCCTGGTGTTGCCCTCAACTAAATAAAGCTGAGCTTCAACCTTCTGCTCCAAATTACCATTTTAAAAAATGCAATAGGCTTTTCCGGCCTACTAAAGGTGTCTGTCTGTGTGCCCCTGCCTGGTGTTGCCCTCAACTAAATAAAGCTGAGCTTCAACCTTCTGCTCCAAATTACCATTTTAAAAAATGCAATAGGCTTTTCCGGCCTACTAAAGGTGTCTGTCTGTGTGCCCCTGCCTGGTGTTGTCCTCAACTAAATAAAGCTGAGCTTCAACCTTCTGCTCCAAATTACCATTTTAAAAAATGCAATAGGCTTTTCCGGCCTACTAAAGGTGTCTGTCTGTGTGCCCCTGCCTGGTGTTGTCCTCAACTAAATAAAGCTGAGCTTCAACCTTCTGCTCCAAATTACCATTTTAAAAAATGCAATAGGCTTTTCCGGCCTACTAAAGGTGTCTGTCTGTGTGCCCCTACCTGGTGTTGTCCTCAACTAAATAAAGCTGAGCTTCAACCTTCTGCTCCAAATTACCATTTTAAAAAATGCAATAGGCTTTTCCGGCCTACTAAAGGTGTCTGTCTGTGTGCCCCTGCCTGGTGTTGCCCTCAACTAAATAAAGCTGAGCTTCAACCTTCTGCTCCAAATTACCATTTTAAAAAATGCAATAGGCTTTTCCGGCCTACTAAAGGTGTCTGTCTGTGTGCCCCTGCCTGGTGTTGCCCTCAACTAAATAAAGCTGAGCTTCAACCTTCTGCTCCAAATTACCATTTTAAAAAATGCAATAGGCTTTTCCGGCCTACTAAAGGTGTCTGTCTGTGTGCCCCTGCCTGGTGTTGTCCTCAACTAAATAAAGCTGAGCTTCAACCTTCTGCTCCAAATTACCATTTTAAAAAATGCAATAGGCTTTTCCGGCCTACTAAAGGTGTCTGTCTGTGTGCCCCTGCCTGGTGTTGTCCTCAACTAAATAAAGCTGAGCTTCAACCTTCTGCTCCAAATTACCATTTTAAAAAATGCAATAGGCTTTTCCGGCCTACTAAAGGTGTCTGTCTGTGTGCCCCTGCCTGGTGTTGCCCTCAACTAAATAAAGCTGAGCTTCAACCTTCTGCTCCAAATTACCATTTTGAAAAATGCAATAGGCTTTTCCGGCCTACTAAAGGTGTCTGTCTGTGTGCCCCTGCCTGGTGTTGTCCTCAACTAAATAAAGCTGAGCTTCAACCTTCCGGCTCTCATTAAGTGGTTTTAAAAAAAAAAATGGTGGTTAGGGCCTACTAACGGCTTCTGCCCCTCCCTGGTGTTGTCCTCAACTAAATAAAGCTGAGCTTCAACCTTCTGCTCCAAATTACCATTTTAAAAAATGCAATAGGCTTTTCCGGCCTACTAAAGGTGTCTGTCTGTGTGCCCCTGCCTGGTGTTGTCCTCAACTAAATAAAGCTGAGCTTCAACCTTCTGCTCCAAATTACCATTTTAAAAAATGCAATAGGCTTTTCCGGCCTACTAAAGGTGTCTGTCTGTGTGCCCCTGCCTGGTGTTGCCCTCAACTAAATAAAGCTGAGCTTCAACCTTCTGCTCCAAATTACCATTTTAAAAAATGCAATAGGCTTTTCCGGCCTACTAAAGGTGTCTGTCTGTGTGCCCCTGCCTGGTGTTGTCCTCAACTAAATAAAGCTGAGCTTCAACCTTCTGCTCCAAATTACCATTTTAAAAAATGCAATAGGCTTTTCCGGCCTACTAAAGGTGTCTGTCTGTGTGCCCCTGCCTGGTGTTGTCCTCAACTAAATAAAGCTGAGCTTCAACCTTCTGCTCCAAATTACCATTTTAAAAAATGCAATAGGCTTTTCCGGCCTACTAAAGGTGTCTGTCTGTGTGCCCCTGCCTGGTGTTGCCCTCAACTAAATAAAGCTGAGCTTCAACCTTCTGCTCCAAATTACCATTTTGAAAAATGCAATAGGCTTTTCCGGCCTACTAAAGGTGTCTGTCTGTGTGCCCCTGCCTGGTGTTGTCCTCAACTAAATAAAGCTGAGCTTCAACCTTCCGGCTCTCATTAAGTGGTTTTAAAAAAAAAAATGGTGGTTAGGGCCTACTAACGGCTTCTGCCCCTCCCTGGTGTTGTCCTCAACTAAATAAAGCTGAGCTTCAACCTTCTGCTCCAAATTACCATTTTAAAAAATGCAATAGGCTTTTCCGGTCTACTAAAGGTGTCTGTCTGTGTGCCCCTGCCTGGTGTTGTCCTCAACTAAATAAAGCTGAGCTTCAACCTTCTGCTCCAAATTACCATTTTAAAAAATGCAATAGGCTTTTCCGGCCTACTAAAGGTGTCTGTCTGTGTGCCCCTGCCTGGTGTTGCCCTCAACTAAATAAAGCTGAGCTTCAACCTTCTGCTCCAAATTACCATTTTAAAAAATGCAATAGGCTTTTCCGGCCTACTAAAGGTGTCTGTCTGTGTGCCCCTGCCTGGTGTTGTCCTCAACTAAATAAAGCTGAGCTTCAACCTTCTGCTCCAAATTACCATTTTAAAAAATGCAATAGGCTTTTCCGGCCTACTAAAGGTGTCTGTCTGTGTGCCCCTGCCTGGTGTTGCCCTCAACTAAATAAAGCTGAGCTTCAACCTTCTGCTCCAAATTACCATTTTGAAAAATGCAATAGGCTTTTCCGGCCTACTAAAGGTGTCTGTCTGTGTGCCCCTGCCTGGTGTTGTCCTCAACTAAATAAAGCTGAGCTTCAACCTTCCGGCTCTCATTAAGTGGTTTTAAAAAAAAAAATGGTGGTTAGGGCCTACTAACGGCTTCTGCCCCTCCCTGGTGTTGTCCTCAACTAAATAAAGCTGAGCTTCAACCTTCTGCTCCAAATTACCATTTTAAAAAATGCAATAGGCTTTTCCGGCCTACTAAAGGTGTCTGTCTGTGTGCCCCTGCCTGGTGTTGTCCTCAACTAAATAAAGCTGAGCTTCAACCTTCTGCTCCAAATTACCATTTTAAAAAATGCAATAGGCTTTTCCGGCCTACTAAAGGTGTCTGTCTGTGTGCCCCTGCCTGGTGTTGCCCTCAACTAAATAAAGCTGAGCTTCAACCTTCTGCTCCAAATTACCATTTTAAAAAATGCAATAGGCTTTTCCGGCCTACTAAAGGTGTCTGTCTGTGTGCCCCTGCCTGGTGTTGCCCTCAACTAAATAAAGCTGAGCTTCAACCTTCTGCTCCAAATTACCATTTTAAAAAATGCAATAGGCTTTTCCGGCCTACTAAAGGTGTCTGTCTGTGTGCCCCTGCCTGGTGTTGTCCTCAACTAAATAAAGCTGAGCTTCAACCTTCTGCTCCAAATTACCATTTTAAAAAATGCAATAGGCTTTTCCGGCCTACTAAAGGTGTCTGTCTGTGTGCCCCTGCCTGGTGTTGCCCTCAACTAAATAAAGCTGAGCTTCAACCTTCTGCTCCAAATTACCATTTTAAAAAATGCAATAGGCTTTTCCGGCCTACTAAAGGTGTCTGTCTGTGTGCCCCTGCCTGGTGTTGTCCTCAACTAAATAAAGCTGAGCTTCAACCTTCTGCTCCAAATTACCATTTTAAAAAATGCAATAGGCTTTTCCGGCCTACTAAAGGTGTCTGTCTGTGTGCCCCTGCCTGGTGTTGCCCTCAACTAAATAAAGCTGAGCTTCAACCTTCTGCTCCAAATTACCATTTTGAAAAATGCAATAGGCTTTTCCGGCCTACTAAAGGTGTCTGTCTGTGTGCCCCTGCCTGGTGTTGTCCTCAACTAAATAAAGCTGAGCTTCAACCTTCCGGCTCTCATTAAGTGGTTTTAAAAAAAAAAATGGTGGTTAGGGCCTACTAACGGCTTCTGCCCCTCCCTGGTGTTGTCCTCAACTAAATAAAGCTGAGCTTCAACCTTCTGCTCCAAATTACCATTTTAAAAAATGCAATAGGCTTTTCCGGCCTACTAAAGGTGTCTGTCTGTGTGCCCCTGCCTGGTGTTGTCCTCAACTAAATAAAGCTGAGCTTCAACCTTCTGCTCCAAATTACCATTTTAAAAAATGCAATAGGCTTTTCCGGCCTACTAAAGGTGTCTGTCTGTGTGCCCCTGCCTGGTGTTGCCCTCAACTAAATAAAGCTGAGCTTCAACCTTCTGCTCCAAATTACCATTTTAAAAAATGCAATAGGCTTTTCCGGCCTACTAAAGGTGTCTGTCTGTGTGCCCCTGCCTGGTGTTGTCCTCAACTAAATAAAGCTGAGCTTCAACCTTCTGCTCCAAATTACCATTTTAAAAAATGCAATAGGCTTTTCCGGCCTACTAAAGGTGTCTGTCTGTGTGCCCCTGCCTGGTGTTGTCCTCAACTAAATAAAGCTGAGCTTCAACCTTCTGCTCCAAATTACCATTTTAAAAAATGCAATAGGCTTTTCCGGCCTACTAAAGGTGTCTGTCTGTGTGCCCCTGCCTGGTGTTGTCCTCAACTAAATAAAGCTGAGCTTCAACCTTCTGCTCCAAATTACCATTTTAAAAAATGCAATAGGCTTTTCCGGCCTACTAAAGGTGTCTGTCTGTGTGCCCCTGCCTGGTGTTGCCCTCAACTAAATAAAGCTGAGCTTCAACCTTCTGCTCCAAATTACCATTTTAAAAAATGCAATAGGCTTTTCCGGCCTACTAAAGGTGTCTGTCTGTGTGCCCCTGCCTGGTGTTGCCCTCAACTAAATAAAGCTGAGCTTCAACCTTCTGCTCCAAATTACCATTTTAAAAAATGCAATAGGCTTTTCCGGCCTACTAAAGGTGTCTGTCTGTGTGCCCCTGCCTGGTGTTGTCCTCAACTAAATAAAGCTGAGCTTCAACCTTCTGCTCCAAATTACCATTTTAAAAAATGCAATAGGCTTTTCCGGCCTACTAAAGGTGTCTGTCTGTGTGCCCCTGCCTGGTGTTGCCCTCAACTAAATAAAGCTGAGCTTCAACCTTCTGCTCCAAATTACCATTTTAAAAAATGCAATAGGCTTTTCCGGCCTACTAAAGGTGTCTGTCTGTGTGCCCCTGCCTGGTGTTGTCCTCAACTAAATAAAGCTGAGCTTCAACCTTCTGCTCCAAATTACCATTTTAAAAAATGCAATAGGCTTTTCCGGCCTACTAAAGGTGTCTGTCTGTGTGCCCCTGCCTGGTGTTGTCCTCAACTAAATAAAGCTGAGCTTCAACCTTCTGCTCCAAATTACCATTTTAAAAAATGCAATAGGCTTTTCCGGCCTACTAAAGGTGTCTGTCTGTGTGCCCCTGCCTGGTGTTGCCCTCAACTAAATAAAGCTGAGCTTCAACCTTCTGCTCCAAATTACCATTTTGAAAAATGCAATAGGCTTTTCCGGCCTACTAAAGGTGTCTGTCTGTGTGCCCCTGCCTGGTGTTGTCCTCAACTAAATAAAGCTGAGCTTCAACCTTCCGGCTCTCATTAAGTGGTTTTAAAAAAAAAAATGGTGGTTAGGGCCTACTAACGGCTTCTGCCCCTCCCTGGTGTTGTCCTCAACTAAATAAAGCTGAGCTTCAACCTTCTGCTCCAAATTACCATTTTAAAAAATGCAATAGGCTTTTCCGGCCTACTAAAGGTGTCTGTCTGTGTGCCCCTGCCTGGTGTTGTCCTCAACTAAATAAAGCTGAGCTTCAACCTTCTGCTCCAAATTACCATTTTAAAAAATGCAATAGGCTTTTCCGGCCTACTAAAGGTGTCTGTCTGTGTGCCCCTGCCTGGTGTTGCCCTCAACTAAATAAAGCTGAGCTTCAACCTTCTGCTCCAAATTACCATTTTAAAAAATGCAATAGGCTTTTCCGGCCTACTAAAGGTGTCTGTCTGTGTGCCCCTGCCTGGTGTTGCCCTCAACTAAATAAAGCTGAGCTTCAACCTTCTGCTCCAAATTACCATTTTGAAAAATGCAATAGGCTTTTCCGGCCTACTAAAGGTGTCTGTCTGTGTGCCCCTGCCTGGTGTTGTCCTCAACTAAATAAAGCTGAGCTTCAACCTTCTGCTCCAAATTACCATTTTAAAAAATGCAATAGGCTTTTCCGGCCTACTAAAGGTGTCTGTCTGTGTGCCCCTGCCTGGTGTTGCCCTCAACTAAATAAAGCTGAGCTTCAACCTTCTGCTCCAAATTACCATTTTAAAAAATGCAATAGGCTTTTCCGGCCTACTAAAGGTGTCTGTCTGTGTGCCCCTGCCTGGTGTTGTCCTCAACTAAATAAAGCTGAGCTTCAACCTTCTGCTCCAAATTACCATTTTAAAAAATGCAATAGGCTTTTCCGGCCTACTAAAGGTGTCTGTCTGTGTGCCCCTGCCTGGTGTTGTCCTCAACTAAATAAAGCTGAGCTTCAACCTTCTGCTCCAAATTACCATTTTAAAAAATGCAATAGGCTTTTCCGGCCTACTAAAGGTGTCTGTCTGTGTGCCCCTGCCTGGTGTTGCCCTCAACTAAATAAAGCTGAGCTTCAACCTTCTGCTCCAAATTACCATTTTGAAAAATGCAATAGGCTTTTCCGGCCTACTAAAGGTGTCTGTCTGTGTGCCCCTGCCTGGTGTTGTCCTCAACTAAATAAAGCTGAGCTTCAACCTTCCGGCTCTCATTAAGTGGTTTTAAAAAAAAAAATGGTGGTTAGGGCCTACTAACGGCTTCTGCCCCTCCCTGGTGTTGTCCTCAACTAAATAAAGCTGAGCTTCAACCTTCTGCTCCAAATTACCATTTTAAAAAATGCAATAGGCTTTTCCGGCCTACTAAAGGTGTCTGTCTGTGTGCCCCTGCCTGGTGTTGTCCTCAACTAAATAAAGCTGAGCTTCAACCTTCTGCTCCAAATTACCATTTTAAAAAATGCAATAGGCTTTTCCGGCCTACTAAAGGTGTCTGTCTGTGTGCCCCTGCCTGGTGTTGCCCTCAACTAAATAAAGCTGAGCTTCAACCTTCTGCTCCAAATTACCATTTTAAAAAATGCAATAGGCTTTTCCGGCCTACTAAAGGTGTCTGTCTGTGTGCCCCTGCCTGGTGTTGCCCTCAACTAAATAAAGCTGAGCTTCAACCTTCTGCTCCAAATTACCATTTTGAAAAATGCAATAGGCTTTTCCGGCCTACTAAAGGTGTCTGTCTGTGTGCCCCTGCCTGGTGTTGTCCTCAACTAAATAAAGCTGAGCTTCAACCTTCCGGCTCTCATTAAGTGGTTTTAAAAAAAAAAATGGTGGTTAGGGCCTACTAACGGCTTCTGCCCCTCCCTGGTGTTGTCCTCAACTAAATAAAGCTGAGCTTCAACCTTCTGCTCCAAATTACCATTTTAAAAAATGCAATAGGCTTTTCCGGCCTACTAAAGGTGTCTGTCTGTGTGCCCCTGCCTGGTGTTGCCCTCAACTAAATAAAGCTGAGCTTCAACCTTCTGCTCCAAATTACCATTTTAAAAAATGCAATAGGCTTTTCCGGCCTACTAAAGGTGTCTGTCTGTGTGCCCCTGCCTGGTGTTGCCCTCAACTAAATAAAGCTGAGCTTCAACCTACTGCTTCAAATTACCATTTTAAAAAATGCAATAGGCTTTTCCGGCCTACTAAAGGTGTCTGTCTGTGTGCCCCTGCCTGGTGTTGTCCTCAACTAAATAAAGCTGAGCTTCAACCTTCTGCTCCAAATTACCATTTTAAAAAATGCAATAGGCTTTTCCGGCCTACTAAAGGTGTCTGTCTGTGTGCCCCTGCCTGGTGTTGTCCTCAACTAAATAAAGCTGAGCTTCAACCTTCTGCTCCAAATTACCATTTTAAAAAATGCAATAGGCTTTTCCGGCCTACTAAAGGTGTCTGTCTGTGTGCCCCTGCCTGGTGTTGTCCTCAACTAAATAAAGCTGAGCTTCAACCTTCTGCTCCAAATTACCATTTTAAAAAATGCAATAGGCTTTTCCGGCCTACTAAAGGTGTCTGTCTGTGTGCCCCTGCCTGGTGTTGCCCTCAACTAAATAAAGCTGAGCTTCAACCTTCTGCTCCAAATTACCATTTTAAAAAATGCAATAGGCTTTTCCGGCCTACTAAAGGTGTCTGTCTGTGTGCCCCTGCCTGGTGTTGCCCTCAACTAAATAAAGCTGAGCTTCAACCTTCTGCTCCAAATTACCATTTTAAAAAATGCAATAGGCTTTTCCGGCCTACTAAAGGTGTCTGTCTGTGTGCCCCTGCCTGGTGTTGTCCTCAACTAAATAAAGCTGAGCTTCAACCTTCTGCTCCAAATTACCATTTTAAAAAATGCAATAGGCTTTTCCGGCCTACTAAAGGTGTCTGTCTGTGTGCCCCTGCCTGGTGTTGTCCTCAACTAAATAAAGCTGAGCTTCAACCTTCTGCTCCAAATTACCATTTTAAAAAATGCAATAGGCTTTTCCGGCCTACTAAAGGTGTCTGTCTGTGTGCCCCTGCCTGGTGTTGCCCTCAACTAAATAAAGCTGAGCTTCAACCTTCTGCTCCAAATTACCATTTTGAAAAATGCAATAGGCTTTTCCGGCCTACTAAAGGTGTCTGTCTGTGTGCCCCTGCCTGGTGTTGTCCTCAACTAAATAAAGCTGAGCTTCAACCTTCCGGCTCTCATTAAGTGGTTTTAAAAAAAAAAATGGTGGTTAGGGCCTACTAACGGCTTCTGCCCCTCCCTGGTGTTGTCCTCAACTAAATAAAGCTGAGCTTCAACCTTCTGCTCCAAATTACCATTTTAAAAAATGCAATAGGCTTTTCCGGCCTACTAAAGGTGTCTGTCTGTGTGCCCCTGCCTGGTGTTGTCCTCAACTAAATAAAGCTGAGCTTCAACCTTCTGCTCCAAATTACCATTTTAAAAAATGCAATAGGCTTTTCCGGCCTACTAAAGGTGTCTGTCTGTGTGCCCCTGCCTGGTGTTGCCCTCAACTAAATAAAGCTGAGCTTCAACCTTCTGCTCCAAATTACCATTTTAAAAAATGCAATAGGCTTTTCCGGCCTACTAAAGGTGTCTGTCTGTGTGCCCCTGCCTGGTGTTGTCCTCAACTAAATAAAGCTGAGCTTCAACCTTCTGCTCCAAATTACCATTTTAAAAAATGCAATAGGCTTTTCCGGCCTACTAAAGGTGTCTGTCTGTGTGCCCCTGCCTGGTGTTGTCCTCAACTAAATAAAGCTGAGCTTCAACCTTCTGCTCCAAATTACCATTTTAAAAAATGCAATAGGCTTTTCCGGCCTACTAAAGGTGTCTGTCTGTGTGCCCCTGCCTGGTGTTGCCCTCAACTAAATAAAGCTGAGCTTCAACCTTCTGCTCCAAATTACCATTTTGAAAAATGCAATAGGCTTTTCCGGCCTACTAAAGGTGTCTGTCTGTGTGCCCCTGCCTGGTGTTGTCCTCAACTAAATAAAGCTGAGCTTCAACCTTCCGGCTCTCATTAAGTGGTTTTAAAAAAAAAAATGGTGGTTAGGGCCTACTAACGGCTTCTGCCCCTCCCTGGTGTTGTCCTCAACTAAATAAAGCTGAGCTTCAACCTTCTGCTCCAAATTACCATTTTAAAAAATGCAATAGGCTTTTCCGGCCTACTAAAGGTGTCTGTCTGTGTGCCCCTGCCTGGTGTTGTCCTCAACTAAATAAAGCTGAGCTTCAACCTTCTGCTCCAAATTACCATTTTAAAAAATGCAATAGGCTTTTCCGGCCTACTAAAGGTGTCTGTCTGTGTGCCCCTGCCTGGTGTTGCCCTCAACTAAATAAAGCTGAGCTTCAACCTTCTGCTCCAAATTACCATTTTAAAAAATGCAATAGGCTTTTCCGGCCTACTAAAGGTGTCTGTCTGTGTGCCCCTGCCTGGTGTTGTCCTCAACTAAATAAAGCTGAGCTTCAACCTTCTGCTCCAAATTACCATTTTAAAAAATGCAATAGGCTTTTCCGGCCTACTAAAGGTGTCTGTCTGTGTGCCCCTGCCTGGTGTTGCCCTCAACTAAATAAAGCTGAGCTTCAACCTTCTGCTCCAAATTACCATTTTGAAAAATGCAATAGGCTTTTCCGGCCTACTAAAGGTGTCTGTCTGTGTGCCCCTGCCTGGTGTTGTCCTCAACTAAATAAAGCTGAGCTTCAACCTTCCGGCTCTCATTAAGTGGTTTTAAAAAAAAAAATGGTGGTTAGGGCCTACTAACGGCTTCTGCCCCTCCCTGGTGTTGTCCTCAACTAAATAAAGCTGAGCTTCAACCTTCTGCTCCAAATTACCATTTTAAAAAATGCAATAGGCTTTTCCGGCCTACTAAAGGTGTCTGTCTGTGTGCCCCTGCCTGGTGTTGTCCTCAACTAAATAAAGCTGAGCTTCAACCTTCTGCTCCAAATTACCATTTTAAAAAATGCAATAGGCTTTTCCGGCCTACTAAAGGTGTCTGTCTGTGTGCCCCTGCCTGGTGTTGCCCTCAACTAAATAAAGCTGAGCTTCAACCTTCTGCTCCAAATTACCATTTTAAAAAATGCAATAGGCTTTTCCGGCCTACTAAAGGTGTCTGTCTGTGTGCCCCTGCCTGGTGTTGTCCTCAACTAAATAAAGCTGAGCTTCAACCTTCTGCTCCAAATTACCATTTTAAAAAATGCAATAGGCTTTTCCGGCCTACTAAAGGTGTCTGTCTGTGTGCCCCTGCCTGGTGTTGTCCTCAACTAAATAAAGCTGAGCTTCAACCTTCTGCTCCAAATTACCATTTTAAAAAATGCAATAGGCTTTTCCGGCCTACTAAAGGTGTCTGTCTGTGTGCCCCTGCCTGGTGTTGTCCTCAACTAAATAAAGCTGAGCTTCAACCTTCTGCTCCAAATTACCATTTTAAAAAATGCAATAGGCTTTTCCGGCCTACTAAAGGTGTCTGTCTGTGTGCCCCTGCCTGGTGTTGCCCTCAACTAAATAAAGCTGAGCTTCAACCTTCTGCTCCAAATTACCATTTTAAAAAATGCAATAGGCTTTTCCGGCCTACTAAAGGTGTCTGTCTGTGTGCCCCTGCCTGGTGTTGCCCTCAACTAAATAAAGCTGAGCTTCAACCTTCTGCTCCAAATTACCATTTTAAAAAATGCAATAGGCTTTTCCGGCCTACTAAAGGTGTCTGTCTGTGTGCCCCTGCCTGGTGTTGTCCTCAACTAAATAAAGCTGAGCTTCAACCTTCTGCTCCAAATTACCATTTTAAAAAATGCAATAGGCTTTTCCGGCCTACTAAAGGTGTCTGTCTGTGTGCCCCTGCCTGGTGTTGTCCTCAACTAAATAAAGCTGAGCTTCAACCTTCTGCTCCAAATTACCATTTTAAAAAATGCAATAGGCTTTTCCGGCCTACTAAAGGTGTCTGTCTGTGTGCCCCTGCCTGGTGTTGCCCTCAACTAAATAAAGCTGAGCTTCAACCTTCTGCTCCAAATTACCATTTTGAAAAATGCAATAGGCTTTTCCGGCCTACTAAAGGTGTCTGTCTGTGTGCCCCTGCCTGGTGTTGTCCTCAACTAAATAAAGCTGAGCTTCAACCTTCCGGCTCTCATTAAGTGGTTTTAAAAAAAAAAATGGTGGTTAGGGCCTACTAACGGCTTCTGCCCCTCCCTGGTGTTGTCCTCAACTAAATAAAGCTGAGCTTCAACCTTCTGCTCCAAATTACCATTTTAAAAAATGCAATAGGCTTTTCCGGCCTACTAAAGGTGTCTGTCTGTGTGCCCCTGCCTGGTGTTGTCCTCAACTAAATAAAGCTGAGCTTCAACCTTCTGCTCCAAATTACCATTTTAAAAAATGCAATAGGCTTTTCCGGCCTACTAAAGGTGTCTGTCTGTGTGCCCCTGCCTGGTGTTGCCCTCAACTAAATAAAGCTGAGCTTCAACCTTCTGCTCCAAATTACCATTTTAAAAAATGCAATAGGCTTTTCCGGCCTACTAAAGGTGTCTGTCTGTGTGCCCCTGCCTGGTGTTGTCCTCAACTAAATAAAGCTGAGCTTCAACCTTCTGCTCCAAATTACCATTTTAAAAAATGCAATAGGCTTTTCCGGCCTACTAAAGGTGTCTGTCTGTGTGCCCCTGCCTGGTGTTGTCCTCAACTAAATAAAGCTGAGCTTCAACCTTCTGCTCCAAATTACCATTTTAAAAAATGCAATAGGCTTTTCCGGCCTACTAAAGGTGTCTGTCTGTGTGCCCCTGCCTGGTGTTGCCCTCAACTAAATAAAGCTGAGCTTCAACCTTCTGCTCCAAATTACCATTTTGAAAAATGCAATAGGCTTTTCCGGCCTACTAAAGGTGTCTGTCTGTGTGCCCCTGCCTGGTGTTGTCCTCAACTAAATAAAGCTGAGCTTCAACCTTCCGGCTCTCATTAAGTGGTTTTAAAAAAAAAAATGGTGGTTAGGGCCTACTAACGGCTTCTGCCCCTCCCTGGTGTTGTCCTCAACTAAATAAAGCTGAGCTTCAACCTTCTGCTCCAAATTACCATTTTAAAAAATGCAATAGGCTTTTCCGGCCTACTAAAGGTGTCTGTCTGTGTGCCCCTGCCTGGTGTTGTCCTCAACTAAATAAAGCTGAGCTTCAACCTTCTGCTCCAAATTACCATTTTAAAAAATGCAATAGGCTTTTCCGGCCTACTAAAGGTGTCTGTCTGTGTGCCCCTGCCTGGTGTTGCCCTCAACTAAATAAAGCTGAGCTTCAACCTTCTGCTCCAAATTACCATTTTAAAAAATGCAATAGGCTTTTCCGGCCTACTAAAGGTGTCTGTCTGTGTGCCCCTGCCTGGTGTTGCCCTCAACTAAATAAAGCTGAGCTTCAACCTTCTGCTCCAAATTACCATTTTAAAAAATGCAATAGGCTTTTCCGGCCTACTAAAGGTGTCTGTCTGTGTGCCCCTGCCTGGTGTTGTCCTCAACTAAATAAAGCTGAGCTTCAACCTTCTGCTCCAAATTACCATTTTAAAAAATGCAATAGGCTTTTCCGGCCTACTAAAGGTGTCTGTCTGTGTGCCCCTGCCTGGTGTTGTCCTCAACTAAATAAAGCTGAGCTTCAACCTTCTGCTCCAAATTACCATTTTAAAAAATGCAATAGGCTTTTCCGGCCTACTAAAGGTGTCTGTCTGTGTGCCCCTGCCTGGTGTTGCCCTCAACTAAATAAAGCTGAGCTTCAACCTTCTGCTCCAAATTACCATTTTGAAAAATGCAATAGGCTTTTCCGGCCTACTAAAGGTGTCTGTCTGTGTGCCCCTGCCTGGTGTTGTCCTCAACTAAATAAAGCTGAGCTTCAACCTTCCGGCTCTCATTAAGTGGTTTTAAAAAAAAAAATGGTGGTTAGGGCCTACTAACGGCTTCTGCCCCTCCCTGGTGTTGTCCTCAACTAAATAAAGCTGAGCTTCAACCTTCTGCTCCAAATTACCATTTTAAAAAATGCAATAGGCTTTTCCGGCCTACTAAAGGTGTCTGTCTGTGTGCCCCTGCCTGGTGTTGTCCTCAACTAAATAAAGCTGAGCTTCAACCTTCTGCTCCAAATTACCATTTTAAAAAATGCAATAGGCTTTTCCGGCCTACTAAAGGTGTCTGTCTGTGTGCCCCTGCCTGGTGTTGCCCTCAACTAAATAAAGCTGAGCTTCAACCTTCCGGCTCTCATTAAGTGGTTTAAAAAAAAAAAAATGGTGGTTAGGGCCTACTAACGGCTTCTGCCCCTCCCTGGTGTTGTCCTCAACTAAATAAAGCTGAGCTTCAACCTTCTGCTCCAAATTACCATTTTAAAAAATGCAATAGGCTTTTCCGGCCTACTAAAGGTGTCTGTCTGTGTGCCCCTGCCTGGTGTTGCCCTCAACTAAATAAAGCTGAGCTTCAGCCTTCTGCTCCAAATTACCATTTTGAAAAATGCAATAGGCTTTTCCGGCCTACTAAAGGTGTTTGTCTGTGTGCCCCTGCCTGGTGTTGTCCTCAACTAAATAAAGCTGAGCTTCAACCTTCCGGCTCTCATTAAGTGGTTTTAAAAAAAAAATGGTGGTTAGGGCCTACTAACGGCTTCTGCCCCTCCCTGGTGTTGTCCTCAACTAAATAAAGCTGAGCTTCAACCTTCTGCTCCAAATTACCATTTTAAAAAATGCAATAGGCTTTTCCGGCCTACTAAAGGTGTCTGTCTGTGTGCCCCTGCCTGGTGTTGTCCTCAACTAAATAAAGCTGAGCTTCAACCTTCTGCTCCAAATTACCATTTTAAAAAATGCAATAGGCTTTTCCGGCCTACTAAAGGTGTCTGTCTGTGTGCCCCTGCCTGGTGTTGCCCTCAACTAAATAAAGCTGAGCTTCAACCTTCTGCTCCAAATTACCATTTTGAAAAATGCAATAGGCTTTTCCGGCCTACTAAAGGTGTCTGTCTGTGTGCCCCTGCCTGGTGTTGTCCTCAACTAAATAAAGCTGAGCTTCAACCTTCCGGCTCTCATTAAGTGGTTTTAAAAAAAAAAATGGTGGTTAGGGCCTACTAACGGCTTCTGCCCCTCCCTGGTGTTGTCCTCAACTAAATAAAGCTGAGCTTCAACCTTCTGCTCCAAATTACCATTTTAAAAAATGCAATAGGCTTTTCCGGCCTACTAAAGGTGTCTGTCTGTGTGCCCCTGCCTGGTGTTGCCCTCAACTAAATAAAGCTGAGCTTCAACCTTCTGCTCCAAATTACCATTTTAAAAAATGCAATAGGCTTTTCCGGCCTACTAAAGGTGTCTGTCTGTGTGCCCCTGCCTGGTGTTGCCCTCACCTAAATAAAGCTGAGCTTCAACCTTCTGCTCCAAATTACCATTTTAAAAAATGCAATAGGCTTTTCCGGCCTACTAAAGGTGTCTGTCTGTGTGCCCCTGCCTGGTGTTGTCCTCAACTAAATAAAGCTGAGCTTCAACCTTCTGCTCCAAATTACCATTTTAAAAAATGCAATAGGCTTTTCCGGCCTACTAAAGGTGTCTGTCTGTGTGCCCCTGCCTGGTGTTGCCCTCAACTAAATAAAGCTGAGCTTCAACCTTCTGCTCCAAATTACCATTTTGAAAAATGCAATAGGCTTTTCCGGCCTACTAAAGGTGTCTGTCTGTGTGCCCCTGCCTGGTGTTGTCCTCAACTAAATAAAGCTGAGCTTCAACCTTCCGGCTCTCATTAAGTGGTTTTAAAAAAAAAAATGGTGGTTAGGGCCTACTAACGGCTTCTGCCCCTCCCTGGTGTTGTCCTCAACTAAATAAAGCTGAGCTTCAACCTTCTGCTCCAAATTACCATTTTAAAAAATGCAATAGGCTTTTCCGGCCTACTAAAGGTGTCTGTCTGTGTGCCCCTGCCTGGTGTTGCCCTCAACTAAATAAAGCTGAGCTTCAACCTTCCGGCTCTCATTAAGTGGTTTTAAAAAAAAAAAATGGTGGTTAGGGCCTACTAACAGCTTCTGCCCCTCCCTGGTGTTGCCCTCAACTAAATAAAGCTGAGCTTCAACCTTCTGCTCCAAATTACCATTTTAAAAAATGCAATAGGCTTTTCCGGCCTACTAAAGTTGTCTGTCTGTGTGCCCCTGCCTGGTGTTGCCCTCAACTAAATAAAGCTGAGCTTCAACCTTCTGCTCCAAATTACCATTTTAAAAAATGCAATAGGCTTTTCCGGCCTACTAAAGGTGTCTGCCCCTCCCTGGTGTTGTCCTCATCTGAACAAAGCTGAGCTTCCACATTCTGGCTTTCGCCCTATACTATCAGATATTAAACTGCATTTGGCCTACTAGTGTGGTTAGGCCCTTGAAACAGTGTCTGCTGCTCTTGGGTTTGCTACTCCACTGAACAAAGCAATGCCGCCTGTTTAGTCCTGTTACCAATTTTGAACTGCATGTAGCCTACTTTATTCTTTGGCCCTATATCTGTTTCCTCCTCATCCTGCCCATTGCCCAGCCACTGCTAAATGAGTCTGCTGGTACATTGACCTAGACCACTACATTCCCCTTGTACTCTACACAGCCAGAATCTGTCCCTGCTGAAAGTAAGGTTCCCCTTCCCGCATGTTATACCACCTTACACAGGGACAAAGAGGAAGGTGCAGATGAAAGTGCAGGTTCCTTCATCAGGTGGGGGGGCATACTCGTTGGCGACGTCACTGGCACAGGGCCCCTCAGAGTACGCAAAAGTGTCGCTGCTGGTGGGAGGCGCCCCCGCCATGCAAACACACCGCCGTACTTTGAGGGGCCCTGTGCCAGTGGCAATGCGAACGAGTGGGCCCCCCCCTGCTTGCTCAGGATCACAGCACTTGCAACTTTTAAATACTTACCTTTCCCTGCATCACCGCCGTGACGTAGTCCGCATTTCCTGGGCCCACGAAAAACTTGAGCCAGCCCTACTCCCCCCACAACTTTCCCCCAATTCCCTATGCCCAACTATTATTATACAGTTAATTAAGATTGGCAAGCTTCAGAAACAAGAATGGATGTTTTTGGCATTAAAATGGGCACTGTAGGTGTTTTCCTGGCCTCCACTCACTGCCGACTATGCTTCCCCATTGACTTGCATTGGGTTTCGTGTTTCGGTCGATCCCCGACTTTTAGCGATAATCGGCCGACTGCACTCGACTCGACTCTGGACAAAATCGGGTTTCCCAAAACCCTACTCGATCTTAAAAAAATGAAAGTCGCTCAACCCTATATCTGAGCATGGAGGTAAAATGTTTGGGTTCTCCAAAGTCTGACATCAACATTTCTCGTTCTTGAATTAGCTATAGTCTACCTCTTGGTATTTATTTTTTTGGCATACAATAATGAGCAAACAAAGTCATGTTCCAGCGCCCATGTAGTAGACCACAATCATTAGGCCTAGGTTAAATAAACTCTGTGCAGAACCTTTTATCTTTATGCTAGAAAAGCCTAAAATGGTGCTGCTCAGCTGGCTCAGAGCTTTTATACTGGCTGTGGTAGCCCACCTGATTGGCTGTGCTAACCCATGTTATATGATTGCTGTAGAGCAAGGGTGGGGGACGTCTGGCCTAAGATATCATTTGGTGCGGCACATTTTTTGGCCATGGGCCTTTTAATCCTTGATACTTGAAAGCGATATCATGTCCGAAGGCAGCTCTATTTATGGTGTTTACTAGGGTTGAGCGACTTTTACTTTTTCAGGATCGAGTCGGGTTTCGCGAAACCCGACTTTGTCAAAAGTCGGGGCGGGTGAAATCGGCCGATCATTGCGAAAAGTTGGGGGCCGACTGAAACACGAAACCCAATGCAAGTCAATGGGGAATAAAAGTCGGCAGTGAGTGGAGGACAGGAAAACACCTACAGAGCCCATTTTAATGTCAAAAACATCAATTATTGTTACTTAAGCTTGTCAATCTTAATTAACCTTATAATAATAGTTAGGTATTGAAAATTGGGGGTCATTTGGTTAAAGTTGTGGGGGGGGGGGACGGCTGGCTCAATTTTTTCTTGGGCCCAGGAAATGTGGAACACGTCACGGCGGTGGAGCAGGGAGAGGTAAGTATTTCAACTTTGCAAGTGCTGTGATCCTGAGCAAGCAGGGGGGGCCCACTCGTTCGCATTGCCACTGGCACAGGGCCCCTCAAAGTACGGCATTGTGATTGACAGCGGGGGCGCCTCCCACCGGCAGAGACACTTTTGCGTACTATGAGGGGCCCTGTGCCAGTGACGTCGCCAATGAGTATGCCCCCCCCACCTGTTGAAGGAACCGGCACTTTCATCTGCACCTTCCTCTTTGTCCCCATGTAAGGTGGTATAGTATGCGGGAAGGGGAACCTGAGTTTCAGCAGGGTCAGATTCAGGCTGTGTAGAGTGCAAGGGGAATGTAGTGGTCTGTGTCAACGTACCAGCAGACTCATCTTGCAGTGGCTGGGCAATGGGCAGGAATGAGGAGGAAACACAGATATATGCCCAAAATAAAAAAAGTAGGCTAAAAGCTGTTAAAAATTGGTAACAGGAGTAAACAGGCGGCATTGGTTTGTTCAGTGGAGGAGAACAACAATCAGCGGCAGACACCGTTAGTAGGCCCAACCAAACAAGTAGGCCAAATGCAGTTTCATATTCTAAATATAGGCCGAAAGCCTGAAGATTGAAGCTCAGCTTTGTGTAGTAGAGGAAAACAAGAGGCAGCAGCAGACAACGTTACTAGGCCCAAACCAAGAACTAGGCCAAATGTAGTTTCATATTGTTGTTACAGGCCGAAAGCCTGAAGCTTCAAGCTCAGCTTTGTTTAGTAGAGGAAAACAAGAGGCGGCAGCAGACAATGTTACTAGGCCCAACCCAACAAGTTGGCCAAATGCAGTTTAATATAAAAAATATTTAAACGAAAGCCTGAAGATTGAAGCGCAAGAAAAATAAACCAGGAGAACACCAAGGAACGGCAGACACCGTTAGTAGGCCCCAACCCAACAAGTAGGCCAAATGCAGTTTAATATTTGAAATGGGACAACAGTTGAAGTTCAGCTTTGTTCAGTGAAGGAAAAAAAAGAAGCAGCGGCAGACACCGTTATTACGCCCAAATAATAAAGACAGTGGTAGTAGGCGCAAAGTATTAAATGGAGTCCAGGGCCCCTGTATATTTTAACTATCATCTATCATTTCAAATAATTCGTATTGGCAGTGCCATTTCAGGTTTTACCCGCACAGACTAAACAGTGGTGGAGCTGGGAGAGGTAGTATTGCAAGTGGTAGAGCACAGTTCAATCTGGGGGGGACACTCTCTCGTGGGCGGCGGTACTGGCACAGGGCCCCTCATATTACGACGGTGTAATATGAGTTGTGGTTCAGTATCTCCCCCTAAAAAATGAGGAAGTCTGGTGGAAGAGGCCGTGGGCGGGGGTTGCGAGCTGGTACTGATGGTGCTAGTGGTGCTGCATCTCGTGGTAGTGGCAAAAGCACAGTAGTACCTAAGGCTGGAGGTGTTCAGCCTGCGTCATCGTCTGGCTACACAAGGCCTCGAAGGCTCTCTTACCTGGGAGTAGGAAAACAGCTTTTAAAGCCGGTGAAGCAGGAAAAAGTGTTGTCTTTCCTTGCTGACTCACCCTCTAGCTCTTTCGCCTCCTCTTCCCAAAGTTCTAAATGTAAGAGCAGCCAGTCGTCAGTGGATGCTCCCGGTCAGGAAAAAGACGTTTCCTTGTGTCCTTCTCCCAAACCAAAAGTGAAAGATGCAGCAGGCGACACTACAGGTTACTCCATGGAGCTCTTTACACATACCGTGCCTGGCTTCGAAAGGGAAATTGTACACTGCCAATTACAAGAAGAATAGGACATGGAGTACACTGATGCGCAGCCACAGCTAGAATGTGATGCTGTTCCATTGACTCTGATCACTACATTGCCCTTGCAGGTTACTGAGCCAGAATGTGACCCTGATGAGACTATGGTGCCCTGTCCCGAACGTTATAGCACCTTACACGGTGACACTGAGGATCCAGTGACCCAGTGACCCAGTTGTTGACCCAGATTGGCAGCCATTGGGGGAAGAGGGTGCCGCTGCCACTAGCTCAGAAGCGGAGGAGGATGATCCGCATCAGCCATCTACATTGCAACAGCTGTCATCTGGCAGGCCCGTATCAGGCCCAAAATGTTTGCGAAAAACAAAAACAGTTTTAGGAGAGCATGGCCATTCGGTGAAAGTAGCACAGCACACAATGCCTGAATAGGTTTTCGATAGTAGGAAGAGTGTAGTGTAGCAATTTTTTAACCAAGATCAGAATGATCAGTCAAAAGTTATCTGTAAGAAATGCTCCAAGACCTTTAGCAAAGAGAAAAATCTTCAAAATTTAAATACAACGTGCATGCTTAGACATTTAACCACCATGCACTTGCAAGCCTGGACTAACTACGAAACGTCCCGTACCGTTGGTGCACCTGCTCGGAGTGAAGGTAGTCAGCAATGCTACATTGCTTCCCTCACTGTAAGCCCACCGGTTAGGACACCACCAGCAGCAAATGTGGAGGTATCGTCGTAAGGCCAAAGCAGTCAGGGAATCACAAGGTTATTGGTAGGAAAGACTCTATGTTGGCCAACAACAAGAATACCATAACAAACTCTCTCTCAATCCGCCATGTCCACCACCACCACCGCTAGTTCCACCATATGCAGCTCTCCAGTCCAGCTCACCCTATAAGAGACTCTCGTTAGGAAAAGTACTCATCCTCTCATCCGCGTACACAGGATTTGAACGCCCACATTGTTATACTAATCTCATTACAGATGATGCCCTACCGTTTGGTTGAAAGCGAAGCTTTCAAAGACCTGATGGCCCACGCAGTACCACGCTTTGACCTACCCAGTCGACACTTCTTTGCAAGAAAAGCCATCCCAGCCCTCCACCAGCATGTCAAAGACCGCATTGTCCATGCCTTGAGGCAATCAGTCAGTGGAAAGGTGCACCTCACAACAGATGCATGGACCAGTAGGCATGGCCGGGGACGTTACGTGTCCATCACGGCGCACTGGGTTAATGTGTAGGATGTAGGGTCCACAGGGGGCAGCCATAGTGGGACAGTTCAGCCTATCCCACAGTCTAAGGAAACAGTTGGCATAAGGCGTTCGCCACTCCTCCTCCTCCTCCTCCAGAAGCGAAAGCTCGTGCACAGAGCGCAGTTGCCCTACCGCTCCATCCGCAGCTGCCAGTGTTGCACACGGGGTGTCCTGTTATGACCCCAATGGCGAGGGTCTCAGAGGAACGTGGAAGTCTGTAGAATACAAAAATCCAGCTCATAGGGCAGTGGTAACTGGGTTGACCATATATCTACTCCTAACGCCAACACTAGAAGTAGCCGGGGATCATTCCTACGTTGATTCTAGATGACACGCGCCAGCCGGAGAATCTAGCTACCCCTAGTAGAGGAAAACAAAGACCTTTCTTGCCTCCAGAGAAGGGGACCCCAAAGCTGGATAGAAGCCCCCCACAAATAATGACGGTGAGGTAAGAGGAAATGACAAACACAGAAATGAACCAGGTTTAGCACAGAGAGGCCCGCTTACTGATAGCAGAATAAAGAAAGGTAACTTATATGGTCAACAAAAACCCTATCAAAATCCACACTGGAAATTCAAGAACCCCCGAACCGTCTAACGGTCCGGGGGGAGAACACCAGCTCCCTAGAGCTTCCAGCAAAGGTCAGGATATAGATTTGGAACAAGCTGGACAAAAATACAAAACCAAAACAAATAGCAAAAAGCAAAAGGCAGACCTGGCTGATATAACAGGACCCAGGATCAGTAGACAAGAGCACAGCAGACTAGCTCTGATAACTACGTTGCCAGGCATTGAACTGAAGGTCCAGGGAGCTTATATAGCAACACCCCTAACTAACGACCCAGGTGCGGATAAAAGGAATGACAGAAAAACCAGAGTCAAAAAACTAGTAACCACTAGAGGGAGCAAAAAGCAAATTCACAACAGTACCCCCCCCTTAGTGAGGGGTCACCGAACCCTCACCACGACCACCAGGGCGATCAGGATGAGCGGCATGAAAGGCACGAACTAAATCGGCCGCATGAACATCAGAGGCGACCACCCAGGAATTATCCTCCTGACCATAGCCCTTCCACTTGACCAGGTACTGAAGCCTCCGCCTGGAGAGGCGAGAATCCAAGATCTTCTCCACCACGTACTCCAACTCGCCCTCAACCAACACCGGAGCAGGAGGCTCAGCAGAAGGAACTACAGGCACAATGTACCGCCGCAACAAGGACCTATGAAATACATTGTGAATAGCAAACGACACAGGAAGATCCAGACGAAAAGATACAGGATTAAGGATTTCCAATATCTTGTAAGGCCCAATAAAACGAGGTTTAAATTTGGGAGAGGAGACCTTCATAGGAACAAAGCGGGAAGAAAGCCATACCAAATCCCCAACGCGTAGTCGGGGACCCACACCGCGGCGGCGGTTGGCAAAGCGCTGAGCCTTCTCCTGTGACAACTTCAAGTTGTCCACCACATGATTCCAGATCTGCTGCAACCTATCCACCACAGAATCCACCCCAGGACAGTCAGAAGGCTCCACATGACCCGAAGAAAAGCGAGGATGGAAACCAGAGTTGCAGAAAAAAGGCGAAACCAAGGTGGCGGAACTAGCCCGATTATTAAGGGCAAACTCAGCCAACGGCAAGAATGTCACCCAATCGTCCTGATCAGCAGAGACAAAACACCTCAAATAAGCCTCCAAAGTCTGATTGGTTCGCTCCGTCTGTCCATTAGTCTGAGGATGGAAAGCAGACGAAAATGACAAATCAATGCCCATCCTACTACAAAAGGATCGCCAGAACCTGGAAACGAACTGGGATCCTCTGTCTGACACAATATTCTCAGGGATGCCGTGCAAACGAACCACGTTCTGGAAAAACACAGGAACCAGATCGGAAGAGGAAGGCAGCTTAGGCAAAGGAACCAAATGGACCATCTTGGAGAAGCGATCACATATCACCCAGATAACGGACATGCCCTGAGATAGCGGAAGATCAGAAATGAAATCCATGGAGATATGTGTCCAAGGTCTCTTCGGGACAGGCAAGGGCAAGAGCAAACCGCTGGCACGAGAACAGCAAGGCTTAGCTCGAGCACAAGTCCCACAGGACTGCACAAATGACCGCACATCCTTTGACAAGGAAGGCCACCAAAAGGACCTGGCCACCAGATCTCTGGTGCCAAAAATTCCCGGGTGACCTGCCAACACCGAGGAATGAACCTCGGAAATGACTCTGCTGGTCCACTTATCCGGGACAAACAGTCTGTCAGGTGGACAAGACTCAGGCCTATCAGCCTGAAATCTCTGCAACACACGTCGCAGATCCGGAGAAATAGCTGACAAGATAACTCCATCTTTAAGAATACCAACAGGATCAGCGACTCCAGGAGCATCAGGCACAAAGCTCCTAGAAAGAGCATCGGCCTTCACATTCTTTGAGCCTGGTAAATACGAGACAACAAAATCAAAGCGGGAGAAAAACAATGACCAGCGGGCCTGTCTCGGATTAAGGCGTTTAGCAGACTCGAGATACATCAGATTTTTGTGATCAGTCAAGACCACCACACGATGCTTAGCACCCTCGAGCCAATGACGCCACTCCTCAAATGCCCATTTCATGGCCAACAACTCCCGATTGCCCACATCATAATTTCGCTCGGCAGGCGAAAACTTCCTAGAGAAAAAGGCACAAGGTTTCATAACAGAGCAACCAGGGCCTCTCTGCGACAAAACGGCCCCTGCCCCAATCTCCGAAGCATCCACCTCAACCTGAAAGGGAAGTGAGACGTCAGGCTGGCCCAAAACAGGCGCCGAAGTAAACCGGCGTTTCAACTCCTGGAAAGCCTCCACGGCAGCAGGAGCCCAGTTAGCTACATCGGAGCCCTTCTTGGTCATATCCGTCAAAGGTTTCACAATGCTAGAAAAATTAGCGATAAAACGACGGTAGAAGTTAGCGAAGCCCAAGAACTTCTGAAGACTCTTAACTGACGAGGGCTGAGTCCAATCAAGAATAGCTCGGACCTTGACTGGGTCCATCTCCACAGCAGAAGGGGAAAAAATGAACCCCAAAAAGGGAACCTTCTGTACACCAAAGAGACACTTTGAGCCCTTGACAAACAAAGAATTTTCACGCAAAATTTTAAAGACCAACCTGACCTGCTCCACATGCGAATCCCAATTATCAGAAAAAACCAAAATATCATCCAGATAAACAATCAAAAATTTATCCAGATACTTCCGGAAAATGTCATGCATAAAGGACTGAAAAACTGAAGGCGCATTGGAGAGCCCAAAAGGCATCACCAAGTACTCAAAATGACCTTCGGGCGTATTGAATGCGGTTTTCCATTCATCACTAGTGTGTTGAGCGATACCGTCCGATACTTGAAAGTATCGGTATCGGAAAGTATCGGCCGATACCGGCAAAGTATCGGATCCAATCCGATACCGATACCCGATACCAATACAAGTCAATGGGACTCAGGTATCGGACGGTATTCCTGATGGTTCCCAGGGTCTGAAGGAGAGGAAACTCTCCTTCAGGCCCTGGGAACCATATAAATGTGTAAAAGAAAGAATTAAAATAAAAAATATCGCTATACTCACCTGTCCGACGCAGCCGGGACTTCAGCGAGGGAACCGGCAGCGTTGTTTGTTTAAAATTCGCGCTATTACTTGGTTACGTGAATTCCCGGCTTGTGATTGGTCAGGTCGGCCATGTTGCCGGGACGCGGACCAATCACAGCAAGCCGTGACGAAATTACGTCACGGCTTGCTGTGATTGGTCCGCGTCCCGGCAATATGGCCGACCTGACCAATCACAAGCCGTGACGTCACGGGAGGCTGGACACGCGCTTATTTTAAAATGGGCGCGTGTCCAGCCTCCCGTGACGTCACGGCTTGTGATTGGTTGCGCCGCGGTCAACCAATCACAAGCCGGGAGGCTGGACGCGCTCATTTTAAAATGGGCGCGTGTCCAGCCTCCCGTGACGTCACGGCTTGTGATTGGTCAGGGCGGCCATATTGCCGGGACGCGGACCAATCACAGCAAGCCGTGACGTAATTTCGTCACGGCTTGCTGTGATTGGTCCGCGTCCCGGCAACATGGCCGACCTGACCAATCACAAGCCGGGAATTCACGTAACCAAGTAATAGCGCGAATTTTAAACAAACAACGCTGCCGGTTCCCTCGCTGAAGTCCCGGCTGCGTCGGACAGGTGAGTATAGCGATATTTTTTATTTTAATTCTCTCTTTTACACATTTTAACATTAATGTTGTTGCGATACCCGATATCCGATACCACAAGAGTATCGGAATCCTGGTATCGGAATTCCGATACAGCAAGTATCGGCCGATACCCGATACTTGCAGCATCGGAATGCTCAACACTATTCATCACCTTGCTTAATGCGCACAAGGTTGTACGCACCACGAAGGTCTATCTTGGTGAACCACTTGGCACCCTTAATCCGGGCAAACAAGTCAGACAACAGCGGTAAAGGATACTGAAATTTGACAGTGATCTTATTTAAAAGCCGATAATCAATACAAGGTCTCAAAGATCCGTCCTTTTTAGCCACAAAAAAGAATCCCGCACCAAGAGGGGAAGAAGACGGACGAATATGTCCTTTCTCCAGAGACTCCTTGATATATGAACGCATAGCGGTATGTTCAGGTACCGACAGATTAAACAGTCTTCCCTTAGGAAATTTACTGCCTGGGATCAAATCTATAGCACAGTCACAGTCCCTATGAGGAGGCAGTGCACTGGACTCAGACTCACTGAAGACATCCTGATAATCAGACAAATACTCCGGAACTTCCGAAGGCGTAGAAGAAGCAATAGACACAGGCAGGGAATCCCCATGAATACCACGACAGCCCCAACTTGAGACTGACATAGCCTTCCAGTCCAGGACTGGATTATGGGTCTGTAACCATGGCAGCCCTAAAACAACCAAATCATGCATTTTATGTAAAACCAGGAAACGTATCACCTCGCGGTGTTCAGGAGTCATGCTGAGATAACATGTGTAGAATCACCACAGTAGTAGCACAAGCCATTCCGGCGTCTATGAATTTTCCGCTCATTTCTAGTCAGGATTCTATCACATTGCATTAAATCAGGTGTCTGTTCAGACAACACCATGAGGGAATTTGCGGTTTTGCGCTCCCGCAACCGCCGGTCAATTTGAATAGCCAGTGCCATAGTATCATTCAGACCTGTGGGAATGGGAAAACCCACCATAACATTCTTAATGGCTTCAGAAAGGCCATTTCTAAAATTAGCGGCCAGTGCACACTCGTTCCAATGTGTCAGCACGGACCATTTCCGAAATTTTTGGCAATACACTTCAGCCTTGTCCTGCCCCTGAGACATAGCCAGCAAGGCCTTTTCTGCCTGAATCTCAAGATTGGGTTCCTCATAAAGTAAACCGAGCGCCAGAAAAAACGCATCAAGATCAGCCAATGCCGGATCTCCTGGCGCCAGCGAAAAAGCCCAATCCTGAGGGTCGCCCCGTAAGAACGAAATAACAATTTTTACTTGCTGAGCAGAATCTCCAGATGAACAGGGTCTCAGGGACAAAAACAATTTACAATTATTCACGAAATTCCTAAACTTAAACCTGTCTCCGGAAAACAGTTCAGGAATCGGTATTTTAGGTTCTGACCTAGGATTTCTGATAACATAGTCTTGTATGCCCTGCACACGAGTAGCCAGCTGGTCCACACTTGTAATCAAGGTCTGGACATTCATGTCTGCAGCAAGCATAGCCACTCTGAGGTAAAGGGGAAGAAGAAAAAAAAAAACTCAGAATCTTCTTTCTTATAATCCCTCTTCTGCAATGCATTAAACATTTAATATTGGCCTGGCAAACTGTTATGACCCCAATGGCGAGGGTCTCAGAGGAACGTGGAAGTCTGTAGAATACAAAAATCCAGCTCATAGGGCAGTGGTAACTGGGTTGACCATATATCTACTCCTAACGCCAACACTAGAAGTAGCCGGGGATCATTCCTACGTTGATTCTAGATGACACGCGCCAGCCGGAGAATCTAGCTACCCCTAGTAGAGGAAAACAAAGACCTTTCTTGCCTCCAGAGAAGGGGACCCCAAAGCTGGATAGAAGCCCCCCACAAATAATGACGGTGAGGTAAGAGGAAATGACAAACACAGAAATGAACCAGGTTTAGCACAGAGAGGCCCGCTTACTGATAGCAGAATAAAGAAAGGTAACTTATATGGTCAACAAAAACCCTATCAAAATCCACACTGGAAATTCAAGAACCCCCGAACCGTCTAACGGTCCGGGGGGAGAACACCAGCTCCCTAGAGCTTCCAGCAAAGGTCAGGATATAGATTTGGAACAAGCTGGACAAAAATACAAAACCAAAACAAATAGCAAAAAGCAAAAGGCAGACTTAGCTGATATAACTGGAACCAGGATCAGTAGACAAGAGCACAGCAGACTAGCTCTGATAACTACGTTGCCAGGCATTGAACTGAAGGTCCAGGGAGCTTATATAGCAACACCCCTAACTAACGACCCAGGTGCGGATAAAAGGAATGACAGAAAAACCAGAGTCAAAAAACTAGTAACCACTAGAGGGAGCAAAAAGCAAATTCACAACAGTGTCCCATTATCGAACAGCTAGTGGTAAGCGTCAGCAGGCTGTGTTTCAAATGAAGTGTTTGGGCGACAACAGACACACCGCGGAAGTACTGGTGGAGTACTTGCAGCAACAAACTCAGTCATGGCTGGGCAGTGTACATCTTGATGCAGGCAAGGTATTCAATGATAACGGAAGGAATTTTATGGCTGCCATAGCCCTTTCAGAACTGAAACACATACCTTGCCTGGCTCACACCTTTAACCTGGTGGTGCAGGGCTTCCTCAAAAATTATCCAAAGTTACCAGCCCTGCTCCTGAAGGTGCGAAGACTTTGCTCGCACATCCGCCGGATGCCCATACACTCCAGCCGTATGCTGAACCATCAGCGATCGCTGATTCTTCCTCAGCACCACCTAATAATCGACGTTGCAACAAGGTGGAACTCCACACTGCACCTGATTTAGAGGCTGTGAGAACAGAGGCGTGCTGTTATAAATTTGTGGGAGGATACACGGGCAGGCACTTGGATGGCAGACATGGAGTTGTCTGGTGTGCAGTGGTCGACGCCATCATAAGCATTAACATCCCACTTATGCGTCTGCTGATGCAAAGTTTGACGCACATTAAGGAGCAGGCGTCTGCAGCCAAGGAGGAGGGAAGCCTTGATGACAGTCAGCCATTGTCTGCTCAGGGAACTGTCCAGGACGAATTGGCGGATGAAGAGGATGAGGAGGAGGATGATGGGGATGAATATGTATGGGAGGAGGATGATTCTCAGGTGGCAATAGAAACTGGTGGCATTGCAAGGTCTGGTACAGGTTTATTGCGGCACACTTGTGATGTTGATTTGCAAGAAAGTGGGCCTCAACCCAGCAGAAACAGTTAATTCACACCTGGAACATTGGCCCACATGGCTGAGTATGCCTTGCGTATCCTAAAAAGGGACCCCCGCATTTTTAAAATGATGACCGATGACGACAACCGGTTGGCCTGCCTCCTGGATACAAGATATAAAGGAAAACTGCAAAATATCATGCCACATGAGAACCTAGGTCAAATATTGGCTACCAAACAAGCAACTCTTGTAGACCGTTTGGTTCAGGCATTCCCAGCACACAGCGCCGGTGATGGTTCTCACACGAGCTGCAGGGGGCAACATGGCAGAGGTGCTAGAGGTGCAGAAATCCGAAGTGGCGTTGGACAGAGGGGTTTTACGACAAGGTTGTGGAATGATTTCGCAATGACCGCTGACACGACAGGGACAGCTGCATCGATTCAAAGTGACAGGAGACAGCATTTGTCCAGTATGGTTACAAAATACTTTTCCGCCCTTATTGATGTTCTCCCTCTCAGGTCATTCCCCTTTGATTACTGGGCATCTAAACTAGACACCTGGCCTGAATTGCCAGAATATGAATTACAGAACATCGATTGCCCTGCTGTCAGTGTGCTTTCAGAAAGCGTGTTCAGTGCTGCTGGTTCAATACTGTCCGAAAAAAGGACACGTCTGCCTACCAAAAATGTTGATTAGCTAACCTTCATTTAAATTAACCAATCATGGATTTCACATTCTTTTGCCCCACCTTCCCCTGCTGACACGTAGCTTGCCTGAAAGATGACTTGCTTTTGGGGGGAGACACAGAACCCCAACTCTGGCCCTGTGGGATAACACAACACTATGAACGTGGAAGAAAGTGTCTGCCTGATGTACAACGCACTAGCAGTACAGCTGAATATACACTGTGTGAGAATTTGAATCTCCTTTTTTGGGGGGGAGACACTGAACCACAACTCTGGCCCTGTGGGATAACACAACACTATGAACGTGGCAGAAAGTGGCTGCCTGATATATGACGCACTAGCAGTACAGCAGAATATAAACTGTGAGAATTACTATCTCACTTTTGGGGGGAGACACTGAACCACAACTCTGGCCCAGTGGTATAACACAACACTATGAACGTGGCAGAAAGTGGCTGCCTGATATACGACACACTAGCAGTACAGCAGAATATAAACTGTGAGAATTACTATCTCACTTTTGGGGGGAGACACTGAACAACAACTCTGGCCCAGTGGTATAACACAACACTATGAACGTGGCAGAAAGTGGCTGTAATTATTATTAAAAAAAAATAAAAAATACTGCAATAACAAGCTTCCTACAATGATCTCAGGGCAAGTACGGCAGCAATAAAAAGGACTGCTGAACAAAAAAATTGGTAGACAAATAAACAAGACAGGTAACTGTGCAGAAAGGAGCAACAGGATTTTTGCTTTGAAAAAAGCAGTTGGTTTGCACAGCACCGTGCACACAGCTATGCAGCTGCTGCACTAAAATACGACCTCCACTGTCCCTGCACAAAAAGGTGGTGTGGGACAGTGAAAATCGCTCCAGCACAAGCGGTTTGGGGTTTTTTATTTCCTCCCTAACTCTGTCCCTGCTTCTGACTAACTGCAGCAACACCTCTCCCTATGCTCAGATCGGCAGAAGTAAGATGGCGGTCGGCGTGCACGCCCCTTTATAGCCCCTGTGACGCCGCAGACAGCAAGCCAATCACTGCCATGCCCTTGTCTAAGATGGTGGGGACCAGGACCTATGTCATCACGCTGCCCACACTCTGCGTCCTCCTTCATTGGCTGAATAACGGCGGTAACAGCATCATATGAAATGCGACTTTGGCGCTCTGATCGTGTACCGCATGGCCGATCCCACACTAGAATCGGTTCGGGTTTCATGAAACCCGACTTTGCCTAAAAGTCGCCGATTTATGAAAATGACCGATCCGTTTCGCTCAATCCTAGTGTTTACTTACGTGCTCTGCTCCCTCGTTCTCCCTCAGGCATCAGATGGACTGCGATGATCCAATTTCCTCCAACCTCCAAAGGGCAGTATATCTGAGGCTGTGTACAACACATAAGGGACACATTGTTTAGATACAGAAAAGGCAAAAACAATAACAGATGACTCAAATCTTAAAACACTCCCCAGGCATTTAAAAAAAAAAATTAATCAATGCAACCCTAACCTCCTCAAAATTCGAGGGATAGATTTGGTCACTATGGGGTTAAGAGGGGAGGGATCTAGGAAAAATGTTAGCTAAGAAGGAGAGATGGTAGATTTTTCAATTGGGCTCTTTAACACCCCAGGGCCTAAATTAAAATTTCAGCTTTGGAGCTTTTCTTTGAGCTGGTGGATTAAAAATTCTATATTTTAAAATTTGAACTTTTAGGACTAAGGGAATATAATATAACTGAGGTCTAATTTGAGCAACTATAGTTTGATGATTCGCAGGGGTTCTGCAATTTTAAAGGGAATCTGTCACTCCATTTTAGGTCTATAAGCTAAGGCCATCGCCATCAGGGGCTTATCTACAGCATTCTGTAATGCTGTAGATAAGCCCCAGATGTATCCTGAAAGATAAGAAAAACGAGTTAGATTATGCTCACCCAGGGGCGGTCCCGGTTCGGTCCGGTCCGATGGGAGTCACGGTCTGGGTCCTGTGCCTCCCATCTTCATACGATGACGTCCTCTTCATTGCTTCCTGCCGTGGCTCCTGCTCAGGCGTACTTTATCTCCCTGTTGAGGGCAGAGCAAAGTACTGCAGTGCGCAGGCGCCGGGCCTCTCTGACCTTTCCCTAGGCCTAAAATGGGGTGACAGATTCCCTTTAATTATATGTTAGTTTGTTTGTAATTTATTGTTTTGATACAATTTGTAATTATTGTATTTTATTATTCTAATTTGTGTATACTTACGCTGTGTTTAATTGTGACATCATTCGTTGAGCAATTAGCTGACAGCTTTGGGATCCTCAAGTCGAATCTGGAAGAGAAGAAAGTCAACAGAAAGGAAGGATAATTAGAGTTTAAAAATAATTTTCCCTTAAAATAACTTTTTTTCTCTTAGAAATTAAAACAATTATGGACAATTTCTAAACAGGAAATGTTGGCAATGATACTCATATAGGCAAGGATGGACAGTATTATTTTTTTCTTTTTCTGATCAGGTGTAGCTGATCTATTTAAGATAGATAGTATCAAATAAGAATGTTTATTGTATCCTACAAAAACTCTGATATTTTGTGTATTAAATGGTTAAAATTTAGATACTGAGATTATTTGTTGTCAGTCTACAGTTTTTTAGGTTAAATATCGCTACTGTAGCAACACCTATCTAATAAGCACATTCTCCCAATGATGATGCTTCACATATATTTCTCTTCCCTCCTTTTTTACATTCCCCTCACTTTTGTTATAAATATTCAGGTTTATAGACCTTATTTATAGCATTATGTTTAATCAATATTATCCAACTGGATAACTTCTAGTCATGAGCGAGTATGCTCATTACTCGAGTTTCTTAGAGCATGCTCGGGTGGTCTCCGAGTATTTTGGCGTGCTCGATTTAGTTTTTTGATCCCGCAGCTGCATGATTTGCGGCTGCTAGACAGCTTGAATACGTGCAGGGATTGCCTGTTTGTTAGGGAACCCCCACATGTATTCAGGCTGTCTAGCAGGCACAAATCATGCAGCTGCATCGACATAACCTAAATCTCCGAGCATGCTGAAATACTCGGAGAACACCCGAGCATGCTCGGAGAAACTCGAGTAACGAGCATACTTGCTCATCACAAATAATCTCCCTATTCACACATGCGCATTTGACGTCACATGAGGGAATTCTTTTCACTGGAGCAGCAACGTATTTATACACACACGCTTCCCCATTCAAGACATGCCCCCTGAAGTTGCAGGGCGAAATGCGCGCGTCGGGGCTAGGAGGCAGGAGTCCTGTCGGCACTACTTTATACACGGCAGCGGCACTAAGGTATCTGATCACATCTCATGTTTTCAAACATGAGAGGTCACTTTAGCCTATCACAATAAGTTTATCCATCCCTGCCATTTCTGGCTATGATAATGGACACTGCTTATATTGTAAATAAAGATGCCCTTTAGCCACAGCATCACAGGTGGAGAGATTCTTTTGGGACATACTAAGAGTGCTTGTGATTCAAGCCAGTCACTATATTTGTATGTATCGGCACTATAAGATTTTATAGGAACAGCACCATCTAGTGACCAAATAATGGAATAGCAAAACCCTAATTATTACTCATTTCATTTTTGATTGTATCTTTAAGATTTAATGTAATAATACCACCTTTATGCATTTGGACTTTTGATTAAATCAGGGTTTATTCTTAAATTAATTAATGCAATAGCACTTTCTGGCACTTTAGCTAGAGTTAAAAGTTCACTGTACACAAGAATATACTGTATATATTGCTTGCTTTGAAAGTCATTGCATAAACTTGCTGCCAAAGATTTATTCAATTATTGTGGACTTTAAAATCAGTCTCGAATTTGCCAGTACCGTTTTTCCTGTATTTTCAATTATTTTATTGATGAATTAATAAATGTAATAATTGATATCCATTTTTTGTCACTTCAAAGTTTTTTGTTCCACAAAATATCAGTTATGAGGTATACAGCACATATGGGGCACAGCCTGAGGTATACAGCACATATGGGGCATGGCCTGAGGTGTACAGCACATATGGGGCACGGCCTGAGGTATACAGCACATATGGGGCACGGCCTGAGGTATACAGCACATACGGGACACAGGATGAGGTATACAGTGCATATGGGGCACAGCCTGAGGTATACAGCACATATGGGGCACGGCCTGAGGTATACAGCACATACGGGACACAGGATGAGGTATACAGCACATATGGGGCACGGCCTGAGGTGTACAGCACATATGGGGCACGGCCTGAGGTATACAGCACATATGGGGCACGGCCTGAGGTGTACAGCACATACGGGACACAGGATGAGGTATACAGTGCATATGGGGCACAGCCTGAGGTATACAGCACATATGGGGCATGGCCTGAGGTATACAGCACATATGGGGCACGGCCTGAGGTATACAGCACATATGGGGCACGGCCTGAGGTATACAGCACATATGGGACACAGGATGAGGTATACAGCACATATGGGGCATGGCCTGAGGTATACAGCACATATGGGGCACGGCCTGAGGTGTACAGCACATATGGGGCACGGCCTGAGGTATACAGCACATATGGGGCACGGCCTGAGGTGTACAGCATATATGGGGCACGGCCTGAGGTATACAGCACATATGGGGCACGGCCTGAGGTATACAGCACATACGGGACACAGGATGAGGTATACAGTGCATATGGGGCACAGCCTGAGGTATACAGCACATATGGGGCACGGCCTGAGGTATACAGCACATACGGGACACAGGATGAGGTATACAGCACATATGGGGCACGGCCTGAGGTGTACAGCACATACAGGACACAGGATGAGGTATACAGCACATATGGGGCACGGCCTGAGGTGTACAGCACATATGGGGCACGGCCTGAGGTATACAGCACATACGGGACACAGGATGAGGTATACAGTGCATATGGGGCACAGCCTGAGGTATACAGCACATATGGGGCATGGCCTGAGGTATACAACACATATGGGGCACGGCCTGAGGTGTACAGCACATATGGGGCACGGCCTGAGGTGTACAGCACATATGGGGCACGGCCTGAGGTATACAGCACATATGGGGCACGGCCTGAGGTATACAGCACATATGGGACACAGTCTGAGGTATACAGCACATCCAGAGGTATACAGCACTAAGGCTACTTTCACATTTGCGTCAGTACTCGCCCATCAAAAAGCGTCGGCGCGATGTACCAAAAGAAGTTTGTCCTTTCACATTTCCGTCTGTATTCCCGGGGAGGAAAGAGAGTAAGTGCGAGATTTCCTGCTGGGCATGCGCAGTCAGAAACACTGGATACAATGTACAGAAAAACGTTCCCTTGAACGTTTTTTGCAAAAGACGGGCCGTCACATTTCGCAGGATCCAGTGCCCAGCGGACAAAACGTGAGTACATACGTCGCTAATACAAGTCTATGGGAAAATGCAGGATCCTGCAAATTTTTTGCAGGATCCTGCATTTTCAAAAATCTACGTATTGCGATGGCAGAGGAAAGACGGAAATGTGAAAGCAGCCTTATGGGGCACATCCGGAGGTATACAACACCTAACCTCAGGCTATGTCCCTCGCTCTCCCTCCCCGGAGTCTCTGGCTAGGATGGGGGGAGGGAGGCACAGCACAGCCATTTACCCTGCACTACCTGCCATGCTCTTGGAGCCTGACAGCAGTAAGCCCACCCACCTCATGAACGGGTGTGCAATCACTGCTGAGCTGAAGGTAGTAAGGCTATGTGCACACGATGCGGATTTAGTGCGGATCTGCAGCAGATTTTTCCCCGCAGAAATGCTGCAGATCCGCACTGTGATTTACAGTACAATGTAAATCAATGGGTAAAAAAAAGCTGTGCAGATGGTGCGGAAAAATCAGAGCGGAGACGCTGCAGATTTAAAAGAAGTGCATGTCACTTCTTTTGTGTAGATCTGCAGCGTTTCTGCACCCTTCCATTATAGAAATCCACAGTGGTAAAAACCGCAGAAAATCTGTACAAAATCTGCATCAATTCTGCATAAAAACCGCATAAAATCTGCGGCAAATCTGTACCTGCGGTTTCTGCCAGGAGATGCGGATTTTGTGCAGAAAATTCTGCACCCCATTCTGCAACTTGTACACATAGCCTTCGTGCTAATGGAAGTGAATAGAAGATGGCCTCTGTGTCCCGCACTGCTGTCAGCTAAGCGCTGTCGTCGAGACAGTCAGGAGGAGGAGGGGAGGCTCCAGAGGAACACAGTGCTGGCCTGAAGTGAGTACTGGAGCTTCCTGTTTATGTCTTTATCCTGACTGACTCCTGTCCTCCATCCCAACATAAGCTGCTTTTCCCACACAGCTGCTCTCCCTGCCCCTCTACCCTTTCTACCCTCTGCTGATGTCACAATGTCTCCCCTCACTAGTGTTCTGTGATGGTGACGGGGGTCCCCATCTTCTTCATGGCGCTTGCTGCCCGAGATCCAGAGATCTTATTTCTGTGTGTATAAGTGTATACACAAATGCACACTTTATAAATCAGTACAGTGTGTGTCTGCAATGCATTTATGTCAGTGAATGTGTGTACATTTGACATTTTTAGTGATAGACATAAAGAAGCATGTACGCTTTAGTTAAACGTGCCACAAAAAATGCCAAAACACACCTACCTTTAAAAAAATACCTTGCACTTTTATATACAGAATTAATAATTAATATATCTATAACGTGGTTTATAGCTAAGTATAATAGTAAAAAAAATTGCCACCTGCACATGCCCAAATCGGTTAATAAAAGTAGATAATTAAAAGGGTTGTCCCATTTTAAAAAAATTACTTCTTAAGCTCAGGGGTATAAAAAAGGCACAAACAAGTGAATTTTACTCTTTAGCTTTGTCGAGTGACTACAGCGCTGCAGACAATCACTGAACCCAGTGTCAGATGTAGCCGTCACAAGCCACTGAGCTTGGTGATAGATTACAGCACGGTAGACATTTTGTCTCTGCTACAGCCAATCAGCAGACGAGAGAACAACAGAAAGAGGCCTCGCTGGACCCCAATAGCGTGACTAAAGTTAGGTACGCACAGTGTCTTTTTCAGGATTAGTTTGCTTGAAAAACACCTGAAAAAATGCTAAAAAAAATATACTTCCACATGTGTCTCATATGTGCTGTATACCTCAGGCTGTGTCCCATATGTGCTTTAAACCTCATTCTCTGTCCCATATGTGCTGTACACCTCAGGCTGTGTCCCATATGTGTTGTATACCTCAGGCAGTTCCCCATATATGCGGTATACCTCAGGATGTGCCCCATATGTGCTGTATACCTCAGGATGTGTACCATATGTGCTGTATACCTCAGGATGTGTCCCATGTTTGCTGTATACCTCAGGATGTGTCCCGTTTGTGCTGTATACCTCAGGATGTGTCCCATTTGTGAGGTATACCTCAGGCTGTGCCCCATATGTGCTGTATACTTCATCCTGTGTCCCATATGTGCTGTATACCTCAGGCTGTGTCCCATATGTGCTGTATACCTCAGGATGTGTCCCATGTTTGCTGTATACCTCAGGATGTGTCCCGTTTGTGCTGTATACCTCAGGATGTGTCCCAGATGTGCTGTGTACCTCAGGCTGTTCCCCATATATGCGGAATACCTCAGGATGTGTCCCGTTTGTGCTGTATACCTCAGGATGTGTCCCGTTTGTGCTGTATACCTCAGGCTGTGTCCCATTTGTGCTGTATACCTCAGGCTGTGCCCCATATGTGCTGTATACCTCATCCTGTGTCCCATATGTGCTGTATACCTCAGGCTGTTCCCCATATGTGCTGTATACCTCAGGATGTGTCCCATGTTTGCTGTATACCTCAGGATGTGTCCCATATGTGCTGTATTCCTCATCCTGTGTCCCATATGTGCTGTATATTTCCAGCTCAGTGTCCCATTAGTGCTCTATACCTATGTGACATCAAGCCTTAGGTGTCATGACATAGGATGGGGTTTTTCTCCTGTCCTAGTCAGGTGGGGGTTAACCTTGTTTAGCCTCTCTTTGGTTCAGGGATGGCTATTTAGGTCTTGCCCTGCGTCAGTGATACTTTTGCTTACCCGGCTTGAGTTGTTGACCCAAGTTATTCTGATATCGTTGTGCCTCTGTGTGCTTGTGTTTACAGTGTATGACCCGGCTTAGACTCTGTTTCTGTTTCTTGGTTCAGTTCAGCTCTTCTCTCTAGTTCTGACCCCTGACTCTGTCTTTGACCACTCTCTGTTTTTATTCTTTTGTTCTGCGCTCTCGTCTGGCTACCGACCTTGGCTTGTCCTCCACCATCCTTCTGTCTCGTCCCTGGCTACTGCTCATCTTCCCGGCTTCTGACCACAACTTGCCTGTCTACTTACCCAGCATTTACCTAGCTGTCGGTTCTCGTCCATTCTCGAAGCTTGGCTCCTCCCCCAGCGCCTTCCAGGCCGTCACATGATCTGCCAGGTCCTACTCCACTTTTCCTCGAGCACTGCGGTGTCCGTGCATTGCCTGGCTGTCCTACGTTTCACATGTGGTGACCCATAGAAAGACAAAGTGTGTGTGGGTCTTTACATTAGGTATATAGCCCATTGTTTATGCTGATAATTTTGTATGGCTCCCAAACAATGTTAAATATCCAAATGGCCTTTGGCAGAAAAAAAGTTCCCCACCCCTGCTGTAGAGCACCACGAGAAAGCCCAAGGATGCACGGCTGATGTCATTATCCTGCTTCTTGTTGTCATTATCCTGAGGTTTGAGCAGTTCATGAAATGTCCCCCTCCTCCTGATTCCCACTTTAAGATTTCCACGGCCCCTGAGTACTACTTCCATCACAGCTGAAATTGTCATAAACAATAGCTAGAACCTCCAATGTGCCACATTTTCCAACAGCGCAGCCCACAATTTTGATGAATCAACAATAGCTAAGCATTTGAATTGTTCTTCATCTCCACTGCCCCCATCTCATCCAAGTCCAAACACTGACTGTTCCTCTCATCAATAAATCAACTGGAAGACGCTGTTGTAATCCCTGTGTTGCTGTGGCTTAATGGATTAAGTAACAGATAGAAGTGTCATTGATGTAATTGAAAGACTACAATGTAAAAGGTTACCTGTTACGGCAGAGGTAACATCATGCTGCTGTAACTGAGACAAATGACGTGCCATATATTCCATAACATCCCCTGCTTCTTCCCCATTAATACATTTTCAAAGGCCAATTGGTCAATTACTAGATGTTGTGGTATTTTTATTTCTACAAATTATTGTGTCCAATGTCAATTTTACTTTTTCTTTAATCTTCTATTTGTTTCTATACTTTAACTTTGGCCACTATTTTCAATCACAATTATTCCCCCCTTCCTAAGGCCGGTTTCACACGTCAGTGGCTCCGGTACGTGAGGTGACAGTTTCCTCACGTACTGGAGACACTGACACACGTAGACCCATAAAAATCAATGCATCTGTGCAGATGTCATTGATTTTTTGCGGACCGTGTCTCCGTGTGCCAAACACGGAGACATGTCAGTGTTCGTGGGAGCGCACGTATTACACGGACCGATTAAAGTCAATGGGTCCGTGTAAAACACGGATCACACACGGACGGTCTCCGTGTGCAGTCCCTGTGGCTTGCAGGAGACAGCGGTACAGTAAGCGCTGTCCCCCCCACATGGTGCTGAAGCCGCGATTCATATCTTCTGTGCAGCAGCGTTTGCTGCATAGTAGATATGAATAATAGTGTTTAAATGAAAGATCTACCTGTCCGCCGCCCTCCCACCCCCTGTGCGCCCCCCCGCTGTTCAGAAAATACTCACCCGCTCCCACGTTGGCTGTCGCTGCTTCCTGGTCTGGCCGAGGCTTCTACTGTATGCGGTCACGTGGGGCCGCTCATTTACAATCATGAATAGTCGGCTCCGCCCCTATGGGAGGTGGAGCCGCCTATTCATGACTGTAAATGAGCGGCCCCACGTGACCGCATACAGTGGAAGCCGCGACCAGACCAGGAAGGAGCGACAGCCAACGAGGGATGCGGGTGAGTATTTTCTGAACAGCGGGGGGGCGCACAGGGGGTGGGGGGGCGGCGGACACATCGATCTTTCATTTAAACACTATTATTCATATCTTCTATGCAGCAAACGCTGCTGCACAGAAGATATGAATCGCGGCTTCAGCACAATGCAGGGGACAGCGCTAAACTTTAGCGCTGTCTCCTGCACGCTCCGTGTGGTACCCACTCGCCACACGGGCGGCACACGTGTGCCACACGTATGGCCTACGTGAGCTCACGGGCACACGGACACGGATAACTCCGGTACCGATTTTTTCCGGTACCGGAATTATCTGGACGTGTGGGACAGCCCTTAGAAGAATTGATGAAGAAATTCTAAGTGGACACATGTCCAGAAAGCTAGCAATGGCAACAGACTGCAATATTCCTGTGGATATGGAGTGTACAGGTGTCAAACTAAAATAGTTGTATAAAAAAACTGTGACAGTTTGGGTATGTGCACACGTTCAGGTTTTTTCTGGTTTTTTTCACGATAAAAACACTATAAAAACTCATTAAAAACGCATGCATTATGCATCTTATCATTTAGAATGCATTCTGCAATTTTTGTGCACATGATGCGTTTTTTCTGCGAAAAAAATGCATCGCGGTAAAAAAAAGCAGCATGTTCATTAATTTTGCGTTTTTTCCCGCTATTCTATGCATTGGGAAAAAAACGCAAAAAAAAAGCATCAAAAACGCGGTAAAAACGAGGTAAAATCGAGGTAAAATCGTGGTAAAAATGATTTCTGGCAGAAATATCCGGTTTTTGTCAGGAAAATTTCTGCCAGAAATCCTGACGTGTTCACATAGCCTTACTGTAAATGTGTGGATTTGTTAATTATTTCTATGCCATTTGTTTACGCAATACTTACCTCTTCCCAAAAAGGACTGAACAAGACATTACTGGTGTGGCGCGTATAAATGAGATATATGACTACTAAAATGCGGTTGTTTAAAAATAAAAGTATGCTGTGACGCAAACACTTTGTGTGATAGACAGTCAAATATCAGGACTTTGGTTAATTTTCTTTAGTTTTTTTTTAACACAATTATTTATTCCATCCCGAAAAGGATTGAAAACAAATTAAAAAACTCAGCATGCTTGCCTTGTGTCAATCGTACTTTTTCTAACAGACACTGAGTTAAAAATTTTTTTGAGTTTAAGGAATATTGTGTTGGCTTGCTGCTTGCCTGTACACGAAGAATGAGAAAAATGTTTGTCAGCTATACTATATCAATGTATGATAAATCACACTGGCACTACTGCTGTCATCTCTGCTACCTCTCCCTATATCTATTAAATCTCTATATTATTCAAATATTACTAGACTCATTCTATTTTAATTCTGTTGAACAACACAAATTGTCTGTAGTATTTGCTCAATGTTTTAGGGGTTTCTCTCCCCATATCGCTAAGCTATAAGCCGTCACGTCCTCTAATTATTGAAATTTGTCCTAAAATCTCTGCTTCATTCCGTACCTCGGCTTTTAAACAGGCTATGACAATCTCTCCTTATTGGTTGTTCTTTATCATGTGATAGCTGCAAATCAATAAGGGGAAGCCCAGGTGGTGGAATCTAGGTCATGTGTGCCTTCTCTGACTGATGCAATCTTCTGCTTTAAATACAATGTGAAGGACATTTATTTTTTTTGCAACTTGCACAAATCGAATTGAAAATTATTTTCATTTTGGGGATTCTGCAAATTTACAAAAATTCAATTTAAGTTTAATCTGCAACAAACTGATTTACTTATCTCTGCTAAGTGGTAAGTGTTAAAAATAAATGAAGAGACAAAATGTAATCATCTGATACCTTGTGATGTTTTCTCAGTAGAATGAATAATGTTTTTGTTTATTGAAGTCATCTTCAGCAAATAATAACAGCGCATGAGGATCAGAAGATCTGACAGTCAACCAACAGCTGAGTATACCTATAAAGTGCAAAGTCACATAGCAATGAGTTTTATTTAACTCTTTACACTGTTCGTAGCACCCCTTGTGTGATCACTCGCTGAGGAAATACCTATGATTGGCAACTGATAATATGTAACAAATGCTTGGGATATAGAAATCTCCATTCCTATCAGTTTTAGGCTATGTGCACACGTTGCGGATTGTATGCTTTGTTGCCGCATTTTTTCGCAGCAAAAACGCTGCAAAAAGCATGCACAACACAGCCCATTGAATTCAATGGGATTCTGCGCAAAGGACCTTTGTGACGTCACGGTCACGTGACCGCGCACTATGCTTGACAAGTGTGACCAACCTGTCAATCAGTTTTCCAAGCGATGCTACAGATCGCTTGGAAAATGCTAGCATTCTGCAAGCTAACTACGCTTGCAAAACGCTAGTGTTTAGCGGGAAAACACATGCCAATTCTGCATGCTTTATACCCATGGCAGGGAGTTGCAGAATTGCCTCGGAAATTTCAGCGGCAATTCTGCAACGTGTGCACATAGCCTTACTCTTGCTGTTAGAAATATGTGCTGCATGCCCCATCCTGTGTTCCATATGTACTGTATATTTCCTGCTCAGTGTCCCATAAGTGCTGTATACCTAGGTGACACCAAGCATTAGGTATATAGCGCATTGTTTATGCTGATAATTTTGTACGGCTCCCTAACAATGTTATAATTATCCAAATGGCCTTTAGCAGAAAAAAAGGTTCCCCACCCCTGCTGTAGAGCATCACGGGAAAGCCCAAAGACACATGGCTGATGTCATTATCCTGCTTTTTGATGTCATTATCCTGAATTTTGAGCAGTTCATGAAATGTCTCCCTCCTCCTGATTCCCACTTTAAGATTTCCACGGCCCCTGAGTACTACTTCCATCACAGCTGAAATTGTCATAAACAATAGCTAGAACCTCCAATGTGCCGCATTTTCCCACAGCGCAGCCCACAATTTTGATGAATCAACAATAGCTAAGCATTTGAATTGTTCTTCATCTCCACTGCCCCCATCTCATCCAAGTCCAAACACTGACTGTTCCTCTCATCCAATAAATCAACTGGAAGACGCTGTTGTTGTTGTAAATTTTTGTCGTTAATCCCTGTGTTGCTGTGGCTTAATGGATCAGAAGTGTCATTGATGTAATTGAAAGACTACAATGTAAAAGATTACCTGTTACAGCAGCAGAGGAGGTGGACTTTGCTGAATACTTACTCAAATTGATGGTGTCACCATCAGAGGAAACATCATCCTGCTGTAACTGAGGCAAATGATGTGCCATATATTCTATAACATCCCCTGCTTCTTCCCCATTAATACATTTTCAAAGGCCAATAGGTCCTTTTCCAGATGTTGTGGTATTTTTGTTTTCTACAAATTATTGTGCTCTTTCTCATTTTTACTTTTCTTTAATCATCCATTTTGTTTCTGTACTTTAACTTTGGCAACTATTTTCAGTCACAATTATTCCCTCCTTCCCAAGAAGAATTGATAAAGAAATTTTAAGTAGGTGCATGTCCAGAAAGCTAGCAATGGCAACAGACCGAAATATTACTGTGGATATAGAGTGTGCTGGTGTCAAACTAAAATAGTTGTATACAAAACACAGGGACAGTGACAGTTACCGTAAATGTGTGGATTTATTAATTATTAGTGATAAGCGAGTGTACTCGTTGCTTGGGTTTTCCAGAGTATGCTCAGTTGACCTCCGAGTATTTATGACTGCTCTGAGATTTAGTTTTCATCCCGGCAGCTGAATGATTTACAGCTACTAGCCTGCTTGATTACATGTGGAGAGTCCCTAGCCCCCAGGCAAGTCTCACATGTACTCAGGCTGGAGAGTAGCTGTAAATCATTCAGCTGCCCTGATGAAAACTAAATCTCCGAGCAGTCATAAATACTCGGAGGTCACCTGAGCGTGCTTGGGAAAACCCAAGCAACGGAGTACACTCGTTCATCACTATTAATTATTTCTTTGTCATTTGTTTACACAACACTTAACCCTTCCCAAAAGGACTGAACAAGAAATCTGTCAGGATCCCTGCTGCAGATTTACAGCAGGAGTCTGTGCACGTGTTACAGAAGGACAGAGAGAGAGTAAGGAGCACTGTGGTGAGCTTTCCTGCCAGAGCGCAGGGCCTGAAGCATGTGACCTCAAGGGGAGTGGATAGAGGCAGGGCCAGACTCCAAGTAGCGGCGGTGACCGTTGAAGCCGGAGAGTAGTCTGAACATGCCGAGGTCAAGCCGGGAGGTCGATGAAATGCCAAAAGGGTGAGACGTAAGCGTGGTCAAGACGTAGCAAAAAGGTCGGGGAGCCGAAGATAGTGGTGCAGTACAAACGGGGAAGACAGGACGGAAGTAAGAGTACCAAGCCGAAGGTCAGAGCCAGAAACAGACAATAAGCACAGAGTCACAAGGCAAAGCACAGAACCAGAAAACAGGCTGAGTCATACACAAGAAAGCAAATGGACTAAACAGTATGCAACCACACCAGGGGGTCAGACACACAGCCAAGACAGATGTATCACTGAGAAGGATCCCAAGATGCAGGCGGATAAATATAGCCCTCCCCAAACCAAAAGGAGGCTATACAAATTAACGTCAAGAGGACAGGGAAGGAACCCTGTCCACAACCATGACAAAATCACTACTGGTGTGAAGCTTATAAATGAGAAATATGACTACTAAAATACGGTTGCTTAAAAAAAAAGTTTGTTGTGACGCCAACACTTTGTGTTATAGTCAGTCTCAGTTAAATGTCAAAACGTAATTAATTTTCTTTAGTATTTTTTAACACAATTATTTATTCCATCCTGAAAAGGATTGAAAAGAAATTAAAAAACTCAGCATGCTTTCTTATGTAAACCGTACTTTCCCTAACAGACACTGATTTTAGATTTATTTTTGAGTTTAAGGAATATTGTTTTGGCTTGCTGCTTGCCTGTACACGAAGAATGAGAAAAATGTTTATTTGTCAGCTATACTATATCAATGTGTGATCAATCACACTGGCACTACTGCTGGCATCTCTCCTACCTCTCCCTATATCTATTAAGTCTCTGTATTATTCAGAGACTACTAGACTCGTTCTATTTTAATTCTGTTGAACAACACAAATTGTCTTTAGTATTTGCTCAATGTTTTAGGGATTTCTCTCCATATATTGCTAAGCTATAAGCCGAGATGTCCTCTTAATTATTGAAATTCGTCCTAAAATCTCTGCTTCATTCTGTACCTCGGCTTATAAACAGACTATGACAATCTCTCCTTATTGGTTGTGCTTTACCATGTGATGTGATAGCTGCAAATCAATAAGGGGGAGTCCATGTGGTGGAATCTAGGTCATGTCTGCCATTTCTGACTGATGCAATCTTCTGCTTTAAATACAATGGTGAAGGACTTCTTTTTTTTTTGCAACTTACACAAATCAAATTAAAAATTCTTTTCGTTTTGGTGATAGAGAAAATTTACAAAAATTCAATTTAAGTTTAATCTGCAACAAATTGATTTACTTAACTCTGCTAAGTAGTAAGTGTTAAAAATAAATGAAGAGACAAAATGTAATCATATGATTCCTTGTGATGTTTTCTCAGTAGAATGAATAATGTTTTTGTTTAATGAAGTCATCTTCAGCAAATAATGACAGTGCATGAGGATCAGAAGATCTGGCAGTCAACCAACAGCTGAGTGAGTATACCTATAAAGTGCAAAGTCACATAGCAATGAGAGTTTTATTTAACCCTTTACACTGTTCATAGCACCCCTTGTGTGATCACTCGCTGGGGAAATGCCTATTATTGGCCGCTGATATTATGAAATAAATGCTTGGGATATAGAAATCTCCATTCCCATCAGCTTCACTCTTGCTTTGACCCATGTAATAGTTTTACAGACCAGCCCTGCCCAGAGATAAGTAATGTATTTAAAAGTGCCATTTACAGCCAAATGTTATAAGTGAGAAAGCCAAGTTTTGCGTAATGTGTGTAATTGAATCGCCCATGTCATTATGGTGTTTGGGTGGAAAACCTCTAGCCCAATCAATCAACTTACTTGGGTTCTTTCTCATAAAATTACTGCTCCAAATTATGTCACAATATGGTGTTTGTTAATAGGTTGTGCTATTATTTTAACAGACTGCTATTTTGCACATTTATGGCTTAGGACTGTCTTTAATTTTAATAGCACCCCAACTGAAAGTATGCAAAAAAAAGTTGTCATAGTGGAAGTTGTACATCCTGATTGTTAAGATTGAATTTTACACCTTAATGGAGTGAATCCAATTTCAAGACATTTGCTCAAATCTATTTAGCTGTGTTATATTTTCTTTGTGCAGAGTAGGGATCTCAGAAGCAGTATCATTTGGAACATGATGGACCTGCTGAAAATGTGTGACTGTGGAGTGGAAGTGGCAGCGACCCCTTATGGAATTGTTACATCCATGTCTGAACCCACTCTTACTCTGTCTGCTTCTGTCATTAGGCAGTACTGTTCTATGTGGACAGCACTGGGCGATGCAGTCATGGTCGGTACAAGTGCATTAAGGCAGCCAGAATTTGATAAAATTCACAGTAACCTACTAAACAGTCAGGAGATGTCCAGCTTTGTAGGGTCAATGGGAATGATAGCAGTACAGCATGGAACAAGATTTCCAACTTTGATGTGACAATTGTAACAATGGCTTCTTTTATGCCATTATTTTTTTTTTCCATTTTTGCCAGTACCATATTTTTTGGACTGTAAGGCACACTTTTTTCCTCCAAAAATATGTGGATGAAATTGTGGGTGTGTCTTATTGTCCAGATGTACCTGCTTTGGATGTGGTGGGGAGGAGGAAGAGCGGTAGCAGCAGAGCAGTGGGTCACAAGAAGCAGGAGCCCGTGGCTCCGGCAATCTTCCTTCTGATTTCGGGGGACATATCCCCCAACCCCGGTCCCCCATCCCCCAACCTCAACCCCTACCCTACCTCATATCAAAACCATACTAACCTTATTAATATTACTTGCACTCCCTCACCTCTCTCTTTCAATTGTGCCCTTTGGAATCCACGGTCTGTATGTAACGAGCTTCCCTTCCTGCACAACTACTTTGTGAACAACTCTCTGAATCTGTTGGCCCTCACTGAAACCTGGATCCAGGACTCTGACACTGTCTCCTCCGCCGCCATTTTACAAAAATTCAATTTAAGTTTAATCTGCGACAAATTGATTTACTTATTTCTGCTAAGTGATAAAAATAAATGAAGAGACAAAATGTAATCATCTGATTCCTTGTGATGTTTTCTCAGTAGAATGAATAATGTTTTTGTTTAATGAAGTCATCTTCAGCAAATAATGACAGCGCATGAGGATCAGAAGATCTGACAGTCAACCAACAGCTGAGTATACCTATAAGAGCTCATTTCCACTTGTGAGGAAAACGGACGAGTGCAATCCGATAAAAAATTGGATTGCACTCAGACCAATGTTATTCAATAGGTGACATCTCATTTGCGATTTTTTTCTCAGCCGAAATCGGACTGAGAAAAAATTCTCAGCATGCTGCGTATTGCTGCGATTCTCGGACGAGACTCGCCAATGTAAGTCAATGGGTGCGAGAAAAAAATCGCACAGCACTCGCACCATGGGAGTTCTGTCCAATTTTTATGCACCATTGTCCTTTTAAAATCCGGCAATTCAGCGCAGTGTACAGTAAAATCACACTGACAGGTTAGAATAGAATAGATATATACACATAGAATAGGTATATATACATATATATATGTCAGTGAGACACCTATATATATTTATATTTAATGCAGCGCTAGATAGCAGAAAAGCTGGTAATTCAATTGTCGGCTTTTGCTATCTCCTTCCCAAACCCGACAGGATATGAGACATGGTTACATACAGTAAACCATTTCATATCTCTTATTTTATTACATATTCCTCACTACTAATGTAAGAAGTGTCTTTGTGTAAAATTTGGTGGCTCTAGCTGTTAAAATAAAGGGTTAAATCACGGAAAAAATTGGTGTGGGCCAGAGTGGGAAAGCCAGTGACTGAGGGCAGATATTAACAGCCTAGAGAGGGACCATGGATATTGCCCCCCTCGGCTAAAATCATCTGCCCCCAGCCACCCCAGAAAAGGCACATCTGTAAGATGCGCCTATTCTGGCACTTAGCCTCTCTCTTCCCACTCCCTTGTAGCGGTGGGATATGGGGTAATAAAGGGTTAATGTCACCTTGCTATTGTAAGTTGATAATAAGCCTGGTTAATAATGGAGAAATGTCAATAAGACACCTACCCATTAATAATCCAATACTAGTAAATGGGTAATAATGCCCTGAAGAAGAGAGCAGGAAAGCTCTTGAAACGCGTAGGCTTCAATAAATCACCTAAAAATTTACACCGTGTGCGCGGTCTTCAGTTTACCTAAGACTAGTAAATGGGTAATAAAACACACACACATTAGGAAAAAAGTATTTTAATGAAATAAAGACACAGGTGTTGTAATAGTTTATTATACGCTCAATCCAATTGAAGACCCTTATCACCTGAAACAAAGTTAAAATAAAAAATCAACAATATCTCATACCTTCCGTCGTTCAGTCTTGTCCCACGCTGTAAATCCTTCTGAAGGGGGTTAAATAATTTTACAGCCAGGAGCTCTGCTAATGCAGCTGTTGCCCCTGCCTGTAAAAGCTGGGGAATGAATCGAAAGCAGGGGAACGTAGCTACCTAGACTTGCGGTGCTGCGCCCCCTGCTGGTATAAACTCATATGAACTCTAGCGTGAGAAAATATTCTGAAAAATTCCCACGCTGAAATTCATATGAGTTTCTGCCAGCAGGGGGCTCAGCACCACAAGTCTAGGTAGCTACATTTCCCTGCATTCCATTCATTCCCCAGATTTTACAGGCAGGGGCAGCTGCATTAGCAGAGCTCCTGGCAGTAAAATTATTTAACCCCTTCAGATGGATTTACAGCGTGGGACAAGACTGAACGACGGAAGGTATGGGATATTGTTGATTTTTTATTTTAACTTTGTTTCAGGTGACAAGGGTCTTCAACTGGATTGAGCGTTTAATAAACTATTACAACACCCTGTGTCTTTATTTCATTAAAATACTTTTTTCATAATGTGTGTGTGTTTTATTAACCATTTACTAGTATTGGATTAATAATGGATAGGTGTCTTATTGATGCCTCTCCATTATTAACCTGGCTTAATGTCACCTTACAATAGAAAGGTGACATAACCCCTTATTACTCCATATCCCACCGCTACAGGGGACTGGGAAGAGAGTGGCCAAGTGCCAGAATAGGCGCATCTTACAGATGTGCCTTTTCTGAGGTGGCTGGGGGCAGATGTTTTTAACCAGGGGTGGTCCTATAACCAATGGTACCTCCCTAGGCTATTAATATCTGCCTTCAGTCACTGGCTTTACCACTCTGGCAAAGAAAATTGTGCGGGAGCCCACGCCAATTTTTTACGTGAATTAACCCTTTATTTTAACAGCTAGAGCCACCAAATTTTACACAAAGACACTTCTTACATTAGTAGTGAGTAGTGTTGAGCATTCCGATACCGCAAGTATCGGGTATCGGCCGATACTTGCGGTATCGGAATTCCGATACCGAGATCCGATACTTTTGTGGTATCAGGAATTGGTATCGGATCCAAATTACTGTGTAAAATAAAGAATTAAAATAACAAATATTGATATACTCACCTCTCCGGAGGCCCCTGGACATCACCGCTGGTAACTGGCAGCCTTCTTTGCTTAAAATGAGCGCGTTTAGGGCCTTCCATGATGTCACGGCTTCTGATTGGTCGCGTGCCGCTCATGTGACCGCCACGCGACCAATCACAAGTCGTGACATCATTCTCAGGCCCTAAACTCCTCATTCTAGGAATTTAGGACCTGAGAATGACGTCGCGGCTTGTGATTGGTCGCGTGGTGGTCACATGAGCGGCACGCGACCAATCAGAAGCCGTGACGTCATGGAAGGCCCTAAACGCGCTCATTTTAAGCAAAGATTAAGATTAAGATAAGCTGCCGGTTACCAGCGGTGATGTCCAGGGGCCTCCGGAGAGGTGAGTATATCAATATTTTTTATTTTAATTCTTTATTTTACACAGTAATATGTATCCCAGGGCCTGAAGGAGAGTTTCCTCTCCTTCAGACCCTGGGAACCATCAGGATACCTTCCGATACTTGGTGTCCCATTGACTTGTATTGGTATCGGGTATCGGTATCGGCGATATCCGATACTTTTCGGGTATCAGCCGATACTATCCGATACCGATACTTTCAAGTATCGGACGGTATCGCTCAACACTAGGGTTGAGCGAAATGGGTCGGCCATTTTCAGAAGTCGCCGACTTTTGGCAAAGTCGGGTTTCATGAAACCCGACCCCTGTGTGGGGTCGGCCATGAGGTCGGCGATCTTCTGAAAAGTTCCGATATGTTTGCGATATCGGAAATCGGTATCGGAATCCACATTTAAGTGTAAAATAAAGAATTAAAATAAAAAATATTGATATACTCACCTCTCCGGAGGCCCCTGGACATCGCCGCTGGTAACCGGCAGCCTTCTTTGCTTAAAATGAGCGCGTTTACGGCCTTCCATGATGTCACGGCTTCTGATTGGTCGCGTGCCGCTCATGTGACCGCCACGCGACCAATCACAAGCCGTGACGTAATTCTCAGGTCCTAAATTCCTAATTCTAGGAATTTAGGACCTGAGAATTACGTCACGGCTTGTGATTGGTCGCGTGGCGGTCACATGGGCGGCCGCGACCAATCACAAGCCGTGACGTCATCTAAGGCCCTGAACGCGCTCATTTTAAGCAAAGAAGGCTGCCGGTTACCAGCGGTGATGTCCAGGGGCCTCCGGACGGGTGAGTATATCAATATTCTTTATTTTAATTCTATATTTTACACATTAATATGGATCCCAGGGCCTGAAGGAGAGTTTCCTCTCCTTCAGACCCTGGGAACCATAGTATCCCATTGCACTGCATTGGGTTTCGTGTTTCGGCCGACCCCGACCCCGACTTTTTTATAGGATCGGCCGATTTCACTCGACCCGACTTTTGAGAAAGTCGGGTTTCGTGAAACCCGACCTGATCCTATAAAAATAAAAGTTGCTCAACCCTACTCAACACTAGTAGTGAGGAATATGTAATAAAATAAGGGATATGAAATGGTTTACTGTATGTAACCATGTCTCATATCCTGTCGGGTTTGGGAAGGAGATAGCAAAAGCCGGCAATTGAATTACCGGCTTTTCTGCTATCTAGCGCTGCATTAAATTTAAATATATATATATCTGTGTCTCAGTGACATATATACAGGTCCTTCTCAAAAAATTAGCATATAGTGTTAAATTTCATTATTTACCATAATGTAATGATTACAATTAAACTTTCATATATTATAGATTCATTAGCCACCAACTGAAATTTGTCAGGTCTTTTATTGTTTTAATACTGATGATTTTGGCATACAACTCCTGAAAACCCAAAAAACCTGTCTCAATAAATTAGCATATTTCACCCGACCAATCAAATAAAAGTGTTTTTTAATACCAAACAAAAAAACCCATCAAATAATAATGTTCAGTAATGCACTCAATACTTGGTCGGGAATCCTTTAGCAGAAATGACTGCTTCAATGCGGCGTGGCATGGAGGCAATCAGCCTGTGACACTGCTGAGATGTTATGGAGGCCCAGGATGCTTCAATAGCGGCCTTAAGCTCATCCAGAGTGTTGGGTCTTGCGTCTCTCAACTTTCTCTTCACAATATCCCACAGATTCTCTATGGAGTTCAGGTCAGGAGAGTTGGCAGGCCAATTGAGCACAGTAATACCATGGTCAGTAAACCATTTACCAGTGGTTTTGGCACTGTGAGCAGGTGCCAGGTCGTGCTGGAAAATGAAATCTTCATCTCCATAAAGCATTTCAGCCGATGGAAGCATGAAGTGCTCCAAAATCTCCTGATAGCTAGCTGCATTGACCCTGCCCTTGATGAAACACAGTGGACCAACACCAGCAGCTGACATGGCACCCCACACCATCACTGACTGTGGGTACTTGACACTAGACTTCAGGCATTTTGGCATTTCCTTCTCCCCAGTCTTCCTCCAGACTCTGGCACCTTGATTTCCGAATGACATGCAAAATTTGCTTTCATCAGAAAAAAGTACTTGGGACCACTTAGTAACAGTCCAGTGCTGCTTCTCTGTAGCCCAGGTCAGGCGCTTCTGCCGCTGTTTATGGTTCAAAAGTGGCTTTACCTGGGGAATGCGGCACCTGTAGCCCATTTCCTGCACACGCCTGTGCACGGTGGCTCTGGATGTTTCCACACCAGACTCAGTCCACTGCTTCCTCAGGTTCCGGTCACCTCTTCTCGTTGTACAGCGTTTTCTGCCACATTGTTTCCTTCCAACAGACTTACCATTGAGGTGCCTTGATACAGCACTCTGGGAACAGCCTATTTGTTGAGAAATTTCTTTCTGGGTCTTACCCTCTTGCTTGAGGGTGTCAATGATGGCCTTCTTGACATCTGTCAGGTTGCTAGTCTTACCCATGATGGGGGTTTTGAGTAATGAACCAGGCAGGGAGTTTTTAAAAGCCTCAGGTATCTTTTGCATGTGTTTAGAGTTAATTAGTTGATTCAGAAGATTAGGGTAATAGGTCATTTAGAGAACCTTTTCTTGATATGCTAATTTATTGAGACAGGTTTTTTGGGTTATCAGGAGTTGTATGCCAAAATCATCAGTATTAAAACAATAAAAGACCTGACAAATTTCAGTTGGTGGATAATGAATCTATAATATATGAAAGTTTAATTGTAATCATTACATTATGGTAAATAATGAAATTTAACACTATATGCTAATTTTTTGAGAAGGACCTGTATATATATATATATATATGTATATATACCTATTCTATGTGTATATATCTATTCTATCTTTTCTATTCTAATCTGTCAGTGTGATTTTACTGTACACAGCACTGATTTGCAATACGGATGTAATACGGATGTTGCGATAAAAAAACCATTAAAACCGCATGACACTTGCATGGCAATCACATGTTTTACCTCCATTTTTTCGGTCCGTAAATCGGACCTTTTTTTCTCTCAAGTGAAAATGAGCCGTAAAGTACAAAGTCACATAGCAATGAGAGTATTACTTAACCCTTTACACTGTTCGTAGCACCCCTTGTGTGATCACTCGCTGGGGAAATGCCTATTATTGGCCGCTGATATTATGAAATAAATGCTTGGGATAAAGAAATCTCCATTCCCATCAGCTTCACTCTTGCTTTGACCCATGTAATAGTTTTACAGACCAGCCCTGCCCAGAGATAAGTAATGTATTTAAAAGTGCCATTTACAGCCAAATGTTATAAGTGAGGAAGCCAAGTTTTGCGTAATGTGTCTAATTGAATCGCCCATGTCATTATGGTGTTTGGGTGGAAAACCTCTAGCCCAATCAATCAACTTACTTGGGTTCTTTTTTATAAAATTATTGCTCCAAATTATGTCACAATATGGTGTTTGTTAATAGGTGGTGCTACTATTTTACAGACTGTCTTTAATTTTAATAGCACCCCAACTGAAAGTGTGCGAAAAAAAAGTTGTCGTAGTGGAAGTTGTACATCCTGATTGTTAAGATTGAATTTTACACCTTAATGGAGTGAATCCAATGTAAAGACATTTGCTCAAATCTATTTCGCTGTGTTATATTTTCTCTGTGCAGGGTAGGGATCTCAGAAGCAGTATCATTTGGAACATGGTGGACATGCAGAAAATGTGTGACTGTGGAGTGGAAGTGGCAGCGACCCCTTATGGAATTGTTACATCCATGTCTGAACCCACTCTTACTCTGTCTGCTTCTGTCATTAGGCAGTACTGTTCTATGTGGACAGCACTGGGCGATACAGTCATGGTCGGTACAAGTGCATTAAGGCAGCCAGAATTTGAGAAAATTCACAGTAACCTACTGAACAGCCAGGAGATGTCCAGCTGCGTAGGGTCAATGGGAGTGATAGCAGTACAGCATGGAACATGATTGCCAACTTTGACGTGACAATTGTAACAATGGCTTCTTTTATGCCATTATTTTTTTTCCATTTTTGCCGGTACTGTATATTTCGGACTATAAGACACACTTTTTTTTCCTCCAAAAATGTGGAGGAAATGGGGGATGCGCGTTATAATCCAGATGTACCTGCTGTGGTGGGGATGATGAAGAGCGGCAGCGGCGGAGCAGTGGGTCACAAGAAGCAGGAGTCAGCGGCTCCGGCTATCTTCCATGCCTGCTGCTAAAGAGAAATGAATATTCACTGCACTCCATGCCCATGGTCGTTGAGAGCAGTGAATATTAATTTATATTTAATCGCAGACACGCTGTTAGCTGCCAGCTTCCAAAAGCTGCCGGGCGTTTTCGTGTCCCCGCTACTTAAGGCAATGAATATTCACTGCTCTCTACTCCGATAGGCATGGAATGCAGTGAATATTCATTCCCTTTAATAGCTTCACGTGAACGCCCGGCAGCTACAGGAAACTGGCGCTTGCGGCTGACACTGTGCTTGCTATTAACCCCTTCCCGACCTCCGCTGTACAATTACTGCGGAGGTCGATACCCCCGCTATGATGCGGGCTGCGGCGGTGAGCCCGCATCATAGCCGGGACATGTCAGCTGTTTTGTGCAGCTGACATGTGCCCGCAATAGCGACAGGTGGAATTGCAATCCACCCGCCACTATTAACTAGTTAAATGCCACTGTCAAACGCTGTCAGCAGCATTTAACCGAGGCTTCCGGCCATCAGGCTGGAAATGAGTGCATTGCCGACCCCATCACATGATCGGGGGTCAGCAATGCGTCGACATAGCAACCAGAGGTCTCCTTGAGACCTCTATGGTTGCTGATGCCGGCTTGCTGTGAGCGCAACCCTGTGGACGGCGCTCATAGCAAACCTGTAATTCAGCTACATAGGAGCGATCTATGCATCGCTCCCATGTAGCTGAGCCGATCGAGTTGTGCCAGCTCGGATGCTATTGAAGCATGGCAAAGGTGAAAAAAGAAAAAAAAGTTTAAAACAAATGAAAAAAACAAAAAAAAATAAAGTCTAAATCACCCCCCTTTCGCCCCATTCAAAATAAAACAATAAAAATAAAATCAAACCTACACATATTTGGTATCACCGAGTTCAGAATCGCCGGATCTATCAATTAAAAAAAAAAAAATTAACCTGATCGCTAAACAGAGTAGCAAGAAAAAAAATTTGAAACGCCAGAATTACGATTTTTTGGTCGCCGCGACATTAAAATGCAATAACGGGCGATCAAAAGAACGTATCTGCTCCGAAATGTTATCATTAAAAATGTCAGCTCGGCACACAAAAAATAAACCCTCACCTGACCCCAGATCACGAAAAATGGAGACACTATGGGTATCCGAAAATAGCGCATTATTTTCTTCTTTTTTTTAAAGCAAAGTTTGGAATTTTTTTTTACCACTTAGATAAAACGAAACCTAGGCATGTTTTGTGTCTATGAACTTGTAATGAGCTGGAGAATCAAAATGGCAGGTCAGTTTTAGCATTTAGTGAACCTAGCAAAAAAGCCAAACAAAAAACAAGTGTGGGATTGCACTTTTTTTGCAATTTCACCGCACTTGGAATTTTTTTCTCGTTTTCTAGTACACGACATGCTAAAACCAATGATGTCTTTCAAAAGTTCAACTTGTCCTGCAAAAATCAGGGAACTTTTCCAAGGCTGCAGTTCATGAGTTCATCCACCAGAGGGCGCCTCACCGCAACTCAATGTAAGTACAGATCACCCAGCTTTCATTTCATCACCCGGGGATTACAGACATGAGCGAGTGCTTTAGCGCAGCTCCTGCCTGTAAAATAATTAACCCCTTCAGATGGATTACCTCGTGGGACCTGACAGATCCTCGGATGGTATGTATATTGTGTGTTTATTATTTTGCCAAGCGAGGGTGTTCCGGATGGATTGAGAGAGCAATAAAATACTAAAACAACCTGTTTGTTTATTTCATTAAAATACTTTTTAATAACGTGTATGTGTGTGTGTGTGTGTGTGTGTGTGTGTGTGTGTGTGTGTGTGTGTGTGTTTTTTAACCCTTTCAGACAATTGGATTAATAATGGATAGGTGACATAATTGACGCCTCTCCATTATTAATCTGGCTTAATGTCACCTTACAATAGCAAGGTGACATTAACCCTTCATTACCCCATATCCCACCACTACACGGGAGTGGGAAGAAAGTGGCCAAGTGCCAGAATAGGCGCATCTTCCAGATGTGCCTTTTCTGGGGTGGCTGGGGGCAGATGTTTTTAGCCACGGGGGGGCCAATAACCATGGACCCTCTCCTGGCTATTAATATCTGCCCTCAGTCACTGGCTTTACCACTCTGGCGGAGAAAATTGCGTGGGAGCCCACGCCAATTTTTTCCGTGATTTAACCCTTTATTTCAGCAGCTACAGCGCACAAATTTTGCACATACACACTACTAACATTAGTAGTGTGGAATATGCAAAAAAAATGGGGATATGAGATGGTTTACTGTATGTAAATCATGTCTCATATCATGTCGGGTTTAGGCAGGAGAAATGAAAAGCCGGCAATTGAATTACCGGCTTTTCAATAACACCGCTGCGTATTTCTCGCAAGTCACACTGCTGGTCCGTGTGGAACCCGTATTTTTCTCGCCACCATAGATTTTCATTGGCAATTTATTTGCGCAATACACTGACAAACGCAGCATGCTGCGATTTTGTACGGCCGTAGAGGACCGTATAATACGGATCAGTAAAATACGGCTGATAGGAGCTGGGACATAGGGAATCATTGTGCCGTGTGTTATGCGTATTTTACGGATGTATTTTCTGCGCTCATACATCCGTAAAACTCGCCAGTGTGACGCCGGCCTAAGGAGTCACTGTAGTAGTTGGACAGTAGACTCACCACCACCATGAACCACAACATGCTTTGCCACAGGGAATATGCAATCATTGACCAAATAATATTAGTTTTTCAATGATGAAAAGTAAACTCAAACATTTTCTGCACTCTTGAAAGTCTGGTCCTTAATAGGTTTCTTACTTTTGTTATATTTTATACTTTTGTTATATGTAAATATAGGTAAATATAGGCTTATATGGCTATAAATGAAGAGAAGGACTCGTGATATGATAAGCAAATGTAATCCTTACTTAACACGCTTTATAAATTGATTCCTGGTGATGATATAAATACCTTGAACAAAGTTGTAGAAGAAATCACCCTCTCTGTGATACAAGAATGGACAATGGATTCCAGCATCTATAAGCGCTACCATGAAGATGACTTTGATTCCAGACAACATTTGAAGGATTATTTCTCAGAAAACCCTGGTATGGTCTCTGAAGAGGATTCCTTGATATTTCCCATAGAAAACCTTATTAAAACTTTTACAGAGGGTATGTATCCTAAGTGTTCTGTTTAGATGGTTTTACCTAAATGCAAATTAGGCAAATTTAATTTTTAGTGGTTTGGGAGATCAGGAGAGTTAAAAACCCTGATTCATATCAATCCAGGGAAGTAGAGCAAGCGGATGTTTATTATACATGATGAATAATATTGGGGTTAGCAGTGTACCTGTTTCCTGTCTGTAATTTTCAGAACTCTGGAAAATGATGGCAAGTTAAACTAACAGTTCAGCTGTTAATACAATTGCTTTTAAATCTGCTGTAAGGATATGTTCACATTTACAAATTTTCAAATGCAGATTTTACTACAGATCCATTAGAAATCCACATTTACACTGTGTGCAGAATTATTAGGCAAGTTGTATTTTAGAGGATTATTTTTATTATTGATCAACAACTATGTTCTCAATCAACCCAAAAGATAAATATCAAAGCTTAATATTTTTGGAAGTTGGAGTGGGGTTTTTTAGATTTGGCTATCTTAGGAGAAGATCTGTTTGTGCAGGTAACTATTACTGTGCAGAATTATTAGGCAACTTAATAAAAACCAAATATATTCCCATCTCACTTGTTTATTTTCACCAGGTAAACCAATATAACTGCACAAAATTTAGAAATAAAAATTTCTGACATGCAAAAACAAAACCCCCCAAAATTAGTGACCAATATAGCCACCTTTCTTTATGATGACACTCAGCAGCCTTCCATCCATAGATTCGGTCAGTTGCTTGATCTGTTTACGATCAACATTGCGTGCAGCAGCCACCACAGCCTCCCAGACACTTCCTAGAGGTGTACTGTTTTCCTTCCCTGTAGATCTCACATTTTATGAGGGACCACAGGTTCTCGAAGGGGTTCAGATCAGGTGGACAAGGGGGCCTGTTATGACCTGGTGGGTACGGAGCGGTACTGAGATGACCTGGTGGGCAAAACCAATCATGGACTCACTACGGAGCAGCACTGAAATGACCTGGTGGGTAAAACAAAAATAGGACTAGCTTTGAGGAGGTGGTAACTTTACTGACCGCAATCCCTACTCCTAACACCAACACTAGAAATAGCCGTGGAGCGTACCTAACTCTGCCTAGACGCCTCTGCACAGCCTAAGAACTAGCTACCCCTAAAGATGGAAACGGAAAGCTATCTCGCCTCAGAGAAACCCCCAAAGGAAGATAGCCCCCCACAAATATTGACGGTGAGTGGAGAGGGAAATGACAAACTCAGAAATGAAACTAGATTTTTTAGCAAAGGAGGCCAGTGCTATCTAAATAGACAGAGATAGGATAGGTTGCTGTGCGGTCAGTATAAAAACAAAAAGTCCACGCAGAGTTTACAAAAATAACCACCACACCGACTCAAGGTGTGGAGAGGGGCAAATCTGCGACCCCAGAGCTTCCAACTAGCCGGAATATTTCATAATGACAAGCTGGACAAAAGAGACATAAATTGAACTGAACAGAAGGTCATAAGCAGGGAAACACCCAAAAAAGTAGCAGACTTATCTTAAGCTGAAAATGGACTGGCCAACAGAGAACTTCCAGGAAAGGACTGAATCCACAGGAAATACATTGACAGCTGGCATCCACTAAAGCCAAGAGCCCAGTTAAATAACAAGGCCAGGAAACCGATTAGTGAACGCAGCTGCTAAGTTCCACTTGAAACCACCAGAGGGAGCCCAAGAGCAGAACTCCCAAAAATACCATTCGCAACCACAGGATGGAGCCCAAGAACGGAATTCACAACAGTACCCCCCCCCCTTGAGGAGGGGTCACCGAACCCTCACCAGAGCCCCCAGGCCGATTGGGATGAGCCAAATGAAAAGCATGTACCAAATTGGCAGCATGGACATTGGAGGCAAAAACCCAAGAGTTATCCTCCTGGCCATAACCCTTCCACTTGACCAAATACTGAAGTTTCCGCCTTGAAAGACGAGAATCCAAAATCTTCTCCACCACATATTCCAGCTCTCCCTCAACCAACACCGGAGCAGGAGGGTCAACGGAGGGAACCATGGGCACCACATGTCTCCGCAACAAAGATCTATGGAACACATTATGAATGGAAAATGAAGCTGGAAGGGCCAAACGAAAAGACACCGGATTGATAATTTCCGAAATCCTATAAGGACCAATAAAACGAGGTTTGAACTTAGGGGAAGAGACCTTCATAGGAACATGACGAGAAGACAACCAGACCAAATCCCCAACCCGAAGCCGGGGACCAACGCACCGACGGCGGTTAGCAAAACGTTGAGCCTTTTCCTGAGACAATGTTAAATTGTCCACCACATGAGTCCAAATCCGCTGCAACCTGTCCACCACAGAATCCACCCCAGGACAGTCCGAAGACTCAACCTGCCCTGAAGAAAAACGAGGATGAAAACCGAAATTGCAAAAAAAAGGCGAAACCAAAGTAGCCGAACTAGCCCGATTATTAAGGGCAAACTCGGCCAACGGCAAGAAGGTCACCCAATCATCCTGATCAGCAGACACAAAGCATCTCAAGTAGGTTTCCAAGGTCTGATTGGTTCGCTCCGTCTGTCCATTTGTCTGAGGGTGAAATGCCGAAGAAAAAGACAAATTAATGCCCATTCTACCACAAAAGGACCGCCAAAACCTAGAAACAAACTGGGTACCTCTGTCAGACACAATATTCTCCGGAATACCATGGAAACGAACCACATGCTGGAAAAACAAAGGAACAAAATCAGAGGAGGAAGGCAACTTAGGCAAAGGTACCAAATGGACCATTTTAGAAAACCGGTCACAAACCACCCAGATGACAGACATCTTCTGAGACACAGGAAGATCGGAAATAAAATCCATGGAAATATGCATCCAGGGCCTCTCAGGGATAGGCAAGGGCAAAAGCAACCCACTAGCACGAAAACAGCAGGGCTTAGCCCGAGCACAAATTCCACAGGACTGCACGAAGGAACGCACATCCCGTGACAAAGAAGGCCACCAAAAGGACCTGGCAACCAAATCTCTGGTTCCAAAGATCCCAGGATGACCAGCCAACACCGAACAATGGATCTCAGAAATCACCTTATTAGTCCATCTATCTGGAACAAACAATTTCCCCACAGGACAGCGGTCGGGTCTATCAGCCTGAAACTCCTGAAGCACCCGCCGCAAATCAGGGGAGATAGCAGAAAGAATCACCCCCTCTTTGAGAATACCAGCCGGCTCACGGACTCCAGGAGAATCAGGCAAAAAACTCCTAGACAAGGCATCAGCTTTCACATTCTTAGATCCCGGAAGATACGAGACCACAAAATCAAAACGGGAGAAAAACAAAGACCACCGAGCCTGTCTAGGATTCAAGTGCTTGGCCGACTCAAGGTAAATCAGATTCTTATGGTCGGTCAAGACCACAACACGATGCTTGGCTCCCTCAAGCCAATGTCGCCACTCCTCAAACGCCCACTTCATAGCCAACAACTCCCGATTGCCGACATCATAATTACGCTCAGCAGGCGAAAACTTTCTGGAGAAGAAAGCACACGGCTTCAACACAGAGCCATCAGAGCTTCTCTGAGACAGAACAGCTCCTGCCCCAATCTCAGAAGCGTCAACCTCAACCTGAAAAGGGAGAGAAACATCTGGCTGACGCAACACAGGGGCAGAAGTAAAATGACGCTTAAGCTCCTGAAAGGCCTCCACAGCCGCAGAGGACCAATTCACCACATCTGCACCTTTCTTGGTCAAATCGGTCAGAGGTTTAACCACAGTAGAAAAATTAGCAATGAAGCGGCGATAAAAATTAGCAAAGCCCAAAAATTTCTGAAGGCTCTTCACAGATGTGGGCTGAGTCCAATCATAAATAGCCTGGACCTTAACAGGGTCCATTTCAATAGCCGAGGGAGAAAAAATGAACCCCAGAAAAGAAACCTTCTGAACTCCAAAAAGGCACTTAGACCCCTTCCCAAACAGTGTATTAGCATGAAGAATCTGAAATACCATCCTGACCTGCTTCACATGAGTCTCCCAATCATCAGAAAAAACCAAAATATCATCCAAATATACAATCATAAATTTATCCAAATACTCCCGGAAAATATCATGCATAAAGGACTGAAACACAGATGGAGCATTAGAGAGCCCGAAAGGCATCACAAGATATTCAAAATGGCCTTCGGGCGTATTAAATGCTGTTTTCCATTCATCACCCTGTTTGATGCGAACCAGATTATACGCCCCTCAAAGGTCAATCTTGGTAAACCAGCTAGCCCCTTTGATCAGAGCAAACAAATCAGAAAGCAAAGGCAAAGGGTACTGGAATTTGACCGTGATCTTATTGAGAAGGCGATAATCTATACAGGGCCTCAAGGAACCATCCTTTTTGGCAACAAAAAAGAACCCCGCTCCCAACGGTGACGAAGACGGGCGAATATGCCCCTTCTCAAGGACTCTTTTACATAAGTCCGCATAGCGGTATGCTCTGGCACAGACAGATTGAAAAGTCGACCCTTAGGGAACTTACAGCCAGGAATCAAATTAATAGCGCAATCACAGTCCCTATGAGGAGGCAGAGGACTGGATTTAGGCTCCTCAAATATATCCTGGAAATCTGACAAAAACTCAGGAACCTCAGAAGAAGGGGACGAGGAAATTGACATCAGAGGAATGTCACTATGTATCCCCTGACAACCCCAACTAGTCACGGACATGGATTTCCAATCCAGCACTGGATTATGTACCTGTAACCATAGAAACCCCAGCACAACCACATCATGCAAATTATGCAACACCAAAAAGCGAATATTTTCCTGATGTGCTGGAGCCATGTTCATGGCTAACTGTGTCCAGTACTGAGGTTTATTCTTGGCCAATGGCGTAGCATCAATCCCCCTCAAGGGAATAGGACTCTGCAACGGCTCCAAGGAAAAACCACAGTGCTTGGCAAATTCCAGGTCCATTAAGTTCAGGGCAGCACCAGAATCCACAAATGCCATTACAGAAAAGGACGACAATGAGCAAATCAGGGTAACAGACAAGAGAAATTTAGGCTGTAAAGTACTGATGGTAACCGACCTAGCAACCCTCTTAGTTCGCTTCGGGCAGTCAGAGATAGCATGAGTAGCATCACCACAGTAAAAACACAGCCCATTCTGACGTCTGAACTCCTGCCGTTCTGCTCTCGTCAAAACTCTATCGCATTGCATAGGCTCAGAACTCTGCCCAGAGAACACCGCCATATGGTGCACCTCCTTACGTTCACGTAAGCGCCGATCAATCTGAATGGCCAGAGACTAGTGTTGAGCGATACCGTCCGATACTCGAAAGTATCGGTATCGGAAAGTATCGGCCGATACCGGCAAAGTATCGGATCTAATCCGATACCGATACCCGATACCAATACAAGTCAATGGGACTCAAGTATCGGACGGTATTCCTGATGGTTCCCAGGGTCTGAAGGAGAGGAAACTCTCCTTCAGGCCCTGGGAACCATATTAATGTGTAAAATAAAGAATTAAAATAGAAAATATTGCTATACTCACCTCTCCGACGCAGCCTGGACCTCACCGAGGGAACCGGCAGCGTTCTTTGCTTAAAATGCGCACTTTTCCTTCCTTCCGTGACGTCACGGCTTCTGATTGGTCGCGTGCCGCCCATGTGGCCGCGACGCGACCAATCACAGCAAGCCGTGACGTAATTTTCAGGTCCTTCTAGGCATTCAGTATTTTAAAATTACGTTCCGGCTTTGTGATTGGTCGCGTCGCGGTCACATGGGCGACGCGACCAATCACAAGCCGTGACGTCACGGGAGGCAGGAGATGCGCGCATTTTTAAAATTACGTCACGGCTTGTGATTGGTTGCGTGCCGCCCATGTGACCGCGAAGCGACCAATCACAGCAAGCCGTGACGTAATTTCAGGTCCTGATGCCTATTTCTGCATTCAGGACCTGAAATTACGTCACGGCTTGCTGTGATTGGTTGCGTCGCGGTCACATGGGCGGCACGCAACCAATCACAAGCCGCGACGTAATTTTAAAAATGCGCGCGTTTCCTGCCTCCCGTGACGTCACGGCTTGTGATTGGTCGCGTCGCCCATGTGACCGCGACGCGACCAATCACAAAGCCGGAACGTAATTTTAAAATACTGAATGCCTAGAAGGACCTGAAAATTACGTCACGGCTTGCTGTGATTGGTCGCGTCGCGGCCACATGGGCGGCACGCGACCAATCAGAAGCCGTGACGTCACGGAAGGAAGGAAAAGCGCGCATTTTAAGCAAAGAACGCTGCCGGTTCCCTCGGTGAGGTCCAGGCTGCGTCGGAGAGGTGAGTATAGCAAAATTTTTTATTTTAATTCTTTATTTTACACATTAATGTTGTATTTTACACATTAATGTTGTTTCGATACCGATACCCGATACCACAAAAGTATCGGATCTCGGTATCGGAGTTCCGATACAGCAAATATCGGCCGATACCCGATACTTGCGGTATCGGAATGCTCAACACTACCAGAGACATTGATTCGTTCAAACCAGCAGGCGTAGGAAACCCCACCATAACATCTTTAAGAGCTTCAGAAAGACCCTTTCTGAAAATAGCCGCCAGGGCATCCTCATTCCATTTTGTAAGCACAGACCACTTTCTAAATTTCTGACAATATACAGTGGGGCAAAAAAGTATTTAGTCAGTCAGCAATAGTGCAAGTTCCACCACTTAAAAAGATGAGAGGCGTCTGTAATTTACATGATAGGTAGACCTCAACTATGGGAGACAAACTGAGAAAAAAAAATCCAGAAAATCACATTGTCTGTTTTTTTATCATTTTATTTGCATTTTATGCTGGAAAATAAGTATTTGGTCAGAAACAAACAATCAAGATTTCTGTCTCTCACAGACCTGTAACTTCTTCTTTAAGAGTCTCCTCTTTCCTCCACTCATTACCTGTAGTAATGGCACCTGTTATCAGTATAAAAAGACACCTGTGCACACCCTCAAACAGTCTGACTCCAAACTCCACTATGGTGAAGACCAAAGAGCTGTCAAAGGACACCAGAAACAAAATTGTAGCCCTGCACCAGGCTGGGAAGACTGAATCTGCAATAGCCAACCAGCTTGGAGTGAAGAAATCAACAGTGGGAGCAATAATTAGAAAATGGAAGACATACAAGACCACTGATAATCTCCCTCGATCTGGGGCTCCACGCAAAATCCCACCCCGTGGGGTCAGAATGATCACAAGAACGGTGAGCAAAAATCCCAGAACCACGCGGGGGGACCTAGTGAATGAACTGCAGAGAGCTGGGACCAATGTAACAAGGCCTACCATAAGTAACACACTACGCCACCATGGACTCAGATCCTGCAGTGCCAGACGTGTCCCACTGCTTAAGCCAGTACATGTCCAGGCCCGTCTGAAGTTTGCTAGAGAGCATTTGGATGATCCAGAGGAGTTTTGGGAGAATGTCCTATGGTCTGATGGAACCAAACTGGAACTGTTTGGTAGAAACACAACTTGTCGTGTTTGGAGGAAAAAGAATACTGAGTTGCATCCATCAAACACCATACCTACTGTAAAGCATGGTGGTGGAAACATCATGTTTTGGGGCTGTTTCTCTGCAAAGGGGCCAGGACGACTGATCCAGGTACATGAAAGAATGAATGGGGCCATGTATCGTGAGATTTTGAGTGCAAACCTCCTTCCATCAGCAAGGGCATTGAAGATGAAACATGGCTGGGTCTTTCAACATGACAATGATCCAAAGCACACCGCCAGGGCAACGAAGAAGTGGCTTCGTAAGAAGCATTTCAAGGTCCTGGAGTGGCCTAGCCAGTCTCCAGATCTCAACCCTATAGAAAACCTTTGGAGGGAGTTGAAAGTCCGTGTTGCCAAGCGAAAAGCCAAAAACATCACTGCTCTAGAGGAGATCTGAATGGAGGAATGGGCCAACATACCAACAACAGTGTGTGGCAACCTTGTGAAGACTTACAGAAAACGTTTGACCTCTGTCATTGCCAACAAAGGATAGATTACAAAGTATTGAGATGAAATTTTGTTTCTGACTAAATACTTATTTTCCACCATAAAATGCAAATAAAATGATAAAAAAACAGACAATGTGATTTTCTGGATTTTTTTTTCTCATTTCGTCTCCCATAGTTGAGGTCTACCTATGATGTAAATTACAGACGCCTCTCATCTTTTTAAGTGGTGGAACTTGCACTATTGCTGACTGACTAAATACTTTTTTGCCCCACTGTATCTCTACTGCTTCCTGACCCTGACACAGAGCCAGCAAAAATTTTTCTGCCTGATCCACAGAATTGGGTTCGTCATAAAGCAGTCTAAGTGCTTGAAAAAACGAATCTATATTGAGCAATGCAGGATTCCCTGGCTCAAGGGAGAATGCCCAGTCCTGCGGGTCGCCACGCAACAGAGAAATAACAATCTTCACCTGCTGAATGGGGTCACCAGAGGAACGGGGTCTCAGAGCAAAAAATAATCTGCAATTATTTTTAAAATTCAAAAACCTAGATCTATCCCCAGAAAACACATCAGGAATAGGAATTCTAGGCTCAGAAACAGGAGTTTGAACAACATAGTCTTGGATACTCTGTACCCTTGCAGCGAGATGATCAACGTGCGCAGACAGACCCTGAACCTCCATATCAGCACCAAGCTCCTGCACCATCCAAAAATCAAGGGGAAAAAAAAAGGAAAAAACAAGCAACACAAAAAAAAAATGACTCAGAACTTTCTCTTCCCTCTTTTGAGATGCATTTAACACATTGTGCGCCAGCTGTACTGTTATGACCTGGTGGGTACGGAGCGGTACTGAGATGACCTGGTGGGCAAAACCAATCATGGACTCACTACGGAGCAGCACTGAAATGACCTGGTGGGTAAAACAAAAATAGGACTAGCTCTGAGGAGGTGGTAACTTTACTGACCGCAATCCCTACTCCTAACACCAACACTAGAAATAGCCGTGGAGCGTACCTAACTCTGCCTAGACGCCTCTGCACAGCCTTATCTTAAGCTGAAAATGGACTGGCCAACAGAGAACTTCCAGGAAAGGACTGAATCCACAGGAAATACATTGACAGCTGGCATCCACTAAAGCCAAGAGCCCAGTTAAATAACAAGGCCAGGAAACTGATTAGTGAACGCAGCTGCTAAGTTCCACTTGAAACCACCAGAGGGAGCCCAAGAGCAGAACTCCCAAAAATACCATTCGCAACCACAGGATGGAGCCCAAGAACGGAATTCACAACAGGGGCCATGTCATTATTTTTTCTTCTTTGAGACCTTTACTGGCCAGCCACGCTGTGGAGTAGTTGGAGGCATGTGATGGAGCATTGTCCTGCATGAAAATCATGTTTTTCTTCAACAATACTAATCATGTATAATTGCCCCAACTAAAAACAACCTTTATTATTAAAACCAAGGCAAACTCAAAGTGAAAAAGACACAAAAAAGTGTTCAAAAAACACAAATACCCACACCCTAATGGGGAGCACTAGATGCCCTAGCCAGGATACCTATACTGAACCCTTCCTGGCTGCGGAGGTTGACGCCCTAGGGGGGAAACATTGTGGCGCCCCCGCTCCATGGCGGCTGACCCTGCACGCCCTGATATGTCCTGCAGCCACTAGTGAGAACCCCTACCCACAGGCTAAAGGATCCTCTGACACTATACAAAGAAAATACCTATGCTAGGGAAAAACCTAGGTCCCCAGTGAGTTAAAAGCAATGTATGAACACATGGCGAATAGTGAGAGATATGATACCGCTCTATTAATGAGCAAAATCTGTTCCAGCCAAAATGGTTTCTAAAAAACCATTGCTGAGAATTCCACCTTGTAGGCCAACACGATAGTCAGACCACCTACGCCCTCACAGACATTGGGAACATTGACTTCTGCTAAATGATTCAATAATATACATTCCCTGCAGGTGGAACCGACTGATATAACTGATATCAAAAAGTGCCCAACATGGAAAGATAATATCAAGTGGAATATGTATAAGACCAGACACTCATCTCTAGTGGTCTTCACGGTAATTCATCAGCCGCCATAACTTCTTAACGCCTCAACGCGTTTCGCCTACTTAGGCTCCTCAGGAGGCCTGATACTCCGATGATATGTGTCATATCAATGATGCATAGCTATGATAGCTATGCATCATTGATATGACACATATCATCGGAGTATCAGGCCTCCTGAGGAGCCTAAGTAGGCGAAACGCGTTGAGGCGTTAAGAAGTTATGGCGGCTGATGAATTACCGTGAAGACCACTAGAGATGAGTGTCTGGTCTTATACATATTCCACTTGATATTATCTTTCCATGTTGGGCACTTTTTGATATCAGTTATATCAGTCGGTTCCACCTGCAGGGAATGTATATTATTGAATCATTTAGCAGAAGTCAATGTTCCCAATGTCTGTGAGGGCGTAGGTGGTCTGACTATCGTATTGGCCTACAAGGTGGAATTCTCAGCAATGGTTTTTTAGAAACCATTTTGGCTGGAACAGATTTTGCTCATTAATAGAGCGGTATCATATCTCTCACTATTCGCCATGTGTTCATACATTGCTTTTAACTCACTGGGGACCTAGGTTTTTCCCTAGCATAGGTATTTTCTTTGTATAGTGTCAGAGGATCCTTTAGCCTGTGGGTAGGGGTTCTCACTAGTGGCTGCAGGACATATCAGGGCGTGCAGGGTCAGCCGCCGTGGAGCGGGGGCGCCACAACGTTTCCCCCCTAGGGCGTCAACCTCCGCAGCCAGGAAGGGTTCAGTATAGGTATCCTGGCTAGGGAATCTAGTGCTCCCCATTAGGGTGTGGGTATTTGTGCTTTTTGAACACTTTTTTGTGTCTTTTTCACTTTGAGTTTGCCTTGGTTTTAATAATAAAGGTTGTTTTTAGTTGGGGCAATTATACATGATTAGTAATTTGGTTTCCCCGTACTAATTTATTTTTGACTGGAGTACTTTTCTTCAACAATACCAACTTCTTCCTGTACCACTGCTTGAAGAAGTTGTCTTCCAGAAACTGGCAGTAGGTCTGGGAGTTGAGCTTCACTCCATCCTCAACCTGAAAAGGTCCCACAAGTTCATCTTTGATGATACCAGCCCATACCAGTACCCCACCTCCACCTTGCTGGCGTCTGAGTCGGAGTGGAGCTCTCTGCCCTTTAATGATCCAGCCTCTGGCCCATCAAGAGTCACTCTCATTTCATCAGTCCATTAAACCTTTGAAAAGTCAGTTTTAAGATATTTCTTGGCCCAGTCTTGACGTTTTATCTTATGTTTCTTGTTCAAAGGTGGTAGATTTTCAGCCTTCCTTACCTTGGCCATGTCCCTGAGTATCGCACACCTTGAGCTTTTTGTTACTCTAGTAACGTTGCAGCTCTGAAATATGGCAAAACTGGTGGGAAGTGGCATCTTGGCAGCTTCACGCTTGAATTTCCTCAATTCATGGGCAGTTATTTTGCGCCTTTTTTGCCCAACACGCTTCTTGCGACCCTGTTGGCTATTGGCCATGAAACGCTTGATTGTTCAGTGATCACGCTTCAAAAGTTTGGCAATTTCAAGACTGCTGCATCCCTCTGCAAGACCTCTCACAATTTGGGACTTTCCAGAACCTGTCAAATCTCTCTTCTGACCCATTTTGCCAAAGGAAAGGAAGTTGCCTAATAATTAAGCACACCTTATATAGGGTTTTGATGTCATTAGACAACACACCTCTTCATTACAGAGATGCACATCATCTGATTTAGTTGGCTCTCAAGCCCGAACAGCTTGGAGTAGGACAACATGTATAAAAAGTATCAAGTGATCAAAATACAACTTGCCTAATATTTCTGCACACAGTGTAATGTGGATTTTGATACCAATTTGCCGCACATTGCAAAACGTAAAATCTGTTTGTAAAATCTATACATTTCAATTTCAACAGTTTTTTTCAGATAAGAGCACAGAGTAATGCTTAAAGAAGCGCGCCAGCATTATACCTCCCAACTTTCAAAGAAGAGAAATATTGAGAAAATATGCATGCCCTGGTAAATTTTTAGTGCACCCCTAACCGCATCCCTAGGCTCACTCATTTACCATTTCTTTCTACCCTGACAGGATGAGACATCAGATGGGGCATGGTTCAGCAGACCACCAGGGACAGCAGGATGAAGACCTAAATCTGGGATTGTTCCGCTGCATCTGGAACAGTTGGGAACTATAGATCAATTTTTTGTTAATTCATTCATAGTTGCAGCAGCCATACCATTTTTACGTAAGCTTCACTATATGATGTCTTGCTTTTAGGCTAGATTAGCTGTATTTTTTTTTTTCAAGTGCCATTTTACCAAACCCGTCTGTGAGGCAGTGTTCACACATAGTGTAAATGCTGCATTTTTTTCTGCAGATTATCTATATGTATTCTGAAGGTATCCACACCAAACTAAGCAATAACAATCTCCATTTATTGCATTATTCTGCATTTGTTATGCTTTTCCCCTTTATTTGATGCATTTTTGGTGCAGATTTGAAACAGAATTTTAATGTATTTTATTGTAGAGAAAAGCTTTTATTTTATGCTTAAAAAAATTTATGTTTTTTCCAGCTTCCCATAAAATCCTATACAGTAGGTATGCGTGAACTCGTACTGGAAAGTTCTGGTTTCATACCAGACTTCTAGTGTCCGGTACCGGACTTCTAGTGTCCGGTACCAGATCCCGAACACGGACTACTTATTGTATGTCCAGTTTCCTGTTCAAGTCCAGAAGTTGAATAAAGCTTGTTGAAAGACTGCAGCGCTGGGAAGAACAGAGGCTGAGTGCCAGAATTAGTGCATCTAATGGATGTGCCATTTCTGGAGTGGCTGGGGTAAAAATTTTTAGGCTGGGAAGGGGCCAATATCCATGGCTCTTCCCAGACTATTAATATCAACATGCAGCTGTCTGCTTTAACTTAGCTGGTTATTAAAAAAGAGTGGATCCCACATAATTTTTTACGGTCCTCCCTATTTTTAATAACCAGCAAAGACAAAGCCGGCGGTTGTGGACTTAGATTAATAGCCTAGGAAGGGTCATGGATATTACCATCTCACAGCTGTCTGTTTTCCCTTGGCTTGTGATTAAAAATGGGGGGACCAAACTTTTTTAAATTTATTTATTAACAAGTACAGTAAAATTCACATGCCATGCACTGCCCCACTCCTCCACTTGGACCTCTACCTCCTGGTTCAAGATTATTATTTTTATTTTTTTTATTACACATTATTTTAAGTCATTTTCCTATCCACATTTGTTTGCAGGGGATCTTACCTTCATTTTGCTTCCTTTTGCAGACCCTTAGCTCTTACATTGACCATTTTACAGCCCTGAAGTTCTGGTCCCCATAGAATTATATAGGGTCTGGGGTCACGTTTAGGTCAAGTTTGAGTCCACCAGAAACAGCTGAACCCTGACATCCACAGGCCCGCTCATCTCTACTGTAGAGATAAACTCGAAAACAGCAAAATTCAGAGTTTTTTTTATTTTCAGTGGATTGAGCTTTCATGAAATCACATCCACTTTGCTTGGAAAGTTTACATGCAGCAGATTTTCTGCATAAAACGTAGCAGTGAAAATCGCAGCATTTGTATTACAGGTTTATACAGCCTAACTGTCAAAATATATAAGATCTATCCTGGTCTGCATGGCTACTCCTCCCTATCCTTGTATGCATGGCCTCCTCATTCCTATCCTTGTATGCATGGCCTCCTCATCCCTATCCTGCCATACATGGCACCCATTAAAAAACATAAAAGAAAATAAATCGTCCTATTTACCTTCCATGCGCTACCTCGCAGCGTCTCGTTTCAGTGCAAGTAGCTGATTTATGCCTGTAAGCAGCACATGGCAGGGACGTCATGTCCTGCTTACAAGCAGAGCACAGCTGCTGTAATACTCACTGCTCTCCACGCCGGGACTATGTGCATGGAGGGCAGTGAGCATTCATTGCTATTTATTAGTGTGCACAGTGTCAGCCGCAGCTACTCGACTTCCTGCAGCGGCCGGGCGGTCATGTGTGCCCAAAGCAGTGAATATTAATTTCTCTTTAGCAGCGGGCACAGGCTATAGCTGCAGCAGTTGGCTTCTGCCTCTGAAACCCGCCGCTACCGCTCCCCCTCCATCTTCTGGGACCCTCACTCGAGTATAAGCCAAGGGGGGCATTTTCGGAACAAAAAATTGTGATGAAAAACTCGGCTTATACTCAAGTATATACAGTAAGTGAAAGATTGGGACCATAGTCCTGACCTCCCCTGACAGCTCAGCCAAATCAGAAATGCTGAGTCCAGGATGGTTGGGACCTATGTAGTCATATTTATTATGATTATAAATGACAGCAAAAGCTGTTAATAAAGAATAATGTAGAACAGAGATGTACATAGAGATTCAGCATGGGAGTGAGGATGGAGGGAGAACACATCTGAATGAGCCCCCAGCCCAGGCAACCACGTTTACAACCATGGTGATGCACCATAATCATAATGGGTAAAGGGAAACCTCAGCAGATGTTAAGGCTGTTACTGAAAAAACAATAACTACACAAACACTAAGTGAGAAAATACTGCTTGGCATTGACCATATAGGGGTAGCTATCAGTTCTGCAGAACATATTATGCCAGGCAAATTTTGAGATGGACGTGTGAGACTACAGTATCAATATAGCAATGCTATTGGGAGCCAACCAAGTCTGGCTGTATGCTTGTGACACTCAACGGCCACAGTAAAAATGGTGTGTAATATTTCCCTGCTCAGAACAATTTGCAGGATTAAGAGCAAAAATATTATTAGCCCTGAAGAGAGGTTTTGGTATGAGTTGCAGGCTACAGCATAAAGGACATAAAGGACGTGCAATTCACCCTATCCTGTCCTACGTGATCCCTTCAGCACAATCTCTCCCTAAGTGCTGCTGACAGCAGTATTACTATTTATTATAATTAGCCCTAAGAAGGACTGTTTTTGTGCTTCACAGCAATATAAATGTGGCTGAATCCCCCACTAATATTCTGCTACAACTCTGTCCCTCTCTCATCAGCACCTCTCCGTACGCTGCCTGTGTCGGGTACACTGTGCCGGGCATGGGTCACAGGTCAGCTAATCACAGTAATGCCACAACCAAGATGGACTATGAGATTACTGTGACTGGCAGGAATCCCCACATGTTCATTGACTGTCTTAAAAGCGCCAAACATGCAGGGTTGGGACTAGAGCTCCTGCTCTAGCATAAAAAAAATACTCGCCGAGTAACGAGAATCCCGAGCACACTGATGCTTGAGCGAGTAAAGAGTAGTGACGAGCACTAGAGTTGAGCGACTTTTCCTTTTTTCGGATCGAGTCAGGTTTCGCGAAACCCGACTTTGTCAAAAGTCGGGTCGGGTGAAATCGGCCGATTATTGCGAAAAGTCGGGGGCCGACTGAAACACGAAACCCAATGCAAGTCAATGGGGAATCAAAGTCGGCAGTGAGTGGAGGACAGGAAAACACCTACAGTGCCCATTTTAATGCCCAAAACATCAATTCTTATTACTGAAGCTTGTCAATCTTAATTTACTTTATAATAATAGTTAGGCATTGAAAACTGGGGGTCATTTTGCTAAAGTTGTAGGGGGGTAGGGCTGGCTCAAGATTTTCGTGGGCCCAGGAAACGCGGAATACGTCACGGATCTGCAGCAGTTTTTCATGTGTTGTACAGTAGCATGATCACCTATGGAAAACCAAGTCCGCTGTGCACATGCTGCAGAAAATTCCATGCAGAAATGCAGTGGTTTATTTTCCACAGCATGTCAATTCTTTGTGCGGATTCCACAGCGTTTTAAACCTATTCCATAATAGTAATCCGCAGGTGTAAAAACGCAGGTGAAATCTGCACCAAAACTGCACAAAATCCGTAGTAAATCCGCAATGGAATCTGCAACGTGTGCACATACCCTAAAGCTCTGTTCACATCACAGTTGGGTTATTGCTATAAAATGGGAGTATATAAAGATCATCTCTGATTTATATATCCAACATATTCCTCTGATTGACCATACATTATGAATTGATTGTAATTGACAAAAGAGGTAAAAAAAAAGATTTATTGCAGTGGCCCTTTGTATAGAAAAACACTATTTTCTGCACTTTTCTATTTAGAGAAAAAGTTTTGCCAGCATATAATACATTTACCGGAGAATGATAAGACACTATATATGGCCTCAGTTACTAGAACGGGTCCTACGGCTTTATGCATTTGAAGGGAATTAAACATTTATATCCAAGCACTGTTTCAAAATATAATAGTCTTGTAGGATTGAAGACTTTCCCCAACTGGAAGTCAGTGATCCAGCGCTAACTAGAGATAAGTGAACTTGCTTGTAAAATGTTCGCCAATCTCAAATTTGGCAGGAAGGTTGCACATTCGTATTCATATTTGGAGCCTGATCATTTTTCCTAACAATCGGCAAAATTCATCCAAAGCTCAGTAAATTATAGAGTTTAATGGCTCTTTCAGACGTCAGTGTCTATGGTAGCAGCACGGGCCACAAAATGTCCTGCACACTGATAACACACGGATGACGGCGTACTGGCACCAGGGAACTAGCGTTACTGTTCGCTCTTTACCCGGTTGCTGAGTTCTGAAGACACCTCACATCACTCTCTCCTGCTTGTGCTGTGATCAGCGCGAGCAGGGGACAATGTTGAGAGTTGTATCCAACCGTTAACAGCGAGAGCAGGCAGCGGCTGATGGGAGTATTCATCAGCCGCTGCCTGTGTATAAATAAATATTTTTAAAAGATGTGGGGTTCCCCTGTATTTTTGATAACCAACCATGGCAAAACTGACAGCTGCGGGATGCAACCCTCAGCTGTCAGCATTAGTGAGGTTGGTTATCAAGAATAGAGGGGACCCCATGACATATTTTTGAATTATTTAAATAAATAATTTAAAAAACATTAGCAGTACACGGTCGCCCCCGAAAAGGGATTTTATTTTTATTATTTATTTCAGTAATTAAAAAAACAACAACGTGGGGACCCCCTAACCTTATTCTTGATTAGAGATGAGTGAATATTTCAATATTCGTTTCAGATTACGATTGCCAAATTTGCTATATTTGTCAATTAAATCTCCGAATATTCATCAATTATAGCTGAACGCCAGTGGAGTCAATGAGAGGCGGAAACAAATGCATGCATAGCACAAACGCAAGTGTTTCCCAGGCTGTGTGACAGCCTGGGAAACACCGGCATGGTGGATCTGATCTGTGGTAACATTACCGCTGGTAGATCGTTACCACCATCAGAGCCATGCAGGGTCACGCTGTCAGATGTCGGTGTGACCCCGGAGAGATGCAGTGACCCATGATAAAAAGCTTACTGCAGATCAGTAGGCGCAGGTTGATGAGAGACTACTCCCATCAGGCTTCGACTCCTGTCACAGATAACAGTGATAGGGCTCCTTTTCACTTGCGAGAAATACGTGCGAGTCTCGCATGTTAAAACCAAGCTGTGGCGCCGGCATTCCAGAGCAGAGCATGCAGTTCCATGTATTGCTATGAAGCCGCACGCTCTGCTCTGGAGTGCCGGCGTCAAAGCTTGGTTTTAACATGTGAGACTCGCACGTATTTCTCGCAAGTGAGTAGGAGCCTAAAGTAGGAGCTACTGATGGGAGAAGTAGCATCTCATCAGCCCGCACCTGTGCTCAAATTAAAAAAGAAAAATGTCACCGCAGTCAGATCGCTGAGATACTGTGACCCGCAGCGGTGGCCCGTGGTAAAAAGCTTAAAATTAAAAAAAGTCAATTAAATATATATTCAAATAAAAATAAGAAACACATAACACCAAATTCCCGATGCCCTTGTCGCCTATAATAAATGTAAAATAAAAAAACATATACTCACCTTAACACCCAATCCCGATGCCCATATCTCCTATAAAAAAATGAAAAACCACCATATACTCACCTGTCCGCCGTAGTCCACGTAATCCCAAGTGTCCCACGGCGATCTCACGTGTAGAACAGTCACATCAGGAATTGTGACTGGTTTAACTGGCCACCGGCAATACACTGACAGGAGCATCATCGCTCCCAAAAGTGCATGGCGCTAAGCTGCCATAAGGGAGATCACCGGAGATGATCAGCTGATGAGTTTTCTCATCGCAGCTAAGTGCTATTCAATGCAGGAGCGATTACCTCCTGTGTCAGTGTATATCTGGTTATCTTTGAGAGCTGTCACATGAGTGACTGCTCTCAAAGTCATCAAGATCGTCGTGGGACCTTATGGATTATTATAAGTGATGAGCGAATATACTCGTTACTCGAGATTTCTCTAGCACGCTCGGGTGTCCTGCGAGTACTTTTTAGTGCTCGAAGATTTAGTTTTTATTGCCGCAACTGAATGATTTACATCTGTTAGCCAACATAAGTACATGTGGGGTTTGCCGAGTAAAGAGTATATTCGCTCATCACTAATTATTATCTTCTTGGTGGACAGGTGAGGAATATACTGTTTATTATTTTATTTTTGTTACAGGAGACGTTGACTACAGTGGATTAGGCATTCAGTGAGTATGGCTTAATTTGCATTCAATAAAGGAGTTGGTGTCATTTGAATTAGATGACTTTATTCTGGGTGTGTGTGTTTTTTTTATAATATCACTATGGGGTTGGTAATGGGGCGCCTTATAGACGTCTCTCCATTACTAAACTGTGGGCTGGATTTCACCTGACAATACAAAGGTGACATTACTCCACCCCACTTGCCACCGCTACAGGGCTAATGGAAGGAGCAAGGCTAAGAGCCAGATTTGGCGCATCTTATAAATGCACCTTTTCTGGGGCAGCTGAGAGCTGATGTTTTTAGTATGGGAGGGGGCCAATATCCATTACCTCTTCCTAGGCTATTAATATCAGTATGCAGCTGTCTGCCTAGTCTTTGCTAGGATATTTTATTGACCCTATGTCAATTCTTTAGGGGTCCCTCTGTAAACTAGCCAGTAAAGGCTAAGCAAACAGCTGAGCTGATATTAATAGTCCGGGAACCTTTATGGCTATTGGCTCCTTCCCAGAATAGTAACATCAGCCCTCAGCCATCAACTTTCCTTCTGCTGGTTATGAAAATTACATGGGAGCACATGCAATTTCTTTCACAATTTTCTTGTAAAAATATACAATTGCTCTTTGGTTACAGGCTATGTAGCTTAATTCTGTTAATGCTCCTACATAGGCCGGTTACAATGTTTGTTTGTGTGTGTGTATGCATTTGTGCATTTATTTACTGGTTTAGTAATGCGGGTCTCTGGCAGACACCCTTTTCATAACTAAACCTAGGGCTTGGTGTCAATGACAGCTGCTGACACCAAACCCTAATCCCATTACCCTGATGCTACTGCATCAGAATGAAAAGTAAGGTGTTGAACCAAGAAATTACGTCACAAAACTTTTTTAAAAATATCTTTATTTAGCTAAAAAACCTTAATTGCTGTGCAAAAATGCATGCAAAACCGCGTCAAAATGTGCATTTTTGCCGCAGTGTTTTTGCTGTCAAGAGATGCAGAAACCTTATAGAAATTAATGCAAGCAAATACTCAAGGTACGCGCATACCCTAATGCTGAAGTAACGCTAGCTATTTTTAAATCGGGCCAATTTTGTTCCTGCAAAGTCTGACGAGTGTAATGTAAGTGTCATGCATTTTTCATGCGAGTACAATCCAATTTTTAACACCTAGCATCTGATTTACATCCTAATGCAGTGCAATTGCTATCCGATTGCAATGCGATTTTAACATGAGCTTTTACATAGAGCAATTTTCTCATTTGCACACAATTTTGAATGGAATTCTTCAAAACACCCGGGCCGTATTTGCCACTAGGCACTTGAGGGCACGTGCCTAGGGTGGGACAATGCGGGGGGCGGCACCTGAGCAAGGTTGTTTTTTTTTAATTTAAGTCAAGGGTCACCTCCCGACCAACCACCCCCCAGCCCCCCTGGCTGCCCACCCGCCTCCCACCCACCCTCCTTGAAGACGTCATACTCACCCTGCTCCAGCGATGCCTGGTCTCAGCGTCTGCAGCTTGTCCTGAGTGAGCGGTCACATGGTACCGCTCATTAAGGTCATGAATATGCGCATATTCATGACCTTAATGAGCGGTATCACATGACCGCTCACGCAGGAAGAAGGTGCTGCGTCAGGAGTCGGGACAGAGCCAGAGGGATGTCGGTGTGGCCACGCAGTGTGGGAAAGAAAGGGGGTGGGGAGGATGAAGAAGGACAGTAAGAGGCGCCATGCAAGATGGGAGCGGGAGCGGGGGGGTGGGGGGTCTTTGGGCGGGGGGTTGAGAGATGAGCCATGCATACAGGAGGGGGATATGAGCCATGCATACAGGGGGGAATATGAGCCATGCATACAGGGGGGGAATATGAGCCATGCATACAGGGGGGGAATATGAGCCATGCATACAGGGGGGAATATGAGCCATGCATACAGGGGGGAATATGAGCCAAGCATACAGGAGGGAGAATATGAGCCATGCATACAGGGGGGGAATATGAGCCATGCATACAGGAGGGGGAATATGAGCCATGCATACAGGGGGGAATATGAGCCATGCATACAGGAGGGGGAATATGAGCCATGCATACAGGGGGGGGTATAAGCCATGCATACAGGGGGGATATGAGCCATGCACACAAGGGGGGGAATATGAGCCATGCATACAGGAGGGGGAATATGAGCCATGCATACAGGGGGGATATGAGCCATGCATGCAGGGGGGGAATATGAGCCATGCATGCGGGGGGGGGGGATATAAGCCATGCATACAGGGGGGGAATATGAGCCATGCATACTGGGGGGAAATATGAGCCATGCATACAGGAGGGGGAATATGAGCCATGCATACAGGGGGAATATGAGCCATGCATACGGGGGGGGAATATGAGCCATGCTTACGGGGGGAATATGAGCCATGCATACAGGGGGGATATGAGCCATGCATACGGGGGGGGGGGGGAATATGAGCCATGCATACAGGGGGGAATATGAGCCATGCATACAGGGGGGAATATGAGCCAAGCATACAGGAGGGAGAATATGAGCCATGCATACAGGGGGGGGAATATGAGCCATGCATACAGGAGGGGGAATATGAGCCATGCATACAGGGAGGAATATGAGCCATGCATACAGGAGGGGGAATATGAGCCATGCATACAGGGGGGTATAAGCCATGCATACAGGGGGGATATAAGCCATGCACACAGGGGGGGAATATGAGCCATGCATACAGGAGGGGGAATATGAGCCATGCATACAGGGGGGATATGAGCCATGCATGCAGGGGGGGAATATGAGCCATGCATACAGGGGGGATATAAGCCATGCATACAGGGGGGGAATATGAGCCATGCATACAGGAGGGGGAATATGAGCCATGCATACAGGGGGAATATGAGCCATGCATATGGGGGGGAATATGAGCCATGCTTACGGGGGGAATATGAGCCATGCATACAGGAGGGGAATATGAGCCATGCATACAGGGGGGATATGAGCCATGCATACGGGGGGGGGGAATATGAGCCATGCATACGGGGGGGGAATATGAGCCATGCATACAGGGGGAATATGAGCCATGCATGCAGGAGGGGGAATATGAGCCATGCATACAGGGGGGAATATGAGCCATGCATACAGGAGGGGGAATATGAGCCATGCATACAGGGGGGAATATGAGCCATGCATACAGGGGGTATATGAGCCATGCATACAGGGGGGATATGAGCCATGCATACAGGAAGGGAATATGAGCCATGCATACTAGAGGGGAATATGAGCCATGCATACAGGATCGGGAATATGAGCCATGCATACAGGGGGGAATATGAGCCATGCATACAGGAGGGGGGATATGAGCCATGCATACAGGAGGGGGGGATATGAGCCATGCATATGGGATGGAAGGGAGATGAGCCATGCATACAGGAGGGGGGGTCATTATACAGTACGGAGCATCATGTGTGGCCATTATACAGTATTGAGCATCGTGTGGGATCATTATAAAGTATGGAGAACTGTGTGTGGCCATTATACAGTATGGAGCATCATGTGTGGCCATTATACGGTATGGAGCATCATGTGTGGCCATTATACAGTATTGAGCATCATGTGGGATCATTATACAGTATGGAGAACTGTGTGTAGCCATTATACATTATAGAACATCATGTGTGGCCATTATACAGTATGGAGCACTGTGTGGCCATTATACAGTATGGAGCACTGTGTGGCCATTATACAGTATGGAGCATCATGTATGGCCATTATACAGTATGGAGCATCATGTGTGGCCATTATACAGTATTGAGCATCATATGGGATCATTATACAGTATGGAGAACTGTGTGTGGCCTGTTATGGACCTGGTGGTTAGGTGCACCAGGAATGACCTGATAGTTAAACACGGAATCAGGACGAGCTCTGGGGAAATGGGAAGTCTGCTGACCGCAAACCCTACTCCTATCAACACAACTAGAAACAGCCGTGGAGCGTGCCTGACTCTGCCTAGACGCCTTTTCACAGCCTAAGAGCTAACTACCCCTAAAGAAAGGAAACAAAGCCTTACTTGACTCAGAGAAATTTCCCCAAAGGTAAAAGCAGCCCCCCCACAAGTATTGACTGTGAGATAAGAGGAAATCACAAACACAGGATAAAATAGGTTTTAGCAAAGAGAGGCCAGTCTATCTAAACAGATTGAGGATAGAAAAGGGATCTTTGCGGTCAACACAAAAAGCTACAAAAACCACGCAGAGTGTGCAAAAAATACCCCCGCACCGACTCACGATGCGGTGGTGCCACTCAGCACCCCCAGAGCTTCCAGCTAGCCAGGTAGTTTCATGATAGCAAGCTGGACTAGAACTTAGCAAGAAAAACCATATGTAACAAATGAACAAGCAGGAACTTAGCTTGTGCTGGAGTAGACAGGTCCTCAGAAAGATCCAGGAGAGATCTGAACCAGTACTAGAACATTGACAGCTGGCATGGAGTAACGATCTGAGTGGAGTTAAATAGAGAATAGCCTAGCCCCAAACGAGGGCAGCTGAAGAAGGAATCTCAGAACCAGCAGCTCCACTCACAGTCACCAGAGGGAGTCCACGGACAGAACTCACCGAAGTACCATTCATGACCACAGGAGGGAGTTCGAGAACGGAATTCACAACAGTGGCCATTATACAGTATTGAGCATCATGTGTGGCCGTTATACAGTATGGAGCATCATGTGTGGCCATTATACGGTATGGAGCATCATGTGTGGCCATTATACAGTATTGAGCATCATGTGCGATCATTATACAGTATGGAGAACTGTGTGTGGCCATTATACATTATGGAACATTATTTGTGGCCATTATACAGTATGGAGCACTGTGTGGCCATTATACAGTATGGAGCACTGTGTGGCCATTATACAGTATAGAGCATCATGTGTGGCCATTATACGGTATGGAGCATCATGTGGGGCCATTATACAGTATGGAGCATTATGTGTGGCCATTATACAGTATGGAGCACTGTGTGGCCATATTTTTTGGTTTATAATTATTGTATATGAAACAGCATGATCAGCAGTGAAAATGGCTGTGGTTGGGACGTGGATATGGGTGTGGCTAGTTGTAAAATGGGTGTGGTCAGAGGCGTGGCCTAAATTTGCCGCAACGCACTACGTGCACCGCTAATTTTATACCTCCTTCCCTTCATCAAAAGTTGGGGGTATGGTACCGCATTTGCCAGATCACAGCAAGTGCCGCAAATCCCGTAGGGAATGAATGAGGCCGAAGTGATCTGTTACGTGGCAGAGTCAGAAAAACTACCCAATCTGCTACAAAAGGTGACTTTCACATCAGCGATTCTTGCCAAAGTCACTGCCGATAGTGTCATACTCACCAAAGGGGAGGCAGCACTAAAAGTGCCTAGGGCAGCAGAAACTCTAAATACGGCCCTGCAAAACACACAGTTGGCTTTATATTTCCATTTGGATCTATTTCCCCTTGCATTTTCCCTTCTGTCTTCTAATTAATCCCCTCCTGTGTCTGTGACCAGTCTCCCTGCTGCCCCTCCTTCCTGATCACACCTGGCCTATTTCATGTGCACTTAGCTTGTTATAAATTCAGAGACACATGTCTGTCTTGACCGTGGTCTGTCTCTATAAGGATGGCTCTAAAAAGGATAACAGCAGAAATTTGCCAGAAGTGAACAGAAGGTACGACTAACCACTGTTAATAAATGTACTAAATTCCTTTCTCTTTCCTCCACACTTACTTTCATCATGGTGACATACGCTCTAACAGTTTTGGCTCCATTACTCCTCACTCTCCTTCGCTATCCCCAAACCCCTGCACCCTCTAACCAAGTAATAATCTCTCCTTCCCTCTGCTGACCAGCTCCTCAACCTCAAATCTCTTCTAATATAACACAAAACAATCTGGCCACTCTCCTCCCGCTTGCTCTGTCTCTCTCTGCTTCTCCTCGCTGCTGGCAACATATCTCCCAATCCTGGACCCCCGCAGCTCATACCTCCCATTACTACTCCCTCCTATCGCTCCCAACCCATTATAAACACCCAAAATCTTGCCCACCTCAGATCCGTGCCCATGATGCCCACCCCCTTGCACCCTCTCTCTGGATCACTATGGAATGCCCTCAATATCTGCAATAAACTCCACGTGATTCACGACCTCTTTGCCTGTCATAATCTTTACTTTCTGGGCATCACCGAAACATGGCTACCTCTGACAAAGCCTTCCCTGCTGCACTATGTTACGGTGGCCTCCACTTCACCCACACTCCTCGCTCTGGCAATAAACATGATGGAGGAGTGGGCCTTCTCCTTTCTTCCAACTGTACCTTTAACCCAATCTCACCTCTACCATCTCTTATCCTCTCCTCTATGAAGTCCACTGTGTCCGCATCTACTCCCTCTACAACCTCTAAATGGCCGTCATATACTGACCTCCTGGCCTGACCACTGCCTTTATTGACCGATTCTCCACCTGGCTCCTTCACTTTCTGTCTGCTGACATTCCCACCATCATCATGGGTGACTTCAACATCCCCATTGACACCCACCAGTCAGCAGCCTCCAAACTTCTGTCCCTTGCTTCATCTTTTGAACTTACTAGTGGTCCTCCTCAGCCACCCACACAGGCAGACATACATTAGACCTGGTCTTCACCCGTCTCTGCTCCCTATCTAAGTTCACAACTTCACCTCTCCCTCTATCTGACCACCATCTACTCACTTTCTCATCCCTGTCCTCCTCACCTGTCACCCATGCCCAGTAACATGCGCACCCCTGCAGAAACTTCGCACACCTTGACACCCACACGCTCTCTGACTCTATCCTACCACTCCTACCACTAGCATCTATATCCTCATGATACAGGCACTGCCACTAGTTTCTACAATGCCACTCTTGCATCAGCCATCGACTCGGTGACCCCTGTCATGCATAGCAGAGTGCGACAAATCAATAGACAACCCTGGCGCAATAACATCACTAAAAAGCTCTGGCAAGTATCCAGAATTGCAGAATTGCAGAATTGCAACTTTGTAAGAAAATGCATTAGCAAGATGATTTCACTGCACTCAAACAAGCAACACTCGCATTCAAATCAGCTCTCTCACCTCTGCTAAACAGGTCTATTTTACATCCCTCGTATCTTCTTTATCCCATAACCCCAAACAGTTGTTCAACACTTTTAACTCCCTCCTCCGCCCACCACTGCCCCCTCCAAGTTCCCTAATCGTTGCCGAGGACTTTGACATGTACTTCAAAAATAAGATAGAATAAACAAGGCAAGTCTTTATTGTCAAACCACCACAACCACTTTGTATACCAGACCAATGCCCTAACCCCATAACTTCCCTCTCCAAAATCACTGAAGGGGAGATTGCTCATCTTCTCTCCAAATCACATCTCACCACTTGTGCGCTTGACTCCATCCCATCTCCTCCCCAACCTCACCACCACACTAATCCCATCCCTAACCCATCTCTTCAACCTTTCACTAACTTCTGGTACCTTCCCCTCTGCTTTCAAACATGCCACAATCACACCTATCCTCAAAAAGCCATCCATTGACCCAAGCGCTTTGTCCAGCTATTGCCCCATATCTTTGTTCCCATTTGCTTCCAAACTCCTTGAGCAGCATGTCCATGCTGAACTTTCCTATCACTTTGCATCTAACTCTCTCTTCGACAACCTACAATCTGGCTTCTGTCCCCACCATTCCACTGAGACTGCCCTGACCAAAATTACTAATGACTTACAGCCAAAGCTAACAGACAATTCTCTATACTCCTCCTTCTAGACCTGTCCTCTGCCTTTGACACAGTTGACCACTGCCTACTACTACATATCCTCTCTTCCTTTGGTGTCAAAGACCTTACTCTATCTTGGATCCCCTCATACCTTACTAACCTCATATTTAGCGTTTCCTACTCCCATACTACCTCTTCATCTCGGCTCCTATCTGTTGGTGTCCGTCCCTCAAGGTTCTGTCATAGGACCTTTACTCTTCTCAATCTGTACACTCGGCCTGGGACAACTCATAAGGTCCTATGGCTTCCAGTACCATCTATATGCTGATGACACTCTGATCTACCTCTCTGCTCTCCAGAATCCCAGAGTGTATATCAGCCATATTCTCCTTCTCCTCTCGCTTCCTCAAGATCAATGTGAACAAATCTGAACTAATTATCTTTCCTCCATCTCACATATCTTCCCTACCTGATCTATCAGAATAAATGAAGTCACACTTTCCCCTGTCCCCAAAATCCGCTGCCTTGGAGCAACCCTTGACTCTGCCCTGTCCTTCAAACCGCACAATCAAGCTCTCGCCACCTCCTGTCACCTCCAGCTCAAAAATATTTCCAGAATCCGTTATTTCCTCAACTCTCACTCTACCAAAATGCTTGTGCATGCCCTAATCATCTCCCGCCTCCACTACTGCAACATCCTCCTCTGTGGCCTACCTTCTAACACTCTTGCACCCCTCCAGTCCGTCCTTAACTCTGCTGCCTTAATTAATCTCTCCTCACTACAGTCCTGCTTCCCCTCTTTGCAAATCCCTTCCCTGGCTCCCAATTTCCCAGCATATCCAGTTTAAACTACTAACACTGACCTACAAAGCAATCCATAACCTTTCTCCTCCGTATATTTCCAAACTAATCTCTCAATATTTTCCATCATGTAATCTCCAGTCCTCCCAAGACCTCCTTCTCTCCTCCACGCTTATTCGCTCCTCAACCAATCGCCTCCAAGACTTCTCCTGAATATCCCCCATCCTCTGGAATTCTGTGCCCCAACACATCCAGTTATCCACCACATTTGGATCCTTCAAAAGAAACCTGAAAACCCACCTCTTCAAGAAAGCTTACAACTTGTAATGACAACACGGCCACCTCAACACCATCAGAGCTACTGCAACCCCCAACCTACTGTCTCCTTCCCCATAATCCTGTAGAATGTAAGCCCGCAAGGGCAGGGTCCTCTTTCCTCTGTACCAGTCTGTCATTGTTAGTTTGTTTACTGTAAGTGATATTTGTATTTTGATGTAACCCCTTCTCATGTACAACAACATGGAATTAATGTTGCTATATAAATAAGTAATAATAATAATAATAATATTTAAGATACAAAGCCGTCCATTCAGCAGCCGCGTACAGTAAAATTACAGCAGGACCCGACAGGATAGAATAGATGGATGACATACAGTATGTACATATAGATATATAGATGTCACTGACATATACAATTAGTACAGTGTGTGCAGTTTACTATGCATGTATTTAATTATTAAAAGATTATCTTTCTGAAAAAAAATGACGTGGGCTCCCGCACACAGCAGATGGAAAGTCGACAGCGGGGGGCAGATGTTTATAGCCTGGGAAGGGGGGCTATTACCCTTGGAGTCTCCCAGGCTATTAATATCAGCTCACAGCTGTATACTTAGCCTTTACTGGCTATTAAAATGGAGACCCCCGAAAAAAATTATGTAGGGTTCCCCTATAATTAATCATCAGCAAAAGCTAGGCAGACAGCTGCGGGCTCTTATTAGTACCCTAGGAAGAGGTCATGGATATTGGCCACTCCCCCAAGACTAAAAACATCAGCTCTCAACCCCCCCAGAAAAAGGTGCATGTATAAGATGTGCCAATTCTGGCACTTAGCCTCGCTCTTCCCACTCTCCCTGTAGTGGTGGCAAGTGGGGTGATAATTGAGGGGGTTGATGTCACCTTTGTATTGTCAGGTAACATCAAGCCCAGAGGTTAGTAATGGAGAGGCGTCTTTAAAACACACAATCAGAATAAAGTCCTTTAATTGAAAGAATGATAAAGACTCCTTTAATAAATCTAAATCAAACCATACTTGCTGCATCGCTCATTCCAGTGAAGCCATTGTCTCCTGCAAGAGAATTAAAATAACATGCTGCACAGACATGGCGTGATACAACCACAACAAGTACTGCATCCTTAGCCACATCTCTGGCTGTGGCCAGCAGCGTTCGCGGGTCTGAAGTTCACAGGTGCGGCAAGGGTTGTCTAGCCTGGGCCTTTTTTGAGACAGCATAGGATGATCCAACTCACGTTACCTGCCAAATTTGCAAACAATTACACAGTAGAGAAAAAAATTGCAATAATTTGACTACTACATGCATGAATCGGCACATGAGCAATCAACATGTGTTAGTTTGGGAATCTCACGGTGCTAAAATGCACACTAGCGCGCCTCGACAACTTCCGTCAGTCCCATAAACTGCATCTGCTGCTTCTTCCTTTTCTGTCACCATGGCAAGTGTTCTCACACAGGTCTTCGGACGCAGATCATCCACTAGTTTACTCTCTACAGTCAGGGTGTGTGAGAGCCTGACAGTTACAGAAGTGGAGATGCCTCCTGATTTTCTAAGCACAGCAGCCAACCCTCGGTCCTGCAGTTGTGGTCATGTAAAAGAATGTTTCCTCCTACACATGCTAAAGCTAAGAGCTTGAACTCCACCATCTCCAATCTGTTGACCACAGAAATGCTGCTTTTCCGCCTGGTGGATACAGATAGTTTCAAAAAGCTAATGGCCATCGCAGTCCCGCAGTACCAGTTGCCCAGTCGCCAAAACTTCTCTAAGAAAGCTGTGCCTGTGCTATACCAGCATATCACAGACACTTGTTCCATGAAAATAATCTATGCCAGGGTGCATTTCACCACTGACACCTCGATAAGTAAACATAGCCAGGGGAGCTACATCTCACTGACTGGTCACTGGGTAACTGGTGTCTGTGGGGTAAGCAGGCAAGGAGCTGTTCCACAAGTCTTGGAATCCTCAAGGCTTGCAAGAGAAACCTCTGTATCTAACAGTTTCTCCACTGCTTCTGCCTCCTCCACCTCCTTCAGGGCCTCCACCTTCACCCTCAAAGTCAAATGAGACATGAATTCTAACAGTGCTGAGATAATCCCTCTCACCTTCCTACTGCACAGCCAGGGTTTTCTGCAATCAGGGAGTGTTTAAATTAATATGCCCTGGAAATCGCAGTCACACAGCTCAAGAGTTATGGACAACTATCCACGCTGAGTTAGAGCAATGGCTGTCTCCACTTTAAACTGGAGCCAGTGAAGGCCTTCTACCATAATGGTGTGAAAATGGTTGCGGCCCTACACCATGGCAATCTCATCCATGTGCCTTGCATGGCTCACGTCCTCAATCTGGTGTTCTAGCAATGTGTGCTCACTCCTACCGTTTGCAACCCACAGGTCACTTCCATCGCTACAGTGGTCTTTCGGCCTACCAGGTATCTAGTAATTATGCGATGTGCCAGCATGGTGAAATTCCACTTTGCACATGTTGCAGTGACTGAGGCAGCAGCAATGAGCCCTGTTGCAGTATTTCCTTTTGCATAGCCTGGGCCAACGCAGTACAGATGAGGTGCAAATCATGGTATCCAGAGTGAACACATGAAAAACCTCTGCACCCTTCTGTACAGTTTTGAAATGGCTATTAAGATGGTTAGTGCTGACAATGCCCTCTCAGGCTCACTATTCCGGTCATGTACATGCTGGAGCACACTTTGAATAGTCTGCATGAGGAGGTGATGGTCAGAGATGAAGTAGAGGAGGATGCGGAAGAGATAACAATATCTCAAAGTTCTGGACTATCATTGCAGAAGCAGGTGCCATGGGAGGGTGGATTACAGCGACTGAGGGGCACTCATAGTACCAGACAAACTGTTAGTGAAGGTGCAGTAGCTGAAAACCAAATGGAGTAGGAAGAGGCGATGGGCACACAAGAATAATGAGATGAAGAAGATAATGATTCTTTCTGTTGTCCATGGTTGGCGGGAGGGGACACTCTCATTTTTCATATTTCTAGTGCAGTAATGCAGTTCAATTTTCATGCTTCATGTTTGCATGTTTCAGCGCTGCAGTGTGCTGCCTTATTTGCTTGACTATATAAGAGTTGGTGACTCTAGGTTCAGCACCTGTTCACACTTAGTCTATGTTTGGATGTGACGGTCAGTTTTTTCAAATGTATTATTTAGCCTTCTGACCGAGCACTCCGCCTCCTAGCCACAGGTGTTTTAATTGCAGCAGGTCCATTACCCCTGCACAGAGATAGAGAATGTTAGTCTAAGAAGAGGTTTTCATAGGTACCCATTCACATGGAGACGTTTATTCTCAGCGAGGAAAGGAAAGCGTAGGACCTGGTATAAGAGAGATGCCGTAAAGTGGCTACCAGGTACACATAAAATTGGCCATTTTTATGTGCTAAACGCTCTCATTTTTCATATTTCTAGTGCAGTAATGCAGTTCAATTTTCGTGTTTCATGTTTGCATGTTTCAGCGCTGCAGTGTGCTGCCTTATTTGCTTGGTTTTATACACTGGGCCTGAGTTTTGGTTCAGTCTCCAAAAAAAAAAGTGAGATTCAAATTCTCACAAAATGGATATACTTCAGTCCTGTTAGTTTGTCGTATATCAGCTAGCCACTTTCTGCCACTTACATTGCATTGTTTTATACACTGGGCCTGAGTTTTGGTTCAGTCTCCAAAAAAAAAAAGTGAGATTCAAATTCTCACAAAGTGGATATACTTCAGTTCTGCTAGTTTGTCGTATATCAGCCAGCCACTTTCTGCCACTTACATTAAGTTGTTTTATCCACTGGGCCTGAGTTTTGGTTCAGTCTCCAAAAAAAAAGGGAGATTCAAATTCTCACAAAGTGGATATACTTCAGTCCTGTTAGTTTGTCGTATATCAGCCAGCCACTTTCTGCCACTTACATTGAGTTGTTTTATCCACTGGGCCTGAGTTTTGGTTCAGTCTCCAAAAAAAAAGTGAGATTCAAATTTTCACAAAGTGGATATACTTCAGTCCTTTTAGTTTGTTGTATATCAGCCAGCCACTTTCTGCCACTTACATTGTGTTGTTTTATGCACAGGGCCTGAGTTTTGGTTCAGTCTCCCACAAAAAAAGGAGATTTAAATTCTCAACAAGTTTATATACACCTTCTACCTTGTTTTACAGTACCATATAACGGTTGATATTTTGGTTTGATTTTCCAAAAAATGACGAAGTCTGGTGGAAGTGCCCGTGGGCGGTGGTTGCCAGCTGGTACTGCTGCTGGTGGTGGTGGTGCATCTGGTGGTAGTGGCAAAAGCACAATAGCACCTAAGGCTGGAGGTTTTGAGTGAGCATCATCATCTGGCTACTCGAAGGTGCCCTTATCTGGGAGTAGGAAAACAGCTTTTAAAGCCGGAGCAGCAGGTAAAAGTTTTGTCTTTCCTTGCTGACTCAGCCTCTAGCTCTTTCGCCCCCTCTTCAGAAAGTTCCAAATATAAAAGCAGCGAGTTGTCAGTGGATGCTCCCGGCCAGGAAAAAGACATTTCCTTGTGTCATTCACCCAAACCAAAAGTGAAGGATGCATCAGGCGACTCTGCAGGTTACTCCATGGAGCTCTTTACACATACTGTGCCTGGGTTAGAAAGGGAAATTGTTAACTGCCCATTACAAGATGAATCGGACATGGAGTGCACTGATGCACAGCCACAGCTAGATTATTATGCTGTTCCATTGACTCAGATCACTACATTGCCCTCGCAGTGTACTGAGCCAGAATCTGACCCTGATGAGACTATGGTGCCACGTCCCGAACGCTATAGCACCTTACACGGTGACACAAAGGAAGGTGCACATGACATTGAAGAGAAGGTGATAGATGACCCAGTTGTTGACCCAGATTGGCAGCCATTGGGGGAAGAGGGTGCCGCTGCCAGTAGCTCAGAAGCGGAGGAGGATGATCCGCAGCAGCCATCTACATCGCAACAGCTGTCATCTGGCAGGCCCGTATCAGGCCAAAAAAGTTTGTCAAAAACAAAAACAGTTTTAGGACAGCATGGCCATCCGGTGAAAGTAGCACAGCGTGCCATGCCTGAAAAGGTATCCCATAGTAGGAAGAGTGTAGTGTGGCAATTTTTTAACCAAGATCCGAATGATGAGTCAAAAGTTATCTGTAAGAAATGTTCAAAGACCTTTAGCAGAGGGAAGAATCTTAAAAATTTAAATACAACGTGCATGCTTAGACATTTAACCAGCATGCACTTGCAAGCCTTGACTAACTACCAAACGTCCCATACCGTTGGTGCACCTGCTCAGAATGAAGGTAGTCAGCAACGCTACATTGCTTCCCTCACTGTAAGCCAACCGGTTAGGACACCACCAGCAGCAAATGTGGAGGTATCGTCGCAAGGCCAAAGCAGTCAGGGAATCACAAGGTTATTGGTAGGAAACACTGTATGTAGGCCAACATCAAGAATACCATCACCAACCATCTCTCAATCCGCCATGTCCACCACCACCCCCGCTAGTTCCACCATATGCAGCTCTCCAGTCCAGCTCACCCTACAAGAGACTCTCGTTAGGAAAAGAAAGTACTCATCCTCTCATCCGCGTACACAGGGTTTGAACGCCCACATTGCTATACTAATCTCGTTAGAGATGATGCCCTACCGGTTGGTTGAAAGCGAAGCTTTCAAAGACCTGATGGCCTACGCAGTACCACGCTATGACCTACCCAGTCGGCACTTCTTTGCGAGAAAAGCCATCCCAGCCCTCCACCAGCATGTCAAAGACCGCATTGTCCAGGCACTGAGGCAATCAGTCAGTGGAAAGGTGCACCTCACAGCAAATGCATGGACCAGTAGGCATGGCCAGGGACGTTACGTGTCCATCACGGCGCACTGGGTTAATGTGGTAGATGAAGGGTCCACAGGGGACTGCCATAGTGGGACAGTTCTGCCTAGCCCACGGTCTAGGAAACAGTTGGCTGTAGGCGTTCGCCACCCCTCCTCCTCCTCCACCAGAAACAAAAGCTCATCCAGAGAGCGCAGTCACACGACCACTCCATCCGCAGCTGCCAGTGTTGCACACGAGGTGTCCCATTATCGAACAACTAGTGGTAAGCGTCAGCAGGCTGTGTTACAAATGAAGTGTTTGGGCGACAACAGACACACCGCAGAAATACTGGCCGAGTACTTGCAGCAACAAACTCAGTTATGGCTGGGCAGTGTACATCTTGAGGCAGGCAAGGTAGTCAGTGATAATGGAAGGAATTTTATGGCTGCCATAGCCCTTTCAGAACTGAAACACATACCTTGCCTGGCTCACACCTTGAACCTGGTGGTGCAGTGCTTTCTCAAAAATTATCCATAGTTACCAGCCCTGCTCCTGAAGGTGCAAAGACTTTGCTCGCACATCCGCCGGTTGCCCATACACTCCAGCCATATGCAGAACCATCAGCGATCGCTGAATCTTCCCCAGCACCGCCTAATAATCGACGTTGCAACAAGGTGGAACTCCACACTGCACATGCTTCAAAGGCTGTGCGAACAGAGGCATGCTGTAATTTATTTGTGGGAGGATACACATACACGGGCAGGCACTTGGATGGGAGACATGGAGTTGTCTGGTGTGCAGTGGTCAAAGTTACAAGACCTGTGTCAAGTCCTTCAGTGTTTTGAGGAATGCACATGGCTGGTAAGTGCAGACAACTCCATCATAAGCATGAGCATCCCACTAATGCGTCTGCTGATTCAAAGTTTGATGCACATTAAGGAGCAGGCGTCTGCAGCCGAGGAGGAGGGAAGCCTTGATGACAGTCAGCCATTGTCTGCTCAGGGAACTCTCCTGGACGAGGTGGCGGACGAAGAGGAAGAGGAGGAGGAGGAGGATGATGGGGATGAATATTTATGGGAGGAGGATGCTTCTCAGGGGGCAATAGAAACTGGTGGTGTTGCAAGGTCAGGTACAGGGTTTTTGCGGGAGACAAGTGATGTTGATTTGCAAGAAAGTACTCCTCAACCCAGCACAGGCAGTGAATTGACACCTGGAACATTGGCCCACATGGCTGAGTATGCCTTGCGTATCCTGAAAAGGGACCCCGCATTATCAAAATGATGACCGATGACGATTACTGGTTGGCCTGCCTCCTGGATCCACGATATAAAGGAAAATTACAAAATATCATGCCACATGAGAACCTTGAGCAAATATTGGCTACCAAACAAGCAACTCTTGTAGACCGTTTGGTTCAGGCATTCCCAGCACACAGCGGCGGTGATGGTTCTCACACGAGCCGTAGCGGGCAACATGGCAGAGGTGTTAGAGGTGCACAAATCCGAAGTGGCGTTGGACAGAGGGGTTTTATGACCAAGTTGTGGAGTGATTTCGCAATGACCGCTGACACGACAGGTACTGCTGCATCGATTCAAAGTGACAGGAGACAGCATTTGTCCAGTATGGTTATGAACTACTTTTCCTCCCTTATCAATGTTCTCCCTCACAGGTCATTCCCCTTTGATTACTGGGCATCTAAAATAGACACCTGGCCTGAATTGGCAGAATATGTATTACAGGAGCTCGCTTGCCCTGCTGCTAGTGTGCTATCAGAAAGAATCTTCAGTGCTGCTGATTCAATACTGACCGAAAAAAGGATACGTCTGGCTACCCAAAATGTTGATGATCTAACCTTCATTAAAATGAACCAGTCATGGATTTCAAATTATTTTGCCCCACCTTCCCCTGCTGACAAATAGCTTGCCTGAAAAATGTCCTGCTTTTGGCCTCCTCTTACTGACTTCTCCAATTCCTCCATTTGCAGCTGCTGAATGTCTACCATAGGCCATTTTTATACCTCCCTAAATGTGCTGACTCCCCCCACAGGGCCGTGGTCACCACCTGGCACAACGTACGAGTACCGTTTGCCTGGACTGGTGGGTGGGCCCACTCTTGGGCGACGGCACTGGCACAGGGTCCCTCAGAGTACAATGAAGTGTCTCTGACAGTGGTGGTGCACAACCAACGTCAGACACACTGTCGTAATTTGAGGGGCCCTGTGCCAGTACCGCCGCCCACGAGAGAGTGTTCCCCCTAGCTCAAACAGTGCTCTACCACTTGCAATACTTACCTCTCCCTGCTCCACCACTGTGTAGTCTGTGCTGTTAAATCCTTCAATGGCACTGCTGGATCGCCCCCACATTAATGGCAATGGGGTACTCGGTACCGGGTCCTATGGTTCGGGGGAATGTCACGGTGGCCTGACCCAGCCCGTGGCCCTTTTGACGGACGCCCAATTAAGAAGGATGAAGTTTGTCTAGTGTTCGTGACGCTACCTGTGGTGTTCGGTCAGGGTGACCGACGCTGCTTAGGGGTCCGCTTGGGTGATGGAGTGGCAGCTAGATGGTATACCTTCCCACAGGTGAAGTATGTCCCCAGGGCTTCCCAGATGTGTAGGTGGTGATGGTGGACGATGTAAGGCGCAATGAATAACAAGGACACAAAGGTTGCAGTCTCTTTACTTTTACTGAAGGCTTCAGTGTCCACAGTCCAGAGTACAGATCACAGGGCAGGCAGAGTCCGGACGGTCTGAAGGCAAATCCAGAGCTCTCTTATCCAGGTGGAAATCAGTAGCCTTCCTACTAGCGCCTGTGTGTTGTAGTACTTCCCTGCTGAGCACCACGGGATAGTCCTCACAACTTTTGTAGATGTTTCTGATGTTGTCTCTCTCTCTGTCCCCCAGATGGTATGGATAGGACAACCTGTATGACTGGGATAGCCTGGGGCTTGTTGTAGGGACCCTAGAGATGCCCCGACCCCCACAATTTGCCACCGTGTCTTCTTAGGTATTAAGGTCGGGCAGCCAACTTGGAATTGACTGTCCCGCCGGTCTCTGAAGTAAAGCGTAGAGTCTATTACTCCCTCGGTGTTCCGGCCACCGGCTACGTGCCTCAGAAGGAGGCTGCCGATCTCGGGGCAGAACTCCTCCCAGTGTGTTCTCCTTGTGCTGTGTCTTCGTTTCTCACTCTCTACAATACACCTCTCTTCGTGTCCTTTCTTAGGATACTGCTGCATGTGGGGCAGGCGCAGCTCCGTAGCTTTCTGTCTCGTGCTAGGCCTCTGTCAGGATCCCACCCCTGACAGGGACCCTCTGTCTGCAGCTCAGATGTTCCTCCTTTCCTCCTGTCTGCCTGACAGGTGTTGCCTGGGCAAAGCCCAGCCATCTTCTCCCTAACTTTCTATCCAGCCCACCAGTTTTACCCTTCTGTGAGGAGTGCCCTACTAGATAGGAGCATGGCTCCCCCTGGTGGATTGGAGTGTGAAATGTGTTGTGATGCCGTGATACCTGTACAGATGAACTCCTTTAGTGCCATCAGACGTAATATCACTCCCCCTGGTGGAAGAATGACATTACTGCAGCAACCAGGACTCTGGGGCGCTGCACGGCCAATACAAATTTGTTGAAATGATAGATGATAGTTAAAATATACAGGGGCCCTGGCCTCCATTTAGACCAGCTAATACTTTGCGCCTACTACCACTGTCTGCTACTCAGCAGAGGAGCCCACCCCTGTACCTAGCTATGCCACCTGTTTATTTATGAACAATTTTTGGCAGACATTTAGCCCACTTTATTATTTGGGCCTACTAACTGTGTCTGCCACTCATTACAGTTTTCCTCCACTGAACAAAGCAATGCTGCCTGTTTATTCCTGTTACCACATTTGAACTGCATTTAGCCCACTTTATTATTTGGGCCTACTAACTGTGTCTGCAACTCATTACAGTTTTCCTCCACTGAACAAAGCAATGCCGCCTGTTTAGTCCAGTTACCACATTTGAACTGCATTTAGCCCACTTTATTATTTGGGCCTACTAACTGTGTCTGCCACTCATTACAGTTTTCCTCCACTGAACAAAGCAATGCCGCCTGTTTAGTCTTGTTACCACATTTGAACTGCATTTAGCCCACTCTATTATTTGGGCCTACTAACTGTGTTTCCTCCTCATCCTGCCCATTGCCAAGCCACTGCTAGATGAGTCTGCTGGTACTTTGACCCAGACCACTCCATTCCCCTTGCACTCTACACAGCCAGAATCTGACCCTGGTGAACGTCAGGTTCCCCTTCATACTATACCACCTTACATGGGGACAAAGAAGAAGGTGCAGATGAAAGTGCAGGTTCCTTCATCAGGTGGGGGGGCATACTCGTTGGCGACGTCACTCGCACAGGGCCCCTCATAGTATGCAAAAGTGTCTCTGCCAGTGGGAGGCGCCACCCGCCGCCAAACACACCACCGTACTATGAGGGGCCCTGTGCCAGTGACGTCGCCAACGAGTATGCCCCCCACCTGATGAAGGAACCTGCACTTTCTTCTGCACCTTCCTACGAACGAGTGGGCCCCCCCTTGCTTGCTCAGGATCACAGCACTTGCAAAGTTGAAATACTTACCTCTCCCTGCTCCACCGCCGTGACGTATTCCGTGTTTCCTGGGCCCTGAGCCCACGAAAATCTTGAGCCAGCCCTTCCCCCCCACAACTTTAGCCAAATAACTCCCAGTTTTCAATGCCTAACTATTATTATGAAGCAAATTAAGATTGACAATCTTAAGTAATAAGAATTGATGTTTTTGGCATTAAAATGGGCACTGTAGGTGTTTTCCTGTCCTCCACTCACTGCCGACTTTGATTCCCCATTGGCTTGCATTGGGTTTCGTGTTTCAGTCAGCCCCCGACTTTTCGCAATAATCGTCCGATTTCACCCGACCCGACTTTTGACAAAGTCGGGTTTCGCGAAACCCGACTCGATCCGAAAAAAGTAAAAGTCGCTCAACTTTATCTGCAACATGATGCCCGTATTCTTTGGGTTAGAAATAGTGCTGACTACTGGGTGTTCACTCTGTTAGATCCATGGTACAAGAGAAAATTTTGTCAGATGCTTCCACCCTGGAAAGGGATGTGTGCATGCTGGAGTATCGAAACTAGCTTGTAGAAAATATTAAGAGTGGTTTTCCCTAAGACAGCAGTGAGTCACATAATGTACATCGTAGTTATAGTCTTCCAACCCCGGGAACATCATGTTGTCAACACAAAAACAGAAGCAGAAGCAGAAGTGCAAGTAGAAGTAGCAATTTCTGAAATCGTTTCACACATGTTTTAGACAAGCCCATGCACCAGCAGAATGACTTGAGAGGATGGTGCAGGAGTATCTCAAGCTCAATATCAATGCCATCAGGAGGGGGGTTGGACCTTTTTGCATTTTGATTTTCAAAAATAGAAGTGACCTGAGCTTGCCTGTAATGCCTTGGAGGTTTTGTTATGCCTGGCAGCCAACGTTCTCTCTGCATGTGTCTTCAGCTCTGCTGGTGGTGTCCTGACGTATTAGCGCATTCAGTTGTCCCTTGAAAGTATAGACCACTTACTTTCAGCAAGATGAACAAGTCATGGATCTCTAATGACTTTGTCACCCCACCATAGGTGATGATGTAGTTTTCAGTGTGCTGCATTGATCTCATGTTATTGCAGTCTGTGACACCTTTCTATTTTTGACAACCAGCAGGCTGCAACCATCAGCTGTCAGCTTTATCATGGCTTTTTATCAAGAATAGAAGGATCCTCATGCTGTTTTTTTAAATTATTTCAATAATTTTAAAATATGACATGACCTCACCCCATTTTTGACAAGCAGCCAAGCTGAAGATGAAAGCTGAGGGCTGGTATTCTCAGGCTGGTAAGAGGTCATGGATATTGCCTCCCCCAGCTTAAAAATAGCATCCCGCAGCCATCCCGGAAAATGTGCATCCATTAGATGCCCCAATTGTGGCTCTTTGCCAGGCTCTTCCCACTTGCCCTTTTGCAGTGGCAATATCCATGGCCTCTTACCAGCCTGAGAATACTAGCCCCCAGCTGTCAGCTTTAGCTTGGCTGATTATCAAAAAATGTAGGGAACCAACATGGTTTTTTAAATTATTAACTTAAATCATTTTAAAAAACAGCGTGGGACCCTTCTATTCTTCATAACCTGCCCGTAGCTGTCAGTTTTGCCTGGCTAGTTATCAAAAATGCAGGGGAACCCAAATCAATTATTTTTAAATTATTCATTTACAGATCAATTGATGGGTCAATTATTGCCACTTTTCCTGGTGTCTGCCATTAATTTTTGCAGTTTTTGCAGCTTTTGGGACCCTCTAAATGTGTTGTCTGTGTTTAGTTTTCCCTCCCATTGAATTGAATGGTGTTCAGCTACTTTATATACTGTGATTATGGTCGTTGAATATCAAGAAGTTCAGCGAACATAGCCTAACCGAATCTTAAAAGGTTTGCTCAGCTCTAGCGCTAACTACTTCGCTCTAATGCTATCCTATTCATCCTATGCTCTATTAACTGTGGAACAACCACTTTCATCATTTCCCCATTTCTTTCAGTGATCTGTTACAGGACAAACAAGGAAAAGTGCAATCAGCTCTTCAACATGTTGTGAAATGTGACCTCAAGAAAGAAGATATGATGGATCCGATCGTCTTACCACAAGCGGATTCTATCATCTGTGTTTTGCTTCTAGATGTTATAAGCAAAGATCAGGATGATTACATAAAATATCTCAGGAAGTTCTCAAAGTTGTTGAAACATGGAGGACATATTAATGTAATGCCACCAATCAAAGTAAATGTATTATTAGCAAGGTAGGGCTGTAGTTAAATATAATAAAATATAACTTTTAATTATTCTATTAAAAAGAGCCTAACAGACTCATAAAACGACATGAAAAACAACATACATATATATACTAGCTGATGCTATCAGTGAGCTATGCAAAACGCTCCAACACAGCACGGTGATTAATACTAACACCTTATTTTGATAAAGACTAGCAATATGCAAGAGGTATCTTCTCTTATATACCCTCTATGTAGTAAACTTTGTCACAAAACAAATCCAATCAAAGGGAGTAATCATTGACTGCTACTGATAATAAGAACAATCTCACCCAAGATGGAAGTTGCTTCACAGGATATTGTGGTCTGAGAATCCATGCATATAAGGTGGCACTCTGCGTGCCCGTTCCAAACCTCACTCATGTGGATTTCATCCCGCCAAATATTTATTCCTCCCTCATTCCAAATTTCTCCCAATTTATATGCATGGATTCTCAGACCACAATATCCTGTGAAGCAACTTCCATCTTGGGTGAGATTGTTCTTATTATCAGTAGCAGTCAATGATTACTCCCTTTGATTGGATTTGTTTTGTGACAAAGTTTACTACAATAGAGGGTATATAAGAGAAGATACCTCTTGCATATTGCTAGTCTTTATCAAAATAAGGTGTTAGTATTAATCACCGTGCTGTGTTGGAGCGTTTTGCATAGCTCACTGATAGCATCAGCTAGTATATATATGTACGTTGTTTTGTTTTTCATGTCGTTTTATGAGTCTGTTGGGCTCTTTTTAATAGAAACCTGGAGGACACATTATATTAATTGGTTGTTTACATATTACATATTACACAGTCGGAAAACACAAGTTCCATGCTTTCAATTATGATGAGAATTTTGCCAGGAAAGCTTTACTGTAGTTGGAGAAAGGTTTATCATTGACCGCTGTAAGGTTAAAAAGAGAACGGATGTGAATCTCCACACTGATTATAAAGCTGCATTATTCATTGCAGCTCACAAACAGTAGTGGGTCTGAGATGACACATGATCATTCTCCATGTCAGGTGTTATATGTAAAGCTTAAACACTATCAATATTCTTCTTGAGCCTTTGTAACTAAATGGATGAACGCTCTGGAGGAAGATTGATCTTTTACAAGCCTAGTCGGGTCCATGTCCACCAGTGTCTTCTCCACCATCATCTTGATGATATGACACCATCAGGTTCTCCTCTATGTCTTGTTCCTTCTATTCTTCCGACCAGGATGTCCTTCTCCTTTGATTGTTCTCTTCGTATGATGTGTCCAAAATAAGAAAATCATGCTTGGTGATCCTTGCTTTGAGGGACATGTCTGGCTTGATTTGTTCCGAAATTGATTTATTTGTTCTTCTTGTCATCATAGGTATTGATAAATTCTTCTCCAGAATCACAATTTGAAAGTATCAATTGAGGTGTAAAAAAATATAATTATTAATTCTTTATTATAAAACGTGTTGTGCATCATATATCCCAGGGAAAATATTATTTAGGGGGCGGGGCAAAAGACTGATGATGAACATTCATTCATACTCATATCTTTCATGGAGCGGTTGTATCTTTGATATTATAAGTGCACAGAATAAATCAATTATAAGACGACAGATCTCCAATTTACCTATTTGTGTTCTTTACTAAGACAAAAATTGTCGCATTTACTTTACATTTTGCAAAAATTGATTTATGAGCAATGATCATGTTGATTGTGATGTAGCACATGTTAAATGCAAGCAGTAACATGAAACAGATCAAATCAAATAACTCCTGCTTACCAGGAAAACATGCTGGATCATTAATTTGAAAACTTGATGCCCCTAGGAAATGATTTCTAGAATATGTTTCATTATTAATAACCATTGTACATGGATACATTAATTTGTTCTTTTATCTATTTCCTATTGTTTTTAGAAATTACTCAAACAAATGAGGTCTCTGATATAGAGGGGTTATATTTAATCTATCCGAGTGTACCCACCGATCTGTCTGTACCAGTGGTATTCTTTTCAATTATTACCTTTTACAAACGTTCTCAATAAAATGTATATACAGGGTGGGCCATTTATATGGATATACCTAAATAAAATGGGAATGGTTGCTGAGATCAACTTTCTGTTTGTGGCAGATTAGTATATGGGAGAGAGAGAGAGAGAGAGAGAGAAAAAAAAAACTTTGCAAGATGGGTGGTGAGTGACATGGTGGCCATTTTGAAGTTGGCCATTTTGGATCCAGCTTTATATTTTTCAATTGGAAAAGGGTCATATGATTGATCAAACTTATTGAGAATTTCACAAGAAAAACAGTGGTATGCTTGGTTTTAACGTAATTTTATTCTTTCAGGAGTTATTTACAAGTTTATAACCACTTACACTCACCGGCCACTTTATTAGGTACACCATGCTAGTAACGGGTTGGACCCCCTTTTGCCTTCAGAACTGCCTCAATTCTTCGTGGCATAGATTCAACAAGGTGCTGGAAGCATTCCTCAGAGATTTTGGTCCATATTGACATGATGGCATCACACAGTTGCCGCAGATTTGTCGGCTGCACATCCCAAAGATGCTCCATACAAGGCAGGATGGATCCATGCTTTCATGTTGTTTACGCCAAATTCTGACCCTACCATCCGAATGTCGCAGCAGAAATCGAGACTCATCAGACCAAGCAACGTTTTTCCAATCTTCTACTGTCCAATTTCGATGAGCTTGTACAAATTGTAGCCTCAGTTTCCTGTTCTTAGCTGAAAGGAGTGGTACCCGGTGTGGTCTTCTGCTGCTGTAGCCCATCTGCCTCAAAGTTCGACGCACTGTGCGTTCAGAGATGCTCTTAGGCCTACCTTGGTTGTAACGGGTGGCGATTTGAGTCACTGTTGCCTTTCTATCAGCTCGAACCAGTCTGCCCATTCTCCTCTGACCTCTGGCATCAACAAGGCATTTCCGCCCACAGAACTGCCGCTCACTGGATTTTTTTTCTTTTTCGGACCATTCTCTGTAAACCCTAGAGATGGTTGTGCGTGAAAATCCCAGTAGATCAGCAGTTTCTGAAATACTCAGACCAGCCCTTCTGGCACCAACAACCATGCCACGTTCAAAGGCACTCAAATCACCTTTCTTCCCCATACTGATGCTCGGTTTGAACTGCAGGAGATTGTCTTGACCATGTCTACATGCCTAAATGCACTGAGTTGCCGCCATGTGATTGGCTGATTAGAAATTAAGTGTTAAAAAGAAGTTGGACAGGTGTACCTAATAAAGTGGCCAGTGAGTGTATAAAATGTGTTCAAAGTTCTGCCCATTGTGTTGGATTGTCAATGCAACCCTCTTTTCCCACTCTTGACACACTGATAGCAATACCGCAGAAGAAATGCTAGCACAGGTTGTTAGGTGTCGAGTTCCCACCTCTGCACAGGGGGAATCTCCAACCATCTCGGCTGCGGTCTCCCATTCTTCTCCAGCCACAGTGGAGCTTGCTCAGTGGAGACGTCAGTCCCAGCATTTGACTCAGGCTGATACTGGGCGACTGGTTACTACTGTTCTTCCAGTCCTGCTTTTCCCATACTGGGCATGCCCACGGGACTTCCTCCCATTGGAGGTCGGGGGTCACATGCGCAGGTCCTGAAGCGGTTCCTGTTGGACCACTAGGAAAGTCCTTGAGTGCTAACACTATAAAACGTTTGCATGGCCGCACGGCCATGCGCTAGTATCAAACCTATGTTATGAGCTCAGCGCCAGTGTGGACATGGTTGTATGTTGGCAGGGTCTGGCTGAAATAAGCCCCTAGAATACCGGCACCTCCGGTGAGGAGTTTTGTGTATGTGGATTCAGGGCTGGTGTATAGCCATTAGAATTCCGGCTCCACCAGGGAGGAGTTGCTTGTGTGCTATTCTGACTGCATGACCACTGTTGGCTCTATTAGGCAGCTGTGATCTCCTGTGAGGTTAACAGGGCACAGAGTTGTCTTTTTGCAGTGAATCTGTGAAGTAACAGAGTTCGCTTATACCGCCATATAGTACCGCCTGTTACTAGCAGCAGGTTTCTCTCCTGCACGTTGGACCCCGGGTTGCAAAGGCACCTACTGTCTCATATATATTTATTCAGTGCGTTCCACCAACCCTAACACAGGCTTCCAGTATCTGTTGTTTCAGATGCTTTGGGGTCATCTGAAGGCAATTGTCGATGCTGTGAAGATACAAGATGTGCAGCATCTGAAAAGAGGGTTGAATTGACAATCCAACACAATGGGCAGCACTTTGAACACATCTTATAAGTGGTCAAAAACTTGTAGATAACTCATGAAAGAATAAAAGTACATTAAAACCAAGCACACCATTGTTTTTCTTGTGAAATTGTCAATAAGTCACCACCCATCTTGAAAAGTTTTCCCCCTCACATATACTAATGTGCCACAAACAACCATTCCCATTTTATTTAGGTGTATCCTTATAAATGGCCCACCCTGTATGTTTTAAATGTTCACTTTGGCAGTGTGTAAAGTTTTTCTTTTGGAGTTTCTTTGTTTTCTGCTTTATGGCTGCAAAAAATAAAGCAGATAAATATATTGGGGCTAATCAACTATAACAGATTGTATAAACTGGTGATTTATAGCAATCCACTTTCAGTGGATCTTAAAATTTGAATCAAATTTAAAAAGAAACATTACTTCACATTAGAGTTGAGCGATTGTTACTTTTTTAGGATCGACTTTCTCAAAAGTGAAATCGGCCGATTATTGCAAAAAGTCGGGGGCCGACCGAAACACGAAACCCAATGCAAGTCAATGGGGAATCAAAGTCGGCAGTGAGTGGAGGACCGAAAAACATCTACGGTACCCATTTTAATGCCAAAAACATAAAATTTTTGTTACTTAAGCTTGTCAATCTTAATTTACCTTATAATAATAGTTAGGCATTGAAAATTGGGGGTCATTTGGCTAAAGTTGTGGGGGGGTAGGGCTGGTTCAAGTTTTTTGTGGGCCCAGGAAACGCGGACCATGTCACGGCGGTGAAGCAGGGAGAGGTAAGTATTTCAGCTTTGCAAGTGCTGTGATCCTGAGCAAGCAGGGGGGGGGGGGCACTCGTTCGCATTGGCACTGGCATAGGGCCCCTCAAAGTACGGCGGTGTGTTTGACAGCGGTGGTGCCTCCCACCGGCAGACACTTTTGGTACTATGAGGGGCCCTGTGCCAGTGACGTCGCCAACGAGTATGCCCCCCCAGCTGATGAAGGAACATGCACTTTCTTCTGCACCTTCCTCTTTGTCCCCGTATAAGGTGGTATAGTATGCGGGAAGGGGAGCCTGACTTTCAGCAAGGTCAGATTCTGGCTGTGTAGAGTGCAAGGGGAATGTAGTGGTCTGGGTCAATGTACCAGCAGACTCATCTAGCAGTGGCTGGGCAATGGGCAGGATGAGGAGGAAAAACAGAGATAGAGGCCCAAATAATAAAGTAGGCTAATTGCAGTTCAAAGTTGGTAACAGGACTAAACAGGCAGCATTGCTTTGTTCAGTGCAGGAAAACTGTAATCAGTGGCAGACACAGTTAGTAGGCCCAAGTAATAAAGTGGGCCAAATGCAGTTCAAAATTGGCAACAGGAGTAAACAGGCGGCACTGCTTTGTTCAGTGGAGAACAACAAGCAGCGGCAGACACCGTTAGTAGGCCCAACCAAACAAGTAGGCCAAATGCAGTTTAATATTCAAAACAGGATGAAAATTGCGGCTCAGCTTTGTTCAGTGGAGGAGAAAAGCAAGGAGCAGCAGACACCGTTAGTAGGCCCAACCAAACAAGTAGGCCAAATGCAATTTATTATTTGAAACAGGATGAAAATTGAGGCTCAGCTTTGTTCAGTGGAGGAGAAAAGCAAGGAGTGGCAGACACCATTAGTAGGCTCAACCAAACAAGTAGGCCAAATGCAGTTTAATATTCGAAACAGGATTACAATTGCGGCTCAGCTTTGTTCAGTGGAGGAGAACAACAAGCAGTGGCAGACACCGTTAGTAGGCCCAACCAAACAAGTAGGCCAAATGCAGTTTAATAGTCAAAACAGGAGTAAACTGGCGGCTCAGCTTTGTGCATTGGAGGACAACTGTAATGGGAGGCAGACACAGTTAGTAGGTCCAAATAAGTAGGCTAAATGCAGTTCAAAACTCGTAACAGGAGTACACAGGCGGCATTGGTTTGTTCAGTGGAGGACAACTGTAAGGAGTGGCGCAGACAGACTTAGTAGACCTAAAATAAAAAAGTAGGCTAAATGCACTTCAAAACTGGTAACAGGAGTACACAGGCAGCATAGCTTTGTTCAGTGGAGGACAACTGTAAGGAGTGGCTGACACAGTTAGTAGGCCAAAATAATAAAGTGAGGTAAATGTCTGCCAAAAAAATGTTCATAAATAAACAGGTGGCATAGCTAGGTACAGGGGTGGGCTCCTCTGCTGAGTAGCAGACAGTGGTAATTGGCGCAAAGTATGAACTAGCCTAAATGGAGGCCAGGGCCCCTGTATATTTTTACTATCATCTATCATTTCAACAAATTTGTATTGGCAGTGCCATTGAAGGATTTATCAGCACAGACTACACTGTGGTGGAGCAGGGAGAGGTAAGTATTGCAAGTGGTAGAGCACTGTTCGAGCTGGGGGGCACACTCTCTCGTGGGCTGCGGTAATGGCACAGGGCCACTCATATTACGACGGTGTGTCTGACGTTGGTTGTGCACCACCACCGTCAGAGACACTTCATTGTACTATGAGGGACCCTGTGCCAGTGCCGTCGCCCAAAAGTGGGCACACCCACCTGTCCAGGCAAACGGCACTCGCACGGGTGCTTGCGCTAGGTGGTGACCACGGCCCTGTGGGGGGAGTCAGCACATTTAGGGAGGTAAAAATATGGCCTATGGTGGACATTCAGCAGCTGCAAATGGAGGAATTGGAGCAGTCAGTAAGACGAGGCCAAGAGCAAGAAATTTTGTAAGCAAGCTACGTGTCAGCAGGGGAAGGTGGGGCAAAATAATTAGGAATCCATGATTGGTTCATTTTAATGAAGGTTAGATCATCAACATTTTGGGTAGCCAGACGATTCCTTTTTTCGGTCAGTATTGAACCAGCAGCACTGAAGACTCTTTTTGATAGCACACTAGCAGCAGGGCAAGCGAGCTCCTGTAATGCATATTCTGCCAATTCAGGCCAGATGTCTATTTTAGATGCCCAGTAATCAAAGGGGAATGACCTGTGAGGGAGAACATCGATAAGGGAGGAAAAATAGTTCATAACCATACTTTACAAAGGCAGTCTCCTGTCACTTTGAATCGATGCAGCAGTACCTGTCGTGTCTGCGGTCATTGCGAAATCACTCCACAACCTGGTCATAAAACCCCTCTGTTCAACGCCACTTATGATTTCGCACCTCTAACACCTCTGCCATGTTGCCCCCTACAGCTCGTGTGAGAACCATCACCACCGCTGTGTGCTGGGAATGCCTGAACCAAACGGTCTACAAGAGTTGCTTGGTTGGTAGCCAATATTTGCTCAAGGTTCTCATATGGCATGATATTTTGTAATTTTCCTTTATATCGTGGATCCAGGAGGCAGGCCAACCAGTAATCGTCATCGGTCATCATTTTGATAATGCGGGGGTCCCTTTTTAGGATACGCAAGGCATACTCAGCCATGTGGGCCAATGATCCAGGTGTAAATTCACTGCTTGTACTGGGTTGAGGAGTACTTTCTTGCAAATCAACATCACTTGTCTCCCGCAAAAACCCTGTACCTGATCTTGCAACGCCACCAGTTTCTATTGCCCCCTGAGAAGCATCCTCCTCCCATAAATATTCATCCCCATCATTCTCCTCCTCCTCCTCTTCGTCCCCCACCACATCCAGGAGAGTTCCCTGAGCAGACAATGGCTGACTGTCATCAAGGCTTCCCACCTCCTCGGCTGCAGACGCCTGCTCCTCAATGTGCGTCAAACTTTGCATCAGCAGACGCATTAGTGGGATGCTCATGCTTATGATGGCATCATCTGCACTGAACAGCCATGTGCATTCCTCAAAACACTGAAGGACTTGACAGAGGTCCTGTAGCTTCGACCACTGCACACCTGACAACTCCATGTCTGCCATCCAACTGCCTGCCCGTGTATGTGTATCCTCCCACAAATACATTACAGCACGCCTCTGTTCGCACAGCCTCTGAAGCATGTGCAGTGTGGAGTTCCACCTTGTTGCAACGTCGATTATTAGGCGGTGCTGGGGAAGCTTCAGCAATCACTGATGGTTCAGCATACGGCTGGAGTGTACAGGTGACCGGCGGATGTGCGAGCAAAGTCTTCGCACCTTCAGGAGCAGGGCTGGTAACCCCGGATAATTTTTCAGGAAGCAGTGCACCACCAGGTTCAAGGTGTGAGCCAGGCAAGGTATGTGTTTCAGTTCTGAAAGGGCTATGGCAGCCATAAAATTCGTTCCGTTATCACTGACTACCTTGCCTGCCTCAAGATGTACACTGCCCAGCCATAACTGAGTTTCTTGCTGCAAGTACTTGGCCACTACGTCCGCGGTGTGTCTTTTGATGCCCAAACACTTCATTTCCAACACAGCCTGCTGACGCTTACCACTAGCTGTTCGATAATGGGACACCTCGTGTGTAACACTGGCAGCTGCGGATGGAGTGGTTGTGCGACTGTGCTCTGTGGATGAGCTTTCGCTTCTGGAGGAGGAGGAGGAGGAGGAGGAGGGGTGGAGAACGCCTACATCCAACTGTTTCCTAGACCGTGGGCTAGGCAGAACTGTCCCACTATGGCTGTCCACCACATTATCCCAGTGTGCCATGATGGACACGTAACGTCCCTGGCCATGCCTACTTGTCCATGCATCTGTTGTGAGGTGCACTTTTCTACTTACTGATTGCCTCAGTGCATGGACAATGCGGGCTTTGACATGCTGGTGGAGGGCTGGGATGGCTTTTCTTGCAAAGAAGTGTCGACTGGGTAGGTCATAGTGTGGTACTGCGTAGGCCATCAGGGCTTTGAAAGCTTTGCTTTCAACCAACCGGTAGGGCATCATCTCTAATGAGATTAGTCTTGCAATGTGGGCGTTCAAACCCTGTGTACGCGGATGAGAGGATGAGTACTTGCTTTTCCTAACGAGAGTCTCTTGTAGGGTGAGCTGGACTGGAGAGCTTCATATGGTGGAACAAGCGGTGGTGGTGGTGGTGGACATGGCAGATTGAGAGAGGGTTGGTGATGGTACTCTTGAGGTTGACCTACATACAGTGTTTCCTACCAAAAACCTTGTGATTCCCTGACTGCTTTGGCCTTGCGATGATACCTCCACATTTGCTGCTGGTGGTGTCCTAATCGGTGGGCTTACAGTGAGGGAAGCAATGTAGCGTTGCTGACTACCTTCATTCTGAGCAGGTGCACGAAACGGTAAGGGACATTTGGTAGTTAGTCCAGGCTTGCAAGTGCATGCTGGTTAAATGTCTACGCATGCACATTGTATTTACATTTTGGGGATTCTTCCCTCTGCTTAAGGTCTTTGAGCATTTCCTACAGATAACTTTGCACTGATCATTCGGATTTTGGTTAAAAAATTACCACAATCCACTATTCCTACTATGGAATACCCTTTCAGGCATGGCACGCTATGCTACTTTCACTGGATGGCCATGCTGTCCTAAAACTGTTTTTTTGGTTGACAATCGTTTTTGGCCTTAGACGGGCCTGCCAGATGAAAACTGTTGCGATGAAGATGGCTGCTGCGGATCATCCTCCTCCGCTTCTGAGCTACTGTCAGCGGCACCCTCTTCCCCCAATGGCTGCCAATCTGGGTCAACAACTGGGTCATCTATCACCTCCTCTTCAATGTCATGTGCACATTTCTCTGTGTCACCGTGTTAGGTGCTATAGCGTTCGGGACGGGGCACCATAGTCTCATCAGGGTCAGATTCTGCCTCAGTACACTGTGAGGGCAATGTAGTGATCTAAGTCAATGGAACAGCATAATAATCTAGCTGTGGCTGTGCATCAATGCACTCCATGTCCGATTCATCTTGTAATGGGCTGTTAACAATTTCCCTTTCTAACCCAGGCACGGTATGCGTAAAGAGCTCCATGGAGTAACCTGTAGTGTCGCCTGACGCATCCTTCACTTTTGGTTTGGGTGAAGGACACAAGGAAGCGACTTGTTCCTGACCGGGAGTATCCACTGATGACTCACTGCTTTTAAATTTGGAACTTTCTGCAGAGGAGGCGAAAGAGCTAGGGGCTGAGTCAGCAAGGAAAGCCAAAACTTGTTCCTGCTGCTCCAGCTTTAACAGCGGTTTTCCTACTCCCAGATAAGGGAGCCTTCGAGGCCTTGTGTAGCCAGAAGATGATGCTGGCTCAACAGCTCGAGCCTTAGCTGCTATTTTGCTTTTCCCACTACCACCAGATGCTCCACCACCACCACCACCATCATTACCAGCTGGCAACGACCGCCCACGGCCTCTTCCACCAGACTTCCTCATTTTTGGGAAAATGTAACCAAAATAACAACCGTTATATGGTACTGTAAAACAAGGTAGAAGGTGTATCTAAACTTATTGAGAATTTAAATCTCCATTTTTTGGGGGGGAGACTGCACCACAATTTAGGCCCAGTGTATAACACAACACAATGTAAGTGGCAGAAAGTGGCTGGCTGATATGCGACAAACTAACAGAACTGACGTATATCCACTTTGTGAGAATTTCAATCTCCCTTTTTTTGGGGGGACACAGAACCCAAACTCAGGCCCAGTGTATTTTACAAAGCAATGTGAGTGGCAGCAAGTGGCTGGCTGATACACCACAAACTAAGAGGACTGAGGTATATCCACTTTGTGAGAATTTCAATCTCACTTTTTTTGGGGGGAGACTGAACCCAAATTTAGGCCCACTGTATTTTACAACACAATGTAAGTGGCAGAACGTGGCTGGCTGATATACGACAAACTAACAGAACTGACGTATATCCACTTTGTGAGAATTTGAATCTCCCTTTTTTGGGGGGGAGACAGCACCACAACTCAGGCACAGTGTGTAACACAACGCAATGTAAATGGCAGCAAGTGGCTGGAAGATATCTGAAAAAGTCCAAGGACTGTAGTACTATTACTATCTCCCTACAATGATCTCAGGACAAGTATGGCAGCAACAAAAAGGACTGCTGCACACAAAAGTGTGGACAAATAAACAAGATAACTGCAGAAAGGAGCAAAGGTACCGTTACACTAAACGACTTACCAACGATCACGACCAGCGATACGACCTGGCCATGATCGTTGGTAAGTCTTTGTGTGGTCGCTGGGGAGCTGTCACACAGACAGCTCTCTCCAGCGACCAATGATCAGGGGAACGACTTCGGCATCGTTGAAACTGTCTTCAACGATGCTGAAGTCCCCCTGCAGCACCCGGGAAACCAGGGTAAACATCGGGTTACTAAGTGCAGGGCCGTGCTTAGTAACCTGATATTTACCCTGGTTACCATTGTAAAAGTTAAAAAAAAAAAAAAACACTACATACTCACATTCCGATGTCTGTCACGTCCCGCGCCCTCAGCTTCCCGTACTGACTGTGTTAGCGCCGGCCGTAAAGCAGAGCACAGCGGTGACGTCACCGCTGTGCTCTGCTTTACGGCCGGCGCTGACAGTCAGTGCGGGAAGCTGACGGCGGGGGACGTGACAGACATCGGAATGTGAGTATGCAGTGTTTTTTTTTTTTTTTACTTTTACAATGGTAACCAGGGTAAATATCGGGTTGCTAAGCGTGGCCCTGCGCTTAGTAACCCGATATTTACCCTGGCTACAAGTGAACACATTGCTGGATCGGCGTCACACACGCCAATCCAGCGATGACAGCAGGTGATCAGCGACCAAATAAAGGTCCTGATCATTCCCTACGACCAACGATCTCCCAGCAGGGGCCTGATCGTTGGTCGCTGTCACACTATAACGAGATCGTTAGCGGGATCGTTGCTACGTCACCAAAAGCGTGACGTTGCAACGATATCGTTAACAAAATCGTTATGTGTGAAAGTACCTCAACAGGTTTTTTGCTTTTAAAAAAGCAGTTGGTTTGCACAGCAGCGGTGCAAACAGCAATGCAGCTATCAGGGAGCCTTATAAGGCAGCCTAATAAGCTACAGAGCTGATGCACAAAGATATAGCCTCCACTGTCCCTGCAAAACAAAGGTGGTGTTGGACAGTGGAAATCACTACAGCACAAGCGGTTTGGGGGTTAATCTTCCCTCCCTAACTATATCCCTGCTTCTGACGAAGCTGCAGCAACCTCTCCCTATGCTGAGATCGGCAGAAGTAAGATGGCGGTCGGCGTGCATGCCCCTTTATAGCCCCTGTGATGCCGCAGAAAGCTAGCCAATCACTGTCATGCCCTTCTCAAAGATGGTGGGGACCGAGACCTATGTCATCACGCTGCCCACACTCTGCGTCCTTCTTCATTGGCTGAAAAATGGCGGTGAATGCGTAATACGAAACGCGACTTTGGCGCGAAGATCGCCGACCGCATGGCCGATCCCACACTGGGATCGGGTCGGGTTTCATGAAACCCGACTTTGCCGAAAGTCGGCGATTTTTGAATTTGTCTGATCCGTTTCGTTCAACCCTACTTCACATAATTAACTATTGGTAATAACTGAGGGGAATGAGTGAAAATACATAGAAGCAGGAGTGTATACTCTACCAACATTTGAGATAAGTTATATCATTGAGGAAGGACTGTATACATTTCAGATAAGTGATTTCATGACAATATTGTAGTGCTCATTAAAACCTTTTTCTTATACATGTATCTAAAATAGAAACTATATTGTTGATTTTCTATGACAGAAATGTACATGATTACCTTTGCTATCAGTTAATTTCCATACATAGACTATTAACTATTGGTCATCACTCATAAATAGTGTTGAGCATTCCGATACCGCAAGTATCGGGTATCGGCCGATACTTAGCGGTATCGGAATTCCGATACCGAGATCCGATACTTTTGTTGTATCGGGAATCGGTATCGGGATCGATGTGTAAAATAAAGAATTAAAATAAAAAATATTGCTATACTCACCTCTCCAACGCAGCCTACACCTTACCGAGGAAACCGGCAGCCTTGTTTGCTTAAAATGCGCGCGTTTACTGCCTTCCGTGACGTCACGGCTTCTGATTGGTCGTGTGCCGCCCATGTGACCGCGACGCGACCAATCACAACAAGCCGTGACGTAATTTTCAGGTCCTGAATGCCTAATTCTAGGCATTCAGGACCTGAAAATTACGTCACGGCTTGTGATTGGTCGCGTGCCGCCCATGTGACCGCGACGCGACCAATCACAAGCCGTGACGTAATTTTCAGGTCCTGAATGCCTAATTCTAGGCATTTAGGACCTGAAAATTACATCACGGCTTGTTGTGATTGGTCGCGTCGCGGTCACATGGGCAGCACGCGACCAATCAGAAGCCGTGACGTCACGGAAGGCAGTAAACGTGCGCATTTTAAGCAAACAAGGCTGCCGTTTTCCTCGGTAAGGTGCAGGCTGCGTCGGAGAGGTGAGTATAGCAATATTTTTTATTTTAATTCTTTATTTTACACATTAATATGGATCCCAGGGCCTGAAGGAGAGTTTCCTCTCCTTCAGACCCTGGTAACCATCAGGGATACCGTCCGATACTTGAGTCCCATTGACTTGTATTGGTATCGGGTATCGGTATCGGATTAGATCCTTTGCCGGTATCGGCCGATACTTTCCGATACCGATACTTTCAAGTATCGGACGGTATCGCTCAACACTACTCATAAACCTATAGGTTGGGATATATATGTCTATCCCTTCACAAACATACCCCTCCCCACCCATCTCTTCTACTTCTGTGAGGGCGAATTAGTGGAAATTAGGGAAAGCTGCCATGGAGCGGGGCACCATATCGTGCCCCCCTAGGGTACCAACCTCCGCTGGCATGGAGGGAAAGAATTTAATAGATGTCTGTAGGGAAACTATCCCCTTAAATCTACATATTCTGGATGACAAGAAGTGATGATGTAGCGCCCCCACTGCCGCAGGGCCGAGGGGTACCCGGTACCGGGCCTGTGAGTCTCTGCTCTGGGGTTGTCACGGTGGCTAGGCCCTGGTCCGTGGCCCTGCTGAGGGGCGCGCAGTGAATAATAGATATGGTGGATGATGGTGATGCTGTAGTGCAGTGCAGCAAATAACGAGGACACCAGGTTTGCAGTCTCTTTACCTCTTTACTGAAGATCTCTGAGTCCTCAGTCCGGAATCCGGATAACCAGGCTGCGCAAGTCCAGGGGTCCAATGGCACCTCCAGAGTTCTCTTAGCAGGTGGAAATCTGTGCCTTCCTTCTAGCGCTAGGTGTTGCGGTCCTTCCCTGCTGTGCTTACGGAAAGTCCCCACAACTGTTGTGTCTGTTTCTTAAGTTCCCTCACAACTCGATTAGATGATGTTCTGCTAATCCTCCGTCCCTCCCTGATGTTCTGGTTGGGACGGCACCCGTTTGACGGGTAGGCTCGGAGCTCTTCCGGGACCCTAGAGTCGCCCCTCTCCACAAGTTGCCCCCCAAGACTGCATAGGTGATTTAAGTGAGACAGCCCGCCTTAGACTTACTGTCCTGCCGCTGTTTAGAGTATTGCTTGAAGCTGGATGTTGTAATACTCCCTCGGCGTTCCGGCCACCGGTAGTGCGCCTCAGTAGGATGTTGCCTCGGTCTTACAGCACGACTCCTACTGGTATTTCTCCTATTGCTTTGATCTCGTTTCTCACTCAGCACAATCTATCTCGCTTCTGATCCTTCCTTGGGCACCGCCGCTATCCTGAGCAGGCACGGTCCCGTTACGTTCGTTCAAGTTGCCAAGCCTCTGTCAGGATCCCACCCCTGACAGAGACCCTACTGTATCTTCCCCTGCAACACCCTCTGCCACAAGGTGTTGCCTGGTTCCAACCCAGTCAGCTTTCTGATCTAACTTCCTGCCTGACCCCCAGTTTACCCACTATGGTGGGGAGTGGCCTAGTGAATAGAACCCTTAGCTCCCCCCGGAGGCCCGGCTGTGAAATGTCTTGGTGTCTGTGATACCTGATCAGATGAACTCCTTCAGTGCCACCAAACGTACCATAGCTCCCCATAGTGGCGGAGCCACAGTACTGCAACGACCAGGACTCTGGGGCGCTGCAATGACATTAAATATTAAATATAATTTTTGCTGACATGACTGTCCCACCAATCTTTCTGTGTTCCTCTTAGCAGAGATTGGTCTGACAAGGGTGGACAACCTTGTGACCTAAAACCGTCCAATATCTTACTCTTCCCTATATGGAAAATGTATTTAGTTCCTGTGTGAACAAACGGTCTTGAAAATTAGATTTTAACTGATATCAATAGTGTTGAGCGATACTTTCCAATATCGGAAAGTATCGGTATCGGAAAGTATCGGCCGATACCGTCAAAATATCGGATCTAATCCGATACCGATACCCGATCCCAATGCAAGTCAATGGGACGAAAATATCGGAATTAAAATAAACCCTTTATAAACTTGTAGGTTCATTCTACATGAAGGAAAACAACTAAGAATAATGTAGGATGTATTGGGGGACGTGGCGGAGACATTCAAGGCACAGAGGTTTAGCCCAATGTAATAGAATAGCAGGTTTTTTGTTTTTTTTTATGACGTTCGGCGGTAGAAAGATTTTGACTATGTTAATTTTTTTTTATTTTGTCAGATATTGATGTTTCACTACTTCCACGCCCTTCACCTTCTTTTTTACTTCTCCCACACTTTCTTCTTCATTATCCTCATCATCAGCTTCTTTGACATCAACTTCTTCACCTTATTCATCTTCTTCTTCATCTTCTACCTATTATTTTTTTTCTTACATTGTTCATATTCTTTTTATTTTACTATTATCTTCATCATATTCTACTTCTTCATCATATTCTTATTTGTGACAGGTATTCCCGTAGTTGTTATCTATAAAAGTTTGAAGATTACACCTTCCGTTCTGCCTGTCACAAAAGAGTTACATTTGTCCGCGTTCAGTTTGGCCTGCAGCATCAGGCTTTATCCAGGGGCACCACGAGGAGGAACGGACTCACCCCCATACACTGCTTAGTCTTTTTCTGCTTATAATTTAGATAATATTTTTTGCTCTGATATTTAGTGTTATGCTTAATGTTCTTCTGCTCTTTGTTCTGCAGCCTCTTGTTCTTCTGCTTCTCGGTCTTCCAGGTCGTCGTCGTCTCCAGGGTCGTCGTCTCCGGGGTCGTCGTCATCGGGGTGGTCTTCAGGGTCGTCGTCTCCGGGGTCGTCGTCATCGGGGTGGTCTTCGGGGTCATCGTCTCCAGGGTCGTCATCATCACGGTGGTTGTCGTCTCTGGTGTCGTCGTCATCTTAGGGGTGGTCTTCCGGGTCATCGTGTTTAGTCTCTTGAACTTGGAAATATAGCAGAAGGTACAAGAAGGCTGAGAAAATGCCGAGAACCAGCTGATGGAACTGGAACTCGGATGGCTACCCGAAGGTCCAAGAGCCAATGGAACTACCGAGGACCAGCTGACGTTACTGGAACCCGGTTACTAAGCAGGAGGTACCCGTGCCTGAAAGCACTACCAAGGACCACCTGACGTTGGTGGAACTCGGATACCCAGAGGGAGGCACCTAAGCCAAAGGCTCTGCCCGGAACCAGCTGACGGTACTGGAACCAGGATGGGGAGCAGAAGGTACAAGAGCAAGTGTCTGCGTGGCTTTTGCAGGACACGATGCCGGCTGCACAGCAGGGGAACAGCTGGCGGTGCTGAACCCCACTGACACATTGGCTGGTGTTTTTCTCTGTGCAGCTAGCAGTACCGGGCCCCAACTGGCGGTGTTAGAGCCCGGGGTCAGCAGGAGGAGGAGATGGAGCAGAGTGTAGGCCGAAGCCTGCACTGGCGGCAGCTTTGGGTCTGTTGTGCCTGCGTGGCTGTTGCAGGACACGTTGCCGGCTGCACAGCAGGGGAACAGCTGGCGGTGCTGAACCCCACTGACACATTGGCTGGTGTTTGGCTCTGTGCAGCTAGCAGTACTGGGCCCCAACTGGCGGTGTTGGAGCCCGGGCTCTGCAGGGGGAGCAGAGTGTAGGCCGAAGCCTACTTGAACCAATTTCAAAGGTAACCTTTAACCCCCCCTCAGGGGTTACAAAGTAGAAGAGCCACAGCTTATGCAGCAGTAGTGCTGCACAAGTCAAAGGTTGCTCTTTTAATTTTGCTCCTTGCACACGCTGAATGAAACACGTATAACATTTAGCCCTTTATACAGTCAAACTGTGTTGGAGGCGCGAGTTCCCTTTGTAATGAGACGCAGCACAGATGTCAAGAATCCCACCTTGGTGCTGGGTGCAGCCTCCTGAGCGTTGTTATTTGCTGTACAGGAGTCTGCGCTGTCGTGTTATCCCCTGGCCTAGCGCTGTTAGCGCTGCCCATCTTCTGACCTCATTTAATGTCGGCCGCTGCGGTTCGCGATGACCATGAATCCCAGCCCCGCGGTGTCTTAACATTGTTAAAACACTGCGGGGCTGTGATTCATGGCCTGGCGCAGCACATATGTTCGCCTCTCGCACTCGGGTCCTTACACCCGCTGCAGACTGTGCGGCGTCAGCTGATCCCTTATCGCATGCCACGGCCATGAAGCCGCACAGTCTGAAGAAGGCAGAAGGAGATGAGGGACAGGCGAACTGATGCACTGCTCATGCCCATCAATCACACCCTCGCAGTCCCAAGAAATAAGACACCGAGGGGCGTTGTGTGCGTCAGGGCGGCCGCAGAGGCGCAGGCAGCCAAACAATGATGCCAGAAGACGGGCAGCGCTACCAAGGGGGTTGCAGCGTGTCATTACAAAGGAAAGTCACACCCCCGGGACGGTTAAATGGTCACACAGAGGACACATTTCAGACGTGTTTTCAGTTCCACATGTGCGAGGAGAATACGTTTATGAGCCACCTTGCACACATGCAGCATTACCTCTGTACAAGGTGGCCTTAAAAACGTACAAACGCCTGGGGGAGGGGGGACAGGTTCCCTTCAATTTCAGTTCTTGTGTCTGCGTGGCTTTTGCAGGACACGATGCCGGCTGCACAGCAGGGGAACAGCTGGCGGTGCTGAACCCCACTGACACATTGGCTGGTGTTTTTCTCTGTGCAGCTAGCAGTACCGGGCCCCAACTGGCGGTGTTAGAGCCCGGGGTCAGCAGGAGGAGGAGATGGAGCAGAGTGTAGGCCGAAGCCTGCACTGGCGGCAGCTTTGGGTCTGTTGTGCCTGTGTGGCTGTTGCAGGACACGTTGCCGGCTGCACAGCAGGGGAACAGCTGGCGGTGCTGAACCCCACTGACACATTGGCTGGTGTTTGGCTCTGTGCAGCTAGCAGTACCGGGCCCCAACTGGCGGTGTTGGAGCCCGGGCTCTGCAGGGGGAGCAGAGTGTAGGCCGAAGCCTACTTGAACCAATTTCAAAGGTAACCTTTAACCCCCCCTCAGGGGTTACAAAGTAGAAGAGCCACAGCTTATGCAGCAGTAGTGCTGCACAAGTCAAAGGTTGCTCTTTTAATTTTGCTCCTTGCACACGCTGAATGAAACACGTATAACATTTAGCCCTTTATACAGTCAAACTGTGTTGGAGGCGCGAGTTCCCTTTGTAATGAGACGCAGCACAGATGTCAAGAATCCCACCTTGGTGCTGGGTGCAGCCTCCTGAGCGTTGTTATTTGCTGTACAGGAGTCTGCGCTGTCGTGTTATCCCCTGGCCTAGCGCTGTTAGCGCTGCCCACCTTCTGACCTCATTTAATGTCGGCCGCTGCGGTTCGCGATGACCATGAATCCCAGCCCCGTGGTGTCTTAACATTGTTAAAACACTGCGGGGCTGTGATTCATGGCCTGGCGCAGCACATATGTTCGCCTCTCGCACTCGGGTCCTTACACCCGCTGCAGACTGTGCGGCGTCAGCTGATCCCTTATTGCATGCCATGGCCATGAAGCCGCACAGTCTGAAGAAGGCGGAAGGAGATGAGGGACAGGCGAACTGATGCACTGCTCATGCCCATCAATCACACCCTCGCAGTCCCAAGAAATAAGACACCGAGGGGCGTTGTGTGGGTCAGGGCAGCCGCAGAGGCGCAGGCAGCCAAACAATGATGCCAGAAGACGGGCAGCGCTACCAAGGGGGTTGCAGCGTGTCATTACAAAGGAAAGTCACACCCCTGGGACGGTTAAATGGTCACACAGAGGACACATTTCAGATGTGTTTTCAGTTCCACATGTGCGAGGAGAATACGTTTATGAGCCACCTTGCACACATGCAGCATTACCGCTGTACAAGGTGGCCTTAAAAACGTACAAACGCCTGGGGGAGGGGGGACAGGTTCCCTTCAATTTCAGTTCTTGTGTCTGCGTGGCTTTTGCAGGACACGATGCCGGCTGCACCTCATCTCCCTACGGCTTCTTCTGACTGTGCGGTGTCACGGCCGTGGCATGCTATTAGGGACCAGCTGACACCGCACAGTTTGAATAAGCCGTATGGAGATGAGTGAGAGGTGGAGGTTCAGATATGCACTGCGCATGTCCATGGATCTCAGGCCCCCAGTGGGATTAAATCAGAAGACAGTACGAGGCGGGCTCTCTGCCAGCGCGGCCGCACAGGCGCAGCCAGCCTGACACCAAATAATGTCAGAAGACGGGCAGCGCAAAATGTGTGCATGGCCAAGGGCTAACCTAACAGCGCAGGCTCCGGGACTGATTCAAACAACGCTGAGGAGGCGGCGCACGGCGCCAAGGGGGTAAGAATGACGGCTGTGCTGCGTCACATCACAAAGGAAAGTTCCACCAACCGGACGGTATCACGGTAGGAGGGGACACTTTTCATAAGTGTTAGGATCAGCATGTGCAAGGAGCACCACGAAAAGAGGCACTTTTTCCCTTTGCATCATTACTGCTGCACAAGGTGGCTCCTTCAGTAACAAACGCCTGGGGGGGGGGACAGGTTCCCTTAAATTTAACTTGTTGTGCCTGCGTGGCGGTCGCAGTACACGTTGCCGGCTGCACAGCAGGGGAACAGCTGGCGGTGCTGAACCCCACTAACACATTGGCGAGGTGTTTTGCTCTGTGCGTACAGCACTTCTGGACGGCAACTGGCGGTGTTGGAGCCCAGGGACAGGTGGAGGAGGTGGAGGTAGGAGGAGGTAGGAGGGATTGCCACACACACAGCAGGGGAACAGCTGACGTTACTGAACCCCAATAACAGAGGAGGGACTGTTGACTGTGCGTACAGCACTTCTGGACGGCAACTGGCGGTGTTGGAGCCCAGGGACAGGTGGAGGAGGAGGAGGTAGGAGGAGGTAGGAGGGATTGCCACACACACAGCAGGGGAACAGCTGACGTTACTGAACCCCAATAACAGAGGAGGGACTCTTGACTGTGCGTACAGCACTTCTGGACGGCAACTGGCGGTGTTGGAGCCCAGGGACAGGTGGAGGAGGAGGAGGTAGGAGGAGGTAGGAGGGATTGCCACACACACGGCAGGGGAACAGCTGACGTTACTGAACCCCAATAACAGAGGAGGGACTGTTGACTGTGCGTACAGCACTTCTGGACGGCAACTGGCGGTGTTGGAGCCCAGGGACAGGTGGAGGAGGAGGAGGTAGGAGGAGGTAGGAGGGATTGCCACACACACAGCAGGGGAACAGCTGACGTTACTGAACCCCAATAACAGAGGAGGGACTGTTGACTGTGCGTACAGCACTTCTGGACGGCAACTGGCGGTGTTGGAGCCCAGGGACAGGTGGAGGAGGTGGAGGTAGGAGGAGGTAGGAGGGATTGCCACACACACAGCAGGGGAACAGCTGACGTTACTGAACCCCAATAACAGAGGAGGGACTGTTGACTGTGCGTACAGCACTTCTGGACGGCAACTGGCGGTGTTGGAGCCCAGGGACAGGTGGAGGAGGAGGAGGTAGGAGGAGGTAGGAGGGATTGCCACACACACAGCAGGGGAACAGCTGACGTTACTGAACCCCAATAACAGAGGAGGGACTGTTGACTGTGCGTACAGCACTTCTGGACGGCAACTGGCGGTGTTGGAGCCCAGGGACAGGTGGAGGAGGTGGAGGTAGGAGGAGGTAGGAGGGATTGCCACACACACAGCAGGGGAACAGCTGACGTTACTGAACCCCAATAACAGAGGAGGGACTGTTGACTGTGCGTACAGCACTTCTGGACGGCAACTGGCGGTGTTGGAGCCCAGGGACAGGTGGAGGAGGTGGAGGTAGGAGGAGGTAGGAGGGATTGCCACACACACAGCAGGGGAACAGCTGACGTTACTGAACCCCAATAACAGAGGAGGGACTGTTGACTGTGCGTACAGCACTTCTGGACGGCAACTGGCGGTGTTGGAGCCCAGGGACAGGTGGAGGAGGTGGAGGTAGGAGGAGGTAGGAGGGATTGCCACACACACAGCAGGGGAACAGCTGACGTTACTGAACCCCAATAACAGAGGAGGGACTGTTGACTGTGCGTACAGCACTTCTGGACGGCAACTGGCGGTGTTGGAGCCCAGGGACAGGTGGAGGAGGAGGAGGTAGGAGGAGGTAGGAGGGATTGCCACACACACAGCAGGGGAACAGCTGACGTTACTGAACCCCAATAACAGAGGAGGGACTCTTGACTGTGCGTACAGCACTTCTGGACGGCAACTGGCGGTGTTGGAGCCCAGGGACAGGTGGAGGAGGAGGAGGTAGGAGGAGGTAGGAGGGATTGCCACACACACAGCAGGGGAACAGCTGACGTTACTGAACCCCAATAACAGAGGAGGGACTGTTGACTGTGCGTACAGCACTTCTGGACGGCAACTGGCGGTGTTGGAGCCCAGGGACAGGTGGAGGAGGAGGAGGTAGGAGGAGGTAGGAGGGATTGCCACACACACAGCAGGGGAACAGCTGACGTTACTGAACCCCAATAACAGAGGAGGGACTGTTGACTGTGCGTACAGCACTTCTGGACGGCAACTGGCGGTGTTGGAGCCCAGGGACAGGTGGAGGAGGTGGAGGTAGGAGGAGGTAGGAGGGATTGCCACACACACAGCAGGGGAACAGCTGACGTTACTGAACCCCAATAACAGAGGAGGGACTGTTGACTGTGCGTACAGCACTTCTGGACGGCAACTGGCGGTGTTGGAGCCCAGGGACAGGTGGAGGAGGAGGAGGTAGGAGGAGGTAGGAGGGATTGCCACACACACAGCAGGGGAACAGCTGACGTTACTGAACCCCAATAACAGAGGAGGGACTGTTGACTGTGCGTACAGCACTTCTGGACGGCAACTGGCGGTGTTGGGGCCCAGGGACAGGTGGAGGAGGAGGAGGTAGGAGGAGGTAGGAGGGATTGCCACACACACAGCAGGGGAACAGCTGACGTTACTGAACCCCAATAACAGAGGAGGGACTGTTGACTGTGCGTACAGCACTTCTGGATGGCAACTGGCGGTGTTGGAGCCCAGGGACAGGTGGAGGAGGAGGAGGTAGGAGGAGGTAGGAGGGATTGCCACACACACAGCAGGGGAACAGCTGACGTTACTGAACCCCAATAACAGAGGAGGGACTGTTGACTGTGCGTACAGCACTTCTGGACGGCAACTGGCGGTGTTGGAGCCCAGGGACAGGTGGAGGAGGTGGGGGTAGGAGGAGGTAGGAGGGATTGCCACACACACAGCAGGGGAACAGCTGACGTTACTGAACCCCAATAACAGAGGAGGGACTGTTGACTGTGCGTACAGCACTTCTGGACGGCAACTGGCGGTGTTGGAGCCCAGGGACAGGTGGAGGAGGAGGAGGTAGGAGGAGGTAGGAGGGATTGCCACACACACAGCAGGGGAACAGCTGACGTTACTGAACCCCAATAACAGAGGAGGGACTGTTGACTGTGCGTACAGCACTTCTGGACGGCAACTGGCGGTGTTGGAGCCCAGGGACAGGTGGAGGAGGAGGAGGTAGGAGGAGGTAGGAGGGATTGCCACACACACAGCAGGGGAACAGCTGACGTTACTGAACCCCAATAACAGAGGAGGGACTGTTGACTGTGCGTACAGCACTTCTGGACGGCAACTGGCGGTGTTGGGGCCCAGGGACAGGTGGAGGAGGAGGAGGTAGGAGGAGGTAGGAGGGATTGCCACACACACAGCAGGGGAACAGCTGACGTTACTGAACCCCAATAACAGAGGAGGGACTGTTGACTGTGCGTACAGCACTTCTGGACGGCAACTGGCGGTGTTGGAGCCCAGGGACAGGTGGAGGAGGAGGAGGTAGGAGGAGGTAGGAGGGATTGCCACACACACAGCAGGGGAACAGCTGACGTTACTGAACCCCAATAACAGAGGAGGGACTGTTGACTGTGCGTACAGCACTTCTGGACGGCAACTGGCGGTGTTGGAGCCCAGGGACAGGTGGAGGAGGTGGAGGTAGGAGGAGGTAGGAGGGATTGCCACACACACAGCAGGGGAACAGCTGACGTTACTGAACCCCAATAACAGAGGAGGGACTGTTGACTGTGCGTACAGCACTTCTGGACGGCAACTGGCGGTGTTGGAGCCCAGGGACAGGTGGAGGAGGAGGAGGTAGGAGGAGGTAGGAGGGATTGCCACACACACAGCAGGGGAACAGCTGACGTTACTGAACCCCAATAACAGAGGAGGGACTGTTGACTGTGCGTACAGCACTTCTGGACGGCAACTGGCGGTGTTGGAGCCCAGGGACAGGTGGAGGAGGAGGAGGTAGGGGGAGGTAGGAGGGATTGCCACACACACAGCAGGGGAACAGCTGACGTTACTGAACCCCAATAACAGAGGAGCGACTGTTGGGACTGTGCGGACAGCACTTCTGGACGGCAACTGGCGGTGTTAGAGCCCAGGGACAGGTGGAAAAGCAGAGGAACACAATGTAGGCCGAAGCCTGAGAAAGTCGAAAGGGAACCTTTAACCCCCCCCAAGGCGTTTGTAGCTGAAAGAGCCAGCTTGTGCAGCACAAAAGATGCAAAAGGAAAAGGTGGCTCTTTTCATCACGCTCCTTGCAAACACAGAACTAAACACTTATAAAATGTGTCCCCTGAAACCGTGAAACCGTCCCGGAGGTGGGACTTTCCTTCGTAATATGACGCAGCACAACCGTCATTCCTATTCCCCCGGCGCCGCGCCCCGGCTCCTCAGCGTTGTTTGATTCCGTCCCGGAGCCTGCGCTGTTAAGTTATCCCTTGGCCAGGCACACTTAGTGCTGCCCATCTTCTGACATCATTTGGTGTCAGGCTGGCTGCGCCTGTGCGGCCGCGCTGGACGAGAGCCCGCCTCACAGTGTCTTCTGATTTTATCCCACTGGGGGCCTGGGATCCATGGCCATGCGCAGTGCATATCCTCGCCTCTCACTCCCCTCCCTACGGCTTCTTAAGACTGTGCGGTGTCACGACCGTGGCATGCTATTAGGGACCAGCTGACACCGAACAGTCTGAAGAAGCCATAGGGAGATGAGTGAGAGGTGGAGGTTCAGATATGCAATGCGCATGTCCATGGATCCCAGGCCCCCAGTGGGATTAAATCAGAAGACACTGCGAGGCGGGCTCTCGGCCAGCGCGGCCGCACAGGCGCAGCCATCCTGACACCAAATGATGCCAGAAGACGGGCAGCGCTAAGTGTGCCTGGCCACGGGATAACATAACAGCGCAGGCTCCGGGACAGAATCAAACAACGCTGAGGAGCCGGGGCGCAGCGCCGGGGGGGTAGGAATGATGGCTGTGCTGCGTCATATTACGAAGGAAAGTCCCACCTCCGGGACGGTTTTACGGTATCAGTGGACACATTTTATAAGTGTTAAGTTCTGCGTGTGCAAGGAGCTAAACCAAAATAGCTACCTTTTCCTTGTGCAGCATTACTGCTGCACAAGGTGGCTCTTTCAGTAACAAACGCCTTGGGGGGGGGGGGACAGATTCCCTTACATTTCAGTTGTTGTGTCAGCGTGGCGGTCGCATGACACATTGCCGGCTACACAGCTGGGGATCAGCTGACGTTACTGAAACCCAATAACACTGGGTCGTATGTTTTGACTGTGCAGACGGCACTTCTGAGCCTCAACTGGCGGTGTTGGAGCCCAGGAATTTAAGTTCAGGTGGTAGAAAGATGAACACAACAGGAGACCTGGATAACGTATACAGTGACCTAATTATTTAATCAGGAGGAGGAGTGGCAAATTCCTGCGAGATCCAGGCCTTGTTCATTTTCAGGAAAGTAAGCCGGTCAACGTTATCGGAGGATAGTCGCATGCGACGGTCAGTTAGTACACCACCTGCAGCACTAAAGACACGTTCCGATAATACACTGGCCGCAGGGCAAGACAGCACCTCCAATGCATACTGGCTTAGCTCTGGCCATGTATCCAGCTTTGAGACCCAAAACTTGAAAGGGGAAGAGCCGTCTGGGAGTACAGCAAGAGGGCAAGACATGTAGTCTGTCACCATCTGACGGAACCGTTGCCTCCTGCTGACTGGAGCCGTCTGTGATGGTGTAGACTTTTGTGGGGGGCACAGAAAACTGTGCCACAGTTGGGCCATACTGGTCTTGCCTTGTGCAGAGGCACTGCTTCTGCTCCCTCTTTGTGCAGAGCCTCCACCACTGCCTGGACGCACTGAGCTGCTTTGGAATGCACTAGCAGCACTTCTCTCAGTTGGAATGGAGAAGATGATGGAATTGACCAGTGTGTCTTGGTACTCCCGCATTTTTCACTCCCGGTTCAACGGTGTGATGAGGCTTTCTACGTTGTCCCGGTAGCGAGGATCGAGGAGGGTGAACACCCAATAATCAGACATGTTGAAAATGTGGGCGATGCGGCGGTCGTTTCTCAGGCACTGCAGCATGTAATCCACCATGTGCTGCAGACTGCCAACTGCCCAAGAAACGCTGTCCCCTGCTGGAGGCGTGGTCTCTGCCCGCTCATCATCACCCCACCCTCGCTGTACACACTGAGTACTGGACAATTCGGTAACTCCCTCCTCTGGACGGATGTCTTCCTCCTCCATTGACTCCTCCTCATCCTCCTCACAAACTGTCCGCTGCCTACGCGTTTGTGAGGAACCACGTGGCGCTGACTGTCCAGAAGATGATGGAAATGGTGAATCCTCATCCTCCACCTCTTCCACAACATCATCCCTTAGCGCTTGCAGTGATTTTTCAAGCAGGCAGATAAGGGGGACAGTCATGCTGACTAGTGCATCATCTGCACTCGCCATCCGCGTGGAATAATCAAAGGGACGCAAAACCTGGCAGACGTCATTCATAGTGGCCCACTCTGTGGTTGTGAAGTCTGTACGGCGCTGACTGCGACTTCTTTGCGCCTGATGCAGCTGGTACTCCATTACTGCTTGCTGGTGCTCACACAACCGCTCCAACATATGTAACGTGGAATTCCACCTGGTAGGTAGGTCACATATGATGCGATGTTCCGGCAGGCGGTGTCGGCGCTGCAGAGCCGCAATGCGCGCTTTTGCCGTGCTGGAACGCCGCAAGTGAGCACACTCTAGGCGGACCTTGTGCAGCAGTGCATCAAGATCCGGATAGTCCCTCAAAAAGCTCTGCACGACCAAATTGAGCACATGTGCCAGACATGGGATGTGAGTGAGGTTGCCGAGGCCCAGAGCTGCCACCAGATTTCGGCCATTATCACACACTACCATGCCTGGCTGGAGATTCGCTGGCACAAACCACACATCGCTCTCCTGCTTGATGGCATTCCAGAGCTCCTGCGCTGTGTGGCTACGATTCCCCAAAAAAATTAATTTCAAGACGGCCTGTTGACGTTTGGCCACGGCTGTGCTCATGTCGGTCGTAACAGGTACACGTTCATCACGGGTCCATGTGGAGGTGGACTGTGACGGCTCCTGCAGCGATGATTCTGAGGAACTGGTGTAAGAGGAGGAGTCAATGCGTACAGAATGGATTCCTGCAATCCTTGGAGTGGGCAGGACACGTCCTGCGCCACTCGCACGGTCTGTACCCGGCTCAACGACATTAACCCAATGGGCAGTGAGGGAAAGGTATCGCCCCTGTCCATGTTGACTGGTCCACGCATCGGTGGTGAGGTGGACCTTGCTACTGACGGCGTTCAGTAGCGCGTGTTTTATGTGTCCCTCCACATGCTTGTGCAGGGCAGGGACGGCTTGCCTGCTGAAGTAAAAGCGGCTGGGCACATTGTACTGTGGGACTGCCAATGACATCAAGTCACGGAAGCTGTCAGTCTCCACCAGCCTGAATGACAGCATTTCCAGTGAAAGAAGTTTGGCAATGCCTGCAGTCAGAGCCTGTGCTCGTGGGTGGTTTGACGAGAAAGGCCGCCTTTTCTCCCATGCCTGTACTACCGATGGCTGTAGACTGGGCTGGGAGTGTGTGGATGACTGGGAAAGTGGTGCTGCGGGTGGAATTACAGCGGGTCTCTGGACAACAGGGCCAGAGGTTCTTCCACGGCGATCCTGGGAGGAAGCCGAACCAGCTGCGTGTGAGCTAGAGGAAGAGGCAACACGAGCTGAAGAGGTGGTAGCTGCCGCTGTTGGTTGGCCTAGCTCTTCAGTGTGTTTTTCTAACTCCGCCGGGTGCCTGTTGCGCACATGTTTCCACATGTTGGAGGTATTGAGGTTGCTGACATTTCGACCTCTTTTGACTTTTTGATGACACACCTTGCATCTGACATAGCAAATGTCATCTGCAACTGTGTCAAAAAAGGACCAGGCACTGCAAGTCTTGGGAGCGCCCTTTTTGGCTTTTGGAAGAGACGTGCTCCTAACGGGTGCCAAAGCGGAGGCTGCAGGATCCGCAGTCTTCCCCCTCCCTCTCCCTCTTTGGGCCGTACGGGGAATCTCTTCCTCAGAGCTGCTCCCACCACCTTCCTGTCCCTCACGCCAAGATGGGTCAAGGACCTCATCATCTACACTACCCTCTGCCCCCAACTGCTCCTCCTGGGTAGTCTCAGCAGCAGAGCACGCGCCAGTAAGTGGCACCTGAGTGTCATCATCAGCTGATGCGGCCTGCGATGTGGTGACCGGAGCCACTGGCCCACCCGCCTCTTCAGAGGAAGAGAGAAAAAGCTGTTGGGCATCACTGCACCCTGCCTCTTCTTCCATTTCTCCAATGCTGCTTGGCTGGCCCCCTGTTTCCAAGCCAAGAGATTCAGAGAACAGAAGTAGAGACGGCTCCTGTCCTGGGCTCTCTGTCTGCCTGGGCAATTTGGCAGGTGGTGAAGAGACAGATGGCTGCTCTCCAGTGCTCTGTGTCTGAGAGGATGTGGCACTAATTGAAGTTGATGCATTAGCTGCCATCCATCCGACAACGGCTTCAATTTGTTCTTCACGCAGCAGCGGTGTTCGGCGCTCTGACACAAAGCTGCGCATGAACGACTGTTGCCTGGTGAATGTGGGTGCTGATGAGTCACCGGTGCCCGCAGCAGGCACAGAATCCCCACGTCCCCTCCCTGCTCCGCGCCCACGCCCACGCCCACGTGCCTTACTCACTGCCTTCTTCATCTTGGTTGACTGATAAAGATAAGCAGAAAAGTACTAACGGCTTTGTGTGCTTATTCCTGAGCAACTCCTCCTAACAGGTATAAGAAACACTAATTTTCTAAAGTGTGGACTAGACTTTAATATGAGCTAATGTGGCCTACACAAATGTAAAGTGGTGTAACTGGTGTGTTTGGTGAACTTTATTATTTATTTATTTTTTGGGGGCTGAACTGACAACGGATAGAGCTGCAGTCACACATTTGAAAAAATGTGCAGCAGCCTGCACTACTTAAAACAAAATGAAAATTGATTTGGCGGTATGACGCAGTGAACAACCCTGAGCTGGAGACAACCAGGCTACGGCTGCTCACAGACTACAGGGCGAGCTGCAGTCACACGGAGACCGTGCAGACAGCCGTAAACGGCGCTGCAAGGCCCAAAAACCCTCCTCTACGTTATCCTATGTAGTGTTTTTCCACAAATTAGCTGGAGACGGGTGGAAAGACACTAATAGGATTTTTTTGAATAAATTAGCAGCAGACTACACTACTTGAAAAAAAAAAAAAAAAAGAACAGTATGAGGCAATGAACCACCCTCCCTGAACTGAATACAACCAGCTATGGATGGCCTATGTGGCTGCACTCAGACTAGAGAGTGGGCTGCACTCACACACACACACACACAGACCTTGCAGATCGCTGTGAAAACAGCGCTACAAGGCAAAAGCAAGGTGAATAATAGGTGAACACAGCGGTTGCTAAATTAGCCTTTGGAAAGCACAAAGAAGCAAATCACTATCTCTAAACTGTCCCTCAGTCAGCAAACAGCGTCCTGTCACTAACTGAATTCACAGCAGAGTGATCGCAATATGGCGCCAGCGACTTTTAAACTGCATCATGACATCATTTCAGCAGCCAATCACAGCCTTGCCAGTAGTTTCATGCCCTCCATGCTAAACAGGATGTGCCCACACTTGGAATCATTCTCATTGGCTGAATTTCTGCATTTTGAATCTTGGAACTTCCGATTCCCGTATCCGATACGCGGCAAGTATCGGATTCCCGGTATCGGAATTCCGATACCGCAAGTATCGGCCGATACCCGATACTTGCGGTATCGGAATGCTCAACACTAGATATCAATAAAAGTTTTCAGTTTTAAAAGAGTATTTTTGTTTGTAAGTTTCGTATAATATACCCCTAATTAAGTAATTTCATATGTAATAAGAAACAACTAGAGAAGAAGAAAGTTTTTCGAGTGGAAATGAATTCTTCTCAAATTCCGCCAAAAAAACGCATTCTGGCGAATTCAGATTTTTTTGTAATCTGCTGCATACGAATTCAGCAAAATTGCTGAAAGGTAGAGGGTCGGAAAAGTTAAAAAAAAAAAAAGAAAAGAGGAACATCAAGATCTCTGGAGATGAACTTATGACTTTGAGATTGTTGATATTGTTTAACAATTTGGGTTCTCAAGTCCTCAGACAATTACAGTTTTGTTTCCTCCTCTTTCTGTTCTCCATGCTAAGTGTGGCACACACAGATACACAATGCAAAGACTGAGTCAACTTCTCCCCTTTTTATCTGGTTTTAGGTGTGATTTTCATAATCCCCATACCTGTTACTTGCCACAGGTGAGTTTGAGCATAAACGACTGCATTGCCCTTTGAAAAGTAAGATTTTAATCAATATCTCACTGAATAATATAACATTTTCCAAAATTTTGATGAGACTGAATTTCCTAGAACTTTCTTATCTCATAGCATGACACAATCTTCTATTTTACTTAAATTAGTTGTTGTAAAAATGAGTACAGCCCACATCAAAATCTACTACATCTAGTATTTATATGACCTCCATTATTTGTAAGGAAAGCATCAAGTCTTCAAGGCCAGGAATGAGCAAGTTGCCAACATATTGCAGCATCGCTCTTATTCAATTCTTCGACAACGAGCTCTTTTAGAGCCCGGGTGCTGAATGGAGAGTGATTACAACTTGTCTCTTCAGAATTTCCCATAGGTGTTTGGTGGGGGTCAGATCAGGACACACTTGACCACTGAATCACTGTCACCTGCTTTCCTTCTGAAATACAACAGATGTGAGTTTTGGATCAATGCCATGTTGGAAAAGAGCTCATTTACAAAGGGCACTGAGCAATGGCAGCATCTTCTATTTCAATATAGAGAGTCGTCCATCTATGAATTTACAATACCATCAATGAACTGTAGCTCCCCAACTCCAGCAGACCCACTTAAGGACACTGCCTCTATATTTCACTGTAGGCCCCATAAGTAAGTAGTGAACATGCTTTATCAGATAATAAACAGGGTACTCTAGTCAGCTATTGTGGTGAGGCATCCGGTCTCATGTTTCACCAAGCTTTGTCACAGGATACGTGCAATCATAGATGGACAAAATATGAGATTTTCAATGGTGAAAAGCAAACTTAAAAATAATTGTGTATTCCTGAAATTAGGGTCATTAATGGGTAAAACTTTTTTTGCTTATGCTATATTTTAATTAAATGACTGTATAAATGAAGAGAAGAACTTGTGATATGATAAGTAAACATATTCCTTGCTAAATAGATTTCTGATAATGATATAAAGGCCTTGAGCAGCAGTGTACAAGAAGTCACCCTGCCTGTGATAGTAGATTAGACGATGGATTCCAGCACCCATAAGCGCTACCATGAAGATAACTTTGATTCCAGACAACATTTGGACAGTTATTTGTCAGATAAAGCTGATATGATCTCTGCAGAGGATTCCTTGATATTTCCCATTGAAAATCTTCTGAAAAGTTTTAAAGAGGGTAAGTATCCTAATTGATCTGTTTAGATAGTTTTAACTAAATACAAATAAGGAAATTTAGTTTTTAGTGGTTTGGGGGATCAAAGGTGGAAAGTACAGTGCCCGACTCATCTCAAGCAAGGGAAGTAGAGCAAAGCTGTGTTTGATTATTCCGTATGATGAATACTATACAATTTCAGGGGTTAGTGTCACTGGTTTCCTCTGTAATTTTCAGAACACTGGAAATAAGTTGAGGATAATAAATGGTTTAACAAACATTTCAGTTGTTGGTACAATTACTTTTAAATCTGCTGTAATAATACGTTCACATTTACAAATGCAGATTTTGCTGCAGATCCATAGTAAATCCACATTCAATTTGGATTTTGATACTCATTTGCCGTGCGTTGCACAAGATAAAATCCAATGTTTAAAGTCTCCAAATTTCAGGTCAGTTTCTGAAGTTTTTTTGCATTGTGCAAATGAGTTTCCTTAAGAGCTCAGATTATAACTTATTGATATGAATGTTATCTTTAAAGAAGCACACCAGCATCATACATTCCAACTTTCACAGAAGAGAAAGAGGGACAAAATATGTGTGCTGTGGCAACCCCTAATCAAATCCTTATTCAGATCCATTTACCATTTCTTTCTACCCTTATAGGAAAAAATATCAGGGGGGTATGGTGGCTGCAAAGGAAATTCAACAGACCACCTGGGAGAGCAAGAAGTAGACCAAAATCTGGGACTGTTACTCTGCATCTGGCGTATTTTGGAGCTATTGATTAATTCTTTGTGAATTTGTTCATAAAGTAGCATGTAAAAATTTGGGCACCCATGGCCAAAATTACTGTTATTGAGAACAGCTAAGCAAGTTGAAGATGAAATGATCTCTAAAAAGTTAGATAGATAGATAGATAGATAGATAGATAGATAGATAGATAGATAGATAGATAGATAGATAGATACAGTGGGTACGGAAAGTATTCAGACCCCTTTAATTTTTTTGTTTCATTGCAGCCAATTGATAAATTCAAAAAAGCTCATTTTTTTCTCATTAATGTACACTCTACACTCCATCTTGACTGGAAAAAAGAAAAAAAAATGTAGCCATTTTTGCAAATTTAATAAAAAAGAAAAACTGAAATATCACATGGTCATAAGTATTCAACCCCTTTGCTCAGACACTCATATTTAAGTCACGTGCTGTCCACTTCCTTGTGATCCTCCTTGAGATGGTTCTACTCCTTTATTGGAGTCCAGCTGTGTTTAAATAAACTGATAGGACTTGATTTGGAAAGGCGCACACCTGTCTATATAAGATCTCACAGCTCAACGTGCATGTCAGACCAAATGAGAATCATCAGGTTAAAGGAACTGGCCAAGGAGCTCAGAGACAGTTATGGCAAGGCACAGATCTGGCCAAGGTTACAACAGAATGTCTGCAGTACTCAAGGTTCCTAAGAGCACAGTGGCCTCCATAATCCTTAAATGGAAGAAGCTTGGGACCACCAGAAGTCTTCCTAGACCTGGCCGTCCAGCCAAACTGGACCATAAAGGAATGTGACCTGGGGAGGTAAATGACTTCAGGGAGGAGGCCCGGGGACTTCAGGACACTAGGTTTAACATCACCCTGGTCAACCCAAATACTATCCCCCAGAATATTATTTACCAAGCCACCAAGTGACCATCCCCCTAGCTTTGGGGTCAGTAGGGTTGAGCGAAACGGGTCGATCATTTTCAAAAGTCGCCGACTTTTGGCTAAGTCGGCGTCTCATGAAACCCGATCCGACCCCTGTGCTTGTCGGCCATGCGGTACGCGACTTTCGCGCCAAAGTCGCGTTTCAATGACGCGAAAAGCGCCATTTCTCAGCCAATGAAGGTGAACGCAGAGTGTGGGCAGCGTGATGACATAGATCCTGGTCCCCACCATCTTAGAGAAGGGCATTGCAGTGATTGGCTTGCTGTCTGCGGCGTCACAGGGGCTATAAAGGGGCGTTCCCGCCGACCGCCATCTTACTGCTGCTGATCTGAGCTTAGGGAGAGGTTGCTGCCGCTTCGTCAGAAGCAGGGAGAGCGTTAGGCAGGGTCCACTAACCACCAAACCGCTTGTGCTGTAGCGATTTCCACTGTCCAACACCACCTTCGGTGTGCAGGAACAGTGGAAGCTATTTTTTTTTTTTTTTTTCCTCAGCGCTGTAGCTCATTGGGCTGCCCTAGAAGGCTCCGTGATAGCTGTATTGCTGTGTGTACGCCACTGTGGAAACCAACTGCTTTTTTCAAAGCACATATCCTCTTGTTCCTTTCTGCACAGCTATCTTTTTTGTTTGTCCACACTTTTTATTTAATTTGTGCATCAGTCCACTCCTATTGCTGCCTGCCATACCTGGCTTAGATTACTGCAGGGAGATAGTAATTGTAGGACAGTCCCTGTTTTTTTTTTTTTTGTGGGAGATTAAGATTGGCATTTCTGCTACAGTGCCATCCCTGTGTGTGCCATCTCTCACTGAGTGGGCCATAGAAAGCCTATTTATTTTTTCCGTGATTTGTGTTCTAAATTCTACCTCAACACAAAAACACTACATCAATCAGTGGTAGAAAAATATTGGCCTCAGTCAGGGCTTGTGTGCCACTGCTGTGTGTGCTATCTCTCATTCAGTGGGCCATAGAAAGCATTTTTTTTTTTTCCTTGATTTGTGTTCTAAAATCTACCTCAACACAAAAACACTACATCAATCAGTGGTAGAAAAATATTGGCCTCAGTCAGGGCTTGTGTGCCACTGCTGTGTGTGCTATCTCTCATTCAGTGGGCTATAGAAAGCCTATTTATTTATTTATTTTTTTTCTTATTATTTGGTTTCTAAAGTCTCCCTGAAAAAAAAAAAAAAAAAACAGTGGGAGAGTAATATTGCCCTTTCAGCTTGTGTGCCAGTCTTGACTCCTGGGTGTGCCACCTCTCTCTCATTCAGTGGGCCATAGAAAGCCTATTTATTTTTTTGGTTTTTTTAATATTATTTGGTTTCTAAAGTCTCCCTGAAAATAAAAAAAAAAAAACTTAAAAAAACAGTGGGAGAGTAATATTGCCCTTTCAGCTTGTGTGCCAGTCTTGACTCCTGGGTGTGCCACCTCTCTCATTCAGTGGGCCATAGAAAGCCTATTTATTTTATTTTTTTAAATATTATTGGGTTTCTAAAGTCTCCCTTAAAAAACAAAAAATACATAAAAAAACAGTGGGAGAGTAATATTGCCCTTTCAGCTTGTGTGCCAGTCTTGACTCCTGGGTGTGCCACCTCTCTCATTCAGTGGGCCATAGAAAGCATTTTTTTTTTTTCCTTGATTTGTGTTCTAAAATCTACCTCAACACAAAAACACTACATCAATCAGTGGGAGAAAAATATTGGCCTCAGTCAGGGCTTGTGTGCCACTGCTGTGTGTGCTATCTCTCATTCAGTGGGCTATAGAAAGCCTATTTATTTATTTATTTTTTTTCTTATTATTTGGTTTCTAAAGTCTCCCTGAAAAAAAAAAAAAAAAAAAAAACAGTGGGAGAGTAATATTGCCCTTTCAGCTTGTGTGCCAGTCTTGACTCCTGGGTGTGCCACCTCTCTCTCATTCAGTGGGCCATAGAAAGCCTATTTATTTATTTTTTTTAAATATTATTGGGTTTCTAAAGTCTCCCTTAAAAAACAAAAAATACATAAAAAAACAGTGGGAGAGTAATATTGCCCTTTCAGCTTGTGTGCCAGTCTTGACTCCTGGGTGTGCCACCTCTCTCTCTCATTCAGTGGGCCATAGAAAGGCTATTTATTTTTTTGGTTTTTTTAATATTATTTGGTTTCTAAAGTCTCCCTGAAAAAAAAAAAATAAATAAATTAGGTGGGAGATTAATATTGACATTAGTGCTTGAGTGACAGTCCTGCGTGTGTGTCATCTCTGTGATTTTGTGCCACAGAAAACAGAGTGTGTAACATTGTGCCTGATTTTCCTTGTGGTCTCACCAACCTGTTAAGGGATATTGAAATCATACTGAAGTTATAGCTCACCGTGTAAGTTGTTTGACAGCAACAAATAAAGTTACTTTGGTTAAGATTTTAAAACAATGAGGAAGTCTGGTGCAAGAGGTCGTCGTGGGCGTTCATTGTCAGCTGGTAATGATGGTAGTGGTAGTGGAGCATCAGGTGGTCGTGGGGATAAAAATATTCCACCTAAGTCTGGAGCTGTGGAGCCAGTTTCGTCGTCAGGCTACACAAGGCCTCGAACGCTCTCTTTTCTGGGAGTAGGAAAACCGCTTTTAAAGGCGGAGCAGCAACAGCAAGTTTTGGCTTACATTGCAGACTCAGCCTCTAGCTCTTTTGCCTCCTCTTCCGAAACTGGTAAATGTAAAAGCAGCGCGTCGCTTGTGGATGTTCACGGTCAGGGACAAGTCGCTTCCTTGTCCTCCTCAGCAAAAACTACAACAAGAGAGAAGGATGCAGCAGGCGACACAACGGGTCACTCCATGGAGCTCTTTACACATACCGTCCCTGGCTTAGAAAGTGAAACATTTAACAGGCCATGCCCATTACAAGTATATTCTGACATGGAGTGCACTGATGCACAGCCACAGCCAGAGTACTATGCTGCTCCTTTGACTCAGACCACCACATTGCCCTCTCAGGGTACAGATCCACAATCAGACCCTGATGAGACTATGTTGCCCCGCCACGAACGCTATACCACCGACCGACACAGTGACACAGACGAAGTTGCACACGAGCTCGAAGAGGAGGTAATAGATGACCCAGTTATTGACCCCGATTGGCAGCCATTGGGGGAACAGGGTGCAGGCGGCAGTAGTTCAGAAGCGGAGGTGGAGGAGGGGCCGCAGCAGGCATCAACATCGCAACAGGTTCCATCTGCCGGGCCCGTATCTGGCCCAAAACGCGTGTCAAAGCCAAAACCTGTTGGAGGACAGCGTGGCCATCCGGTTAAAGCTCAGTCTGCAATCCCTGAAAAGGGATCCGAGTCTAGGAAGAGTGCAGTCTGGCATTTTTTTAAACAACATCCAACTGATCAGCGCAAAGTCATCTGTCAAAAATGTTCAACTAGCTTAAGCAGAGGTCAGAATCTGAAAAGTCTAAATACTAGTTGCATGCATAGACACTTAACCACCATGCATTTTCAAGCCTGGACTAACTACCAAACGTCCCTTAAGGTTGTAGCACCCTCGGCCAATGAAGCTAGTCAGCAACGCAACATCCCTTCCGTCACTGTAAGGCCACCATTTTCCGCACCACCGGCAGTATCTGTGCAGGTTTCTTTGCCAGCCAAAAGCAGTCAGGGTCAGGGAACCACCAGTTTTGTAGGAGGAAATATTGCATCTAGGGCACCGGCGGAAACAATACCGTCTCCAACCGTCTCTCAGTCTGCCATGTACACCGGCACACCCGAAAGTTCCACGATCTCCAGCTCTCCAGTCCAGCTCACCCTACATGAGACTCTGGTTAGAAAAAGGAAGTACTTATCCTCGCATCCGCGTACACAGGGTTTTAACGCCCACATAGCTAGACTAATCTCGTTAGAGATGATGCCCTACCGGTTAGTTGAAAGCGAAGCTTTCAAAGCCCTGATGGAGTACGCTGAACCACGATACGAGCTACCCAGTCGACACTTTTTTTCCAGAAAAGCCATCCCAGCCCTGCACCAGCATGTTAAACAGCGCATCGTCCATGCACTCAGGCAATCTGTGAGTACAAAGGTGCACCTGACTACAGATGCATGGACCAGTAGGCATGGCCAGGGACGTTATGTGTCCATCACGGCACACTGGGTGAATGTGGTGGATGCAGGGTCCACAGGCGACATCAATTTAGGCACAGTTGTGCCTAGCCCACGGTCTAGGAAACAGTTGGCTGTAGGCGTTCGCACCCCCTCCTCCTCCTCCTCCTCGTCCTCCTGCAGAAGCTACAGCTCTTCCACAGAACGCAGTCTGCCAACCACTCCATCGGCAGATGACACTGTTGCACACCAGTTGTCCCATTATGGGCCAGCTACTGCCAAGCGTCAGCAGGCTGTATTGGCTATGAAGTGTTTGGGCGACAACAGACACACCGCGGAAGTTCTATCCGAGTTCTTGCAACAAGAAACGCAGTCATGGCTGGGCACAGTAGATCTTGAGGCAGGCAAGGTAGTGAGTGATAACGGAAGGAATTTCATGGCTGCCATCTCCCTTTCCCAACTGAAACACATTCCTTGCCTGGCTCACACCTTAAACCTGGTGGTGCAGTGCTTATTGAAAACTTATCCTGGGTTCTCCGACCTGCTCCTCAAAGTGCGTGCACTTTGCTCACATATCCGACGTTCGCCTGTACACGCCAGCCGTATGCAGACCTATCAGCGGTCTTTGAACCTTCCCCAGCATCGCCTAATCATAGACGTTGCAACAAGGTGGAACTCAACACTGCACATGCTTCAGAGACTGTGCGAACAGAGGCGTGCTGTTATTTATTTGTGGGAGGATACACGGGCAGGCAGTAGGATGGCAGACATGGAGTTGTCAGGTGTGCAGTGGTCTAAGATACAAGACATGTGTCAAGTCCTTCAGTGTTTTGAGGAATGCACACGGCTGGTTAGTGCAGACAACGCCGTAATAAGCATGAGCATCCCCCTAATGCGTCTGCTGATGCAAAGTTTGACGCACATAAAGGAGCAGGCGTCTGCACCAGAGGAAGAGGAAAGCCTTGATGACAGTCAGCCATTGTCTGGTCAGGGCAGTGTACAGGACGAGGTAGCGGGCGAAGAGGAGGTGGAGGACGAGGAGGATGATGGGGATGAGTATATTTTTAATGCCGAACCTTTCCCGGGGGCACAGGAAATTGGTTGCGTGTCACGGCCGGGTTCTGGTTTTTTGAGGGACACAAGTGACGTAGATTTGCCTGCAACTGCCCCTCAACCAATCACAACCGGAGATTTGACAACTGGAACTTTGGCCCACATGGCGGATTATGCCTTACGTATCCTAAAAAGGGACACACGCATTACGAAAATGATGAACGATGACGATTACTGGTTGGCCTGCCTCCTTGATCCACGCTATAAAGGCAAATTGCAAAATATTATGCCACATGAGAACTTGGAACTAATATTAGCAACCAAACAATCAACTCTTGTTGACCGTTTGCTTCAGGCATTCCCAGCACACAGCGCACGTGATCGTTCTCACACGAGCTCCAGGGGGCAGCAGACTAGGAGTGTTAGGGGTGCACACATCAGAAGTGGCGTTGGACAGAGGGGTTTTCTGACCAGGTTGTGGAGTGATTTTGCTATGACCGCAGACAGGACAGGTACTGCTGCATCAATTGAAAGTGACAGGAGACAACATTTGTCCAGTATGGTTACTAACTATTTTTCATCCCTTATCGATGTTCTCCCTCAACCGTCATTCCCATTTGATTACTGGGCCTCCAAATTAGACACCTGGCCAGAATTGGCAGAATATGCATTGCAGGAGCTTGCTTGCCCGGCAGCAAGTGTCCTATCAGAAAGAGTATTCAGTGCTGCAGGTTCAATATTAACCGAAAAAAGGACTCGTCTGGCTACCCAAAATGTTGACGATCTAACATTCATTAAAATGAACCACAACTGGATTTCGAAATCTTTTGCCCCACCTTGCCCGGCCGACACCTAGCTTTCCTATGAAAAGCTCTTGCCTGTGAATTACTTTTCTAATGTCTAATTTGCTGCAGCTGATTGTACAGCATACGACATGTTTACACCTCCCTAAATGGCAAAACTCCCCACACGGGGCCGTGGTATCGCGACTTGGCGCAAGCACCCGTGAGACTGCTGTTTGTCTGAAGAGGTGGGTGTGCTCGCTTTTGGTTGACGGCATTGCTACTGGGTCCCTCATAGTACAATGTAGTGTCTCTGGCGGTGGCGGTGCGCACCCAACGTCAGACACACCGTTGTAACATGAGGGGCCCTGGGGCGGTCCCGCCGGCCTCAAGAGAGTTCCCCCCTACCCCAGCTCAAAATGTGCTCTACCACGTGCAAAATTATGTCGCACAGCTCCACCAATCTTTAGTCTATTCGCTGACATCATTCAATGTCTGGCACTGACAATACAAATTTGTAGACATCTATGATGCAACTTAAAGTAGTCTGTGTCTGTGTCCTATATTGGCACCATTAAATAGTTACTGCCAAATTACTATGTCAGAAACTCAGTAGATGAGCCCACCCCTGTACCTAAGTATGCCACCTTTTTTTTTGTTTTGGTTGTTTTGCGAGACATTAACATCTATTTATATTTTGGGAGTACTGGGACAGACACTCCTTGCACTACTCCTCCACTCACCACCAAGCTGCCTGTGTATCCATGTAACCGCTGTAAAGCTGCCATGAGCCTATTGTTTGTTATTTTAGGCCTTTGATAGCCTGTCTGCGGTCCCTACTTTAAATACTCCTCCACTGACCACCAAGCTGCCTGCCCGTGTATCCATGTAACCGCTGTAAAACTGCCATAAGCCTATTGTTTGTTATTTTAGGCCTTTGATAGCCTGTCTGCGGTCCCTACTTTAAATACTCCTCCACTCATCACCAGCTGCCTGCCCGTGTATCCATGTAACCGCTGTAAAACTGCCATAAGCCTATTGTTTGTTATTTTAGGCCTTTGATAGCCTGTCTGCGGTCCCTACTTTAAATACTCCTCCACTCATCACCAGCTGCCTGCCCGTGTATCCATGTAACCGCTGTAAAACTGCCATAAGCCTATTGTTTGTTATTTTAGGCCTTTGATAGCCTGTCTGCGGTCCCTACTTTAAATACTCCTCCACTGACCACCAAGCTGCCTGCCCGTGTATCCATGTAACCGCTGTAAAACTGCCATAAGCCTATTGTTTGTTATTTTAGGCCTTTGATAGCCTGTCTGCGGTCCCTACTTTAAATACTCCTCCACTCACCACCAAGCTGCCTGTGTATCCATGTAACCGCTGTAAAGCTGCCATGAGCCTATTGTTTGTTATTTTAGGCCTTTGATAGCCTGTCTGCGGTCCCTACTTTAAATACTCCTCCACTCACCACCAAGCTGCCTGCCCGTGTATCCATGTAACCGCTGTAAAACTGCCATGAGCCTATTGTTTGTTATTTTAGGCCTTTGATAGCCTGTCTGCGGTCCCTACTTTAAATACTCCTCCACTCACCACCAAGCTGCCTGCCCGTGTATCCATGTAACCACTGTAAAACTGCCATAAGCCTATTGTTTGTTATTTTTGGCCTTTGATAGCCTGTCTGCGGTCCCTACTTTAAATACTCCTCCACTCATCACCAGCTGCCTGCCCGTGTATCCATGTAACCGCTGTAAAACTGCCATAAGCCTATTGTTTGTTATTTTAGGCCTTTGATAGCCTGTCTGCGGTCCCTACTTTAAATACTCCTCCACTGACCACCAAGCTGCCTGCCCGTGTATCCATGTAACCGCTGTAAAACTGCCATAAGCCTATTGTTTGTTATTTTAGGCCTTTGATAGCCTGTCTGCGGTCCCTACTTTAAATACTCCTCCACTGACCACCAAGCTGCCTGCCCGTGTATCCATGTAACCGCTGTAAAACTGCCATAAGCCTATTGTTTGTTATTTTAGGCCTTTGATAGCCTGTCTGCGGTCCCTACTTTAAATACTCCTCCACTCATCACCAGCTGCCTGCCCGTGTATCCATGTAACCGCTGTAAAACTGCCATAAGCCTATTGTTTGTTATTTTAGGCCTTTGATAGCCTGTCTGCGGTCCCTACTTTAAATACTCCTCCACTGACCACCAAGCTGCCTGCCCGTGTATCCATGTAACCGCTGTAAAACTGCCATAAGCCTATTGTTTGTTATTTTAGGCCTTTGATAGCCTGTCTGCGGTCCCTACTTTAAATACTCCTCCACTGACCACCAAGCTGCCTGCCCGTGTATCCATGTATTCGCTGTAAAACTGCCATAAGCCTATTGTTTGTTATTTTAGGCCTTTGATAGCCTGTCTGCGGTCCCTACTTTAAATACTCCTCCACTCATCACCAGCTGCCTGCCCGTGTATCCATGTAACCGCTGTAAAACTGCCATAAGCCTATTGTTTGTTATTTTAGGCCTTTGATAGCCTGTCTGCGGTCCCTACTTTAAATACTCCTCCACTGACCACCAAGCTGCCTGCCCGTGTATCCATGTAACCGCTGTAAAACTGCCATAAGCCTATTGTTTGTTATTTTAGGCCTTTGATAGCCTGTCTGTGGTCCCTACTTTAAATACTCCTCCACTCATCACCAGCTGCCTGCCCGTGTATCCATGTAACCGCTGTAAAACTGCCATAAGCCTATTGTTTGTTATTTTAGGCCTTTGATAGCCTGTCTGCGGTCCCTACTTTAAATACTCCCCCACTCATCACCAGCTGCCTGCCCGTGTATCCATGTAACCGCTGTAAAACTGCCATAAGCCTATTGTTTGTTATTTTAGGCCTTTGATAGCCTGTCTGCGGTCCCTACTTTAAATACTCCTCCACTCACCACCAAGCTGCCTGTGTATCCATGTAACCGCTGTAAAGCTGCCATGAGCCTATTGTTTGTTATTTTAGGCCTTTGATAGCCTGTCTGCGGTCCCTACTTTAAATACTCCTCCACTCATCACCAGCTGCCTGCCCGTGTATCCATGTAACCGCTGTAAAACTGCCATAAGCCTATTGTTTGTTATTTTAGGCCTTTGATAGCCTGTCTGCGGTCCCTACTTTAAATACTCCTCCACTGACCACCAAGCTGCCTGCCCGTGTATCCATGTAACCGCTGTAAAACTGCCATGAGCCTATTGTTTGTTATTTTAGGCCTTTGATAGCCTGTCTGCGGTCCCTACTTTAAATACTCCTCCACTGACCACCAAGCTGCCTGCCCGTGTATCCATGTAACCGCTGTAAAACTGCCATGAGCCTATTGTTTGTTATTTTAGGCCTTCGAAGCCTGTCTGCGGTCCCTCCTTCCACTAGGCCTCCACTGACCAGACCACTGCTGCCCGTGTACCCCTGGAACCAATTATAAAGTGCCTACAGCCAGCTCATTTTTTTATGTTAGGCCTTCGAAGCCTGTCTAAGGTCCCTCCTTCCACTAGGCCTCCACTCACCTGACCACTGCTGCCCGTGTACCCCTGGAACCAATAATAAAGTGCCTACAGCCAGCCCATTTTATTGTGTTAGGCCTTCGAAGCCTGTCTAAGGTCCCTCCTTCCACTAGGCCTCCACTGACCAGACCACTGCTGCCCGTGTACCCCTGGAACCAATTTTAAAGTGCCTACAGCCAGCCCATTTTATTGTGTTAGGCCTTCGAAGCCTGTCTGCGGTCCCTCCTTCCACTAGGCCTCCACTGACCAGACCACTGCTGCCCGTGTACCCCTGGAACCAATAATAAAGTGCCTACAGCCAGCCCATTTTATTATGTTAGGCCTTTGAAGCCTGTCTGCGGTCCCTCCTTCCACTAGGCCTCCACTGACCAGACCACTGCTGCCCGTGTACCCCTGGAACCAATAATAAAGTGCCTAGAGCCTATTTTTTTATTTAATTTAATATTAATAAAGCCAGGATGAACTACGATATACCACGCTATGAGCTACCCAGTTGACAATTCTTTTGCGAGAAAAGCCATCCCACCCCTCCACCTGCATGTTAAAGACCGCATTGTCCTTGCATTCTGTCAATTTGTCAGTCCAAAGGTATACCTGACAACAGACACATGGACCTGTAGGCCTGGCCACGGAAGGTTACGTGTCCTTTGTGGCTAAATGGGTTAATGTATTGGATGCATGGTCCACACAGGGGACAGCCTGCAAAGTCTGTCTGCAGTCCCTAATTCAAGTTGTCCTCAACTGAATAAAGCTGAGCTTCTACCTTCTGGCTCTGATTAACTGCTGTTTTTAAAAAAATTGGCTGTTCCGTCCTTCTAAAGGTGTCTGCCCCTGCCTGGTGTTGTCCTCAACTGAATAAAGCTGAGCTTCAACCTTCAGTTCCAAACATACAACAGAAAACTGGTACAATACAAAAAGTGGCCTCCAGCTACAAAAACTTTCTCCTACAAGTAGTTAACTGACAGTTTTTTTTCCAGTGAAAACACAGATATGGCATCCAACGAGTGTTGTCCTGTCTCGTCTTCTTTATATTATTGCCAAGAAGCTGCAACTGAATAAAGCTGAGCTTCAACCTTCAGTTCCAAATTACCATTTTTAAAAAAGCAATTGGCTGTTCCGGCCTACTAAAGGTGTCTGTCTGCCCCTGCCTGGTGTTGTCCTCAACTGAATAAAGCTGAGCTTCTACCTTCTGCCTCTTACTAACTGCTGTTTTTTTAAAAAATTGGCTGTTCCGGCCTACTAAAGGTGTCTGTCTGCCCCTGCCTGGTGTTGTCCTCAACTGAATAAAGCTGAGCTTCAACCTTCTGTTCCAAATTACCATTTCTAAAAATGCCATTGGCTGTTCCGGCCTACTAACGGTGTCTGTCTGCCCCTGCCTGGTGTTGTCCTCAACTGAATAAAGCTGAGCTTCAACCTTCAGTTCCAAATTACCATTTTTAAAAATGCAATTGGCTGTTCCGGCCTACTAAAGGTGTCTGTCTGCCCCTGCCTGGTGTTGTCCTCAACTGAATAAAGCTGAGCTTCAACCTTCTGTTCCAAATTACCATTTTTAAAAATGCCATTGGCTGTTCCGGCCTACTAAAGGTGTCTGTCTGCCCCTGCCTGGTGTTGTCCTCAACTGAATAAAGCTGAGCTTCAACCTTCTGTTCCAAATTACCATTTTTAAAAATGCAATTGGCTGTTCCGGCCTACTAAAGGTGTCTGTCTGCCCCTGCCTGGTGTTGTCCTCAACTGAATAAAGCTGAGCTTCTACCTTCTGCCTCTTACTAACTGCTGTTTTTTTAAAAAATTGGCTGTTCCGGCCTACTAAAGGTGTCTGTCTGCCCCTGCCTGGTGTTGTCCTCAACTGAATAAAGCTGAGCTTCAACCTTCAGTTCCAAATTACCATTTTTAAAAATGCCATTGGCTGTTCCGGCCTACTAAAGGTGTCTGTCTGCCCCTGCCTGGTGTTGTCCTCAACTGAATAAAGCTGAGCTTCAACCTTCTGTTCCAAATTACCATTTTTAAAAATGCAATTGGCTGTTCCGGCCTACTAAAGGTGAATGTCTGCCCCTGCCTGGTGTTGTCCTCAACTGAATAAAGCTGAGCTTCAACCTTCAGTTCCAAATTACCATTTTTAAAAATGCAATTGGCTGTTCCGGCCTACTAAAGGTGTCTGTCTGCCCCTGCCTGGTGTTGTCCTCAACTGAATAAAGCTGAGCTTCAACCTTCTGTTCCAAATTACCATTTTTAAAAATGCCATTGGCTGTTCCGGCCTACTAAAGGTGTCTGTCTGCCCCTGCCTGGTGTTGTCCTCAACTGAATAAAGCTGAGCTTCAACCTTCTGTTCCAAATTACCATTTTTAAAAATGCAATTGGCTGTTCCGGCCTACTAAAGGTGAATGTCTGCCCCTGCCTGGTGTTGTCCTCAACTGAATAAAGCTGAGCTTCAACCTTCAGTTCCAAATTACCATTTTTAAAAATGCAATTGGCTGTTCCGGCCTACTAAAGGTGTCTGTCTGCCCCTGCCTGGTGTTGTCCTCAACTGAATAAAGCTGAGCTTCAACCTTCTGTTCCAAATTACCATTTTTAAAAATGCAATTGGCTGTTCCGGCCTACTAAAGGTGTCTGTCTGCCCCTGCCTGGTGTTGTCCTCAACTGAATAAAGCTGAGCTTCAACCTTCTGTTCCAAATTACCATTTCTAAAAATGCCATTGGCTGTTCCGGCCTACTAACGGTGTCTGTCTGCCCCTGCCTGGTGTTGTCCTCAACTGAATAAAGCTGAGCTTCAACCTTCAGTTCCAAATTACCATTTTTAAAAATGCCATTGGCTGTTCCGGCCTACTAAAGGTGTCTGTCTGCCCCTGCCTGGTGTTGTCCTCAACTGAATAAAGCTGAGCTTCAACCTTCTGTTCCAAATTACCATTTTTAAAAATGCCATTGGCTGTTCCGGCCTACTAAAGGTGTCTGTCTGCCCCTGCCTGGTGTTGTCCTCAACTGAATAAAGCTGAGCTTCAACCTTCTGTTCCAAATTACCATTTTTAAAAATGCAATTGGCTGTTCCGGCCTACTAAAGGTGTCTGTCTGCCCCTGCCTGGTGTTGTCCTCAACTGAATAAAGCTGAGCTTCAACCTTCTGTTCCAAATTACCATTTTTAAAAATGCCATTGGCTGTTCCGGCCTACTAAAGGTGTCTGTCTGCCCCTGCCTGGTGTTGTCCTCAACTGAATAAAGCTGAGCTTCAACCTTCTGTTCCAAATTACCATTTTTAAAAATGCAATTGGCTGTTCCGGCCTACTAAAGGTGTCTGTCTGCCCCTGCCTGGTGTTGTCCTCAACTGAATAAAGCTGAGCTTCAACCTTCAGTTCCAAATTACCATTTTTAAAAATGCCATTGGCTGTTCCGGCCTACTAAAGGTGTCTGTCTGCCCCTGCCTGGTGTTGTCCTCAACTGAATAAAGCTGAGCTTCAACCTTCAGTTCCAAATTACCATTTTTAAAAATGCCATTGGCTGTTCCGGCCTACTAAAGGTGTCTGTCTGCCCCTGCCTGGTGTTGTCCTCAACTGAATAAAGCTGAGCTTCAACCTTCTGTTCCAAATTACCATTTTTAAAAATGCAATTGGCTGTTCCGGCCTACTAAAGGTGAATGTCTGCCCCTGCCTGGTGTTGTCCTCAACTGAATAAAGCTGAGCTTCAACCTTCAGTTCCAAATTACCATTTTTAAAAATGCAATTGGCTGTTCCGGCCTACTAAAGGTGTCTGTCTGCCCCTGCCTGGTGTTGTCCTCAACTGAATAAAGCTGAGCTTCAACCTTCTGTTCCAAATTACCATTTTTAAAAATGCAATTGGCTGTTCCGGCCTACTAAAGGTGTCTGTCTGCCCCTGCCTGGTGTTGTCCTCAACTGAATAAAGCTGAGCTTCAACCTTCTGTTCCAAATTACCATTTTTAAAAATGCCATTGGCTGTTCCGGCCTACTAAAGGTGTCTGTCTGCCCCTGCCTGGTGTTGTCCTCAACTGAATAAAGCTGAGCTTCAACCATCTGTTCCAAATTACCATTTTTAAAAATGCAATTGGCTGTTCCGGCCTACTAAAGGTGAATGTCTGCCCCTGCCTGCTGTTGTCCTCAACTGAATAAAGCTGAGCTTCTACCTTCTGCCTCTTACTAACTGCTGTTTTTTAAAAAAATTGGCTGTTCCGGCCTACTAAAGGTGTCTGTCTGCCCCTGCCTGGTGTTGTCCTCAACTGAATAAAGCTGAGCTTCAACCTTCAGTTCCAAATTACCATTTTTAAAAATGCCATTGGCTGTTCCGGCCTACTAAAGGTGTCTGTCTGCCCCTGCCTGGTGTTGTCCTCAACTGAATAAAGCTGAGCTTCAACCTTCAGTTCCAAATTACCATTTTTAAAAATGCCATTGGCTGTTCCGGCCTACTAAAGGTGTCTGTCTGCCCCTGCCTGGTGTTGTCCTCAACTGAATAAAGCTGAGCTTCTACCTTCTGCCTCTTACTAACTGCTGTTTTTTTAAAAAATTGGCTGTTCCGGCCTACTAAAGGTGTCTGTCTGCCCCTGCCTGGTGTTGTCCTCAACTGAATAAAGCTGAGCTTCAACCTTCTGTTCCAAATTACCATTTCTAAAAATGCCGTTGGCTGTTCCGGCCTACTAACGGTGTCTGTCTGCCCCTTCCTGGTGTTGTCCTCAACTGAATAAAGCTGAGCTTCAACCTTCAGTTCCAAATTACCATTTTTAAAAATGCCATTGGCTGTTCCGGCCTACTAAAGGTGTCTGTCTGCCCCTGCCTGGTGTTGTCCTCAACTGAATAAAGCTGAGCTTCAACCTTCTGTTCCAAATTACCATTTTTAAAAATGCAATTGGCTGTTCCGGCCTACTAAAGGTGTCTGTCTGCCCCTGCCTGGTGTTGTCCTCAACTGAATAAAGCTGAGCTTCTACCTTCTGCCTCTTACTAACTGCTGTTTTTTTTAAAAATTGGCTGTTCCGGCCTACTAAAGGTGTCTGTCTGCCCCTGCCTGGTGTTGTCCTCAACTGAATAAAGCTGAGCTTCAACCTTCAGTTCCAAATTACCATTTTTAAAAATGCAATTGGCTGTTCCGGCCTACTAAAGGTGTCTGTCTGCCCCTGCCTGGTGTTGTCCTCAACTGAACAAAGCTGAGCTTCCACATTCTGGCTTTCGCCCTATACTATCAGATATTAAACTGCATTTGGCCTACTAGTGTGGTTATGCCCTTGAAACAGTGTCTGCTGCTCTTGGGTTTGCTACTCCACTGAACAAAGCAATGCCGCCTGTTTAGTCCTGTTACCAATTTTGAACTGCATTTAGCCTACTTTATTCTTTGGCCCTATATCTGTTTCCTCCTCATCCTGCCCATTGCCCAGCCACTGCTAGATGAGTCTGCTGGTACATTGACCTAGACCACTACATTCCCCTTATACTCTACACAGCCAGAATCTGACCCTGCTGAAAGTAAGGTTCCCCTTCCCGCATGTTATACCACCTTACACAGGGACAGAGAGGAAGGTGCAGATGAAAGTGCAGGTTCCTTCATCAGGTGGGGGGGCATACTCGTTGGCGACGTCACTGGCACAGGGCCCCTCAGAGTACGCAAAAGTGTTGCTGCTGGTGGGAGGCGCCCCCGCCATGCAAACACACATCGCTGTACTTTGAGGGGCCCTGTGCCAGTGCCAATGCGAACGAGTGGGCCCCCCCTGCTTGCTCAGGATCACAGCACTTGCAACGTTGAAATACTTACCTTTCCCTGCAACACCGCCGTGACGTAGTCCGCATTTCCTGGGCCCACGAAAAACTTGAGCCGGCCCTACTCCCCCCACAACTTTTGCCAAATGACCCCCAATTCCCTATGCCCAACTATTATTATAAAGTTAATTAAGATTGACAAGCTTCAGAAACAAGAATGGATGTTTTTGGCATTAAAATGGGCACTGTAGGTGTTTTCCTGGCCTCCACTCACTGCCGACTATGCTTCCCCATTGACTTGCATTGGGTTTCGTGTTTCGGTCGATCCCCGACTTTTAGCGATAATCGGCCGACTGCACTCGACTCGACTTTGGACAAAATCGGGTTTCACAAAACCCGACTCGATCTTAAAAAAATGAAAGTCGCTCAACTCTAGGGGTCAGCACTCTGGGGTTTGACGCAATAGATACAAGCTTGGTTCTCATCGGGTACGTGTGGAGCTTCCCAGGTCCAACCATGGATTAAAGGGAGGATATGGAGGACCACACTGGAAAAACAGACCCCTGTCCAAGCTAACTAAACCCAGAGTCTTCGTCACAGGTCTTCCCCCATCAGGGAATTGGCAGGATCTGAAAGATAGTATGAGACAAGCTGGAGATGTCTACTATGTTGATGTACACCAGGGTGGAATGGGTACTGTGGTGTTATTCACAAGGACAACATGGAATATGCCTTGAGGAAACTGAATGATACAAAGTTTCGTTCTTATAAGGGTGAAGGCTCTTACATTTGTGTCCGTGCTGAAAAAAGTGGGGGAAGAGTGTGAGGAGCGGGCCACTTACTAAAGACTAACGGACAAATGAATGTACAGCCGAGTCCACAGCTCTAAATGATAGAGACTTTTTTCAGCAAGGAGCACTGGTTACATCAGTATTATTGTAATTTAATAGATATTTGCTTGCTGTGTTTTATTAGTGATTTGCTTGCTCGTCATTTCATCCACAGAAATCAATGTTTCCATTCAGTGACAGCAAGCAGAGGAAGGCGTGCAGGTTAGATCCTATGTATACCTAAGGCTGCTTTCGCACTAGCATCGGTACGGGCCTGTTGCAGTGCATCGGGCCGACGTACCGACGCATGCTGTGAAATAAATGCCCGACGTGGGCAGCGGAAGCAGTCTTACAATGCTTCCGCTGCCCCATTGTAAGGTCCGGGGAGGAGGGGGCGGAGTTTTGGCCGCGCATGCGCGGCCGATAATGGCGAACTCGACGCACAAAAAAACTTTACATGTAACTTTTTTTTGTGCCGGTGGTCCGCCAAAACACGACGCAACCGTCGCACGACGTTTGCGACGTGTGGCAATACGTCGCAATGCATCAGTAATGTAAGTCTATGGGGAAAAAACGCATCCTGCAGACAACTTTGCAGGATGCATTTTTTCTCCTGAACGACGCATTGCGACGTATTGCAAACGACGCTAGTGTGAAAGTAGCCTAAAGGTACCGTTTGTCATGTCGGACGCTGTTCAGACCAGGTCGTTCGACAGACAGCAGTAATTCCGCTTTTGACCACTATGTGCTCATTGGCGTCGGCTAGATTTTATCTAGCTGTTCCGGGGTTAATTTACCTGATCCTCGGATTGGAGGCTGGGCCATGCCCATTGCCTTTAAGTAGTTCTCCTGATCATTGGGCGTCGCCGATTATAGCTTCTGTCTTCTTGCGTTGTTATCTCGGTCTGGAGTGGAGAGCTGGTTGTTGGAGATTCGTTGCTGGTGGTGTATTTCCTTTGTCTTATTTACTCCTTCCTATATTTGTATTTATTTTGCCCTGCACATTTATAGTGTATTCCTGAGTGACTGCGGCATGGTGTATATTTTCCTTTATCCTTGTCTGTGCTAACTGTGGGTATTGGTGTGTTACATCTTCACTGGTGGTGGGTGGAGGTTTCAGCCTAGGGCTGAGCTCAGGAGACAGGGTGAGGTTCGAGGCCTGGACATGCACACCTTCAGTGTAAACTCCAGGTAGAGGGTCAGTCAGGATTTCCCTAGTCTGAGGGAAATTGCAGGGGCCCGGGTTATTAGCTCTCGCTCACCAAGTCTCCCTGTGACATTATAATCGGCCCAACAACACAAAAAAAAAAAAAAGGGCTTCTTTTTTTTTGTGTTTTGTCATGGATCCCATGACTTCAATAACCCGCCAGTTGGAGGCGCTGTCCCTACAGGTCACTGAGTTGAGGGGGGCAGTACAGCAACAGGGACTAGCAGTATCTAATATGCAAGCTGGAGAGACAGGAAGAGTTGCTGAGCCTAAATTTCCTTTGCCTGAAAAATTTGCTGGGGAACGTAGTAAATTTGTTTCTTTTCGTGAAGCTTGCAAACTATATTTCCGTATGCGCCTGTTCTCCTCGGGTAATGAGGCTCAGTGTGGGCCTGGTGTTGTCATTGTTAAGCGGGGATCCCCAAGCATGGGCGTTTTCTTTGCCATCTGATTCTGCTGCATTTGACTATGTGGAGAGTTTTTTTTCTTCTCTTGGGAAAATCTACGATGAACCTGACAGAATGGCTCTGGCAGAATCTAAGATACGCTCTATTCGCCAGGGGGAGAGAGTTGCAGAGGATTACTGTTCTGAATTTCGTCGCTGGGCGATCAATACACAATGGAATGATCCAGCATTGCAGAGTCAGTTTATTCATGGGGTTTCTGGAAGGGTTAAAAAAGCCCTTCT